>NC_041722.1:3766966-4513102 GCF_900700375.1 Denticeps clupeoides | reverse complement strand
ACGCACAAATGCCGTAAGTGCAGGTCAAGTGCACAGGGACGTGCCAGTATCCAGTGAGGGTGGGACTACGGAGGAAGCTAGAAGCTGGGGATGATGTTGAGCAGAAACGGGGGGGCAAACTGACAGTTGGCAAAGGAATCAATGCAAACGCTTAAGAAATGCTGGCCTGAGCTACATAGACAATAACAAGAAGTCAGTACCAGCCTGGACAGTACAATCCAAGGATTGTATGACATACAGATATAAGTGCAACGCAAAAGTTGGAGAACACGAGAGAAGAAAAGAGGACCGAAGAGGAGTTCCAGCAGGCAGAACACCTTAATTTGAAAAAAATCTGCTCCAAAAGTTAGTCTGTTTTTTTTTTATTGAAGACACTTGGCATCTCAGAAGAAAAGTCAGATCTTCACTTTCAAACAAAACAGGAGATTGCTTATATGAAAGTCCTTTCTGACAACAGGAAGTCACTATAGTTGCAAAGACACGTCTAAGACCTGTCTTGAGGGGATGTTTAATCTAAGACAAATGCTTTACACACAGAAGTGTATTGAGTGGAAAATAACACCAGTGAAAGAACAGGAACATCTTCACCAGTGAATTCAACATTTCAGCATTTCACACCCCAAAAAAGGATGCCAGCAGACAATGTGAAGAATTTCAGAATCTCCCTGAGCATGAGAAGGCTCATCAGTCAAAAAAAGAACAGTCAAGAGAGTATAAAAATTGAGACAAGGATGCAACCCAAACTATAAAGTCACTAAAAGCCATTACATTTAACCTTGAACTGGTGCTCACCTCAGCCTGGTGCAATGAGTAGTTTATTATACTCCTGCAGCCTCAACATGTACAACTTTACTTTGTATGACCTGGACATGAGGGATGAACACTGCTTCATGTGGTATGAGGGAGAAGGGGGTAGAGGATCATCTGAGATCAGTACATGTGTCTATAATCACTGTCACGTTACCAGCGTTGACCAGAACGTCAGTTCTGAAAACGAGAAACCCCGGTGCGATTGGACACAAGGAGGCAGGTAAGTTCCCTCTAGTTTAATATGTGAACAACAGTCGGCATGAGTCGCAACACCACACGGACATTGTCATTCGTGGTCTAGATTGAATTTACAGGATGAGAGGGAAGGGTGGAGAGGTTAAAAGATGGGCAGAATAATTCTTACTGGTTGAGATGGAGAAGGAGCCGAGTCAAACTGACGGATGCCAATCAATGGCTGACCAGCTGGCAGTGGGCATCTTGCCAATATATTGGAGTCACGTTAGCTCGTCCACCCGACCCCTGCGATGAGAGTTGATGATTTGTTTGACCGTATAAGCGGGTCCCACGTTGATGATCCATGGCAGTGGCGGATCCGGAGCCGGTGGATGGACGTGATGAAGGGTTTCAGTCTGTTGACGTGGAACACTGGGTGGGCATGGATGCTGGGTGGCAGTTGAAGATGGTAGGTGAAGTGATTCAGCCAGCTGGGGATCCGAAATGGCCCGATGTACCAAGGGAACAGTTTGTGTGACTCGGTGCGGAGACAAAGATCCTGAGTGGACAGCTACACTCTCTGTCCCACTCGGAAGCACAGTCGTCAATCATACTGGGCTGATATCCGGCAGGTGGATACGACGAGGGTCAACCACACTGTTCTCAAACATGAGAGACAATACGCTTAAAAGCGCTTCGCTGCTCCCCTCGAAGAGCCAAACTGGGTTCCGGAACTTAGGGTGGTGGTGGAGGACCTTGCGCTGCATCTTGCAGCCACCTCATGTAAACGCTGCTGCAGGTAGCTGCGACGAACAGTCAGAGAGGGTGGCCTTCTGGTCCACTTGATCACATAACACGGTGAATTCCGGGGGGATTATTGAAAAAGCATGAAAAAGTGTGTCTGTGTACTCTCCAAATGGATATTATACTCTTGTTAAGGTTGCCAAATGCAAACATCTTTATAAGGTATGAGATGAACCACAAGGAGCTCATAGATATTCTAAAAACTATTTTTGAATGGGATCACTGTCACTGTTTATTGAACTGATATAGAGTTTGGAACGAATGTTACAAATATTATGTTACGGTAAGGTTTAATGTTGGTTGATAATTTTTTTTAGCTTGTGACTCTGTCTCTATTCCAGTGTCACATATTCTTTTTGCACATAACCACAAAAGAATAGGTAATGTTGGTGCACTTAAAATAATTAATCAAATAATGAACACTCAATGAACAGTTTGTTATAGAGCTCCTGTTAAATTTACCCTCTTTGTTCTCCAAATCCTCAAAATACAGAATCTGGCATTCTACCATGTTGCCGCCAACTCATACAGAGAGAATATTGTGAGTCATACATTTCTCCAAAGACGGCTAATTAATACTCTGCAGCACCAAAGTCTAGTGCAACAAGTACACAGTGTTGCCTTCACACATTTACTCATTTATATAAGCCACAAATACGTCTTGTTCAAAAGTGAGTTAAGTGTGGAACCAAAATGGCACATGGACAGAAGTGAACTATGACCTCTGACATCACTTCCCTCGTTGGAAGGGACCATCCTCATATATAGAACTGCACCAGCATTACAGTGTGAGAAACTGAATGTTTCAACAAAGGTCAAGAGTGGAAAGTGGACGTCTTTTCATTATGAACAATGACCTCCATCTTGAACTCTCATGAACAGGTGAAGTAAATGATTTTCTCCAGTATCTGGTGATTCATGTTCCCAACAATGGTCAAGCATTTCCATAAAACTAATGAAAACAAAAGCTGTCAATGTACTGTGAAGATTCAATTGGCCGCTGTCATTTAACAATGTAATTTAATAATATTTTTATATGGATTACCCATTTTCTTTTCAGTTACTACAAACTTCACATTCCAACAAAATACTTTAACATTTTTGGTTATTTTGATTTATTTTATATATTTTTTTATTGTAATTGCTATTTTTCTGAAAAAAAAAAAAATAAATAAAATAACGATTGAATAACTCTAATTTCAATTTCATTTCTAAAATAAAGCATGCCAGTGAGGTTTCCTTTCTTTAATTTGACTTTAGGCATCACACTTTCTTGGAGTGTAAGTTCTTTCGGATTTGAACAAACAACTTAATGTGCTGTGAAATGTTGTTTATTCCACAGACCAGCAGACAGGAACACAGAATGCAGCAGCAGCTCATCCCTGCATTAAATGAGCTGGCCCAGGGGTGTTGGAGCCCGGAAATGTCTGGACTGGCCAAGGGACCTCCTGGACTCCACAGCAAGTGAATGAGTTTTGTGGCAAGAGACCACTTTTGTTTTTTTGGCCTATGTTTTCTTGAAAATCTGTACAGAGCGTGACACAAAGAACTCCTGACAGCTGAATCAGCCATGATTATTGTTCTTCCTGGTAAGAAGAAAGGCATTAAGATCCAGACCTTGTCAAATGAATTGAATTGCACTGCTGGATGCATTGAGCTCGTTCCACCCTCCTGACTTTGACATAGTGTTCGCTAAGAGAATGACTCCATGAAGTATTAATGAGGTGTGTCTGGATAGCCGGCACGACGAAGGGAATAATCCTGGGAGGGTGGGTGAGCGTACAAGCAAAGTGTTCTGCTTCTCATGCCCTCACCTTCCTCTGCCTCCTCTTAACCTGGCTGAAAACAACATGCTTGCAAGGATCAGGTCAGAGCACACCCCCCTTCGGTTCTCAGCTTTTCTATCTTCTCCTAGTTCACCCCCTGTGGCTCTTACTTTTCCAGTGGTGCAGGCCTTGACTGAGTGAGGTCTTTAAAAAGTAATAAGGCAATAATGATGGGTGAATAGGACGGTAGCAGGGGTGGAAAGAGGTAGAGGTGAGGTAAAAATGGCACTGGAGAATATCACCGGGAGGCCGAGGAAACACTGCGTCGCCGCTGCAGGCTGAGAATGGTGGCGTGTGGAGGAGCGCAGTAATGTGCTGCCCTATGCCCTCTTGCACACAAATGGCCACGGAAAGGAATATTTTGTTTATCCCCGGCAGGATGTGTACATCATATGTATATCATTTTAAAATGAGGGTGTTTATTACTATGGAAAATAGATATAACAATGTGCAGTTTCCATTTTAATATGTAAATATTTTTTAATTAGACCTATTAGACCTTAAACCCATTAAAATTAAAATAATATCTCTTTTTTCTCATTTGCATATTAATAAGACAAACTAAAACTTTCTGGGATTGGATCCCAAAAACATACTTATGTCCCCAACCCTTTTTTCAAAATCAAAAAGATCCATGTCAAAAAACAAGAATGTGTTGCTTTGAAATGATGCCTTAAACTTAGAGCTAGCTTTGTATAAATCTGAATCATACATTTTTCAGACACGCTCTCATGTAGTATTCCATTACATGTGCCTGATGAGACCATTACGTGGCACGGATCTCATTCTCCCTTCAAAAAAAAAAAAAAAAAAAAAAGACAGTTTCCCTGGATTCAGAAGGTGGTGACACGTTTGACAGCAGATATTTAAATGACCGGAGAACCTTTTCATGTGTTTCAGATCCCAATTCCTTTCATTTATAAAACAGGTGGGGAGCGTAAGACACCATTAATGCTTCATGAGGTCGCTCTCCAAGGGCCCTTATAGTCTGCAAGTAAAGCTCTCACAGTAAGCCTCTTGATGTTTGTACAATGCAGTGGTCCATGCTGTCAGAAAAGGTCTCACTGTACCTCACAGTAAACTAGGCAAGGGGGTAAAATTCAACACTGGAACGTGGCCTCGACTGGTTCAGTCCAAAACTGTTCACCTAGATCTGTATTGTTTCAGACAATAGGGCTGGGCTAATTTACATATGGCCGCCTCTGGCGTAGTGAGGCGAGGTTCTACCCACCGTTAGGGTGAGTGTTTGGTGAGTTAGTGGGCTACTATATATTAATTGTTTTATTTGCAGATTCACTTCTAATTTTCAGACAGAGCTGCGTAAAAATAATTAATAAAGTTGCTGGGTGAATGAAGTGCAGAACCAGGACATGTTGGGAAACAGTGATTTATTAAACACAAATAAAAATGGCACGAGGGTCAAAAACAGGGGAAAAGAAGGAGAGAACAGAAACTAACCTGCAGGCATGTGGCAATTGCCAGAACTGAAAACAACCATACACATGAGGGCCACATAACAAGGCTTATAACAAGGCTCCAGCCATGTCCCTAAACCTATGCATGGCTGAAGCCTTGCTGTCAAGCAGATTTGGGTCTCCAGCCCAACCCAATCGGGACATTGCCCAATAATAAGAAACAGTGTTATGGTTTTGTTACCACATAATAACTACAAAAGATCAATAGATTTCACATATTACAGTAATTACATTTTCTTTAATACCAAAATAACCTTTGTGTGTTTTATTATGTAAACTTTTGATTAAATGCCATTTGGATGTTCCTTTTTTTCATTATGATTTAATAGTGTTGTTGTAGCCAAAACTTAAGCATACCAAGAACGAACTGAGACCAAGACTCACTAAGGCGAGACCAAGGCCAAGAACGAAAAGAGACTCGAATCAACATCACATTATTCAGATCAACTGTAGAGAAAGAGGCCTTGCTGAAATGAGTCATTACTCATTTAAATTAAAAATTCATGTTATCTTTTTAATTATATTGTCCATATGTCTCTCATTTCATAATCTCCCAGATTTGTCATAGTTACGAAGCCTGATGGAAAATAATTTTCTCAGCAATCCTCTCCTATAACCCTTTTATCAGACCATGTCAGGGGAAAGAGATTGTGTCTCCTATACCCGGAACAGACGTCTCAGGTCAGCTTTGAATATGGCTATGTAATGATTCTTTGCTTTGAATTGAAGACAATGGACATTTGTCTCTGAAATGTTCCCTGATACTCTTAAATACATTTTCTTAAAAGCAAATTTGTCAAATTAACATTAGTGTTGGTTTACTGATCTACAGACTTAACCAAGAGTTTATGGAGCCCCAAAAGTACCAAGTTATTTAAAATAATTTACTCCAAATTCATTTACATCTCATGTACCTCTCAAACACCTCATGATGGAGAGGACTCAGCTAATCAAGTTTTATTTTCATTTTGAAATGTCATACAATTAAATGATTGCTCTTGCACATCGACACGGCATTGTAATGAGCCGGATTCATTTTCTGAATACTAGATACTGAAAGATAACAGGTTCAGCTGACGGAAGGACTGCACAGACTTAGGTCATGTTATTGACTTCATATAGGAACAAGGTCAAGGGGAAATGCATGGTAGTAGATGGATGTTCACAAATTGCAGAAAAAAATGGCCATAAAAGTAAAAAAGTTAGAATCATATTAGCAGAGTTGGATTCTGAGGGAAATATTTGAAAGTATAGACTCCGGTTCAGAATGATCATCATGGATTTAACTAGATCATTATTATAAAATAAATAGATATGGCTATAAACATGTCTCGTGAGGTAAATATACTAAAAACTGATCTGAAACAACCTTTGGTGAAAACAGTGAAATAAAAAAAAAATAGAATTCCATACTAACTTGTTGTTTAGTATGCTACATATGAAACCATTAGTATTCAAAAAAACATAGTATGGACTATGCAAGCATAATCCACTAAAATATCCCGCAACGACATCAACAGTGGGCAGTGGTGGCCTCGTAAATGAAAGTACTACCACCACATACTACTCCCCATTTCATTGTGCTGTGCTGCAGAGTTTTACAACGACAAAAACAATCATTTTCAGTTGTTAAAACAATACAGGATGGTCCACAGCATGGCGAATTTTATTGTTTATCAGACATATTTTGTGCAAGGTATGGATGTTCCATGTCAGATACTCAGATTTAAAAGCTGTCAGGTTTAGAATTTTCACTCACATACCTAAGATTGTAGTCTACCTTTAAAAATGTGTTGTGAGCCTGTTGATTATTGCCTCTGTAGGCTGGCTGTAGTGGATGAGGAGGAGGGAAGGGGCAACTTTAATATGAAAAGGACAAGACCACATGAATTTACCTGCATAGCAAAGCCTGTTAAGTAGTGGTAGTAATAATAATATGGAACTTTCCGACAAGGCCACAGCGGCCAGTATCCCCCTGGAGACACTCAGGGTTAAGTGTCTTGGGTGGAGTCAGCATTAGGTTATGTGATAAGCAATATTTCATACTTCATTATTGATTAGTTAGTTGATGTAAACAATTTTAATAGAGCTAGTAGTCTTCCAACTACTTCCAACCATTATTCTTAGGTGACAAGAAATGCATGAAAACAGAGGCAAAAATGTTTACCTGAAGATGTGTGTATCAAATTCATCACTCTGGTGTATACTGAGAGATATCAATGCCCCGAAGAAATCTATGCGTATGGAATAATGCCTTAGATTTTCAAAACACTGTGTGACAGTCATTTGTTAACTCTGGAAAGGCTTAAATCAAAGAAACACCAACATGCAGAATTGCTGATGGCTCTAAAGTGCTGACATAGGCTCAAAGCTCTTGGTTAGTCTCTACCAATATAATGCAGTGGGTTTACAACAGAATCCAGATTTTAAAACTTATACAAGCTTTATGACCTCTTTCTAAATCAGAAATTACATGGGCTTTTTATCTGATATGTGCAAGTCTTATTAGCACAAGTCTGCTACACCCTCAAACATAAGTGTTCATATTTAGCTTAGAGTTTTTAACCAGAAAATATTAGTAACTTAAAAGATATTGATAGAGGACATTTGCAATTTAAGTCATTGGAAAGACAAACAAAAAATAGAAAAGCATAAGACAGTCACCAAACATGAATAACTAATTGGAATCAAGCACCATATCATCAGGAGCTAAAAAAAGGAGTTGTGCGTTCAGTGCAAATGGAGAGCATTCTTCTTACTGCCACTTCATCAATGGTGTGCTTCAACGTTACATGCAAGGTAATGACCCACAGTATTACACGCTTTCCCGTTTTATTCATTGCCATCCAGGGCATTATTGAAGGAGGTGATAATTCTGCATTAGGATTCATTGTCACAAAGGAAGGTTAGCAATCACTCTTCTATGGAAACCAGAACAGAATTGCACTTCCATTTTATTTAAGCCCAGAATGCTCTTAGCAGACACTACTAAACAAGTGCAGCAATATCCAGTTCAAATGATTAATTAATAATGGATGGGATCCTACCAAATGAAACCAATTTTAAATAAATGAAGGAAATAAAGAAAAGACAATTCATTGTTATATTACACTGCATCTTCTGTTTTGAATCTGTAAATAATAAATATCAAGAAAGCTTCAAGCAATCATCTTAAAACTTAAAAGTTCTTAAGCCAGTAAAAATAATTTTTACATCCTTGTATTACAACTCACAAGTTAGAGCTAAGATGTCTAAAAAGAAGGATATTATGTAAAAAAATTAATGTTTATGAAATACTTGCACTAATTGTAATAAGTTAATTGCTGGTATACTCAATGAGGATCAAAAACACTTGACTGCCAATAAAAGCTTCCAATAAATATTTTTTCCTTAATCCAACAAACCAGATGCCCAAACCCATAGAGTAAATGTTATTTGCTCCTTCATGTTGTCAGGGGAAACAATAAGTAGGTGAATTAAATTAATAAAATAAATGCAGATGAAACTTAAACATCAAATAAAAATACATATTTTAATATAAAACTCTCTACATAAAAAAACAGTCATGTACTTTCCATGTATTTTTGGTACTTTCCAAAAATTATTTAAATGTGAACTGATTGTCACGTGTGATACACAGCACAGCACACAGTGCACACAGTGAAATTTGTCCTCTGCTTTTAACCCATCACCCTGACTGAGCAGTGGGCAGCCATGACAGGCGCCCGAAGAGCAGTGTGCTTTTCTCAGTGGCACCTCAGTTGGATTCGAACCAACAACCTTCTGATTATGGAGCCACTTCCTTAACCACTAGGCCACCGCTGCCCCAAAACCCATGTAGGTACTGCTTTACCAGCATGTAGTAACTAAATAATGAAGGGGAGCAACCCGTGGTACTGATCCAAGAAGAGAGAAGCTTAGGCAGAAGAGGACATTTGGTCAAGAGGTTAATTAATAAAAACCCTAATTAATTCAGCTAATTTAATAATAACTATTTTATACACAGAAGAATGGTTAGGGTACTGATTATAGGCTAAGTAAAATCAAAGAGAGAAGGCTTGCATGCATATTCTGATTTTACCCTCTCTGCATCACATACTCTGCTTTGCCGCAGTCCACCGAACTGTGATAGAGGCAGCCTGTCACGTAAAACAAATGCCACCTACACTGAGCCAAGATGGGGTGTTGGAGGTCAGAAAAGCCTTGAATATCATTCTGTCTTTCAGTGAAAGAAATCCTGCTTTAGAGCAATCCAAGAATTGCAAGGCCAGATAATATGTTTGTGGTGTCCATTGTTTGTCATTTCAGCATTAGAAACACTACATTTGCTCAGATTGCTTGCTCTCGGCTCATTAAAATTCATATCAGCTGACCCATAGGTTCATTTTTGCACAGTTACATTTAACAAAACAGAAATTAATTTGGCTGATAGCGTAACAAATACTTAACCATGAGGCAGTCAGATCTGAAAAATTAGGTAATTACAACCCCTTATTCTCATCAAAGCCATTGACACTTAAGTATTAAAGCCTAGACTTATACAGTGGCTTTCACAGTAAATTAGCCTAATTAATGGTGAAAGCCATTTGAAAAGCAATCAATTTGCTAAGTACACACTGGTCCTACAGATGGTTGATTGACATCTGCCATTGCCTTCATAATGCTTTTTTGTTCTCTAAAAATGCATAATATTGGGAATATCTCTTTATCAAGAGGCACATCTACATAATGCACTTAAACTAAATAGGTATTTGGTACGGAATATGATTAAATTATAAAATTAGGGATAGAGGGTGGCAGGGCATGGTTGGTCAGTTTATTTTTGGCAAGGGGGGTGGAGCATGTAGACCATGTCATTGTTTATTCAGGTAAATGCCAGGTGATCTGGACTGTAATGATGGATTAAAATCTAGCTTTACTATTGGTTTGGACCACAGAGCAACAGAAAATGAGACAGAGGCTTGTTCAGTCTCACATTTTAGACCTAATCTTTTAATTTTTCTTAACAACATTGCTGGGAGGGTGCCATTTTGAAACTTGAATCATGAGGCATGATTGGGCCATTCATTTGACATGGTGATTGTAAATATGGTAAAATAATATGACATGATATGTCATGATATGTCAAATTGCAACATAGAAATCTGGGGAAATTTGAGAAATAATTCTGGGGTAATATCTTAAAGAGAATTACTTTACTACATGAGATTGACAAAGTTCTGTGGAGGCCGGTTGCCATGACTCAACTTACAGACAAATTCACCTGGATGACTGAGAATCTTCACAGACATCTTAAAGATAAGTACTAGATAAGTACTAGATAAATAAGTACTAAGTACTAGATAACTAAGTACCAAGTACTAACTTCTACATAAATTACTCACAGAATATTCACTTGAACTCGTCAATTTGGCCTGAAGCCATGTACTGTAAAGCTAACTACAACTGAGCAGCTTAAAGTGTTGACTGGATTTGTATGCTAGCTGTGTATGTTTTTAAGACTGCCTGCTTGCCATACGCCTAGCTTATGTCCCAAAACCCAATAGCTGAAACCTGACAAGTTCGCCAAGGTCTTCTAGTGATGTGATTGCTTGTCAGTCCACCCACTTAGACCTGCAACATGGTGCCACTGGACTCTAACGACACACTCTCATTCATATATATATATATAAACACACACACACACAAAGAATTTTTGAGAATTCTGTGTGGGTGTTTTTTTTCAGAGTGAGATGCAAAGCAGCTCAGCTGACATTTCAGAATGCACAGAAATGCATAGCTGGAAGCTTGAGTGTAATGTATTGACTTATGGCTATCATGTGGGCGGCATCATTTGAGATCAAAACATGGTTCTTATGAAATTCCAAGGCTTTTAGGATTTTAGACAATTCAGGTCTTATATTGAATGCAACAATAATGAGTTGGTTCTGAAATATGATTCACCCCATTAAATAGCCCATTGATGTACCCAGTATCATCTCAACTGTAATGTAATATGTAATTTGCCTTTCAACATGCGTTTTGGATGCCCTCTGACTGACAATATAGGAAATAACATCTTACAGGGCATAATGAATATTGGATTTTACATATAGATTAATCCCTGTATGTTCAAGTGTGCAAATGGACATTGGATGTCTGAGGGCTAGGGTTCTCTCCCAGCACTTGTAAACAGATAATACATTTCTGAGCAGAGATACAAATGTGCTGACCTTCCTCCACTAGAGAAATGTGCCACTCTGCAGAACAAATATTCCTAGGGGACGCCATGTCTTCTACCCTGGACTGGTGAAGTGGATAATTACTCCTCCCCAAAAAAAAAAAAAAAATCACTTCCTTACTGAAACCTCAGCAAAATTATGACACAGTTACTGTTGCTTGTAATTTTAGTCACTTTCTACATGTGCACTCTAGGCACCATATGACTGGGCTATGTGTTGGTGTGGCATCATAGCCTCACACCTCCAAGAATCTGGGCTCCCACTTTGCTTTTTTCTCATATTGTGTTGGGTTTCTTCCGAGTTCTCTGGTTACCGATTCTCTTGGTATCAAAGGTATGTGTGCTAAATTAAATATCAACTCTAAATTGCCTGTAGGTGTGAGTGTGTGTCTACCCTGGCTGAGTCCCCGTCCTGTGCCAAATGGTCCGTAAATGATTGGTCAGTATATATATTTTACAGGGAGTAAACAGTTATTGGCTAAAATATTAGCCAAGTAAGCATGAAAATGAACAAAACCACCGCACAACAGGGCAGTGTATGTGTATGCTGGTACACTGGTTTCTTTTTTTTTCTTTTTTTTTTTTTTTGTGCGCCCTGGAGCTTCATGCTGGGTGAGTCCCCACTCTGCACCTAGTGTCCCAGGATGGACAGGTGCAACCCTAAGTTAAAGTACTAAGTTAGGTTGAGTGAGTGAGAAACATGCTTCATTATTTTTAGGTAATTTTGTCAAGATTATGCATTAGAGTATTTTCTTCTTCATTTACAAGTTACAAAATCACAATGCTTGGGTGCTCATCAATGGTGGACATAATGTATTGCAAATTCAAATATAGATTCTAAATACATGTAACACAAAACATGATGACTTCATCCTTTGCCCTCTTCCTTCTTCGTTTTTTCGCAGACCCTACGTTAATGAAAAGTGAAGTCCAGCCTCTTGGGCTGGGATCTCATTTATTTGATGTGCAGCTAATCTCTCGGCTCTGAGCCCTCACAGAGCCCTCACTTTTTGATAAGGAGAGGAATGTTGAGCTGCTACTAATAACTTTCTGCTCAATACCGAACCTGGAGCAGTCATAACAAAACAGAGCCAAGACTTCGCTGAAGAGGAGCGCTGTTTTTTAACATTGTGGGATTCACTGTGGTAACTCTTTCGTAGGTATTTGAATGTTGCTTCCAGGTAAACGGTGAGAAATAATGCATAATCTGTTATGATTATAGGTGTAAAACAGGTGTATTTTTTTCATTTAATAATAATATATATTGAGTATGATGAAATGTAGAGAAACTCATGGCCCCACACCATTAATGATGACAGGCTTTGGCTCTATGCCAGCAGGGTGGCAACTCAGAGCAAATGTCAGTGTTGGAAAATGTATATAAGTTATCATGCTATTAACCTTTACTACCTTTTTGACATATATATCCCACATGTACTAAACTCTATTAATCCTTTTGACATATATATATATCTCGCATGCATTAAACTATATTAATCTTTTTAATATGCGCACTACATTGAATCATTAGTCTCTTCAGAAACTGGTGGGCTAAAGGCTGTTTGCAGAACAGAATGACCGCGACTTGATAAGAGGAGGCCTGCAGCCGCGGAGAAGCAAGAAAAACAAGAAGACCTTGGCGATGGAGCGTCTACCAAAGAGACAAACCTACATGCAAATTATAAGCTTATTTGGTGTGATCCTGTGATGAATGTACCGCCCTATTATTGAATAAAAAGAGAGGAAGCGGAAGAGACGGCAGAGCTTTTTGGAGGCTGCTGTATTGGTCGTCTCTGATCGCTCTCCTTGCAAGTAAAAGAGCTCAACTTCTTCGTGTCATTCTTCTCTGGTTTATAAGTGTTGGAACGGCGTACAACTCTAACATTTTATTGGTCCTTCGAGCCGGATTCCAAGACACCAAAGGACTCCAGCGGACGGGACGGATACCAGGAAATCCTTGGCCAAGGCTGACTCCTTAGTAGGGGTCAGAGACAGACCCCTTTGGGGACTGGGAGGCCGACCCGTCGGTTGGGATCTGGAGGTTGACGGAATCTTACGAGTGAGAGAAGGCACGGGGGTAAGTTGACTTCTGTTTAAAAGAAATGGAATGAATGGTAACAAGAGGTTACAAGAGGTAACAAGAGGTTACAAGAGGTAACAAGAGTAACAAGAGGTTACTTAAAGGAAACAAACCCTGGGTATTCTAGACTCTGGCAGGTAACAAAGACAGTTAAATTCCGTGGGGGGGCGGACCCCTCCCGTAAAGGGTTAAAATCCGCGGGGAGGACGGACTCCTCTGTCAGTGAAAAGGAACGTTCAATAGTAAAATAAGTGATTTAAAACTCATACAGGTGTATGAGAGTGCGCGCGGGTGTGAGTGTGTGGATGAGTGGGGGTGAAAGTCACTAGACGGACACTCCATACAAAACCTCACAGGGAAGGAAACAGCGACCCCTCGTGGACGCAGAGGCAAGGTATTTCCACCCCAAATGATTTGAGGTAGAAGTGAAATACACCACGAGAGGAATTTTGATACGCTGTCCTGTGAACAAATACCAGTGTTTTAGGTTACCCCAGGTACAACACACTGGCCCAAATTTAGGTCAAAATGGGTAAGAGATCCAGTAAACCAGATCCGAAAGAAGAACTAAAAAGGGAAAAGACAAAAGATGAATCCGTTAGATAAATGGATAACAAAATACGGGTTTGATGGACAATTGAGAGTAAAAAGCCTAATTGAGTTACAGGGAGTCATAAAACATACATGTAAAAATAAGGAGAAGCAAATGAAGCGAGAAGGGGTTGAGGCTTTAACACAGTGGATAAAGATAGCAGGAAAGAGAGAAGAAGGGGAGAGGAAGATAAGACAGGCTAGAGAGAATGCAGCACGTGAGGAGGAAAGGGAGAGAGAGGATCAGGCAGTTAAATTGATGGAAGTGGAGAAAACTATTCTGTTTCTCCGCAAAGAAGATAATGAAGAAACTGGAAGTAGGGGAAGTCAGAGGGAAGGGGTGCGTAGGGCTGACGAGGAAGGAGTAGGGGAGGAGGGGGCAATGGGGGCCGCTAGTGCAGCCACCAGCGCTTCCCTCTGTGCCTGCAGCTCCTCCCCTGTATCTGGATATGGGATATGGCATATCCACGCCATGCACATAGACAAACTGATAAGAACTAAAAGGAAAAGACAAACCTCTAAAAAAATTGACACCTTTTGGGAAAACACATTTTACACATACAGACATTTTTACCATGGAGGCGGAGGCAGAGGGAGACAGGGAGGACGCAGGGGAAGAAGAAGAGGGGGTGTCCAAGGACGAGGGTGGAACACACAGGGCCAATGGAGAGCAGGCTGCTGGTCCTGTGGGAAGGCTGGGCACATAGCCAGAGACTCTAGCAGGGCCGGGAGATAACACGGCATGACTGGAGGAGAAGAATTAGTAGGGAGTAGTAGGGAGATCAGTAAACGGGGGTACAACAATAGTCACTGCTTCTAAACCAGTTTGGGTGAGAGACCCCAAAGGAACATCATGTAAAACGTGTCCATCCTTTTTATCCCAGAATGCCCTGTTAATTTGCTGGGAAGAGACGGCTTACTTAAATTAGGTTTGGCACTCGTCTCCACTCCGTAACAGGTGTGGAGCTCATGCCCTCTGACGAACTACATGTTACCATGTGGTATAAAAACTCTCCTTGACCTGATCCAATATACGAAAAGAAATTGTCACGACTCACGCCAACAACCATAGTCATTCTTTATGTTTACTCGGACGGGCAAGGTAACGTGGTGGCGGGGGTCGCTTTACCTAGCAATGCTCCGGGTTGGTATCCACCGCACATCTCACAGTATAAAAACAGAGAGAGGAGTTGGAAGTCGTTGGGCACCATAGTTCAAGAAGGTGACAGCGCAACGGATTTGGGCAGACATGTGGGACAAATTAGAGCATAATTTGGAAATGGCTGTATTGGACAATACAGACCAAGACTGGAGTACATCCAGAAACCAGTGACATTTTCTGCTCACTGAAGAAGATGAAGATGAACTAGCACAAATCCCTCAATCATTGTGGTCACAAGGACCGTCTGATGTAGGACTGATAAAAGGAATTTTGCCGGTACAAGTCAGACCCAAAACAGAATATCGGCCTTGCATAAGACAATATCCGCTTAAACCTGACACACTAGAAGGCATAACACCAGTGATACGTGACTTACAGCAAGCAGGGGTTATTATAGAGAGAGATTATTCCCCCTGCAATATACCTATATTCCCGGTGAAAAAGCAAGCTCCCTCGGTGGGATGGAGAATGGTGCAGGATCTGCAGGCAGTAAATGCTGCAGTAGTACAGCGAGCTCCGTGTGTGCCTGACCCACACACATTACTAAATTCCAAATTCTAAAGACCAGATGCGCAAATATTTACTGTGGTCGACATTAGTAATGCCTTTTTCTCCATTCCCATAGACCCAGACAGCCAATTTTGGTTCGCTTTTACATTTAAGGGGAAACGATACACCTATACTAGGCTTCCCCAGGGCTATTGCGAAAGCCCTACTATATATTCCCAAGCCATGCATGCCAGCATGTCCAAATTTCAACCACCGGGGGGAAGTCAGATTCTACTTTACGTTGATGATATATTAGTGGCTTCTCCGAGTCTAGATGCATGTAAAAACGACACTGTGGCCCTCTTAAATCACCTAGCTATAGAGGGGCACAAAGTTAGTAAAAACAAATTGCAATTGTGGAATCCACAAGTCAAATACCTGGGTCACCACCTCAGTGCAGGCGGCAGAACTATTCTAGAAGAACGGAAAACAGCGGTCCTACAGGCGCCAAAACCAATTACTAAAAAACAAATGATGTCATTCTTAGGATTAACTAATTATTGTAGAAGTTGGGTACCAAATTACGCTGAGATTACTTCCCCACTCACGGCTTTAATTTACACTGAAGACCTGAAAATGACATCACCGCTAAATTGGACGTCAGAAGCAGAAAAAGCTTTTTGTGATATTAAACAGGCGCTGACCTCCAATTTAGCTCTAGCCTTGCCAAATTATAGTAAACCGTTTATAGAAATGGTGGACTGCAAAGACAAATATATGACTTCTGTCCTAGGCCAACAACATGGAGACAAACTAAGACCGAGAGCATATTTTTCATCCAAATTAGATAGTGTAGCCCGCACAATGCCACACTGTGTGAGGGCGGTGATAGCGGCGTCGATGGCAGTAGAAGCAAGTGCCGGAATAGTTTTATTCCACCCATTGACCCTTAAGGTCCCACATGCAGTGGCTGCTTTACTACTGCAAACCAATATGATCTTTTTATCACCTGCAAGGCACCTCTCCTGCATGGCCACGTTGCTGTCACAGCCACATCTCACTATCGAACAATGCACCACATTTAACCCAGCCACATTGTTAACTTTACCCGATGACGGAGAATAACACGAACACACAGCTAAATCTAGATTAGATTTAAGTGACCAATCTTGCCTCAGGGTGAGGTAATATTCATCGATGGCTCTTCAAAGAAAAATTATTTGGGAAAAACATAAACGGGCTACGCCATGGTGACAGCAGTGATTAAAGCTGACAACTTACCATCGACTTTTTCAGCGCAAGCAGCCAAAATAATTGCTCTAACTGATGAAAGGGAAAGATGTTACTATATATACTGATAGCCAATATACATTTGCTCAGTACTGGCGGAATAGGGGAATGGTTACATCTACAGGAAAATACAAGTGCAGGACAGGAGTTCTGATGAGACACTCCAGCCTCTGTGTGTGTGTGTATGTGTGTGTGTGTGTGGGTATGTGCGTCTACACGCATTGGCAGACCTTATCTCTCTGGTATGTGTGTGTGTGTGTGTGGGGCCTATCTATCTCTCTCTCTCGTTTTGTTTTGGAACTCTTAGCAATAGATTTTACCGTCTGGGCATCAGCACAGCGATTTACAACGGGTCTCCACCTTATTCAGATTTAAAGGGAATATGGGAAATATTTTGAATTTACATTTTGTGTATCTTGTTTGTTTGTTTTCTTTTCTTTCTGAGAGTTTTAAAATTAAGTTTGTGAAAAACTGGGGAAAATATATACATTACATCTAAACTGTGCAATTTTAAATGAATATTGTACTGTTGTATGTACACTTTGGGTTCTTTTTTCTGGGTTTTGTGTTGTTTTATTTTATTTAAGAAGGGAGATTTCCCAACGGCTGCACTGTTTGCCTCTGTTACTGTGTCTTTGAATAAGGTCCATCACACCTACACTGACCTACACTGACACTCACGCTGAATACGAAGACATAACACACTGATACGCATCCCTCTGACAAGTGATTTTTTTTCTTTTCTCATTGTTGATTCTAGTGCAGCCATGTAAAAAAGAACAGTGGAAGACTGGAAAAAAAAAAAAAAAAAAAAAAAAAAAGGCTTCACATTTATATTGTACTGTGGATTTTATTTCATTTCATTGTGTTGCCCCAGCCAATGACCGATATGATGCTGTATTGTTTTTTATTTAAATGGTAGCATTGGGATGACTACATTATTCTGGTTATAACTTGCGCTGTGCACTTTTTGTTTCCTTGAACCCAGACCGAGAGCATTTAGAGAATAATTATTATTATTGTTATTCACAGCAATAGGGTTATTGTCTCAGTTTTGGTTTGGATTTCAGTTGCATTTTTGCTGTTACATTTCTGTTTCTGGGTCACATTATTAGTGGAAGATGACAAGGACCTGTCATCCAAACTCCTCACATCCATTACTGTAAAACAGTTGTTGTTATTTATTGCCTTTTGTTCCTACCATTGAGTATTTCTTCCAAGGTTCAGCAAGCCTTTAACTGCCCTCACTCATTATAAATCGATGTCTTCTCAGGTGCTGTGGAACCCTGATGCAGAGCAGGCCCTCTTAGCTTTAAACAGACTCCCCACCCACATTAGGCCTCCAAAATTGTGACCGTATCACCTCTGTTCTCCTTCACTATGTCCTTTAGCTGATTTTTCATGCATTCTTTTTTTTATTTATTTTTGGGAGGTGCAAATTTTTGAGTAAAGACGAATCGGGTGCGTAACGGATTTTGGATGTTACTGCTATGGTAGTCTTGGATTTTCAGCATGACTGAGGATGTGTTTCTACGCGGGTTTTTGATGCAATTTGGATGTTACCTTATCGACAACTGTTAATTTCATTTTTATTATTTACAATTTTTTTAAGAAAAAAAAAAAAAAAATCTACGTATGTACATATCTACATACAAATGGGCTGCGATTTTGACCCATGGGAAAACACATGTCTCAACAGGGGGGTTGGTGGGACTGGTACAGCTACATATGGCTTTAGCCTATATTAAAAAAAAAAAAAAACATTGATACATGCTTGATGTGGTAAAAACAACAATTGGCTTCTTTAAGTGTAGCAAGCAGCTAATGTCACTCAACAAGATTGCGTGCTTTGTATGGGGCCACGACCATTATTACAGGTAATAATGTCATTGATTGTCGTTGCAGAAGTTGGGATCAAGTTTGGGATCAGGTTGTTTGATCGATTGCCCACAAACACCACCGGGTTGTGTGTCTTAGTAACCCTTTTATTACCAGTGTCCATATATCCAACAACAATAAGTAACCTATTATTCAAAATAGACAGCCTGGTGCCTGCAGACTGGCACCAGACGAAGCGGTCAACCCCGCCCTGGGAGAAGCTAACAGATCCAACTTACATAGATGCAATTGGGGTTCCCAGGGGGGTGCCTGACGAATATAAAATAGCAAATCAAATAGCAGCGGGATTAGAATCAACCTTGTGTTGGTGGTGTACGATTAATAAGAACGTAGACAGGATCAACTACATCCATTACAATGTTCAGAAATTAGGAAATTGGACACAAGACGGTTTTGAGGCCGTGCATGGGCAATTATCCGCCACTCCCCTAATGGCTTTTCAGAACAGAACAGCGCTTGATATGCTCTTGGCTGAGAAAAATGGGGTTTTGCGCCGTGTTTGGAGAGCAATGCTGCTCGTTCATACCAAACAACACAGCTGCAGGAGGCAGTCTGACATTGGCCATTGACGGCCTGCGCACCCTCAACCGGAAGATGAAGGAGCATTCAGGGGTGGAAACTACGATGTGGGATTCCTGGATGAATGTATTCGGGAAATACAAAGCCCTAGTTCAATCTGTTTTAACATCTATGGCTGTATTTGCAGCAATTCTGACCTTGTGTGGATGTTGTTGTATTCCTTGTCTGCGCAGTCTTGTGAACCGTCTCATCACTACGGCCTTATCACCCAGGGAGGTTGATCCCACACAGTTATACCCGCTCTTGGAAAATAAAATCCACGATGAGGGCTTTGAGATGTCCATGGAGCCCAGTGACTTTCAGTTGAGCCAACTGTTCCGAGAATCTATCTTCGAGAATTGAAGCAACATCCCTTTGAGTGTAAATGTATTGCTCGGTTTATGAACTAATAGTCGAAAATCCTACCGGAAGAGGGAAGTACTATAGGAAAAAAAAAAAAATAAAAAAAGTTCAATACATGATAAACAGGGGGGAAATATTGGGGGACATATGCTTGACTCATTATGTTTTAAATGTATTTTTTGTTGTTTTAATTCTGTATTTCCTGAATTTATCAGGCTTTTTGATGTTTTAATTCTGAACTTCCTATATTTATCAGGCAAGGTGCTGTTTGGATAAGGCTGGAAACGACGTTCGGAAATATGGTGACTTATGGTGATAGGATGGTAGAATATGGATCTCTCAGCAGACTTGAATCTGCTGATTCAATGAAAAAAAAAAAAAAAAAAAAAAAAAAAAAGGAGCAACGTTTTGAATCGGCAGGGTAGCGTTTATTCTGTCCTCTCCTGAACAGCGACACCACGTTTTTGTTCTCTTGAATGCTTGGTTGGTTGCATTGTGGTTTCGATTCGGTGCGTCATGTGGCCTGTTCTCAGCACCGTACTACAGTCCCTATGTGGTCCAGGACGGCATTATCACTCTGTGTGATAATCACGATGTTTTCCTATTATTTTTATTTTCTTTATTCACGATTTTTCTATTATTATTATTGTTGTTGTTATTATTAAAAAAAAAAAAAAAAAAAAAAAAAAGATATATGTATATATCACTATACTCACGATTTTTTCTATTATTATTATTGTTGTTATTATTAAGAAAAAAAAAAAAAAAAAAAAAAGATATATGTATATATCACTATACTCACGATTTTTTCTATTATTATTATTGTTGTTATTATTAAGAAAAAAAATATATATATATATATATGTATATATCACTATACTCACGATTTTTCTATTATTATTATTGTTGTTGTTATTAAGTAAAAAAAAAAAAAAAAAACAGGAGATTTAGAAAAAGGTATGATACATGATAAACAGGGGGGAATTGTTGGAAAATGTATATAAGTTATCATGCTATTAACCTTTACTACCTTTTTGACATATATATCCCACATGTACTAAACTCTATTAATCCTTTTGACATATATATATATCTCGCATGCATTAAACTATATTAATCTTTTTAATATGCGCACTACATTGAATCATTAGTCTCTTCAGAAACTGGTGGGCTAAAGGCTGTTTGCAGAACAGAATGACCGCGACTTGATAAGAGGAGGCCTGCAGCCGCGGAGAAGCAAGAAAAACAAGAAGACCTTGGCGATGGAGCGTCTACCAAAGAGACAAACCTACATGCAAATTATAAGCTTATTTGGTGTGATCCTGTGATGAATGTACCGCCCTATTATTGAATAAAAAGAGAGGAAGCGGAAGAGACGGCAGAGCTTTTTGGAGGCTGCTGTATTGGTCGTCTCTGATCGCTCTCCTTGCAAGTAAAAGAGCTCAACTTCTTCGTGTCATTCTTCTCTGGTTTATAAGTGTTGGAACGGCGTACAACTCTAACAGTCAGGAAAATGTTTTCATACCTGCTTACCAAAAAAATCTACAGCATTCAGATCTGCCAAAAGGGATTTATTTATTTATTTATTTATTTTTTTGCAAACATTTCATCAGCACTTAAACATTTTCATTAACACTTTGATACTTGTACTTTGCACACAAATAATTCATGTGGAAATAATTTTGATGCCATTGAAGTATTTTAAAAGGTGAAAGTGTTAAGACTGTCAGACATCAATGCTTGTCTCCAGACCTGTGATGAATTCAACACCTTGTATTCTGGATTACCTATCCTGAGGAATGTGAAGAACATATCTGAACATAACCTGCGTAATGATGTCCTCAGATTGAAAGTTAATTGTGTTGACCTTTTTTATTTTTTTTGTCAAGATACAGATATTGCACAAGGTTGTCCTGCCAATCAAAGATCCCTGCACTTCCCCAAAAGCTCAAAGACCAAGAATGAAGTTTGTGGTCATCAATTACATCATGGCTTGTTAACTAATGTATGGTTAAAGGCGTCTTCAGGGTATACATATGTAAACTGAACAAGAAAGAAATCTTCTATGAGTATAAGGCATATGGTATTGTTCTGCCTCAGTCTCAGCTGTTGTAACTGACCTAGTCAATAATGTCTGTAAGAATGGACATCACGGGAGCCTGCTTTGTCTTGCATAACAGATGTCTGCAGGGGGAAGTGTAACATTCCTGTGTCGACGGTTGTGGGTGAAGATTCGACACCCCGGTTTTTACATGTCTTTTGTCCGACATCAACGTGCGAAGTATCAGCCGTCAGGACCGCCCACCCTCTTTGTCTTCACCAAATGGGAGGCACCGGGGGCGTGACATCAGAAACAACAGGTTCTGATTGGTCAGTGACAACTTCCTGTAGGCCAGTGACAACTTCCTGTAGGCCAGTGACAACTTCCTGTAGGCCAGGGGTATAAAAGTCTGCACACATATGGAAAAGGACCTCTGAGCTATCTTGCTCAGGGGCGTTTTTCCCTCAGAAGCCGGAAGGCTTCTGGGACTTTTATCTTCCCTTCTCTTTCTCTTCTCCCTCTTTACTCTTTCTTCTCATGTTTACTTTCTCTATAACCTTGGTACCTTTTTACATTCAATATTCACATGTAACTACAATAATTATTTACCGGTGTTAATAAATTAGAAACTGTTCATTTTTAACCTCTGTTGTGCCATGCCTCTTTCTGCCAGGTAACATCAAATTGGAGTGGTTAAATACAGTGCTCTGTGTGGAGGGAGAAAGAGTTTTTTCTACACACTCTATTCTCTTCTCCAACACCACATGGTCTTCATGTGTGGCTTTTTACATGTCTATAGCAAAGATAAACAAAATTGATCAACTGATAGTTAATAACAATAACTTTATTGCAAGATCAGTGTACATTTCTGTTTTCCATGCACAATAAATAATCACAATAGAACATGGAAATAAACCGAATAACTGCTGTAGTATGTTGGGGTCTGTTGTTCTATACTTTGACAGCCATATTAACCTTTTTCTCCTCCCATGCTATGTAATTGTGGATAAGGACCATCTCCCAGTCTGACACCCCATCTTATTAAGTGTACCATTTCAGTTGTTTATTCCCCTATGGCAGGCCCAGTGATGGACGTGCGGATAAATTTCACATGAAAGCTTTTTGGTTTTCTCACATTCTGAGCACTCTTGCCAAAGTAAAAGCTGTCAACAAGGTAATATGGCTTTCACTCGTCATTCCAAACCATTCACAGCAGCCGAGGTGAAGACATGGGAGAAATAACCACAGAATAAATAGAAATTAAATAATTGACAACATTCTGTAACCATTCCACCATGGAAAGTTTTTTGGTAAAATGTGCTGAAAATTCATACATTCCTTAAACATCCTGTGGTGGCCTGGCAGGTAAGGAAGCGGAACCGTAATCGGAAGGTTGCTGGTTCGAATCCCGAGCCAGCAAGGTGCCACTGAAGTGCCACTCAGCAAACTACCGTCCCCACACACCTGTCATGGCTGCATGCTGCTCCCTCAGGGTATTGGATAAATGCAGAGATCACATTTCAATGTGTGCACTGGGGGCTGTGCTGTGACAACTAATAACTTTCACTTTCTCCAAGCTTAAATGACATGGTTCACGTACATTTCATACATACATTTCCAATGTCAACTGTTAAAATCAGTCAAATGTCCCATTTGATATTTCCCTTGCAGTGAATATTTTGAGTGGATTAATGACGTGGCCTCACACTTCCAAGGTTGTACGTTTGAATCCCAGCTCAGATCTTGTGAGAAGTTTGTCTGTTTTCCCTGTGATTGCACAGGTTTCTTCGTGATTCTCCAGGCTCAGAATGCTGCCTGTAACTGCTGTGGAGCTCTCAGGACTGGGGAAAAAATTACCCTAATAAGGATTATTATCAAGTGCAATAGCTACCTGTGCCAAACAATTGTATGTAATTTAATTTGTGCCAACACAGCAGTATTTGACTTTTCCTTTTTTGCTCAAAATGTATATGTTCATATATGGAACAAATTATATATAATTTCACTCACTCACTCACTATCTCACTAGGGGCAATGGTGGCCTAGCAGTTAAGGAAATGGCCCCATAATCAGAAGGTGTGATTTGCCAAGGTGCCACTGAGGTGACACTGAGCAAAGGACCGTCCCCACACACTGCTCCCATGGCTGCCCACTGCTCAACAAGGGTGATGGTTAAAGCAGTTAAGTTGTTGTTGTATTTTGCAGTTAAGTTGTTTTGCAGTGTAACAGAACTCAGATGCCAGGTGCAATCCTCAAGGCATTGTTTTCATATTAGTTGTATGTTGATGACACAGGAAATTGTGTTGATGTAGTATTAACCTTAAACTCACCAGTATAGAAAATTCCTGATCCACAATATATCATTGTGGCAGAGCCTTTTGCACACGTGCCAGGGCTTGCTAGATCCAGTTTCTGCAATCTCATCTCAAAATTATTGGTGGGAACAATTCAATAATTACTGGATATTGGTGACACATCCCCACCGTCCATGCTAATTTTATGGCCTTACACACTTGAATCAGTTTGTCATTCCCAGTACCCATTTTTTCACATAATTCAGAGGCTTTTCAAATGCGAAATAAAACACAAATAATTGGCAACAACTTAATCATTTATTTATTTGGTTTTTAGGAGTGCCTACTTACGTTTTGCCTGAAGTAACCTGCAGGCATGGAAAATTTTCAACTATTGCTGAAAGCTTGCCTTTTTAAAGTAATTTCCCACTATGTGACTTTCAAGTGGTAACTAATTTCTTTGTAGTGCAGCAGGGTAAAAAAAAAAAAAAAGATAGCACTTATTCTATTGTTAGTTTAGTTTGATTAGTTTCCGTCACAGTCGAGCAACCTCTTAGACTCAGCAAACAAAGAGTATGCTTAAGTTTGCTGACAAATAAAGAGCCTAATAGAATTAACATTTTTCAGCTCATACAGCTCTCTCAAATAACCACAGATGGGAAGGGAAAGAGTCTTTTCCCTCGTTATATCTTTTTCCTTCACTGTGTTCTTTCCCCGGTGTTTAATTACTGCATGATCTGTTGTGGTTAGATGCATACGTCAGCTCTCTGCTGATTTCAGTCACACACTGTCTGTGTACTTAGGGCTTCGGCGCTGATTGCTGTGTTGGTTTGGGAAATTATTTTATTTGCTCATTGCAAAAAAATGTTTATTTCCAATAGACTATGATAACTTGTCTGAAATGTATTTACTGATGGCAAACAAATAATATTTGCATGAGTACTGTTACAAAAAGTTTTAGTTTTAAGTGTCAGTGTTGTGTACATATTCCATTTTTTGCCTAGTAGTTTACTGCTCAAACGCTTAGCTAGTATTATATTCACACCCATAATGCCATCTACCAAAACCCACACTTTTCATTGTCATTTCAACAATATATTGAGTACATAAGTGCTGACAGACAGATAGATCCTCAAAAACCACCATAATGATGCAAGCATTAGATTAAATAACCAACTAAACGTACTACTTTTTATGTATTTATTTTTGGACAAATTTACACATATTTGAAAGAAGTGAAAAATCAAAGCACTGATGATGATGTTTCTTCTACCTTGCTTGCCATGGGTTGACAATGAGACAAGGTTGGCACCAAGTGTGTCAACTGTGGACAACCCCTACCCAGACACAGGAAGCTGATGATTCATGTCTGTGTAAATAGTACAGTATCTGGCAAAAACTATTCATCAGCTGCATGAACATTTAATCACTTTATTAGATTTTTCTTTTTACATTTACTGTAACAGTAAGTTTACAGTTGTATTTGTATTAGTGTAGGACATTTTATTTTTGGTTGTAGGGGGGAGGTGTCTTTGTGTGATTTTGTGGTTATTGTTTGTTTGATCATTATTTTTCTTTAAGTTTTCTTTTTACTTTTATTACTTTTCTCCTGAGTGAACCGTTTAACTACAGGTTTTCAATACTAAAGCACAATTCAGGAAACTTTATTTTATCCAGAATCGTAAGCACAAAACTCAATTCTCTGCCTCACCCACTCAGTCACAACCCATAACCACTTAATCCACAGTAGGGAGCAGGTGCCAAAGCCTATGCCAGGACCCCAGATGCAAGGGAGAAACCCACCTTGGGCAAGGCACCATCCCGCAAGAGCCTTAAAACAATTTTATCTTTACTCAAAATCAAATACAACTTTCAGATCATGACACCATAATTCCATTACACACATCAATCAAAACAGTGTTCAGTGTACACTGCACTAAAAAAAAGGGAACACAAAAAAAATGACATCCTTGATCTGAATGAATGAAACATTCATCTTAAATAATTTGTTCTTTACATAGCTGAATGTGCTGACCACAAAATCACATGCAAATTATTGATGGAAATCAAAATTGATCAACCGTTGGTTGATAGACATGATGACCAGATGTGCTCAATTGGATTCAGGTCTGGGGAACGGGCGGTGCATAGCATCAATGCCTTCAACTCTTAGGAACTGCTGACACATGAGGTCTAGCATTGTCTTGCATTAGAAGGAACCAGGGCCAACCGCACAAGCATATGGTGTCACAAGGGGTCCGAGGATCTCACCTCTGTACCTCAGGCTACCTCTGGCAAGCACATGGAGGGCTGTGTGGCCCAAGCATGCTGCATGGTGTTGGCTTGTAAGCAGAACCCCACCTTTGGTTGGGCCCTCACACCACCCTCATGGAGTCTGTTTCTGACCGTTTAAGCAGACACATGCATATTTGTGGCCTGCTGGAGGTCATTTTGCAGGGCTCTGACAGTTCTCCTCCTGTTCCTCCTTGTACAAAGGTGGAGGTAGCGGCCCTCCTATGGCCTCCTCCAACCGTCACAAGCTGCACTACCTGAGCCACTTGTGTGTGTTGTAGACTCCACCTCATGCTACCACTAGAGTGAAAGCACCACCAGCATTCAAAAGTGACTAAAACATCAGCCAGAAAGCATAGGAACTGGGAAGTGGTCACCACCTGCAGAACCACACCTTTATTGATGCTGTCTTGCTAATTGTCTATAATTTTACCTGTTGTCTATTCCATTTGCACAACAGTATGTGAAACTGATTTTCAATCAGTTTTGCTTCCTAAGTGAACAGTTGGAACAGTGTGATTGACTCAGAGTTACATTGTGTTGTTTAAGTGTTCCCTTTATTTTTGACCAGTGCAGTCACAACGCAGTTACAAAACAGTTACAAAAAAAATGTTTACAAAAATATTCATAATTTAGTGACTGCATTGCAGATATTGATGTTCTGTCTGTACAATATAGGCACTACCACAATCAATAACAGGATTCAGTTATACCCAAAGTAAGATGATTTTGATATATGGCAATATGGAAAAAGACCGGGAAGATTGTTAGTTCAAATCCCACCTCTGGTTTTGTGAGTTTGCATGTCGAAATAGCATGTACACTAGGTAAATAGGTGACTTTACATTGTCCATAGTTGTAACAGAACTGTGTGTTTGATTGAGTCTTTGCCCTGTACCAAATTTGTTCCAGCAGCCACAACTCTGCTTTGGACTATGACTATTCCCATACCAGAACAGTGAAGACCAAATGAGCAAAAGGACTGCATAGACACAGCGTGCTGACTGCTAATTATCTTAATGCTCCTGTGCAAACAAATCATGCCTTTCAGAGTGATGGTGCCATGTGTTGTTTGCATGTGAGCATTACACATTTACACCTGCTTACCTATGCCTTGACCATGCTAAGATTCAGTTGAGACTAGGCAAAACATGGTCTACATATTTTTTAAAGCCAAAATAACTGTTCTTGACAATTATGAATCATTGTGACCTAAAAAAAAAACTAAAGATCATATGATTCAAAAGCACATGGTAAAATTAGAACATTGTAAAGGTTTGGGAACAAACTTTAATTTAAACATACAAGCATCTTTACATAGATCTTATAACTAGAATTGAACCCATATTCTATTCATTTTTTTCATAATTACATTTTTTTTTTTCATTTCATTAACTGAATGTGGCCCTTAAGATCGACACAATTTCAGTGATTTGTTCAGGCTGCCAGGTAAGGCCCATGTGGTGACAGGATTAGAAATGCTTGTCCAGAAATGGATGCTGATTGGTTCTGGCTCCTGTGATGGGGATGGCTCCCACCTGCCACCTGTCTCCTGCTTGTTCACAGTAAATTGTACCTGTCTTCTAATGTCATTGAAGAGCATTTGTGAGCGAAAACTAATGACATCTCCAGATTGATTCTGAGCTGTTTCTTATGCTGATTAGCAAATAAGCAATTAACTATTAGACACTGTGACTAGATCTTGGCTATGAATCTGTCAAGATTTACACCCTGGTTTATTTTCTACAGAGTTGTTACAGATTTGTTGACTGCTGGCAGATAGTACCTGCAACTTTATTCCACATAGATACTTTCTATGCCTTCCAAAATTAACATTAAACACATTGACTGTGTGCACAATTTTAAAAATATAAATCTTTAAACTATATGATAAATAACTGAAAAATATATTGGAAGACATCTGAAATAATAAATGTATTTGGAGAATATTACAAATTGTTTTGCCCTGCTGAATTATGGCCATGTTGAATATTAGCACTTGCTGGGATTGTTCCCAGAAGCCCGGTTACCACACTGTTCTCAGTGTTCGTGTTACACCATTGTAAAGTGGCACAGACGATTAACAGTTATTACAAAGTGCAAGAGTAGAATTTTACAGTTGAAGCTTGTGCTGAGACTCTAGCACTACATCACTGTTTTAACATTAATTAACCTATCACCATTTCAACTGAAAGGTTGAAAATGAGCTGAACAAACTGATGGCACACAAAAGGACGTGCAAAAAGGCCACCAGAGTACACGCATCTCACATTATAGATCAACCTTAAGGTTGTATTCTTAAATAATGAAGTATGTTCATCACATCTCCCCCACTCATCTGGTACAAAATGAATATAGCATGAAAGACTAATGATACTGTACTAAACCTTACATTGTGGAAAATGCACCAGATCCTTATTTCAGGGTATTTTAATGACCCTGATGGTCTGTGAACTAAAGTATTAGTGATTCCTCTAAAGCTGTTGCTGTGCATTTTGATTGCAGAGCTCAGCAAAGCCTTTAACAACAGCAAATTAGCTAAAAGGTTAAGCATCACATATTTGGGCTCAGAGACAGACTACACAACTAATTCAAAGAGATTCACACAAATGTCCACATTGGCTTAGGATTGACAATATGATGATCGCATAAACCTCAAAGATAATGTTACCAGGTACATTGTACATTTTAGTCTATACATTTTACTCTTTTGAAATGAGGTCAATGGTTAATTTAGTGCTTTTTTCTTTATGACTTTGGCCTTCTTGAACACGATGAAAGTTTACAATGACATATCTGCTCATAAAAGATTTGTAATTAATTGTTTCTGTGAACGTCAGTTGGAAAGTAAACCATAAATGTGAACACAGATGGGACCCTATGCAGTATGCACAGCAGCTGCTGCAGGTGTGCTGAGTGCAAAGATCTGTTGCTCATTACCTTGAATGTTCTCACGATAAAGAGTGGTTAAAATGTCCTGCAGAGATTACACTGCATCTTGTAGGGGTTCAGGTGGCAGTGTGAAGTCTGAGAGTGTCAGCGGATCATTTTGTGGTTTTTCACAGCTGTGACACTGTCCACGTGTCCGGCAGGATGAGAAAAGATGGCTTTGAGAAGGTTCTCTCATGGTGCATAACATCTGCAACTTTTAGAGAGTTGTAGTGCCATTAAAGTACCAAGTGTAGTACAGCACCACCCAGTGTTTTAGATGCATTTTTTAATTTCTTTAGTAAACTAAGACAACCTACTAGACGATAAATAATGTACAATTGTGCAGTACAACTACATTGTTTGCAATAGTCAATAATTAAACATTTATGGAGGAAATATTATGGCAGTTGGTAACAATAGAACATTATTACAATACAATTCACCATAATTGTTAATGGTGACCAAAGTGATCTGATTGAAGAAATACTTCAAAATTTGGATATATTACTTTCTGCAAAAATACAAGTATACAAAAAAACATCCATTGTCTGCTGCATTAAGAGGTAGATATATTTCACATAGCTAAAGAAGCCATGTCAAATCATTTTTCAATGTAATATCCAGGAGACATCATATCACCCAGCTTGTACAACTCCAGCATACTGTACAACCAATCTACAATGTGCCAGCTAAACAGGCCACCAGGGAGTGTCTGTTCTGTAATCTGCACTTTCTGCCAACGAATCCCTGGCCTCATGTGTGCTAGCGCATCGATAACAGCATGCAAGAAATTAAATGACTTTTGTCAAAGAACACAAAAGGAAATGAAAAATGAGCCATGGCTTGCTGTTGAGTAGAAGCGGGGTGACACATCACACCATGTATGGCAGAACAGAAAAGGTGGAATAAATAAGCAAAAGGCATATTGCCTGTCAGCCCAACCTGAAATGTTGCACAGAATGTAAAGGTTAAAATGATAACTCTTCCACATAGCCACTTTCTATCCAAGTTGGGTGGCTTTGAATTGATTTATGATCAATAAAGCTAAATGAAATGAAAGGATGTCTGGTTTTGAAAAGTATGTAGATTTACCTTACAGTATCACCCAGTTGCAACAGAAACAATGCCAAACTTCCACTTTGGCATATTTTCTATAATAAATGTGAATGTTTGTATGATGACGTACAGATTTATTATCAATTTTGAGTTGGTGGGTGGAGAGTCACCTTTTGCCACAAGCAAGTGGTTGTCACCTAGTGGGAACTACAATTGTGTCCCTGAGCAAGACAATTAACTGAGTGTCTCCAGGGGGGCTGTCCCTGTAACTACTGACTGTAAGTCTCTCTGGATCAGGGCGTCTGATAAATGCTGTAAATCATTACTGGTGATTGAACTGATTGTGCTGATTGATCTCTTAGGGCATTTGAATACCCATCGTTAATTTAAAAGAGCCACCTCCAAGATTCGATTCAACAAATGACTAATTACTGTTGCCTCCGACAGTAAGGAAGTGCCAATCAGGGGGCAGCAGTATGCCCATCTTATAACATATGCAGCGGTTCCCCTTTATGGCTGGCGAGCACGCATCATAATGCTGATCTGTGCGCCGTGCCTCGGGATTGGGGCGAGGGGCAGGTGGTGACAAAGTCAGACATATGGAGTAAGGAGATGGGGACAAATGTATTTACGAAAGACAGAGTGGTGCAGTGCCATATGCACAATGCATTAGGTAGAATTACAGAAAACAGGTGCTCTTGTCAAATGGGACGCGGCGGTGATTTGTGATTATTAGAGATACTCCCATCCAGGATGTCCGTGTGGCCGGCGAGCTTCAGCCACAGGCGCTGAGTCCATTACAAGCTCGGGGCCGATGAGTGATAGAGCGCGGCCCGTTATGGCAGTGCCGAGCTTTTCAACAGCGTTCAGGGAGATTTTTCTTTCGCCAATCAATGAAGGGAATTCTGGAGATATGAGCAAGCACCATGTTGAAGAAAAATTGAATTTTTTCGCTGGCAGATGTTAGTGATATGGAGGTACTTTTCACAGATCGATTGCCATGATGGGGCGAAGGAAGAAAAATGATGAAATCTTCATTGAGGGGCTTCCATTCAGATGCATGAATTTCCTGAAGAAATCCATAAACCGTCCCTCTTCCTTCTCTGTCCCAGAGAGGGACCTGTATTACCACGATCGGTCGAAAAAGAAATGTGCATAGATTTTGTGATTGTTTCAAATCCATGGACATAAACCGTCCATTTCATCCAAATATTGACATTGTCCAGTTCCGAGGACAAGGACAGCAGCAGGATTTAAGGATTGTTTACAGAAAACAGTTCAGCTCGTATCAACTCTGTCTGAACTGCAGCATTTTATCCATTCACACTAAAAAATGTCTTGTGGAAGACATTGTCGCTTTGTTTTATTCCAACTTTTCATGTATGTGTGTCCGTACGTGTATGTGTGTCGTGTCTAATAATTGCTGTGCTCACTGTTATTAATATACTGCTGTTAATATTCTGTTGTAATACTCTGAGCTGTGTTGTGCATTTTGTGTCATGCCAGCATGTTCTTTCACTATTGCCAGCCTACTGATCACCAGCCACGCCCCTGGATCCCACCCTTATCAGCACTTCATATAAAGACACAGGCACGACCTCTCATCTTCGCCAAGGCCTGTGACACGCTGAATGTTTCTTTGTCCCGTGTTCCCATTGTTAACATGACGGGTCTCGTCCCGATTGGTGGTCTTGTGAAATAAAGACGGTATTTCTCTTCTGCACATGGGTGCTTTACTGTCCCCAGCACCACAATTTGTCATTGGCACCATTGCTGCAAATCGGTTTTCATTCACCTTTTCGATTCTGGTTTTGCAAAAAGTTTTTTTTAATACTTGTTCACTGCTCAGTATAGTTTTGGCAACAAAAAAAAAACAATTTAGATCATTGCACCATGCTTGTGGGGGTGGTCAGTTCTGAGTGCAGCTTTGCACTCTTTGACCTTTTTATCATACTAAGACGCTGACTGAAGTCTGTCGACCATCACTGATCTGTGATCAGAAGGAATAGAAAAACCCCTTCACTGGTTATAATAAAAAGAATGGTCAGTCCGACAGTCAGAAAGTATTGTGTGTTCCACACTTGGGGACCTTTTGTTTAATGGTATAAAACTATTCAGCCTAGAAATCTCTTTGGATTTCTAAACTGCATCATTTTTCCAAAAGGTGACCTCTTTTCCAACATTTCGTTTGTTCTGCAGTGTTTTGAATAATGAGAATGATTTTTTTTTTTTTTTGCACGTAGCAGAATACACACACACTTCTCAGTGCACTATTACGACAGGTTAAATTTTTAGATTCAGCCCTGGAGGCATATGTTCAACTGCAGAAATCAGAAAAAGAAAAAAACAAGTAGACAAATAAGTTTTATTCACATTTAACAATAATAAAATGTTGACCTTGAAGAGTAAATAAATTAGCATCTGTTCATGATCTTATTTATAGTAGTTTTCTATGTCCAGCACTCACTGATGAAACAAAAACAAAGCATTGCATAAAATCAAACCATTTCGTTCACTGCCTCGGTATCTTTCATCAACTCTACTGCCGCCAGCACACTTTGATACGAATGCCTGGAGGACATGCCATTCTTGGGCGGTGACGGATAGTCTGTTTGGATGGGGGGGGACTACACGACACACTCCCTGTAGGGAGTTATTCAAAGCAGTACTGCAGGAAGTTGGTGGCCATGCGGCGTCTGAAAGCCAGAGCCCCGAGGCCCTGAAGAATGGAAATGGGTTTATGTAAAGAAAGACTAAGCAAAGTTGCTTTGTAGGATCAACTGAAACGTGTGCAGATAAATGATTGTTTTTTTAAAAGTCATGAATGAATGGCATGTTCTTTATATTGTGTTAAGAAATTAAATAGTCTGAAATAGTTATTCATTTATTTTTTCCATATTCTCAAGTATATTTCTCCTTTAGACTATTTTCAGTCATCAGCAGTCATCAGACCCTGATTTCCATTACATGTGTTGCTCACAAGTTCTTGCATTACGTATACTGTGTTCTTTTGGGAATCAGTTGCAACTGTCTTGAAGATCAGGGCACCAATGAATTACATAGTGATGTTTACTGTGAAACAGAGTAAGGTACTAAATAATATGGACACACCTAATTCGGTAGAGATGTAGGTTTGGTTGAGATGATTTTATTAATTTGCTTTACTAGATTACAAAATACTACACTGACATTTAAATAAAACAAAGATTTGGACTGGCGAGTTGTAGTAATTTATTAGTGTCACGTCCATGCGGGCATGACGAGGCGAGTGCACGGAGAGGAGGACGGAGAGTGACGAGGAATGAAGGATGCCATCACCTGAAACAGGGGTTTTAATGGTGAATCACAGGACAAGGGAGACATCTGAGACATTGACACTGGTGAACATAACATTAAAGACCTGACGGCGAACAGAAACGAACAGGGCAGCTTTATACAATTGACACAGGTGAGAACGATTAGGGAACATTTCACATGACAAAAATGAAACTCCGGTCTGGATCCCGGACCAGAGTAACCCCTTTTCGGACCGGATCGTGACAATTAGATTTACCAGCAGAGGCCCCACAGTGTTTTGCAGTGATGCACCATCCCATCTGGGAGGTGCTTATTGCCTCCGTCATTTGGTTTTCAACAGGAGAGCGGAGCAGGTGGCTACCTATAAAACTCAACACCACATGTGCACTAAGCTGTCACCGAAGCAAAGGGGAGCAGCCTAAAATTGCATTAATGTTTTGATCCATTATTCGTCAGTGGACCATTCTCTGTTGTCTCAATGATTTCTTCATACTGTTTTATAACAGAGAAAATAATAAGCAGTGGTGTCCAAATATTTAAATACATCCTATACAAAATTAATACATTCTACAAAATTGTCCATAAGGATTTGTGGGCCACCCAAGGTTGTGAGTTTGAATCCTGGCTCCTTGTGTGTGTAGACTCTGCATGCTCTCCCCATGTTGGTGTGGGTTCCCTCTGGGTTCTCCGGTTTCCTCCTACCTCCAAGTAAATGCAGGCACTAGGTGAATTGCTGATACTAGTTTGACTGTAGCTGTGAGTGTTAGTGAACAGCATGTGTGCACTCTGCAGGGGGACTGACCGACTTCTTTTTGTTTTCAATGTTGCCCAAACTATTTTTGATTTGTTTCTGTCATCGTGTTGAAAATGCACAAATATTTAATTCTGTGTTGTTTTCTGCGTTCTTTTCTGATTAGATGATGGGTTTATGATATTGACTGATTGATCCATTCTGTTTTTATTTACACTTTCCAAAATGCCCCAGCTTTTCTTGAATTGTGGTTTATGGATTTATTAGTTATCTTGGATGGAGGTGCTCCAGGATCAGTTTTTGGCATGATACTTTCAACATATTCCAAAAATCCAGAAAACATTTTAAATCACAAAACCAGATGACATCCAGCACTTAACAATCCAGTCATATACTGGTTAAAAAATGTCTAAAAGTACCACAGTTTTTGTAATTTGTAAACTCCTGTTCCTTCCATATATTTTCAGTGTGTGTAGCAATAAATCACGGTCTCCAGAGGAAAGGAACAGGGATTTTGACAGATTTGGACCCATTTGTTCGGGAAGAGCAGCGGATTATCCAGATCAGAGTCCATTTGTTGTGGACAGCATAGGCGTCTCGCATGCAAGCATCCCATCAGGTCTGTGGCAAAACGTGGCTTAATATTTGGCACAGTGGCAGTCCATAATTCCTACTGTCCTGGAGGGAGACCAACAGGGATGCTGGGTCTTTCACACAGTGGAGTCGAGCCAAAGGAGATTACGACATTTTCTTCAGCACGCCACGCAACTTGCTGGTGGCATTTACCCGACTCTTGTTCGGCCCGTGATCAAACACTGAACCAACAAATGTTGGAGCTCATTCGCTGATAATCACTGATAAGCTGCAACCGCTTTCTTTACCATGGCTGGGAGAACCTTAGAAGTGCTTAGTTAGGGGACTGATGAGAGTTGGGCTGCATGTAGCCTAGTGATCGTCAATGGCAATAGGCTAAACTCCCTAGAGCGAGTCAGTTCAGGCTTCTGTCTCTGTTCGCACAGTTTAAGAAAAGAAGAAAAAACATAAGCAATGCCCTTTTAATGTACACCCAAACACACACACACACACACACACATTCACACTAAGCCACAGAAAGAAGGAGAGGCAAGGAATCCTATTTCAGGTCCAAATTCGGTTGTCTAATCTGTTTGGTCCTGATAGATTAACTCCCCCCCACCACCCCACACCATCAGCACCTTCACCACTGCAGATCTGATCAACGCACATATGAACAAAAAACACACACACCCTACACATACACATTAAAAGTCTCATCTGCATATGAGTGTCAGTGTTTAATTACGTTTCGGTGCAGGTCGCTCTGTCTTAAGCCAACGCTCTTGGCGGCGAAGAAGAACATAATTGTGCCATTATCTGTCCGAATGAAATTGCTATCAGCCCTGAGCTTCCTACCTTCCCCTCGCCTTGTCTAATGAGGCCGCGCGGTGATTTCGCTCTTGCCCGAGACAGTGGCTTTGATAAACTGACAGCTGCAGAGCACTTTCTCCAAACACGGTCTGTTTTCATTAAACGGCTAATCTAAAATCAATCAAGCAAAACATAGGGAGCAATGAGAGTGAGGCTTCTTCTCCCCCTTTACATCAGTCCAAACTCATTTCTTTCCTTTCATTATATTTTTAATCTCGGCATGAGCTCACACACTGATATGGACAACTGTTGTAAAATCACCCATTTAATTCCCTTTAATGATCAGCCCTGATAATAACCTCTTTGTGAAATACACCAAATTCTTTCCAGGTAAAAAAAAAAAAGTGCTGAGCATAAATTAATTTTATATGACCGAGGGTATAATCTGACAGATTTAGTTTTCTGAATTACAAGCTTTACATGCGGTGCCTTAACCTACTGTCCTTGTCCCATTATACATATATAGTTTTCTTTATTGATTGACATGTATCGAAATAATGGGTGACAATGAGCTTATTAGTATTGCATTTGTTTGAATGTGACTTGGACAGAAACTGGTGACTTGGACAGCTTTACATCTATTCAGTTCATGCATGCTGTATGCTTTTTGTATTTGCTGATGAAAAGCACACTGCTGCTTCCTGGTAACTGTCTGGAGGGTGAATTGTGGGGTATGTGCAGAGCACTTAGTGCAATTTGGGTCCAGTTGAATCTATACAGACAAAAGTAGCTCCACTATCAATGACATGATCTGGGTATGTTAGTCTCACATGAAGTTTAAAAGTTCATAATTTAAAATGTGCATTGTTTGCTTTTCATGCCTCTTTCAAAAACACTCAGAGCTCAGATATGGATTTTTGACTTGTTTCTTTCTTAAAAGCAGTATCCTGTGAAAATTGAATTAGGAATCAATCTGACATTTTCAGATTTTTCCTGTCTCCTCACGTCCATGTGAAAAAAGGAATCCCATGCCATTTTTGATGTAAAGCTTGCTTAATGGTTTCACAATGACAATCACTTGTGTAGTGACTGATCCATTTACATTAACCAAATCTGTTTTGCGCTGATTGGTGATGCCTGCCCAGACTGTTGCACCTCCTCCACCAAAGGTAACCCTGGGGACCATGTTGACCTCAGTGTATCGCTCACCTCATCTTCTCGAGCAACCCTGACGACCATAATTTCTGTGCAAGGTGACCCAACACCCGACTGTAGACCACTGTTGCATTGTCCAGGTCACATGGTCTTCTGCCCACTGTTCACGGCAGTGTCTTGGTTTCAGTGGAGTCACCTGCAACGGTCATCTGGCATCCAAGCCAAAGCGATGGAGTCGGTTGCAAATGGTTTGTCTGGGAACCCTAGTACCCTCGCATCTCGTAACCGGGCCTGCAGCTGTGTGGCAGTTGCATAACGATGTCTGAGTGCATAGGTCCTTAGGCTCTGGTCATCATTGTGCTCTGTCATTCGTGGGTTTCCGCTCCTGTGTCTGTCATGAACTCTGCCAGTAGTTCTGTGTCTTGATGCAAGTCTGCTGATGACACTTTGAGACACACCAAGTCCACAAGCAACTTATGACTGCCTGCCACTGACTCGAAGGCGCGCCATGGCCAGGTGACGTTGTTTGTCCGTTCAGTGACGTTGTTTGGCTGTTTGAATGGTGAACTTGGAATGACTTTGGAATGAGCTTTTTATACCCACAGAATGTTGAAATTGATGCCACATGGAGAGAGTTTGTCTCTTGGCATTGGTCCCAATATAAGGCACACTTGTACACAATGAGACCATTACATGGAAAACACAAAATGAGGTGTGTCTTTCACCCCAATACAATTGCCTCCCTATCCCAAAAATGTCTGAAGTGAAACAAACACTGCATATGACATGAACTAAGTCACAATATCCCTAACTTATTGTGAGTAGTGTATATGAGAAAATGATCAATATCAATTTGATAAATCATGGCCCACATCCCCACAGTCTTAATGGGTCACACAAAAGTAACATTTCCCATTTGTATACTACCATGATGCACAATCAATACAAAAAATGAAACTTTCTATTATTTTATAGGTTCTAGAAAAGCAAATTAGAACTACAAAAAAAGAAACACAATGCTGATTGATTTTTTCAAGCAGACTCTCAGCCTCCAGATTTCTGTTTTTTTTTTTTTTAATCATAAAGCAGTCTGACAGATATCGATCATGTCTCGGTCACTGTATATTGTGCATCTAGCTGTTGGTTTCTGTCATGGCTGGGTGCTGCTGGGTTCCCAGGCTGCACCAATAAGCATGACAAAAGGGCTGTATTCATGGCCAGGTACCGCTGATTAGGCATCCATGATTAGGGCTCTGTTAAAAGGAAGGGGATGGCAGCAGAACAATGCTGCTGCATTGACGTGGACTGAGATGTTAACTTCTGTACCTTAGTTCCCGTCATTGAAAACACACACCATAGAGTTTGTTTTTAGTTTTTTCTGTTTCATTTTTGCCATTGAGCCATGTTCTTTTGTATTAAAATAAATCCTTTTTGCCCTGATGTCCCACTGTGACCCTGAGACGTGCCCCCTGCTTCAATTTTGTCTGATGCCAGTAGATGTTTGTGTTGAACGTCTCTTTCTGACTTTGCCTTGTTCTGGGTTCGCTGAAGTTGCCAGAAATCCTTTTAAACATTATTGATAGATGAGTGAAAAGATTCTTCTTAGACCATCAGTGCATTTTGAATAATGTATAGCATCATTCCGATTAGGGTTTACTAAACAAATGAAATTAAGCAGATGTAAAATAATAAAAATGTACTTTATAATCAGGGGTGCACATAACTGGTACGCAGTTACGCATGCGCGACAAAAATTAGGAATGCGTAGTGACAATTGTGTCACCACGCGCCTTTGCGTACTTGACCATCACGTTTTCAACACCACTATCTCATTTAATCTTACACGTTGCTTGTCACCAACTAAATGTCCAAAAAACAACAGACATTAAGCAGCTTCTTTGGCGTTTCGCCACCAGCTAAGAAACGCCAACCGGAGCCAGAGCCGAAGAAAAGATTTTTTTCGGAAAAGTGGCTCCAAGATGTGCAGTGGCTGGAAGCTAACAGTGAGCGCACTGAAATGTGGTGCAAGATTTGCCGCTCGCATCCACATATAGCAGACAAATCAGGTGCGTTTTACAGGGGCTCAAAGAATTTTAACCATCCTTTATTTGAGAAACATGAAAAGAGCAAGGAGCATGTGAATGTGGCGCAAGTCATTGCTAATAAACAAGCTAGCCGAGAAGAAATGTCCAGTCGCCCGCTTAATAGATGGCGAGACAAGCTAAATGAAGAACAGCAGCAAGCTCTGTCTAATATTTTTCTCCTCGCTTTCCATAAAGCTAAACACGCACGTCCCATGTCTTCATATTCTGAGGATATTCCTTTACTGAAGCGGCTAGGAGTAAATGTCGGAGTTGCATATCATTCACGTGAAGGGGGCACACGAATCGTGCAGAGCATCGCTCACACCATCAGCGGGGAGTTACGAGCCAAATTGCAGTCTGCCGAATTTTGGGGGCTGCTTTTTGATGGATCTGAGGACATCACAAAAACTGAGCAGGAAATCGTTTACATTGTGTCTGTGTCCAGCAACGGAGAATTTACGTCGGACTTTCTTGGACTGATTGAACTGGGTACTGATCGAACCGCGCAGGCCATAACAGACGGACTTGTGAGACTTTTCCAGAACGCAGGCTTGAATGACTGGGCAACAAAGTTGGTCGCTGTGTGCACAGACGGGGCTGCTGTCAACGTCGGTATGTACAACGGCGTTGTGCCAAAACTCCGGCAACTTGCTGCAGTTAGAGAATCCCTTGTGCACATTCTGTGCACGGCACACACACTGGAGAATTGCTTAAAATCAGCTGATCGCAACGTTCCTTACTGTGAGACATTTAATTGCTCCGTGGTCAAGCTGCTGCAGTTTTATTTGCAAAAAGGTGGAGCAAAAAAAATAGCTGCCCTGAAGAAGCTGTGTGAAGAAAATGGGATCCCCTTTGTGAAGCTGGGTAAGTTTCATAATATCAGGTGGTCTGCATGGAGGCATGAAACACTGTTAAAAATATCAAGACTATTGCCAGCCATTAAAATGCAACTGGCTACGAGTGATAACAGTGACTTGCAGCATATCTGTACAGAGCGTTTTCAATGCTTTCTGTCAAACATGCTTGACATTGGCAACATTTTAAAGACCACATCCATTAGGTTTCAGAAGGAAAAGCTGATTATTGGAGAATGTAAGGATGAACTCATGGTGGCCATTGGACAGTTCACCCTTCTGCTTGATAGTGAGGGCCACTACAGAGCACACACTGTTTCTAATGCTGATGCTGACAGAGACAAGACAAACTTACTCAGGGGGTTAATTGAAGAGTTTGAAATCAGATATGACTCCCTCAAGTCATGTGATCATTTCTTAGTATTTGATCCTTCAACATGGCCTCAGGAAAAGCAAGACCTCCACATTTTTGGAAACATAACTGTTTGCAGCATTCTCAAGAAATATGAGGCCATCTTGCATCTTGACAAAGACACCACTGTGACAGAATGGATGCGCTTAAAGCAGGCAGGAAAACGCCTGGGAGCCTCTTCTGTGTATGACTTGGTCCAAATAGTGAATACAAGTAACCCAGATGCTTACTCCAACATCAACAAGGTGGTTAAGCTGTCTCTTACACTGCCTTTAAGCAGTGCAGCTTGTGAGAGGGGATTCTCACATCTCAACTTGATAAAAACCAAGTACAGATCTCGTCTGTCACACGCTCATCTCTCAGCCCTGTTGCACATTCACCTGTCAAAGCAGACCACAGAGACATTTGACCCAAAGCCAGCTGTTGACCTGTGGATGGAGACCGTTAATCGGAGGCTCAACCAAGGACAGGCAGGTGCATCTGCAGCATGTTCATCATCTACCATGCAGGAAGCTGAAGCAGAGGTCAGTGGGAGCAATACTGAGGAGGACAGTGAGGAAGACTGCACTTATTAAGACCACGCTATGTATGGGGTGAGTACCAAACACCATTTCCTGGTACTCACCTGAGTAGCTCACTAAAAATATTATGTGCACCCCTGTTTATAATAATTGGCATAATTTGATAAACATTGGAATGTGTCCCACAGACCCCAAGACCACACATGGGTGAAGTAAGAGTTACTATGGGTGATTGCTTGTAAATTAAGGATGTGTACCAAATTTCACACATGCTGGACAGAGAGACTACTCTAAATTGCCTTTAGACTTTAACACCTTATAAAACACTGCTTTGTGTTTCCTGGAAAAAATTGCATCCTGTTCTTGTACTGTTTTCTTTCTCTGCCTGGATTTGGCTGAAATAAATCTCTTTAAGAGAGGCTCTGTAAATATGGCACTGCATTGCAATGTTTCAGTGTCCTCTAGATGTCAAGACATGTCATGCTACCTCTGCAAAGCCATGGAAATCAGTATTCCAGGCTTCCACAACTACTCACTTCCTTCTGACTTCAAACACACCCTCCATAGAGGTTGAAATGTCTTCAACACTGCAAGCGAGTTCTTAATGAACTTTTCAAAGATGTAGTTCTAAATACATAATTAAACAGAAATGAACAGAACTAGCCAACACAAACCCATGATGGTGGACTGTATGATGCATGTACATTGTAAAAAAACTAACAATTTAGCAGCGTTTACAGCTTCTCTATTGACAACAATTGATCCTCTAGCTAGTGGAAGTAAATAAATTGTCATTGTATTTCACAGAAAGCACAGCACATGGTGACACAAAATGTGCCCTCTGCATTTAACTCAGCACCCTTGGTGAGCAGTGGGCAGCCTTGAAATGTGCCTGGGGAGCAGTGTGTGAGGATGGTACCTTGCTCAGTGGCATTTTGGCATTATGGGATTTGAACCAGCAACCTTCCAATTATGGACCCAGTACCTTAACAGCTAGGCATCAGAACTGGACCTATTTGCAGTTTCCATGACATTCAGAACATCTGTTGCTTGCTGCCAGGTGCTACAGGACACCTATAGACTCTTAATTCAGAGCTCTATATGTTGGTTTGTCCAATTAAAATTCATTTTTGTTTTGTATTATTCCTGGGTCCTTCTCCTCCTTTTATGTATTGTGACATTTCTGTGCAAATAAAAAAGAACTGAAATTAAAATAATTTACAGAAAGTTACCAGTCAAATATCAAAGAAGCAGTTCAAATGGAATCCTAAAACAAGGGTTCCAGACAAGGGTTTCTTAAATTTAGCAGGGCTAAAGTTAAATGCACACGTTAAGCAAATGTTTGAACAAGCCTCAGTTACCACGGCCACTAATGATGCCAAAAGTTGCCCAGATCCATTTGGCTGTATCCGGATTGTGTATGTCCCAGTTTCATCAAAGCAGCTTCTGTCTTAATTATTGTGGCATAATTCTAATTAAGAGAAATTACTCTTCACTGTGAGAGAAAATATATGGCATTATTACCTCTTTATGATTCCCACAAACCAACACTGGGAGATGCATGAGAATTAGAGAGAATCAAATTTAGAGTAGATAAGGTCATAACACTTATATGGAAAACCAATCAATATGCTGCTGACTTGTGATCTGATTGAGTTTACTGGTCCTCACCAAAAGGTCAAATGTTTCTCTATCTTTCTAACTATCTTTCTAATTATCTAGTGCATATGAAAGGGACTAAACATCTAAAAACGGCCATAGAGCTGACATGTGCCAATTTCAAATCATTTGGCTTTTTGTTCTAATTTCAATTACTTTTTTTCAAGAAAATGTTTTTCATTTGGACACAACATGGTTCTTTATCTTGTCATGGTCAAATAAAATAAATTGCTTTATTATAGCAACTACCCACCTGGCTATAAAAGAGCAGATGTTTGAAAACTGAACTGACTAAGAATTAGTTTCATGTCTATCTGCAGAATAAATAAATTTTGTTTGAAATACTGTATGCTTTGTATCTTTTGTGGTTACTTTGCTTTAAAAGCGGCTAGAGATTGTAAATCGGTCTCCAGAGGCATCCTTTAGTTTAAAGGTTTGATTTATTACATGAAATATATTCATATTTCCATATGGATATACTTAGCACACTTAAGTTCAAAGCCTCAATAAGGTAACTGTGGTTTGGAACTTTTTTTTACTTCACAATTTATAATACATAAAATGAATTGATTAAGTGAAAAAATATCTTTAACTTTATACCTTCGGGTGATCACTTCATCTTCTTCAACATTTAAAGAAGACCAGAATGGAGACCAGAAATAACAACTCCAAATGAAAAAAGATTCTGATTCTGAATGATAACTCAATGTAATCTACGATACCATGAATGAAATTTGTTTTAAATTTTGTCTCATTAAGCTAGACTTTTTTTTCCCTATGGCAACCCATAAGTTGTTTTTATACCCTTCTGTTGTTTCTCTTCCTGTCTCGACTGTAATGGTAGGTGCAAAACTTGAAGAGAGGAATCTTCACAGCCAGAGACAGCCAGCCAGTCTTCTGCATTGCTGAGGGGCTTCCCAGAATCAGAGACAAAGATAGTCTCCCACCCTCCCTCCTTTCTGTTTTTTCCCACTGCGGCACTTCAATCAAGCAATCAATCCATTCCAAGTCCAGCATTTAGCCTCAAACCCATATCCAGGGTATTGCTCTGGCAATGAGATTTACAGGGCGGCAGCAGCGACAGCAGCATCTTCCTGAGTCTGAAAATATGAAAAAGGCTGAGGGCTGGCGTAGAGAGCGATTGGTATCTAGTGACAGGGAGCGGTTCCCTCTCACAGTGGCATGGAGAGAATACAGAGGCTGAGACCTGCATATTAACTAAGGAGCCAATGGCTTTACAAGGAACTGCTGCAGCCTATGCACAAAACTGTTGCATTGTGGGGGGGGCAGAAGAAAAAGGCATCAGAATGAAGGAAGCTGAGATGAGAAGAGGAGAAATAGATGATACATATGATAGAATGAGATGAGAGGATTACATGGCAGCAGTGATTCTGCTTTCGGTGTCTGTGCGGTGCACATACAGAGAGAAAGAGAGAGAGCGGCCATACTGCTGAGATCAAACAGCACGCATGGCCAAGATATCGCTCAGCAAAGACTGATGTGCATACAGTCACACGCAATTCATTGTGTGCAAATGGCTTGTCAGTCATACCACATGATACGAAACAAGAAAATATTTCCAGTCCACTATGAAACAAGAAGATATTTCCATGCCAGCACACCATTCTGGTCTCCTGCTACACAAAAATCACACCAAAGAGCTGCATTTCAACCAGGAGAAATACACCATGCAGCCTTCACCACCTTCAATGAGGAGTGAAGGCTCTGATTCGGCACACACGCATAAAGTGGGTTAACTCCGCGGTGGCTTTCAAAGCCGGCGCCGCCCCAAAAATACATCTTTACATATTATAAAAATTGTAGATTGTTTGCTGAAAACCCTGTTGAAAATGACATCAGGCTGTCGTGTCATTTAATGCATTTACTATTTTTGTTGATTCCCTTTCCATATGGGTATGCCTGGCATTAGTTCTTCATGGGACAGTGGCTGTGCGTGCGTGTGTGTGTTTTTCATCTATTTTTAACTCAGTACAGTTCACTGTACCTAATATATCCTGAAAGACATCTTTAAACATGTGTATTTATAGAAAATGATAGCTAGAGAAGACGTGACACTAGATGATAGGTATTATGGTCACTTTTTTATATAAATATATAACAATATATATATTTCTGTGCAGTGCTGGGGGAAGTTTACATGCAGACAGTAAGCAATCTCAGTGTCCAGTACCCTTCCCACCGCCATCAGCAACGCTGCACTGTCAGGAGTCACAGTGCCCTCTACTGGGCCACCTGAAAGACCAAGATCTGATCTTCTGTGTCAGTACAGTGTGTCTCTGAATGATTTGTTTAAAGGCCAGGGCACAAAAATGCTTTTCCCCCAGCACCCGAGTGTAACTTATCCTCCACTGTCCACTGCCTGATTGAGTGGGTTAACAGCACTCTTCTTTCATAATTGAGTTAAAGTGATCTTAAAGCTCTCTGGCCTCCGATTATTCTGACTGTCTGAACTAAGCAATTTGTCAATGAAATAAAAAGCGGTACCTGCTGGGGAGATTTACGGGCGGTGGTCTTTTATTACTCATGATTGCCGTGGGTCTTTGAGGAGAGGGTGTCAGTGATTTAACCCCGTTTGCATGAATGGTCCCACTTCTTGAGTCTGCAGTGCTTTCTGATTACTGCCCATCAGCCCGGACCAGGGAGGTATTCTCTATACCTGGATTACCAGTGGTTCAAACTTGCAATGAGAGTTATTTTCATAGCAACAAATCCTAAACATCAAACCTGCTCTGGAGGTTTGTTCTACATAAACAAAGATTGTGCAATGCGTTAGCTTTATTAACAATAAATTAGATACTTATTTTTTACTGATATTCTTTACTATATTTACTAATAAGAGGGGCAGTGGTGGCCTAGCGGTTAAGGAAGTGACCCCGTAATCAGAAGGTTGCCAGTTGGAATCTTGAGCAGCCAAGGTGGTACTGAGGTGCCACCGAGCAAAGCCCTGTCCCCACACACTGCTCCCCGAGTGCCTGCCATTGCTGCCCACTTCTCACCAAAGGTGATGGTTAAAAGCAGAGGACACATTTCGTTGTGTCATCATGTGTTGTGCTGCAGTGTTTCATAATGACAATCACTTTCACTTAATATTTTTTAACATGTTGCTTAACTATGTACTTGATGTAACCAATTAACAATTATATATGATGTTACGCATTAGAAATGTAAAGAGGCATAAATATTTCTAGTTTTCTGAGTTTTGTTATTTTTTTCACTATACATGCAGAATGGAGAAAATCACACTGTCAAGATGCTGACACTGACACATCTATCACAGACTGATCTGAACTGTACTATGCATTTGGTGTTAACAAAAAGTATTGAGATCTCTCTCTGATCCAACAATGAAAGCCTGAAAAGAAAACATGTGTAAGATCCTTTCACTTTCAGTTAGATCAAATAATAATGAAGCACTTATATTCTTTCATTATAATGAATTGACATTGGCAGAACAATTAAATCCTCTTTAAATCAAGCCCAGTTTTTTATTAGACACTGCAGTACATTACAGGGCTTTGACTGGGACATTCTTTGTCATCGATCTTCGGTTTGGTTGGTTTCACTGTGTGCATTGACAGAGGACACCAGGTTTTGTCCTCGACATTTGGAGAATTGCACCCTTTGTCTTCTCAGAAACTGAAGGACAAAAATTCATAATACCATGTGGGTGTGAAGCTGTGGGCACAATTTTCAAACTATTGTGGGAGCTGTTTACTATTGCAGTATTTAAATAAATAGATAAAAAAAGAAATAATCGTTTGCCAGGTATCCGTATCTTGAAGAGAAACTGGCTACCCTTTTTATTAGTGTGTAATTAGCATAGTTTATAATGACAAGTGTCATGCATCGTCAAAAATCATGTTCCTTTCTTATTTTATTCATTTATTTATGTAAATCCCAAGGACATCTTTGACTTTACACTATTTCTGTGGTTCATTCATAAGCACTTGCATAATTGTAGTTCACTCCCCAATTGGCCTGGGGCCACAAAGACTGCACATAATTTGAGGATTTCCTGTTTCTTACAACTCTCAACAAAAGAAACCGATCCTGTCTCCTAACAGTAATCGCATGTGAGCACAAATCAAACCTTTTAGTGAAACACAGATGTTACTGAAGTGTTGAGCCCCAGAGAGGGGGTGAAATTAGGTTGAATTTAAACTAATGAAAAGCATGACAGCTTGCAACTCTCCTGTGTTCTTTAAATGCACAGCAGAAAGGAAACCTATTACACCGCATTCAGTTTAAGCACTAGTCCTCTCTCAGTTCACAGCACATGCCTCTTTTTCTCCAACTGCTATGGGACTTGCGGTGTCTGTGTTTTATACATGTCAAATTGAATTCACACAAATCTTGTTTCGAGCTCAAAACACTCTGTGTCAAAGAGAAAGGTGTGTTCTCTCTTCCATGGCACAAACAAAAGGTGCACCTTGGTACTTCTCGATGTCGGGAAGAAACAAATGGCACATTTTTGCTGAAACAAAATCCCCAGAGTCTTAGTTCCCACACAAGAAGAATCACTAGGTGCTTCCCCTAAATCTAAAAGCCCCAGGCCTTGGCAAATCTATTTGGATGACCATTTTTTTCTGCACACTGCACTAAACATGCACTGCAGAGTGAATCTACTAACTGAAGGAAATGAAGTTAAGGGGACAGTGTACTGAAGGACAATATGCAGTACTACAGCACAGTCCTCGCAATATTTGAAATGAACTGAAACAATACCAATCATACTGAAATGTGTTGTCAACCAAACACACACATATTGATTCCGTAATGCAGAATCAATGTGCAGTTGGAGATATATATTTTTCACAGGAAGCAATTTTTGTCACCTCGACGGGACGTTTTTTTTCTTGTGCCCTCTCTTCAGTGAAGTATACAGCAGTTACCCTAAATCAATACATCTTACATCTTCAGAGCAAGCTCAGTGAGGCATCTTAGTCCTGTCCATCAGAAAGGCCAGAAGAGGCTGGGCCAGTGTGAATGACAAGGCCAAGTCCGAGGTCTGAGGAAGGTCTGCACCCGGCATTGGATTCATATCACCACTCAAGCGCTATGGACTGGCCATTGACCCAGTTTCCTGGAGCTGGTTCAATAATTTGTCCTCTGTGTGATACTGTCATCTTGCCTCTCCGGTGACAGGTGAAAGAGGATTAGGAATGAAATTCTAGCCCATTCAAGAACAATGTTTTTCCCTCTAGGAAACCTTCAAGTACACAGAAGAACAAAATGGTCAGAATAGTGAAAGAGATTACTTTCAATAGACTCTAGCTGAAAAGTGCTTCTTGGAAGTCATGAATACTTTCATAGCATATGTAATCTCAAACCAGGACAGGCAAATAATTATGCTTTTTTATGTATGCCAAGTGTGAATCATTTCATGCAACACAAGCTGATGAAGAACAGTGATCCATAAGTGGAAACAGTTTGGCCAGAGAGATGATCGTTGCGGCCACATCGTTTGTTCAATTATTCATCTTATTAGCTTTTTCAGTCTGCAATTTATGAGGATCAAAGACATCCCATGCTTCTTTGGAAGGCCTTTAAAGCTGGCCATGCCGCTTTCTGCAAGGAATTAAAATCCCTCGCTCCCGACATCTCTACTTTAGAATCTGCTGTGCCGCACCATTATACATACAGATGAAACAGCACAGTTCCAATAAGTTGAAACGAGAGCGAGGGTAGATTACAGTTGCCAAAAGAGCAAAGAAAACTAGACGAGGGATAGACACATCATTGTTTTTCAGGGTTTTTTTCCGAGTTTGAGTGAAGGGTGATGGAGCAGGAAACTACACTATCAAGGGGCTGATGCAATCACAATCTACCGTGTGCAAGTGCGGGTGATGGGCAGAAAGAAGCGGAGACAGAAGGAATATTCGAATTTGTACAAAATCTGAGATAAGAAAAGCGAGCCTAGATGTCCGCTCGAGGCCACGGCTGCAGGCCCCAGGTAGGGAGCGTCGGACTGGAGAACTGCCGCCCTCTCCCCTCCCCATCACACCGAAGCCATCCTCTCTGCCTCTTATGCCTCCAGCTGAACTTTTGTACCTTAAATCCCTGCCTGCCCTAAGTTCAATTCAGTTCACTTAAGGTCATCGTTGGCTTTATTCGCGCGGCAGAGGCAGTGTATGAAAAGGTTTCCAAGCCGCTTAGGGGGATGAAGGCTTTGGGGAGGAGTTTGATGCCATATGCTGGAGTGTGACATGGTTTTAAATGCAAAAGTGAGGGTGGTGAAGTAAGATGGAGCGCCGCGAGGATTCACCTTGATGTGGTGACAGGTATTCCTTAGGCAGGAACTATAATTTTGTCATGGCTAGACCAAAATGTTATTAGCTCATAATTGGGACGGGTAAAGAAATTTTAAAAGGAGATCATTGGTTTTATGCAATGCCTCCTACTCCGTGTTTTTCCATCAGACATGCTTTTCGCAGAGGACTTTTGTCATTTTCCTAGGTGAGCCTGGTTGTTAGTATTCCAGATGGCGTGAAGGCTGGAAAACAGATCTAAACAACATTGTCTCTTGGTCCTGTGGGAGAATCCGCCGCAGCCAAAAATGGCCAACACTGTGGGCTCTCTGTCCCTCAGGCTCGCAGAATGTCTGTCCCAGACAAAATTGGGATTTACATTAACAGCCACAATCACAAGAGATTACAGATTGTGCACAGACGGCGTCTAATTTGTGATGTTTTCATCTCACAAAATCACCTTCAAAAGCCATGGAAAATGGTGCATTGTAGGTAATTGCTGTGGGTCTCCACTACAGAATAAGCATTCAGAGATAATCATCATGGAGAACAGAAGAGGACCACAAGAGCTCGGAATTCCCCCTCAGAAAAAAAGATGATTTACATTAAATTGACAAACGAGTGACCTTGTTAGGATAAGTTAAATAAAATATGCAAAGAACACAGATGTATTAATACTAGAGCGTTCGACCGAATTCTCCCCATTAATCCAAAGATATTTTTCTAAATGCTATTATTTTATTAGTTTTTGATCACAAGGAGACACTCACAGCAAGCAGTCACTGCATCTGCCAATGCTTCAGTTCCAGGCCAATGTTACAGTAGGTACGGACACATTACATAATGGTGGCTCAGCAACTAATCAATGGCAGTAAACGCATCCCTAACCTGAACATCAAACAGCCCCCATGCCCTTTTTTCTGAGATCTGCATTAAACATATACTGCACAGTCAGACTATGAATAAAGAAATTGAAGTTAATGACAAGGACAATATACTGAAGGACAGTATGCCGTACTAACAATTTCAATGATCCTGAACTGATCTGAAATGGTACACTCAAATTATTGTTGCCAACTAAACACATTAAAATTGCTGTAGTGCAGAATCAATTTGAAGCGAAAAAAACAATGAAGAACATCTAAATTTGGCACAGGGAGCTATTTTGTGGCTGTGTGGCTCTTTTCTATCTATTCTACATTAAAAATAGATAAGTGCACCAACTTTCCTAAAAGATGACAAATGTGGAAGGTACTAAGATGGATGATACCATTCAACCAGGCTTCCCAGATATCTACTTTTAGCCAGTTTCTTCTTCCCTGAATAGATGGGGAAACAGGAGACCTAATGTACCAAAAATGTTCCAGCTCTTGCCATTAAAAGTAGCCATAACCTCTCCTCTGTTTTCTCCCCTGGGTCCTACAAACCTATCTGCGGGATGACGAGCCCTCCGCCACTACAGGACCTTCTGCTCTCAGCTTTGCTCAGGGGATGTTTTCAATGATAACCAATCCCCTTCGCTCTGTGTGAGTCCTGCGACCACTAGAGTTCAGACTTAATTCCCTGCACAGTAAGAAGTATGTGATACCTCCAATTCCCAGAGGATCAAATTCATGCAGCTGAATTTCGAGTCCCCCCACCCCCCCCCCACCCCCAGCTGCTGGATCGAACCTCAAGGTAACGCCCCCTTTATCTCCCTCTCTCTCTCTCTCAGTTTTCTTCACTGTGGCTTTCATATCAAACACCCCTCTGATTAAAAACATCCATAGCTTCTCTGTCAAGCCTTGGGTCTTACTGAGAGAAGTTTGATGAGACGGAGAGCACGTCAGACAGAACCTGTCGAGCCGAGCATTTACTGTCACCATCGAAAGCCCAATACACTCATTCCAAGTAACGTTACACTAGTCATATCAAACACAGGATGCTTCATTATTCTCACAACTTCTTTTAGGTTCCTAAACATGATTTGGGCTAAATTTAGTGCTAGTAAACTTCTGCCAGCTTTTAATTTCCTCTTATTTGAGACTGTATTCTCACATAATTCACAGGAGTGTCATCCACTCACTGATGAATGTCTTAAATGTCTCTTTTGGCACAGTGGGGATGTTTGGCGGGTTATGGGCAGGGACATCTTTCACTCTATTGATTTTGCCAAGTGTGAAGCAACGTCTGAGGAGTAGGTGAGAGATATCAGCCAGCTATAGCTCTCTCTCTCTCTCAAACTCTCTCTATGGAAAAAAAGATAAATAATTATTTTCCCGAAACAATTTCAGAAACTGCCCGAGGAATTCTCCCCATTGAAAGTCACGTAATTCACAGGCTGCAGCTGTAAATGAGGCTGTTAAGCTGCACTGGATAATCGAAAAGCAGTATCTATTGTGAGTCATGTCCAGAGGCCAGGATGCTGGTGATGGATGCTATCAGATGATCCCCAGCGAGGTCCCTGGTTTGACCTTGGAGCCATACAGCCAATACATCATTCCAGCTGGCAGGCTTAGCAGCATGGAGACCCACTTTTTCTCCAGTTTGTGTCTCATTTAGCTATTATTCATTTGAAGATGCATTCATAAATCTGTGGGGAGGTCCGTCCACTTGTCCATGAGCTAATGAACATGGAAACCAGCAATGAAGGGAATATGAAGGTCATCCAAAAAAAAGCAAATGACTGCATTAAAATAGTTAAATATTCAGGATCAGGTGAATATAAGGATGTTTGAGATCAAAACATTGAAACTTCTGAAAAGTCAAATGTCTATTGGCAGACTTGAAAATAATGCAAAGAGATATAAAACTGTTGGAATGCCGATGTATCAGCATTTTCAAACCTTTGTACGGTTTCAGTAAAAAATTTGATTCACACCATAATGGAACCCTGAAGAGCACTATGGGGCAGCAGACCTCGATATAACTTTCTGAAATACATTGATACATTTCTGAATATTTTTTTTTCATGCTCTAGGAACTTACTGCAGCTGATGTAGAGTAATCTTGCTTCAAACATTTGCTATGTTTCATCATCACCATTGAACTTTACTGTCAAGTGCAGCAAAGTTTTGATAATGTGAAATGCCCTGTACCGTGAAAGTTAGGCTAAATTTGTGGATTCAAGCTGTAACATTTAACATTTTACATTTCATTTCATGTAAAATTTCATGTGTTGTTTACTGCCACATCTGTCAGCCAGAGAGCCAGGCATAACTCACTATCCTCAAAAACATTGCCTCCTTGCTGAAGGTTAAAAAAAATATCAATTTATACCTAATACTGATATTTGTCTTGTATATTAAGATAATTGAATTAATATCCCTGGCACAAAATTATGTGCACAATGCTATGAAGTTAACCCCACTCTGTTTCTGTTGCCATGGAGCAACAGGGCCAATAAAAAAGGAAAGATGTGGTACAGTTCAATCTTGCATTTGTCTTTTTATCCTCTAAGCCACAGGCCAAAAATCAATATGTATCTGTTCAAATGACCATGCAAGAGTGTTTAGACGTTGTCACTAATGCATGTTAGACATTTTTTAAATCCATGAGTCAAAATGGTATGTCCCAATATCCCGGCATGTCAATCTGGAGCAAGGATCTATACTCATCAACAGTAAACACCTGCCTAATCAATCGGAATGACCGCAGCCACCTACTCAGGCATGGTGCTTTCAAAAGACCCTTATACAGATACAGATCACTGTTCCCCAACCCTGGTCCTGGAGGAACATCTGCCAGGAGGTTTTTATTCAAACCCACATATCTTCACAATCTGCCCCACTCATAATTCGGCCATTAAGGAACACTTGAGTTTAATTAAGGCAGGGCTGGAGTGAAGATTCTTTGACGTTCCTCCAGGACCATGGTTGGGAAACACAGATACAGACATAACATCTGGTGGCTATTGCTGCTCCATGATAAATACACAAACATCGTACTGTCCATATGAGGGAAACTATGTGCTCTGTGCAAGCACACACTGGATACTGCTGCCAAAGAGTCAAATTCAGAAGTTACTACTGTTTTAAGTTAAGTTCATCCTTTCTGTACTGGTTAAAACTCTACAATGGTTGGCTCAGGTTTCCTCCAGGTTCTCCGGTTTCTTCCCACCATCCAAAGGTATGCATGCTAATTAAATTAGCCGTAGGTGTGATTGAATGGTGCCCTGTTGGTGAGTCCTGCCCTGTACTTAGTGTCCCATGTTAGTCACCGTCCACCACAACCCAGTGGAGGACTTAAAGTCAGTGAGTGTGTATTTTGTGTTTTCTTTTTGGGACCTGTCAGAAGACAGCAAGTAGTGTTAATAAAAGCATTATTCTATTATTATATTGTTGCATCTTTGGGACCAACGTGATGCTGCCCTCTTGAATCTCAATATTGCCTCTACAGGTACACAGTGGTATTAATAGACTGGGTTGCATGCTAAGTGTCATAACATACAAAGACATAGCTTGACACAGCATCAAAACTCCCACTGACTCACATTTTTAACTACACACAATGTCAGGGAGACCTGAAGATCTCTTTGTGCAGGATAGGTGAGCAGTGAAAGTGGCAGGGAAGACTACATGAAGAGGATGGCAATCGGAGGCAGTACTTTTTTTCCAATAAATAATAAATAATTCAATAAATACAGTTTTAAAAATTAAAATGATAAAACGTGTCAGCCTCTAAAAATCTCCAGTAAAACTCCTATCTTCTCACTCTCCCATCTCTCCCAATTCCTCTCAATTTACCTGGGCCAGCCTTTATGGTCCAGGACAAAACCATTTGTCTAACAAACTATAAGTCAATTATCTTTAAACAACCATTGAAACAGTTCATAACATTTGCATAATACTTTTACAATTAAAACATTTACTATACATTTAAAAGTTACCAATACTCCTCTCTCCAACTCAATGCCATGGTAAGTTCTTAGCCCCACCCCTTCCCCAAAACCCAGGAAAACCATCCCCACAGTTTTTTCACTGCTGAACTTTAGCAAGAGCTATATCATCACTAAAATAATTACTATCATTAGGATGCTTGGAGTGTTTTGTACCAGACTAAATCTCTGTTAGACACAAACACATAATTTCATGGCATGAATTCAATTTTTAGACTTGTGCCTACTTTTCGCTTAACACATTTCAGTGTAGTGTTGCTATATACAGTACAGGCCAAAAGTCTGGACACACCTTCTCATTCAATGTGTGTTCTTTATTTTCATGACCATTTATTTTGGTAGATTCTCACTGAAGGCATCAAAACTATGAATGAACACATGTGGAGTTATGAACTCCACATGTGGAGTTTGCCGAGAGGAAAAAGGAAACTATTCCTTCAAGCTAAATAGGACAACAGCGTTCACTGACCTACAGAAAGGTGATCACAACTGCTTTCTCCATTACTTTTTTATAAACCATTGTTTAAGGCTAATTTTGTTTGTGTGTGTTTTTGAGGCTAAATGCACACTTACTCAGACTAACAATGTCCACTGTAAACTATAGCAGTGGCCTCAGGTGTGCAGTATCTGCTGCAGTACCAGCAGATGTGCAGTGAAATATCAAAACTGGTTGACTGCATTTATGTCCGAGAAGACTCTACAGAGAATTATGAAAATACATGTAAATATCTAATCATATTTCTCTTTCATTCCTTTTATACATCATATAAATGTTCAGTTTATTACTAAACAACTGTTGAAAACAAAACAACTAGAACATGCCAGTTCCTTCTTCAAAATTTCAGACAGATTTCAATTTGATTTCTATTGTCCTGTTTTCCAACATTGGCTAATTGTTGGTGAGGTACTTGATCATTGAAGGTCCAGTTACAGTGCATAAAGCAAAGTATTCAGCATCAGTAGTTCTGACAAGGACCTTTGGACTATTTGGTTGTGTACAGATGTTCAGTACTTCATGCACATAAGAACTTGAGAACTTGTTTTTATTTTATTTTATATTTTTTTTTTTATTTTCATTGGAGCATCCTATCCACTTTCTCTTGTTTGTTGTACTGCTTGGGTTAATCTCAACACAATTTCTTTAACACTTTGGCCTTCTACACAATGCTAGGAAGGCTGTGCATAGACAACAGTGACTATACTTTTTACATGTAATAGTTTCTCTGAAAGAAGAAAATAAACCTTTCAATTGGGTTTCCACCAGAGTGAAGTGATTGTCACTATGTTTTTGACAGTGACAAAAGCACTGCAGACAACCAAATGTGTCCTCTGCATTTAACCATCACCTTGATGAGCAGTATAGGCAGCCATGAAAGGCACCCGGGGAGAAGTGTGTGGGGACGGTACCTTGATCAGTGGCACCTCAGTGACACCATGATGTTTTCTGAATCGTGTTCACAGATGTGCAAGGCTAGCAATATACAATGCGGATAAATATATAATGTTACCATTATCCACTAAACAACAAATTCCAAGAATTCTTAACACAAAAATAATTAAGATATCATTATTTAGTCATAACTTTAAGAACTATGTTACGAATATTTAGAGGGTTTAGCACGGCGCTGAACCATGGCATGAGACAATGTTCGTCATTAAAATTAAAACACGGCCACGTCTATTTATTCTAATAATTTCCTAAACGGAGTTTGAAAATCCCTAATGTGGTCATTAGAGGAGGTCATTTGCATTAAACTTAATGTGCCCACTTATCGCTAACCATGGCTCGACATAAAAGACACAGTGGCACCGTAATGAAGGCGAGTCAAAACCTGCAGTGCAGGGGCCGTAAAAAGTAATCTCGCCACATTATCTCATAAATTACATCTCTCCCAACATTCATCAGCCATGCACAGCAACAGCACGGTGACACGGACCCCAGAGGTTGCTAATTAAAGTGACCTGTATTGTGCACAATGTAATTACACAGTTCACCGATTCATTACTTTCTTTGGGTAAATGATCGTCCCACACACATCTCGTTCCGATTTGCGCTTGAGCATGAGTGGAGATGAAATCTACAGCAAAACAAGGGTTACAAAAGAGATGCTGGGTACGGTTTTAGTTGTTAGCTCTTTTTTTCTCTCTCTCTCTTTTTCAAACATCCATTTGGTGTGCTAATGGACTGATGTTTCTCCCGACTCCAGCTCTCAACTCTCTGATGTGGGCTCGCCTCCCAGGTGCAAGAGGCGCGTGTCGAGGACCCGCTTCTGCACGGAGGTGTCTCACAGCCTCAGCCCTCCTGAAAAGCCCTCCTCGCCAATGTAAATATGCCCGTGCGGGTTGCCATGGAGATCCCTCACTTTACCCTGAAGTGTCCATCTGTGGCACCTGGGATGAGATTCAGACCACGGGCGATTAGATGCTGTTAGACAGCGAGGCGGGTCACACAACACTGTAACTTTTCCCTTTCGTAAACAACAACGGGGAAGGCTTACAAAGGGCCAAAATGGCAACCTTTCTCCTTGATATGCAGGGCGAATGAAAGCCTGATAATGACTTCACTGATGGATTTGCAGTCTTTTTCAATCATTTTCCCAATGTGCCATTCCTATTTGTGCCTGGTCTAACCCCCTTATGAAAATGCTTTTAGCCTTTTTCTGGCACGGTTCAATTTTGCTTTCCTATGTGGTGATGGAGGGAGGCTTTCTTCCTCTAAGGTGCAACATAGGCATGATTTCAACTGACTAAAGTAAAGTGCAAAATTCTGCAGATGATTCACAGCAAATGCATCTGTCAATCCATCCTTTCTTCCAAACCTTCTTAATCCAGTACAAGGTAACAAGAAGCCAATCCCAGCAATAACAGGAGTAGGCACACACAGTGACTAGAACGACATGAAATTGGTAAACTCGCAAAGCATCATTTTCATTTCACTTTAACTTCCCTTCAGTATATTACTGTTAAGAGTTTACTGAAACCAAAAGCCTTACAAACAGAAGACTCTTCACATTTTTCTCCACATTTAAAGTTCTTCCACAGCAATGATTTTTTTTGGGGGGGTTGGGTTTGGGGGCTGTGCCTATTTCGGTCTGTCAAGTCCTAAAACTTTAGAAGCTCTCGCCTGTGTTAATCTGTTGATCTGTGTGAGATAACCGTTCAGAGGTCAGCAGTGAGCGCACTGCATTTTAGATGGTCCATAAAAGTCGTCCTGAACACATGGAGGAACAGAAGCTTTTTGCACCCAGATTATCACCCTTTCAGCAACAGAGAGGACATCTCCTCAGGGGTCAAGGGAGCTTATTTATCTGCTGACACAAACCCATTTTACTGGACAGCTCTAGACTTTCAAGCCATTTTATTCAGTTATACTGTTAGCATAGTTATTTTTTTCTGATGTTTGACTTGAAGGTCAATATCAAGGTTCAGTTCACAAGACAAAGTGCACATAGCACCAAACCAGCATGGTGAATTTAAATCACAATGCTGTGCACTCGTTCCTCATTGTCTGGTGATATATGGCTGTAGGGGACATCTTAGTTGGGACGTCCTGTGTATTGGACTATACTGTCAAGGATGTGACATTGTCTGGCCTGGAAGCTGACTTCTGATCTGTTATTGCCTTTTTATAACAAGGGTCACATCCCTATATTGGACTTCGAGACAGATGAGCTGTTTGTCAGCTATCCGGAGAAAAACTAGCGTCCCTGTCATTTTAGTTGATAAACAATTTCTGACTGCGTGAAAACGCATTTCATGTAGCACCATGAAAATATCCCCCTCGATCTCAAAAATCACTCACACGAACAGTATCTTTGAATAGACAGCAGTCTTTGCAAAGCCCACATTTCTGCTCAACACTAATTTTTAATGGTGTTTCAGTAATAATATCTGTATGGAATTGCAGTATACATGCAACGAAAACACAGAAAGGACAGTGTGAGAAATGGGACTAATCTTAAGGTTGCCGGTTTGAATCCCAAACTGCCAAGGTGCCACTGAGGTCCCCTTGATCAAGGCACCGTCCCCACACACTGCTCCCCGGGCGCCTGTCATGGTTCCCACTGCTCACTAAGGGTGATGGTTAAAAGCAGAGGACACATTTCATGTGTTATTGTGTAGCACAATAACAAAATCGACCACTTAAAAGTTAATTAGCACACAGGTAAGTGGGTACTAAAGAACTAAGTTGGGGGCACGACATACATGGCACGATGAAAGTGATCAATCAAAGAAGACAGGAGGGGCACCTCCACACATTCTAACTGAGTGAGAAACTCAGCATTTTACATTGACATAATACCAAAATGTATCTATTTCATGTACTTTATGTATGGCCCTATGTACTTTATGTACTGCTTTTCAGAATCAGTATTTATCAGGTGATATTAAGTGATTTTATTGACTACTAAAAACTAATCCTTAAAAAAAACAGGCTTTGTGTTGCTTATCGCTACATTCAAATCTCATCTTGCCAAAATGCTCCTCAGCATGTCTGACACGCTGATATGGACTAAAGACTCATTCCAACAGTTTTAAATTGCCACCTCGGTCTTTTGCACACAGCTAGTGCTAAAACTATTTCACTGTCAAGGCCGGGACAGCATTGCCATTTTTCCTTTATTAGTAATGTCATTGCATTTATCAAAAGAGAAGCATGCACAGCCCCGCTTTTTTATTTTATAAATGAAGAATGACTCTCTTAGTAATGACTGAAGACAAGATGGCTGATAAGATATAGTAAAACAATGTTTGCCCTAAGTTTCTTAAGATCTGAACTAAAAATTAAACTTAGTGCTAATAGAACCCAAATTAAGTAGGGTTAAAATTCCAGCAGATCAACTGAACCCAAAAACACAGTGTAATTATTATTTAAATCATGAATCAAATCAAGCAAAGGGGAAACTTGAAGATGGTGGGCAATTTAAGGGAGGGAATAAAGAATGTCACTTCACAAGTATGGTAATGAGCTGTCAGAGATAATTAAACTAATTTTACATAATATTCATGCACGTTATGAGCAAGTCATTAACTGTGAGCGAGGACATATGGAGGCGGGACTGTACTTGTCTTCATGGCACAAAATCCTGTAGGAACAGAGAGGGTTTGAGCTGTCTGGCCGTGACCAACGTGTCAGTTGGTGGACCAATCAATGAAAGGAGATTCTGTCATGGCAAGTCAGTCAGGTTGAAGTGTACATGTACTGAGAGGGTTATCTTTGGCTGTCAGTTCCACTAAACAAAATCTGTTTTTCGAAACCAAGTTTTATTCAGTACGTTAACTTACTTACACATCTAATGTAAATAATGTAAGCTTATCTTGATGCTGTAACGTGAGTTCACCACTTTTCACTGCTAAGCACAAGAATCAACTGAAACAGAATCAACTAGACAAGAATCCACTTGTAATCCTAAATTTCTTTTGACATTCAGCAGTATTCAAGTGAATTCAGTATTCAAATGGTATTTATCTGCTTTGAGGATTTTGTTGGGTTCATGTTAATGTAGAAATTTTTAAGCAATTTTTGAGCAGCCTTGCTCTACGGTTCATCCCCAGACTCTAGTATTGATGAGCGCACACAATGGCCAGATCATCATCCTATTCATTACCAGCCTCATTCTTTGCCATCGGCCCTTTGTTCTCCCACGCTCTCATTGCTCTGCCCATTACACCCTCTGTTTCTTTTTGTCCCCAACACCTGCTTCTTTACCTGCTCCAGACTGATGGGATCTCCCCATGAGTCTGGAATTCTTTCTTGCACATCATCATTTGGGACTTTGCTTTCAATTTTTCTTGTGAAAATGCAATTATAAAATGTGCTCTACACATAAAGCCAGCAGACACATGGCAAGTTCAAAGGTGATCTGTAACTGAACATTATACCAGATGTCAACAGATGGCATGACAATTTATTTTCAAAATGGGTTATTTCTTGCAGCCTTATGTTATGATAAATGCTCCGTACTGAAGCTGTTGAAAGATGGGTGTGAGAAAAGATGCAGAAAGTAGCTTGGTGGATGTAGCCACAAGTGTGTTAATTAATATCAGTAATAAATATTCCACAGCAGATGGTCAAGAGATGTTTATGTCTGTTGTCTTTCACGCGGTTATGCCAAATAAAGGTGCTTATTGAGATCAGTGTATACACCCCAGCACGTTTTCATTATCTAAATGGACAGGTCAAAATCTTTTAATGTGGAGCATGTCTTTTATGACATATATTTCAGTCAATAAACACCGTTCATTGGGCCCATTCTCTGTAAAAGTGCTCAAGCTGGCTATCTTAATAAGGGTCTGAAAGTTAATAAACCTTTGAGGGTTTTTTTTTTTTTTACTCATCATGTTTAGTTAGATCAAAGTGCTGATTTCATAACTCTTGTCCTGCAAAGATCCTCGCAAAGTTTACAAGCATTCATGGTGAATCTTTGATGTGTCCATGAAAACTGCCAGAGCGAAGGACTTTAAAACGAGCACAATAAATTACCAACCGAGTAGGAGGATCAACGCTGGAAATGTAGCGTTGATTAAATCAGAAAGTGGGGTTGGACAGTGCAATTAAGGCTCGTCTGTAATTAGCTAAAAGCAACTGGCATAATAAAAAGTTGAGACGCCGCAGTGTCAGCGCCCGTTTTTGTCCTTGACAACTCCGCATGGGCGAGAGTTCAACTTCTACAGAGCATCCCTCCCACGACACTTCCGACTGGCTGTGGGGCACCTCCCCTATCGCTCTCTTCTGCCTGGCCAAAGAGACGACAAGGTGACGGAAGATGGAAGATGGGGGACTTCAGGGGTTTAATCCCTCTTCTCACTCCAGGGTCACCCACGTTATCACTTGGTGACAACTTAATGGGCCCTCATTATGAAAACAGCAGTGTGGCAATTAAGCAAATCTGATGGATTAGTACCACTCTCTGTAGGGGCAGCGTGTGAGCAGTCTGCTCTCTTCAAACATTTTTTTTCGTTGTGTAAAGACAAATTATTTAATGATTTGTTGATTAAAAGCTAATAGCTATGTGACAATATGACAATTTGTTTTTTTGTTTTTAAATCATAATTCAATTATGACACCATTAACACCATATGACACCAAGTTTTTATTCTTAAGTTTTTTCTTAAGTGTATCAGTTTTTTTAGTTTTTTTTTTTTTAAATATCCCTCCAGATGAGTTAACTTGATCCTCTTGGTTCTTTTGCTTCACATTTCCCCCCCTCTGTCAGAAACCTTGGAGCATATTAGATATTTTATAGAAGCAAATATCACAAGACTTTTCAATGCTAGTTTTTATCATTTACGTTAAATTGTCTTGAAAAAACATATAAACATATTCATGCCTTCATTGCGTTAAGACCTGACAGTTGGAATTCTCTGTATGTTCTTCAGTCATATGCAGTCAGTCCAAAATATCTTATGACCGGAATTAGAAGGCACAATCGGACCTTTCCAGCTGTAGCAGGTTGCCTGGCTGTTTTAGTATTGATTCTTCTACTTACTCTTGAAGTTTTAAATGGTCAGACATCCAGCAATTTAACCAAGCTGCTTGACTTTTATTTCCACAGAGGAGCACTTAGATCATCTAGCCAGATGCTCTTAGAGGAGCTGAGGTCTCGATTGAAGTATGGAGGGGCTTTGGCTTTTGCAGTGACAGCCCCTAGACTCTGCAATATCCTGACACTCAATATCCATACTGCAAACTTTTAAATCCCATCTGAAATTTTTCTTTTTTTTAACCTTGCTTTTTTATTGATTTATTTTATTGTGGAAAAGAGGGCTTAGAAAGAGGGTTTTATAAATGCACTTTCGTATATAAAGTGGCAAAAAACATGCAGAAACCCTTGCAATTACATGGATTCATTAAGATTCAACATTCACTATGGGGTGAACACATTGTTTGTAAGAAAATGCTGTGGTGAGTAGTCCTGTGTGTTTCTGGCCAGGGGATTTGAAAATGCTTCTATGGTCATATGTATTCATTAGATTAGAAATGATTTCATTTCTAATCATTTCTAATAATTTCTGATTAGAAATGATGCACGTGTAAATGGATGTGAAGTATTATACAACCAACACAAACATGCAAGTAGTTGAAGCGTTTCTCTGGCGCTTCATGCATGAAATTTCAGATGATTTAATAGTCACCATTTCAGTCAAGACTTTTTCCCACTCCCAAGTTAATTTGTTAACTATTTTTATTTTTACCTCCAAATTTGTTCTGGTGTTAAAACAGTTCCCTCGGTAAAGGAGAGCAGCTAACAAAAATAAACCAGGCTGATCTGGCCGCCTGTGCTGATTAGTTTGCAGTGTTCTGGACAGAACAGCCGTAGTCGACTCTGTTGGCTTGCACATGCAGAGGTGACCTTGTCACTTAGTAATTTTAAAAAATGAATGCAAAATAATAAGCGCTCTAGAAGATTGCTAGTCAGTGATTCAATTCTTTAGAGGGCGATTCAAATTTGTTCCTCTGCCGGGCAAAGGAAGAGTGGAGCCATTATTAATTTAGCCAATTAAGGCATGTTGAAAGTAATATCCCATGCATTAAAGAACCTGTCCCTGGCGTGCCATAGCTCATCGGAAAAAAATCGAACCTTGGAAAACTCATGAATGCACCAGAGAAAGATAAACGGTTATCACTCAGACCTGACCTGACACGCAGCGCTGTATTAAGCCACTAATTGCAATTAGAATGAAGTCTTTAATGACTAATAACCCAACATCGCTGAGAATGGCCCGTGAATATAAATGCCCACTGCCCACTGGTAAAGTATGCATTCTGACCTCTTTTCATCGGCCTTCATTGTGCCCTCTTCCGTAATGCTTTTCTAGACTGATAAAGATGCTGAGTAGCTATTGGATTCCCCCACATCGAAAGTCAAGTGATCCCAAGACCTGTTTGTGCTTTTATATAAATCTTAGTGATTTTCATTTATTGTATCTGAAGTCTCTTCAGCCTTGGTGCAGCATTACAGCCACTTTGATCCAGTCCCGTATTGAGATTTCCCCTAGGACGCACTGTTACGGTGCCTGTAGGACAGAGGCAGGATGAGGAAGGAGAGCGTTCTATAGAAGTTGAGGGGGCATTCGAAGGAATTACGACATCACCACCACTCACCAACCACAATGTCAAGTCGTGTCAGAGTTTTTCCAGAAAAAATTAAATTAACCCACTGGTTCTTCAGGGTCTCGTGTGACTGAACAAAAAAATACATTTGTGGTCATTTTTACATCCAATCGGCAGGCAAATGCAATGCTTTGCTCATTTGGAAGCCATGACGGTCAGTGGAGAAAATTGTTTTAGGGAAATTCTCTTTTTTGCAAAGTTCTGTGGCTGGCAAAGCATGAGAAAGGGGAGATATTATAAGGGGTGCAAATTACAGATCCAGCCATATGAGCTGCTGCTTTCTGTATGGTGAAGCAGAATGACCAAAGCACTCTTTACCCCTATCACCATCTCTAGCCACTGCCACCATAGACTTGTATTAATGTTCAGATTTCTCACAAAGTGAAAGTTTGTTGGCCACAAAAGGGCCAAATTCTAACTCAATTATTACAAAAAAATTCAAATAAAGCCGAAATCAAACTATCCACAACTGTGAATGTTCAACAATTCTTTATGAACAGACTATGCTTTTTGTGCCATGCCACATGGAATACTACAACATTGGCCTCGAAAGCTTTTGTTCAGTTTCAGCACTGTTTGGGATACATGAAACATATAAAGGCTACTCTACTTACCACCACATGCTTTCGCAGATTTCATGTGGAAGTTTGGGCAGGCAGGCAAACTTTTTCATTGATGACGTTATTGCCTTGTTTGCATTTGGACACAAAGAGCTGTCTCTCAGGGCTCTCAAGATTTGAAGACAGGTAAGATTGATGTCCCCACCACCACCTTGCCCACACCCCGCCCTGTCCACTGTCAGAGGGTCAAAGGTGGCATGGGGTGGATGGGCTGCAGGAATGGGGGTGTTCAATTATTCATTTTATTATTAGTGTTGTTGTTATTGCTCCAACTGGTGGAAGAAAAGATTTGATACACAGACAATTCAATAAAATTATTTGGCATACTTGAAGAGAGAGATGATTATAATTTGAGAATTTTGACATGCCTGAAAGCCTGCTCTTTATTGTTTATTGAATATATGCTTTTGATATTTCACTGAGCCAACAGAGGAGCATTGGGCTCCTGTTAAACAGGTCCTAAGATATTTAGCTGTGTAGGGGAACAGAGATGGTGTCGTGCCGAAAAGATGGAGCAGTTAATTAAGCGCGTGTAGGCGGTAACGAAAACCCCGGTGTGGTGAAGACCGCTGCTTTAATCTGCAAACTGACCCAGCAGCTCCGCAACATCCACAGCTTCCATCTTGGCTATTTATAGGAGTCGCGTCACCGCCAGCCTCATCATCTATAAAATAGGACCATTCTAACCCTTACAGTGTAAACTGTCATCAGACAGAGAACACGTGATGGATTGTGCACAGTATATTATAGTATACAGGGAGTGCAGAATTATTAGGCAAGTTGTATTTTTGAGGAATAATTTTATTATTGAACAACAACCATGTTCTCAATGAACCCAAAAAAACTCATTAATATCAAAGCTGAATGTTTTTGGAAGTAGTTTTTAGTTTGTTTTTATTTTTAGCTATTCTGTATGTGCAGGTGACTATTACTGTGCATAATTATTAGGCAACTTAACAAAAAACAAATATATGCCCATTTCAATTACTTTCAATTTTCTTGAAGGATTCAGACTTCTTCCTGTACCACTGCTTGAAGAAGGTGGCAGTAGGACTGGGAGTTGAGCTTGACTCCATCCTCAATCCAAAAAGGCCCCACAAGCTCATCTTTGATGATACCAGTCCAAACCAGTACTCCACCTCCACCTTGCTGGCGTCGGACTGGAGCTCTCTGCCCTTTACCAATCCAGCCACGGGCCCATCCATCTGGCCCATCAACACTCACTCTCATTTCATCAGTCCATAAGACCTTAGAAAAATCAGTCTTGAGATATTTCTTGGCCCAGTCTTGACGTTTCAGCTTGTGTGCCTTGTTCAGTGGTGGTCGTCTTTCAGCCTTTCTTACCTTGGCCATGTCTCAGAGTATTGCACACCTTGTGCTTTTGGGCACTCCAGTGATGTTGCAGCTCTGAAATATGGCCAAACTGGTGGCAAGTGGCATCTTGGCAGCTGCACGCTTGACTTTTCTCAGTTCATGGGCAATTATTTTGCGCCTTGGTTTTTCCACACGCTTCTTGCGACCCTGTTGACTATTTTGAATGAAACGCTTGATTGTTCGATGATCACGCTTCAGAAGCTTTGCAATTTTAAGAGTGCTGCATCCCTCTGCAAGATATCTCACTATTTTTTTACTTTTCTGAGCCTGTCAAGTCCTTCTTTTGACCCATTTTGCCAAAGGAAAGGAAGTTGCCTAATAAGTATGCACACCTGATATAGGGTGTTGATGTCATTAGACCACACCCCTTCTCATTACAGAGATGCACATCACCTAATATGCTTAATTGGTAGTAGGCTTTCGAGCCTATACAGCTAGGAGTAAGACAACATGCATGAAAATGCAACATGCATGAACATGCAAAATACTAATTTGCCTAATAATTCTGCACTCCCTGTATTGTAGTGACTGAGTGACTGTGCATTGCATAAGTTTGCCTCCATGGTACTTGTGAAGCTGAGCTGCTTTATTTATTCTCCGTTAATTTGTACCTGATAATCTGATTAAGGTTAAATCCTGCCCTTTAACATTTATCAAGATAGCTATATAAATAAGTGTGAATAAAACGTACCTCCCTTTCCTCCTTCATGTTGTTTGTAATAGTTTTAGAATTCTCAAAAGGCATTTCTCCCGAGTACATTGAATATCTGCATTAAATTCTAGGGTCCCTACACTGACAATGATCAGACCTGCTCTAATTTGAGCTATCTTATAATAATCGTGGACAACCTCTGGGGATGCCCTTTTGTCCAAGCCTTGTTATAAGAACATTATTAATACATTTACAATGAGACTTCCTCTGTGGATGAATCGTCAAAAAAGTGGAATTAATCATAATTTACAAAAAAAATAACATGCTTATTAATAAAATGATTCATAACCTCATATTTGGGCTCAGTTTACCTCAGTTTACCCTGGGTGAGCACCAACCCCGCCATTCAGCAGCTCAGTACCCAAGACAAGGTAGGCCAAGGTGGAATACATTCATTTAAAAAGAGCGCCACCCCGTCCCAAGATGGCGGCTCTGTTGACGCATTAGCTCCCATAGACGCCCCATTCAATGCAACATCTATTATATATATATCTATGGCTGCAACATAATAGTGGGAATGCCGCATGCAAACACCCATGTCATTTCTTTTCAGTTCAGACAGAAGTTTCAAAATTACAAATTACTCACAAAAATTACAAAGGTTCTCAGTGGTCTGGCGCTGCACCTCTGGCGTGCTGCAGACCAGCTGAGAAGCCTCAGGCATTGAGGCTGTGTGAATGAGGACAGGTAGGTGCTGGCTTCTCTAGCGATGGATCCAGGGACCCAGTCTACCTCCTCTCTGTCGTCCCATCCCCTCTGTTTTTTTTCCTTGTCACCCCAGTGGTTAGGAGGGTGGCACACTGGACAACAAGGGCACTGGGGCTGTGCGTTGTCTCCGTGCCATCCTCTGACAAGTTTGCCTCTTCGTTGCTGTTGTTGGTTCGCGGGGCCGTATCGCTACCTACACCCACTATCAGACCTCCGCCTCTCACCTCCAGAGCTCGCGGAGGCACCCTCATCCACCAGTCATCGCCATCTATGCTGGTGTCATATACGTCTGTTTGAGGTCCTGCATTGAAAGTGAAATTGAAGTGATTGTCATTGTGAAACACTGCAGCACAGCACACGGTGACACAATGAAATGTGACCTCTGCATTTAACCCATCACCCTTGGTGAGCAATGGGCAGCCATGACAGGTGACCGGGGAGCAGTGTGTGGGGACGGTGCTTTTTTCAGTGGCACCTCAGTGGCACCTTGGCGGATCGGGATTAGAACCGGCAACCTTCTGATTAAGGGGCCACTTCCTTAACTACTAGAACACCACTGCCCCGTCAAATGATCCACGTTGTTTGTATGTTCGGCCATCATGGCAAGTTTTTTTTTGTTTATTAAAATTGACAGTTTGTTCAGAGTGTCATGCTTTTGTCACCCCACTCAGCCTGACACCTACTACAGTGTTGCAGGCCTCAATGTCACCAAAACACACAGAAAACCGACAATGGAAATATTGAACTGCTGCAACTAATTTAGCAAACTTTAATGAGAAATGGGTTTTTCAAGTCTTGTTATGGATTATTAAAGACCCTTAGCCTGTAGTTGTAATGGAAAAATAAATAAAGTATGCCAAATTTACGCATGCAAAAATACAATATTTACACCTCTCAACACTACAATACATCAATACATCATAGATGAGGTTTTTTGGTCAAGATGCAGCCTGCCAGACAGTGACTCACCCTCGGGCGGGAACTGATAACACAATCATGAGGAGGGTTTAATCGGTCATCAATGCATTCATTTGCGTTCACCCTGGAAGTAATTGAAAACAAATTGTAGAGGCTGCCTTGTGTGCATTGCTTGTTAAGCTGCAGAGACCTCTAGCAGAACGTTAAGAAAAAGTTATTCTTTTCCAAAAATGAAAAGTAAGACATTTAATAATGTTGGCTTCAACTGGATATGGACTGAAACACCCCAAATGTTTCATGCCATGTGTTTAATTAACCTTTTTTTAAGATATTAACTTCTTAACATACTTTTATAAGATGAGAATTTCAGAATAACTTATTATGATTCATTTCAGGGCTGCTGAATGATTGTTTAGGGATACAACTGTGTGGTACTTATAATGCAAAGCATTTGCATGTGTCCACCAAGACGTCTGAGAAGCATTCAAAGTGATTTAATTAGTCTAACTGAACATTTTTTATTTGTTCTTTAGAGAGAAAAAAGAAAGATTCCATTTATGAATATTGCTACACTTTGAGTCTTTGCCAGAAAGAAAGTCTGTTCTGCTATGTAAATAGTCAGAAACCGCTGAAAACTAATCAACATTGCCAAATATTGGCAAATGTTTCATCTTGTGCCAAGCCTTCAGATTAAACCTGCTGAGCAAAACGTCCTTCATACTGTCTTGATTTTAACTCAACTGCAAGTACAGAAGATCACAGCCAGTTCAGTTTGTATCATTTATCACAATTTCACAAGCAGCCATTAGAATAAAACACTCTTATAGACCCATCTGGTATCCCTGACTCATATAAAATGAATCATGTTCAAGACAACAACAAAAAGTAAATTAGTCTAGATTAACAACAGAAGTAAACTTCAAGCAATAAAACACACTTGCATTGTAAAGTAAAATGTGCCAGTTTACACGTTAACACACAGGGATCAACACCAAAGACAGCTCCTCAGTGAAGAGACAAGCATTGTCTAGGGACACAGTAATCTTTTGGCTTCATTGGATGGTGGGTTAGACTGGTTGTGTTTGGATGATCTGCTGTTTCAAGTCACAGGCAGAGGTGGATACGTGTTATAAAGGCCACTGCCACCCTAAAGGTGAATGAAGGATTACTGAAATGCTGATGAAAATGCACAAAAATATTTAACATGAAAACTGATATGGTACATATTCATAAAGTTTACAACAAACCAGTTTGAACTTTAAATCACTGGGATTTTGTTTATTAATGTGACCCACAGACCGTTATTGTCTGTTTAAATACAAATGTCAGCAAGGTGATAAATTCCTGTGGGCCTTACAGTTATCAACAATTTGTCACTTCATTTTTGCTCTGGGTGTTAGTCCCAATTTTTATAAGAATGGATTTTATTTTCTTCTTACTTTTTGAAATTCCTTTTCTGTGCCTTATATCCATAAGTGAAATGAAACATGTTTCAATATATGTTGACAATAGTGGCACACACAGAGGGAGGTGTAAGCGAAGGTGTAAATACAAATATATACATGGAGCGGCACAGCAGAACAGAGGGACTGAAGATATAAGAATGAGACATGGAATTAAAAATAAGGAACCAAACGGCTAATTACAACCATGTAAAGCAGGGCATCAAGCAGGGAACACAGTGCTAGACTCCCTTAGGAAAGCACAGTCTGAAATATTAAGGTAAGAACACCTCACAGTGTACCTCTCCACCATGGAAGTATGATGTTGTATGATGGCAGTAAGCTTTCAGATCTATGCGAAGGTGATATTTCTAAAGTATTTCTCACTCCCTTCTCAGAACCATTACAAACCATATCTTGGGTAAAGTTACAGTACATGGACATGCATGCCACAGAGCATTCTGTAATTAATGAATACAATAAACAATAAATTTTTTTTACACCTTAATATGTCAGTTTCTCAGATGAATGTGATATTCTGCATGTTGAATTATATTTATTTTTTTCCTGCATACATTAGGTTTAGGTTCTATTGTCACTGCAAACCAGTACCTATAACCAGTACCTATAAATAACATGTTTATACTGATATACTGATATACTTTTATATGAGTTGAGTTAAACGTACTTCACACAGCATAGTAACAGGTTCAGCATATACTGAGACATTCTACACCAGAACCTCAAACTAATTAATGTCTAGGCTGATAACTGAAAGATAATGAAAACAAATGCAAGGCTATCCATGCATGTATCTTATTGGTCCAACTGCAATTAAGGGAGCTGATTACAACACTTCCGTGTACATGGGAGAGCTCAACGCAGAATGATTCCTGGCCTTAGAGGGATGACTTATGAGCAGAGGTTAGCAAAGCCTTGCTGAATCCATGGAGGCTAAGGGGTGGCATAAGTACAACGCGTCCACATGCTTTTCATTTATTTCAACAGGGAACTGTAGCCATCACTGCAAGCCAGTGGGGGGTTGTTTTAGTTTGGATCTGACAATCTTTACTTTTTGTATGGAATAATCTACCCAAAGAACCTTAGAATCCTTCAAATCTGAAATAAACAAGACTGTGACAATTTTAAATGATTTATTCACTTCCTTCCAAGTGTTTTCAATGGGCCAAATTGCTTCCTCTTTTTTATGTTCTTATGAGTGCTTTCTTCCAAGTAGGCCATGACCCCATCCTCAGGATCCATGTGCATCACTGGATGGTTGACACGGTTTGTGGAATCTTTGCCAAGGAACACTGAAGGTGCTCTGGTTTTTGTCACTTGTGTGTGTGTGTTATATACTGGTTTGAATATTTCCTATTGGTCATCTTAAAGGACCCAGCTGTGATGGCACCAATTGGGCTGCACAGGGGCACCCAAAATTAATTGCATCAACCCCACACCTTTTAATATTACACTGGACCTCTGACACCCTCCCTGCTGCCCAGACGAATAAACTGTGAGTGAAAGGGCAGACAGCAGCCGGCAAAAGGACAAACGGCAGCGCTTCCCTGCCCTCTCTGGGTCACACCTTGCCCGCATTAACAGCAACATGTCACTTCATCACCTGCCAGCACCCCACTCCCACCTTGGGGCCTGTCTACCCAGACTCAGCCTCATCTACATATGGCTTCTGGCCTTGTTCGCCAGGCTAACTCTCAGGAGAAGGCTCATTGTGTCAGATAGGAGCTCATTAAATTTTACATCAAGATTGCTGCGACTTCCATGTACGCTTCCTACACTGCCTTTGGCCTTTCACCCCGCAGGCGAAGATGCTTTCTTAGGCACACAGAGCAGCAGGTGAGGCAATAATGGGCAGAGCTGAAAACCTGCACTCTATTACCATGTTTGGGGGAGGAGGGCTCCATACTCCCTGCACTGGGGTGTCCTCTGAGGTTGTGATTCAGCTCGAGTGGGCATTGAGCTGCCAGGTCATTAGCATGAACTTCTGAAGTCCAGCTCATCACGGTCAGGAGATGGAAAAGTGCATTGCCTCGGCCTGTATGAGGAACTTGTCTTCTCTTGTCATTTCGTCTGCACCCAGGGGAGGCTAACGCGCTTGTTTCTAATGACAGGCAGCGGCAGGGATCGTCTGTCATAGACAAAAACAGAGCAAAAAAGGGTAAAGAAAGGCACCTGTGATGCATTGATCTATCCTTCAGGGCACATTACATTTAGCTGCTCCGAGGCAGATCTATAAAGTCAGAGTCATTTAGGCTCAATGACCACGAAACTGTCCAAGGCCTCCCTCCCTGCTCCCCACTCTACTCAGCATCGCCGGACAACGTGACTCGCCGGCAGATCAGCGCACGCCGATGCTCAGATCGCGCTGTCCCTTCCAATAACCAATCCGTTCATTTCAGCAGGTTCATCAGAGGGCCCCGAGCAAACATTTCCTGAGGAGCGTTCATAAAACGCTGCCCTTTCAAACCCCGCCGCCGCAGCTATTCTCCTTCGTCCACCGCGTAGCCACGATCGATCCATTTCCATTCAGGGAGGCCAAATGAAATATAAACTTCCTGCCAGCATGTACGGGCCTGTAAAATAAATCCTGCCCGCCGTAACCGTGCACCGCCCCTCCCACTCTCTGCAATCACATTCTCGCTTGCTCTTTTTCTCATCCCAGACGTTTTATCATTTTTTTGGGGAGGAAACCTAAAGCTACTTGGTCGTAACGAACTCCTGTTGCCGTGTTAACTCCGAGGAGATTCATATGAAACGTCAGAATGTGTTTATTCGCGAGTCGCGCCGAATTGTCTCCGGATTGCACACACCGGCGGGCTCCAGACAACTAGAACTGACGCTGCTGGGTGTGGACTTTGTCTCGGTAAATGCTTTTCAACACCCACGAGCCCTTTTGTCTGCATAATCTGTCCAGAGCATCGCTGAGCCTAAACGTCTGCAGCACATTTCTCAGCCACTTACCCTAGAGCAGCGAGCTGTGAAATTCAGCCATTTAGCCTCCCTAAACAAAAGGTCATCGGCAACAGTATCTGCGAGCGAGATGAAAGCTATTTCCAGAGGTGCCAATAAACAGTTCTGATTAGTTTCTGGGTGGAAAGAGAAACACAAAAGCAGATTGAAAGGAGAGGAGAGGTGCAACTTTAGAAAGTGCCCGAAGTTCCTGGTTGCACAATTCAAGGTATTGTGTGCAACTTTTGTGCTAAGCTAATACTTACAGCACACAGTATTCTTCTTATTGCCTTTATTCATCTTTATTGCTAATCAGAATCAGAAAAACTTTATTAATCCCGAAGGAAATTGATTAGGCTGCAACTGCACAGAGGGACAGACATTAAAGTCAACTTTATTGTCAATTCTACCACATGCACAGGACATACAGAGAATTGAAACTGTGTTACTCTCAGACCCATGGTGCTTACAAGAAACATTAAAATACAAACAGTAACATTAAATACAACAATAACATTGAATACAAAGGTATAAAAATAAGCATAATATATAAAATTTAAAAACACAGTACATACAGTACAGGCCAAAAGTTTGGACACATGGACACAAGTTGTGTACTTAACAAAAAGTGGAGACCTGGCCTCCACAGTCACCGGAGCTGAACCCAGTCGAGATGGTTTGGGGTGAGCTGGACCGCAGAGTGAAGGCAAAGGGGCCAACAAGTGCTAAACACCTCTGGGAACTCCTTCAAGACTGTTGGAAAACCATTTCAGGTGACGACCTCTTGAAGCTCATCGAGAGAATGCCAAGAGTGTGCAAAGCAGTAATCACAGCAAAGGGCGGATATTTTCAAGAAACTAGAATATAAAACCTGTTTTCAGTTTTTTTTTGTTAAGTACATAACTCCACATGTGATCATTCATAGTTTTGATGCCTTCAGTGAGAATCTAGCAACGTAAATGGTCATGAAAATAAAGAAAACACATTGAATGGGAAGGTGTGTCCAAACTTTTGGCCTGTACTGTACATTTAAGAGTGTATAATTATAATTTTGTAATGCTCTCCTTTACCATGGAAAATCATAAACATCTTTGTGTGTAGACAAAGTTTTTCTTAATTTACAAATGCAACAAAATATGTGTTGTGCAGGGAGACAGCTTTCTTGGAATGAACTGAAACAATGGTGGTGCTGCTATTATCTGTGAGTCTTGCATGAGGCATGGCGCAGACCTGGGATAACCATCACAATTAACCTTGGGGTCCGGGTGATGCAGACCATATAAAAGCTCATTTTGGTGGGAAATGGAAACATTTTCACTAATATTGCATGTTGAAAATAGGACTTTAATGATGTACAATTGCAGCTTTTTTGCCATTGGACGTGAGTCACAAAGGACATTTGTTCAATTTAGCATTTGTTGTGCATTGCCTGTTTGAGCGGTGCAGAAATGTATTTTATTTTTCTGGCTGAACATTCATTTATGAACCTGTCAAGATGTCAACGATGAAAGCGGAGACGGAAAATGCAGCTAAGCAATGTTTGAAATGTGTAAATGAATATTTCAAGAGCTCTCATTTATGACTCTTTCAAAGAGTTGCAGATACATCAGAGATGCATATTCAAGTTAACTGGGCCGTATTGCAGTGTATAAGCAGCCGCATGGATTTCAGGCAGGTAATTGAAACAGATCTCAAAAAGACCTGAGGATCATTAACCGCCTTGTGTTGACCAAGCCTTAACCTGCCCTCCTTCAATCCAGCTGGATCACATGAGTTGAAGACATGAGCCCCCAGTAGTGACACTATCTTCCAGTTGGCAGAAACCAATTTCTGTTTGGGGCTCAGCAAGCCCAGATGCAATTTGATGGGTGGAGATTTCTGAGAGGAGGCACAACCAAATAATTTCCGCTCTTCAAATTACAGGTTTGACGTCTGCGAGATTTACTGCTCCTGTGTGCTCTCTCACCCCCCAGCCCTTTTTTTTTTATCTGCCATTTCTTGACATGCATAATGGATGCCTCCAGCAAGCCTTCACCAGCAGAAAACACACTCCAAAAAATCCTCCACTTCACTTCCCTGCGTTCACATATTTAGTCTGCAGGGGAGTCATCACCAAAAATCACTTGAAGGTGGAGGTCAGTGCCTCATCAGACACCCGGAAATAAGTTTATAAGCGGCAGCATTCACGTTTGGCTGATAAAAGGCAGTAAGACTGAAACAAAGGCTCCAACAGCTGCTTTTCCAATAGCCTTCTTCCGTTTGCAGATAAGAAATGGCACCCCTTATCATTACACAATTTCCTCTGGTGGGGTGGCATGACAGGTGACAAATAAAGAAAAAAAGACTAAACGTATCTCAGTTAGATTAGTCAGAGAGAATGAGGAAGAGATTCTCCTGAATCAGGTTCAGATTCGGTTTCTGTCTCTGTAATTACACCCAGTATAACCATGCGTTGCACCTTCATATCTGCATACTCCCCCAAATACAGTTCTTATGTATATGTCCTGTTTTTAACAAACCTGCACATTTTTCTTACAGTCATGCTGTTTGTACTGATTTGCTGATCTGGACTCAATTTAACCGAGTATAATTTGAGCACTATACCTTAATACCTGAAAATGTGACTCTCCTACTAGACACATATCCATATAATACTCCACCCAATATGGTTATTCTATGTTTATCATAGATTCAAATATGTCTTGTTTTCCTTTTCCTTACAGTATTTCTACTTTATATTATATACTGTTTTAATACCGGTTTAAGGTCGAGCATCGCAAAAAGCACTGCACTGCATTTCATACCATGTATGATGATGTATGTGACCAAATCTCAATCTGAATCAGATTTTAAATGTTTGTCCTGGGGATCATCCTGGAATTAATTGTTACACATTTTTAATAAAATGTATGAATGTACGCATATTTACAGTAGGGCAAAAAAGTATTGCGTCAGCCACCAATTGTGCAAGTTCTCCCACTTAAAAAGATGAGAGAGGCCTGTAATTGTCATCATAAGTATACCTCAACTATGTATGTTTCGTCTACTAAAAGCAGATACTATACACTCCTAGATTTCTTTGCCTGCCATTTTATGGTGTTTATTTCTGCTTTAAACTGAACTTTCAATATGGTGTCGAGCCCCCTACTCAACACAGCACCAAACAATAGCCTTCTTTCACTAACCATAACTACCCAATGCATTTGTAGAGCTTAATGCATTGTTATTATACTACTGCTACTAAAAAGACAAGGAGTGACCTTACAAAGGACACTATTCCCAATATACGAATTTGCTAGGCCAGGGCTCTAGAGTGCGACCAATTTGGACGCATATGTAGCTTAATTTCTTGAAGGTGCAACTTACAAAATGGGAGGTCGCACTGGTGCAACCAGCCATTTGTGAAAAAATCAATGAGGTCCATGCAACAAACACTTTTACATCCATCTCACATTCTAAATCAACCAGAGACCGTAAAGGGCAGGAGCCGCCTCCGATTGGCCATACAGATATACCTATATGTTTGAAAGTGCACATACTCCAGTCAGAGACAGGTGAGTAGCCTGGACCCGTCCAATAGACAGAGTGGAATCCCACATTATTTTGGCAGCGGAAGCCAGCCAACATGACCCAACCAACAGGCTTCAAGTCTTTTATCAATTTTTTCACATACTTTTTCTTAGTCAAAGTTTTTTTCACCAAATCTCAGAATTTGCATCCGTAATCACCCGAAGCTAGCCTCTGTTTCATTGCCTCAACTTACAGTGGCTAGGCAGTGGTTGCCTAGTGGTTAAAGAACCAGCCCCGTAATCACAAGGTTGCCGGTTTGAATCCCGAGTTTGAAACACTATGCATCTATAAAACACATTACATGCAGTGATAAATGTATTGCCAAAATGTGTCCTCTCCTTGCTGACTTTCAGCATCAGGCAGCAGCAAACAGATCATCAGGCAGAGATGATAATCATGTTCAAGTACTTAAAACTCTTGCACTTTTAATTTAGCTTTAGAACTATGTTAACCTGATTGTTAGTTAATCATTAATCAAGTAAATTGCCTATATAGATGGCAATTTAAAAAGATAGAAAATGTTGTTAAATGGGATGCCATCAAAAGATTGGTGCACTAACGTTTGTGCTGGTGCAAAAAGTGAGTCTAAATCCCAGTAGGCAAATACTGGACTTGCACTGGACTGTTTGTTTCCTCTGCTGTCATTAGCACAGCGTATGTTCCATTAAGTTTCAGAAAGTACAATTCACCCCCCCAACTTAAAATCTAAACTCCAAACTAACAAGTAACAAGAACCTTGAAGTAATGTTAATCAATCAACACTGGACATTGTCCCAACAAAAATGAAGTACAGCAAGCAAACCTCTATCAAGCAAAGCCAAGGGTGAAAGTGACTTAGAAAAACTGAATCAGAACAACAATTGTAAACCTTGAGAGGAACACAGACTTAGCAAGGCAACACTAGTTGATGCTGGAAAGCTTATGTCAAGATGGAAGGTTTATTTTAATTAATCGATTGGGTGATTGGGTCACGAAGAATGTAATGTTCTAAAGAATGATGTGCAAACGCTGTCAATCCCGACTCTTCACCATATCCCGCAAATCTCTCAATTTACAGTTTTTAATTATAAATACAGAGGCATCAGTTTGTCCTGCTTCTACACTCTAGGGCAAAACCTCCCCCTCCCGTCATTGTAGCTTTTTAGTCTTGTATACGTGTCTGGTGATGGCAGGCCTGTCAGTCTGCAGACCGCGTCCCTCAGTAATCTGGCAAAGCCCAGATGTCCTACCAAAGCGTCGGGTGCCTTTATTGCTTAGGGTTCACAGGCAGCCACCAGTTTTACTTTATCACCCAAACCCAGCAGATGGAGGTGGAGAGAGATTACGATTTAACCTAAAAATAGAGCGTAATGGGTAAAAAAAAATGATAATTTAAACGGTCATATAAAGATGGAACTCTGAGTCTTGAATCCGTGACGGTGCACCTTCAGTTTCGCCAGACCACCTGTACCTTACAGACTTTTTTCAGGCAAAAAAGATAGATGTAGTCACAGATGCATGTTTAGAGTCTTGCGATAACTCGGGAGAAATGTTCATGGCAGATGGGGGAGGGAATCTGCTATGAAATGTGGAAAAACTATTTCCCTCCACGTGCTCTGGGCCTGTGCACGCCAGATTCCATAAAGTGCGATGTCGTTTATCGATATGGTAGCTGTTTTCCCTGCTGTTGTTATTTGCTCGTTTATTTCACGTTCTTAAACGATTTACAAGCCCAGATGGGAAAGGAATGCATGGCGGTTGTGAGAAGTCCAAAGCAATTTTCATCTGACATTACCGTTATCCCTTTCTATTGTTTAATCGAACTTGATTTCTTCTTCTCTTCTTTCCCCCCTCACATTATCAGATGGAGGGCACCGGAAAGCAGCATTGTTGTGATATCTATTCCTGCTTAATGACTATTTTGCTGCACCCTGAGCGCTAGAGGAAGTGTTTTATGATTGCATAAAGTGTTTCCTCTGCCAAGTAAATGGCAACCGTGATGCTACCTCTCTGTCTTTCATGATAATCCTGGAGACTTGAGAATGCATTTAAGAAGCACCTCACATGCTTTATTTATTGGGACATGATAGCGACAGCCCTGCAGTAATTGTTATTGACTTTTTGTGTGAGGAGGTGAAAGTACTTCTGTCTAAAATTGTCATTTGCTCTGAATATTTTTAATACATCTGCCAATGTAATAAAGTTTCAGATGCTATACAAACAATTATGGATCACATTATAGGAAAAAGCTGAATAAATGATAAGGAAAAATCCATTTTGGATTGGACACACCTGGAAACTCCAAAGAAGTTTACAGGGAAAACTGGAAATCAACACAATCCTATTGAGTAGTCATGTTCATCCTATGATGAGACATTTCTATACTAATGGTGCTGAACTGCATTATACTAGTTCTGACCTCTTGGATTTTGATATCCAGTGCTACAGGATCATATGAAACAAACGTCAGTCTCAAGATCTCAACACATCCCTGTCATGATCCGGTCCGACGGGTTACTCTGAGTTCGGACCGGAGTTTCATATAGTCTCGTGTTATTATGTTTCCTGATTGTTATCACGTGTGGAATTGTATAAAGCCATCCTGTTCATGTCTGTTCGGGGTCGGGTCATTGTTTGGTGATGTTCCCCTGTCCTGTGTATTATGTATTAATCCCCTGTCTCGTGATGTCGTGTGTATGCGTCCTCCTTCCTCGCCATGTCCAGCCATCGTGACAGAATGACCCGACCATATTTGGACACAGCCGACTCTACACCACTTAGACCCAAAGAGCTGTGGTTTGTTGGGACGACGCCTGCCCCATAGTTCCGTGTCTGGTGGAGTTCCAATGTTCCATGTATGGGTGTACCCCGACTATGCCGTACGGATTCCAGCAACGCACCTCCGGTAATCGCTGCCCTAGATCCATGGCATGTTTTTATTGCTTCCCCAAGCGAGACAGATTCTCGGCGGCCGACGAAAGCTACCGTGGGGTCGAGGAGACGTCGCACAGTTCAGGTGCTCCCGGCGACAACCGAGACGAGGAGAGCGGCTGACTTCCCAGCGAGGGGTGCCGGAGACTGATGGGCTCCTGCGGACGGCTCCCACCGGCATCCTGAGCCGTGCTTTGGCCCGGGCCTGCAGCCACCAGTGCAGAACAGCCGCCACTCGTTGTTATGCACTTCCTCCCCCCCTTTCATGGACCATTTTGTGGGGCACTTTGGAGGTCGTGCCTTTGAGGGGGGTAATGTCATGATCCGGTCCGACAGGGGTTACTCCGGGTCCAGAATTCGGACCGGAGTTTCATGCAGTCTTGTGTTATTATGTTTCTGATTGTTATCACCCATGTAATTGTATAAAGCTATCCTGTTCGTGGTCAGGTCAATGTGTGGTGATGTTTTCCCTGTCCTGTGACGTCGTGCGTATGCGTCCTCCTTCCTCGCCATGTACAGCCAAGGTGACACCAACAGATTATATTCCTGTTTCTGGAACCCCCCTGACAGTCTTTTTCTAACCTTTGTATAATATAGATCAGGTGATCATTTACAGTCTAATAATGTATGGTTGGGAATTCCGGTTTTACACAGCATATCTACCATGATCAGAAAGGAAAATGGTTTTAAATAATACAATTTATGGCCTTGTTAGTTTTTTGTTTAGACTTTTGCACATACTGTTTAGTCTTTTACACACACACAATACACATACACATACATATATATATATATTGCAGTCTCTATATGTGAAATGAGAATAAACATGTAAAATCTGAAAATTAATTAGGATGCATTGATACGGCTTCTTGAAACCACAGCCACAGTGAGCCACAACATTAAATCCCAGCATAATAAAATCCGTTTGACACTTTTATAGGCTGATCATTAAATCAGACTTGTGAGAATAACCGGACCTTCGGGGAGAGCTGAGGATGTGGTATGTGGTTTCTCTCAGGGGAGCTCCATTCCCCTTCAGACCAGCACTTAAATCGAAGATTGAAATCTGTGTGCACACCATCGTATCAGGATATGTGTAATGCCTGCGATTTTTAATAAGCAGCCGCTGCAAAAAAAAACGGATATGAAAAATCGTACACCCACTCCGCACTAGAACGCCATGGGACAACTATTCACCTTTGCCCCAACTATACTGAATTAGCATTTTGTACAAAAAGCAATATCTTCTTCCTCTGTTTTTTTTTTATGTGTGTACAAACAGAACCTCAGCCTTTTCTGTTTCTTGAAGCCAAGTCTACCACCTTTTCTTCTGTTTCTTCTGCCCTTTTGACCCCCATTTCTGAGGAAAGATGTCAGGACTATTAAAATGGCCAAGGCCAAGTGTAAGGCAATGGACATTTTGTACCATGGCACTGCAAAATCAACACTCAAGCAGCAACCCACCTAGCTGGCTTTAACACAAAGCTACAAAATGTCAATGACAGAGTTGTCTTAGGAACAGTGGTGGCTGTAGCACACAAACCATGTACACAAGATAAAGTAAAGATATTACTCCAGTAGTCCTGCCTTCAACCCTCCACTTACAAAGTACAGCAGTATTCACCTTCATATGTCAGGATTGGGTGCACCTGGAGATACACCTAGGACCAATCTGGAGAGCGGTTATAAGGCACTGTGATATTTTTGTGGACCATACGACTTAGATGTATTGTTGTTTCAGACAAGTTCAGTTCAATCACCACACACCTGCGGGTTTGTTTTCGTGCTCCCCTTTTGTTTCCCATGTTTTTGGCCCTCACACCGGTTTGATTTGTGTTGTTAATAAACCATTGTTTCCCAGAATTTCCCGCCTCTGTGCTTCCTTCCCCTGTCAGCTCACGGACGTGACATCATATGTATTTAATAATCATAAGGAAACGTACTGTGATTTATAATGGTGGTAATGTTTTAGGAGAAGAATTAGGTCAAAATTAGGTTCAAATTGTCACACTTCACGTAGAATACTATTCAAGATCAAAGCAGGTTTTGATTTGAAGACAAAGTTTTGATTTGAAGTATTTAACATAAGTTCTCAAATCAGTTAATGTTTTGTGCATCCAGAAAGTATTAACATCTCATCACTTTTGCATCAGATTCTGTTATTTTACAGCCTTATTGCAAAATAGGTTAAATGCATTTTTCCCTGGATTTCCCCATTCCTCTTTGCTGCACCTCTCAAGCCTCTCAATGTCAGGTTGGACAGGAATTATCGGTGCACAGATATTTTAAGATCTCTCCAGAGATGGTCAATCGGATTGAAGTCGGTCATTGAGTGATCCAGCCAGAGCCCATTCACAGGGATGTCCTGAAGATCTTGGCTGTGCGCTTAGTTGTGTCATTGTCCTGCTGAAAGATTAACTGAGTTCAAGAGCATACTGGAGCAGGTTTCCATATATCCTGATTTGTATCCCAGTTCCTGCAGCTGAAAAACATTCCCACAGCATGATGCTGCCACCACCATGCTTCACTGTAGGGATGGTATTGGCCTGGTGATGAGCGTTGCCTGGTTTCCTCCAAATATGACACCTGGCATTTACACCAAAGTGTTTGATCTTTGTCTCATCAGACCAGAGAATTGGTCCTTCAGGTGCCTTTTGGCAAACTCCAGGTGGACTGCCATGTGCCTTTTACTAAGGAGTGACTTCTGCCTGCCACTCTACCGTTTAGGCATGATTGGTGGATTGACCATCGGGTTCTTGGTCACTTCACTGACTTAGGCCCTTCTCCCCTGATCACTCAGTTTAGGTGGATGGACAGCTCTAGAAAGAGTCCTGGTGGTTTTGAATTTCTTCCACTTACAGATGATGAAGGCCACTGCGCACATTGGGACCATCAAAGCAGCAGAAATTATTCTATAACCTTCCCCAGATTTGTGTCTCAAGACAATCATGCTTGGTTTATGCATGAACTTTCAACTCTGGGACCTTATATAGACAGGGGTTTGTCTTTCCAAATCAGGTTCAATCCACTGTTTCTTCCACAAGTGGACTCCAATTAAGCAGCATAAACATCTCAAGGATGATCAGGGGAAACAGGAGGCAACTGAGCTCATTTTTTAGCTTCATAGCAAAGGCTGTGAATATTTATGTACATGTGCTTTCTCATTTTTAATAAATTTGCCTAAACCTCAAGTTTACCTCAAACCTAAACCTTTTTTTCATATTGTCCTTAGGGGGTGTTGTGTAGAATTCTGAGGGAAAATGAATTTGAAAAAAATTTGGAATAAGGCTGCAATGATTGAACATTTGATGCATTGAGATAAGTGTAGTATGTGAATACTTTCCAGATGCACTGTGTCTTATGTGCACAAACACTAATTGTACTAAATAATAAGTTCAATAAAAATCACTCAATTAAAAAGGAACAATGAAACTAGGGGTACATGACTAGATATAACTTTACTCCTTTGTCCATTAGTTAGTAACCACTATCCCTGACATGAGGCTCATTCACACACACTAACCAGCATCAAAGAAAATCTTTCATGAGCTTCTCCTAAGGTCAAGGAAAACTGTTTGAATCCCGATCCGCCAAGGTGCCCCTGAGGAGCCGTTGAGCAAAATACTGTCCCCACACACAGCTCCCCAGGCGCCTGTCATTGCTGCCCACTGCTTGAAGCAGAGGACACATTTTGTTGTGTGCACTGTGATGTGCTGCAGTGTAACACAATGACAATCACTTTCATATAAAGGACACAAGGTAATTAAGTTTCTCTTTTCTAGCATCTTGACTCACTAAATCAAGATAAGGAGATCAAGCCAACTGAAGTTATTAAACTGCTGTTCTGAGTCTATTGTTCTCTCACCTTTTGTGTTCAGGGATAAATAAGATTTTTTATGTGTTTGGGGGGACTTTATTCGGGGTATATGAGATGCAGCATCATATAATGGAAGTCTGTGAAAGGACTCATTTACAAGGCTGCAATAGAGGCACTGTGCATGACACTCAGTCAACCAAATCCCAGCTAATACACAGAAATCAATTAGCAGCTACACAGGCCAACTGCACATCCACATAAAGGATAAGCAGCCTGCAAAGTTTTGATGAGAAACCCAAATCGTCGGGGGCCGGGAAAGAGAAGGGCCAGTGATTTCAAGTGCAAATTGATCAAGTGGGAAAAAGGCATTTCATGTTTGAAGTTAAACCCAAGACTGCCCAGTGAGTGACAGGAAGTCCCACAGTGATCCATTATCTTCAGCGTAAGTGGGGTCAGGGAAATGAAAGAGCAGGACAGGGTGTCAGTCTTCAGGTGTTATCCCAACCCAGACCGGGCTGCTCTGGAACTCACACTGAGCATGTGATAGTCTGGATTTTGGCCAATGTAAAAGTACTTCCATTTATCCTATCATCCTTGCTGCAGGGGGTCTCTCACCCCTACATCCTCTGGGGCAAAAAGCCCCTCTGATGGGACATGGCATTTTTAAGACCACTAGGGAAGAACTTTTTCTTAGGTCCTTGCAGCCAACTGGGCTCACTCAAATTGGCACCTTGTTTAGAATAAAAAATCTTACTTAATATCACCAAATGTATAAATTATTCCTTGTTTGTTCCTTTCAAAATTCCCTTTCATCAAAAATCCACCAGTTGCCTGAGCATTCTGTATATGTTTTTTTTCCCCATTAAAACAATACATTTAATTTTAAAATAGCATTAGTTAACACAGCAGAACCCAAGACTCATTTTGCTGATATTGAACTGTATAAATTTAGACATGAATATTAACAGCCTTTTCAAGTTACAGTGTTAGTAACATTACAAATGTTAGTGTAAGATAGGACAGGATTTTAGTGCACCCTAAATGACCCTAAACTTTAGACCCTAAACTCAGACTTCCAGCAAGTGAAAGAAAAACAGCCAGAACAGAATGATTATAAATACACAGTATATAAAAATTGAACAAGCTCCATAAGACTGACCCACTTAAAATTGCTCTATATTGTGCATAATTGGTTTTGTACTGTCCCATTTCATGTTGCCTTTAACAGCTTTCCATGTCCGTTTATCATGTTTAGAAATTGTGACCAGACTGCATTTGTTACACAATAGTTTGTTCCCTGGTACAGTGAAAATTACAGCCCATTTTAAACCTGTTTTTATATATATATGCAACTATTTCATTTTAATGGTCTGGACATCTGCTCTCTGTACAAAGTACATGTGGTACAGAGTTTTACAGGAACACTCTAGCTCCAAATGGGCGTCTTGGAAGCGCTATCAGAGAGCACCTTGAATTTATGCCATGCATAGATTCTCAAACAGTGGGCTGTTTCAGGCCTTGATCATGAATTTTTTTTCATTTCTGTCTTCATTTTTAAAGATGATGTTCTTTTACCAGCCATAAACATTCAAACACAGGGCAATGAAATAAGCTTTATAAGTGTGTGCGTGTATGTGTGTGTGTCTGGGAACTGGAGGGGTAAAAGGACAGGGCAATTACCCCATGTTGCTCTAGAGAGTGTGCTACTGGATTCATGCATAATTCATGGTGAACGGCTTTCAAATTAAAGCTAAGCACTATATACGTGCCATTACCGGCCACCATGGAGAAATATTGTCCACATGGGCAGTTTTGGTAAGATTAAAATGACATGCTCCGCGAAAAATGTGAAAGCACGCAACAGCAAGATACCCGCTGACACAAGCGTTTAGTGCTCACTTAAACACACCAAGAGCCTGACCTCATTCACTCGCACATTCATGGCCAACGTGATCACACACCACCAACATATTCATATCTGCTGTTACCGGGCTGGTTCACAAGGTCAAGGCATGCTCAAGCACATTACAGTAGCCATTTCAAAACCCATTATGGACTTTTATTTACGTATGGATCTCGCATTCCGCTGTACTTGATGAATGATGGGACAATCAACTGTGGTTATCTGGTCTAAACAAATCTCAGGGTATCATGCCTGACAGTGCTGTGTTTCATTTGCACATAATGGACCGTGTTCATTATAAAACCAGCAGTATTTTTATTTTATTTATATTATTTTTTTTAAGATTTAAGGGAGATCGAACCCCATAAGAGAGAACACTAAAATCAGCAATGCTCATGGCTCATGTGCAAAAAACACCAAATAATAAGCATGGTTATCAGTAGCAGCTAGATCCTTAGCTGCGAGTAGATAGCTGAAAGCGTAAAGCTTTGTAGGTCACGTCTTCTGAATGCTGTAGCCCCTGGTTTTGGACAAAGCTCCAGAGATGGCAATTACTGGATCTGAAAAATGCATACCAGGGTGTTGGTTCAAAGAGTTAGTTGAATTTGCTACTAAACTAGCTGGCTGAAATGTAATGAGTAGTTTTCAGATAATTTGTTTTAACATTTGTGGCCAAAGGTTTTAGGAATGACAGAAATACTGTTTTTCACAAAGTTGGCTGCTTTTGTGGGTTTTTTTTTTTTTTTTAGATCTTTCTGTCAGTTGTTTCTGTGGTTTAATTACAAGCATTGTATACATCAAAGGTTTTTATTGACAATGAGGGGGGTCAAGCCCCAGAATGGAGCCTAGACCTGCAGAAATAAGGAGAGAGAAAGGCCCATAATGGAGGAGGAAAAGAAGAGCCAGAAACCATGAAGAGAACCTCTTTTATACTCTGCATTTGAATTCCAAAAGGTTGCCACAGACCAAATCAGATTGTCCTTTGATTTCCAATTATTATACAATTTTAGATCACATGGTTTTGAAAATAGCTATATTAGCTAAATAAGTATTTTTGTTGTGTTAAATGATGTGAGGCATGTGGCGGTTGCAAAACTGAAAACACACAACGGGTAAGTCTTCCAGTTCACCTCAACATAGCCGCGCCCTCCAGCGGCTTTCTGGCTGTATTTATGAAGCCCTGACTGCTCAGAGGTGATCAATCAGCAATCAGATCTCAAAGGTTTGCTTTATGATCGCACCTATTGATGCTGAAATCACACATTCTGAAGGCTGGAATATACTGGAATGCATCAAAGATTTTGAACCAGTTTTACAGTCTTCCTTGAACATAAATTATACATCACTCTGCCATTGTGTTTGTCAAATGCATAAACATCAAACATTATGTGTAAGGGAACAGAGTTCTGCCTTGAATAAATAGTGCCTGTCTCCTCTTTTAAAAGTGTCCAGTGAGAAACATTAATTATGACAAAGTAGAGGAAAACAATCCCGGCTAATAAAAGGAGATGCTTTGCACAGGGAAAGCCTTATCTAAATTTGATTAACTCAGCGCCAAGAGTGCTGCTGGCAATGAATGTCAATCTGAAGGGATGCATGAAGTGAAGTGCTCCACTCTGAAGAGTGAGAGGCTCACCTATTCTAGAAAGCAAAGTATATTTGAGTTGCCTTCATGACTGCTTTGTTCTCATCAAAAGCCATTTCATGAGATGCTCATTAACATGAGTTTTTTAAGTGAGGTATCATTGTGATACGGTTCGGGAGTCGAACCAGCAACCTTCCGATTACAGGTCCACTTCCTTACCCACTAGTGAATGATAAGAAAGTGTTAATCATAAACCTACAGAACTTGGAAACCATCCCCGTTGTCTAACTTAAGGTAGTTGAGAGAAGCCAAGAGTGTAAAATGCTGCCATCACAGGAAAAACTCTCTGCTTTGGAGAGACTCACATGTTCAACTTGATGCCTTGTTTACTATGTTTTTTGTATATTACATAAACTCATATGTGTTATTTCATAGTCTTGTGTCTTCAGTTTTGTTCTATAATATAAAAAATGCAAGACCCATAAATGAGTTGGTGTGTATAAACCTTTGACTGGTAGAGTACTTTTTTTTTAAGTTTTGCGTAAAATTAGGAAATATTTATAGTTCTTAAACAAATCATTAACATGCACAACATGTAAACTTAAACTTAAATTAAACACAATGTTTTCAAATTACTATTGGACAAAAGGCACCTATTTTAAATATACATAAAAATACACAATCCACCTGGTCCAAAAAAATTTTTAAATGCTATTAAAGATGTTTGCAAAATAATGAGTTATTTTTGAGCATATACTATTATAAGGCAAAGAGAAAGAAATACAGATACAAATTAATGTCCTCATTACCCATGACCTCTTATATCATTTTTATCATTCCCCATTGAACACAATGACGACATTCAGAATGGATCTAAAATTTTTGCATTTCTGTGCCTGAGCCTCATTACTTATTGAACTCATTGGCGAAAGCATAAAAATTATCAGTGGCTGTACAAGTCTGTACGGCAGTGGGTACAGTACAATGGATTGTTGCCTAAGCAACAGTATACAGCCGATAGACAATTCAGAGCAAAGTGCAGACACTCTTTTTATATTTGCATGCCCACATCAGCCAATTTCCAACCTATGCCCAGGCTGAGAGGGATTTAAAAAATTAAGTCCAAACAGTGAGACTACCAAAAAGGACAGAAAGAGAGTCAATCATTGCTGAACCACTTCTGTTCTAGAAAAAAAAAAAAAATTATAATAAAATGCCTTAAATACCCTTTAAACTATATTAATAATTGACTTTTATTTTGTTCATAAGAAAGTGTATTTGTAAAAGCAATAAAGGCTTTACTTCAAATAAATGTAAAATAATTGTTTAGCTCAATATCATCTTGGCAGAGGGAACTCAGCACCTCTTGGGCATAAAATCAATTATTCTTTGCTTTTTCTTACACAGATGACAGATTGGTTTGTAGATGTATTTTTTCTGCTCTCTCCAGGGCTTACTTCAGTGCCGTGTGGTTTTGTGAATATTCCGGCAAGAACTGCTTAGTGTGTGTGTATGTGTGCACTTAATAAAATGAAAGCAGATGGACTGGCTATAGCTGAAAAGGTACAATTTAAAAGACACCAGGCTTGTTCCCCGCAGGAAGGTTACTTGTTTGGTAGATTAGCACAACGAAACCTAATTTGTATTACATTCATGTACTTACATGCAAAAAATGAGACAATACAAAAGAAAAAAAATTAAACCCCATTTTTAAATATGGCTACATTCAAATTTAATATATTTTATAACATTCTGTTCACATTTCATTGAGATACTTAATATGTTCCGCAGTGGAGAAATGGTTTAAGGGAGAGAAACGGCATTTCTTTGGCTGTTACTAATGTTAAAAAAGATTGTTCCCGATGACCACAATCTAAGAGTTTCTATGGCAACCCTTCAGTGCACAATGCACAGAAATCTTCCTGCCTGCAAAAATACATATTTGACATCAAGAATAGCATGTTTTAGGAAGCTTGTTGCATGTGACTAACTTATAAATGCACCATGAAAGCAGGGATGAGTCTGGATGTTTCTAATGGATGGAAATGACACCATTAATGAGGGTTTGTATGGTTCTCTGGGTTATGATGGGTTATTAGTAAGTGTGGAAATTAGGTAGATACGTAAGTAGTGCTTTTAATATAGCTTCAAAACACAATATTGCAATCACTTACACAGACTTACAGACTTCAGCAATGTATGTTGTAGTTGCACTTAATCTTCACATGATTTTTGTGTGTGTCTGTGTGTTTATATATACCGTATATAACTTAAATTACGATCAGACCTTGAGCTAAGCGTCATTTGCAAGAGATACCACTCTGGCTGTGACCTCTAGGCTGATGATATGCTGAATGAAACAGTGTGGGTGGTAGATGGATTGGACAGGGCAGTTTGAATGCACTTCCCATAATGCTTCCTTGCTCCTCGATGACTCATTTGGCACTCTGCGTCGGCGAGGGAAATATCCACCAGGTCTGCTCCACGGTCACACACAGATCAATCAGGTGGCTCTTCCCATGTCTGCTTGTTCAACCATTGCCCCAGAGCCAACTGGCCACGTGATGAAATGGACTTAGCACAATCTGGACCTTCAGACAGTGCCTTGACTGTGACCCATCAGACACATGGGAAATCTTTGTCCATGCCAACGGAAAAAAAGCTCAAACACTGTCCAAGGAACTATCGATGCCAAATTGCTTAAAAATGAACGTCTGTGAGAAAGGACCTCGTATGTGAACAATCTTGATTTAAAAAAAGAAGACAAATGGGTTTGTAGCCCCAAAAAAAATAATTGTCTGAAAACAAAGAATAAGCCTTTTGGTTTGCATGTGGCAAAAAGCACAAGAGGAAATTAAATATGTGGGAGGAATTTTAACAGTTCAGGGGCATTACATGTACTACCTCACTCTTAACAGCACACTCTAATCGGGCATTTTAGTGTAGCATCTGCTCTTTTGCCCTCTTCCATCTGCTGGTTTATGAAAGAGATTTGATTGTCTTTGTGCTGCATCTTTATTGCGCCCATTTCCCCGCGTCTTGTTTACCTTTTCTTTGCCTGAACATGGTGATGAATTGACTTCGGGTGCTGGAGAAGGAGGAGAGAGAAACTGCGTTTTCTGACAAGAATGCTTGTTTTATATGTTTTCAAAAACTGCTGGCCTTCCTCCAGACTCTATAACTCAGGTAGGTCGCCAATTATAGTGAAGGAACTCACTCAATCTTAAACTGGCTCTAAGCACAGCGCTATGCACTAAGCGTGAGGCTTGTTCACTAGTCACAGGCGCCCCTAGGGTTTACTTAACAACATCTACCTGGATCTTCAAGAAGAGAAACCAACATCCTTTTTGTTGATGTCTTATTATATGTGTCACCCAGATCATGATCTTTAATGGTGTTATTATAACAGTCATGCGCACACATACACATTACATGCACACACATCATTGCAGATTGTCTTCCTTTCTTTATGTACTTTTGTATTAATGCACAAATACAAGCGCCATGGTCAGTGACTTTTGCTGCACTGTGAAAAAAGTGTTCTCAGTGCCATCCTTTAGCCAATTCTGTATAGTTAGCGCCGCTTCCCAATGGATGTGCAAAGTGGAAAGATGGCTGTTGATTTAAGGATTCCGTCTACATGAGAGGACGTTGGACCATGTGTGCATCGCCACTTATTCAGCTTATAAGACCATTTTAAACTCGACGTGTGCTTTTTCAATTCCCCGTCTTTTCACCAAAAAGCCTGTAATGCGTGTGATTTATCTGGCACTCAGCTGAGCCGAGCACCACACTAACTCCCCAAAATGCCGGTCTCAGTAGAATGTTCAGGAGCCGAGATGTTGCTTCATCAGCACCCCCCCGCGCCGCTACCATTATAATCTTCCCCCGGCCGCGTGGTCCTCCGTAACTCTCCTGTCATCACATCGGCCCCTTTGGGATTCTGGTCAGCCTCCGAAAGCCCCGCCCATGTGATCTGTGTGAGGCCTTTGTAATCACAGCCTCTACAGCAATGCCCTGTCACTTGCAGTGTAAATGCTGGAGGTGCAAACCCTGGCCCGCATGTCGTTCCCTCTTGTTCTGACTGAAGTGTCATTATTGTTTCCATCACTGGAGGTGGTCACAGGTAAAATAGAAGGTGCCCTGTACCAAAGTGCAGCATATGTTATTTCAACCCGGGGAATGACACTGGGTGTTCTTTTTTTCCGTTTTTATAGACACAGACTCCATATGGCCAAATGATGGCAGTCATTTGCATACTGCTTTACAAAGGGTGCTTTTACACTGCAACTTCAAAAACAAGAAGCCAAATTACCGGTGCTCTAATTGTCGTTCTTTCCTTTTCTTTTAAGAGATTTTAAGATTATAGCCTACTTTTTCAATGCAATCAACGTTTACTTTTCTGCATTTCTCCACTGTTATTAAATTCAGTATGGAAATGACCTCAGATGAGGCAGTCTTTAAAAATCTTAGTAATTTGATCGCATACATCTGACTAGGAGCTGCCAAGAACCTTTTCTGGAACCGGCCCAAAATATTGGAGAACAGTTCCACAGTAATACTGAGAGAGGTGAGGAAGTTTGGAATCCCTCCAGTGATCCTAAGAACTTTTGACTGTTTAAAGTTCTCTTCCTCAGGACATCACCTCCTGGTGTGGTTACAGCCATGTAAGAGACTACAGAGAGTGATCCTGGAGGTGGAACACTGCACCAGATCAGATCATCCATCTCTGCAGGACATTTACACCAGGAGATGTAGGACCAGAGCAACAAGGATCATCAGATACTCAACTAACCCCAGAAAGTGTCTTTATAATCAGACTCCATGACATGGCACTGATACTGTTCATAAAAAAAATTTATTGCATGCAATGTTGTGTACTTGGTGTTAGATGGTGCAAGAAAAGTTCACTTTTATCTGAGGAAGCTCGAAATGTCTCCTGGTGGTGAAGCAGACACCAGGTACCTCCTACCGCTGGTGACCAGGGTCACTTTCAAAAGGCAGGACAGCACAGCAAAGGTTCATCGATCTGCAGGTGATATTTTTGCACATCGATCCAAACGGAGCAGCTTGAGCATCCCGTGAGGTCGAGGAGGTTGCGTCCATACGGGTCGTCCAGAGGACAGAGGGACCGTCCTCTGCGCCTCAACAGTACCTTGTATTTCTGGCCCAGGCAAAGAAACGGTCCAGCACCTTGGAACAAGCAGATCCTCTGCTCTGGCGCCACATGCATCATACTGTCACACTGTCAGACCACAGCATAACCACGTTGCAGCACAACAAAAAAGGAAAATGAATCGCACAACGCCTCCGGCTAATTACTTTGCCCTACTGTGCACACAATGAGGGAAGGGTTTAGATACGCTTCGATATATTTTTGTTTATTTTGTATAATTTTTGTCTGGCCTGCTTGCAGAGCCCTGAGAAGCTTTCTCTGTGGAATGGGGGAGACAACAAAAAGGCAACAAATTGCTTCTTTTCCCACACAGCCGACATGTTGCCAACTATAAAAATTGGCCAGAAAGAGCAACAGAACAGATTAGGTTTTATGTGACCAGATGCTAAATGAAATAATTTGCATCAGACCTACAGGCAGCAATCAGCAGCAAAAAATCCGCTCCTCCATCTTAAAGATTCGACGTATGCAAGAATCACGCTACAAAACCAACCTTTGTTTGTCTTGATTTGTAACTTGCTCATCAACTCCAGCCATGTCCCCTTCTCTTTCTAGTCAAGAGGACAGATGTAAAATGGCAACAGAGATTTTTTTGGACTCAAAATGGGAAACATCACTCTTGCACATTAAAAGCAGAATTTTATTTTTATCAAATCTATTCTATTCTATTCTATAAAAAGGCATGGAAACATTGCATGTGTAAAAAGAGAAGTATAAGACTCTCTACACAAAGCACTTTATTAAAACCAAATCAACCTGATGTTACACGGCAGAAAGAGGCATGGCACAATAGAGGTTAAAATAATGAACAGTTTCTAATTTATTAACACCAGTAAATTACTATTGCAGTTACATGTAAATAGTGTATATAAAAATGTACCAACGTTACAGGAAAAACCCTAAATAAAAGAAAGAAGAAAGGGATAGAGAAAGAAAGAGAAAAAGCCTTGAACCAAGCTTCAGAGAGATCACCTGATCCAGGAGAAAATTAGGTAGAGGGAAAGGCCCAGAAAGGGATGGAAAACCCCCCAGTTCCCGATGGAAAGGACAAAGAAGTGCCCAGTGTTCCCAAAAGAAAATTCTTTTATACATTTGACTCCCAGGAAGTTGGCACAGACCAATCGGAATTTGTTGTTTCCACCCTGTCACCCCATTGGCTTCTCCTGTTTGGGGGGGTCTTTTCACACCTCTTGCTCAGGGGAAAGGCCGTTTGACAAAGATATGGAGAACGGAGGTGATGAACCTCTACGCAGAGACAAAACTGCAGAATATCATGGACCTGCGACTTCCCATCTTACACATGCACACGGTGACACAACAAAATGTGTCCTCTGCTTTTCACCATCACCTTTGGTGAGCAGTGGGCAGCCATGACTGGCGCCCGGGGAGCAGTGTGTGGGGACGGCGCTTTGCTCAGTGGCACCTCAGCGGACCGGGATTCAAACCGACAACCTTCTGATTACAGGGCCTCTTCCTTACCTGCTAGGCCACCACTGCTGTGTTCAGATGAAGTTATAACGGTGGCAACAGGACAGGTCAAGGATGCATTTTCATGACTTCACGAAAACTGGAGATTTACTAATAACAAGAACACATCATACAGGACAGGGTACAAAACGTACAGATGCAAAATGACCCGACATGGACTGGACAACACGAGGCTATATTTGTACATGGAACGTCAGGTGCAGACAATCAGGAAATTGGGATGACGGCATAGACGGACCGGAACATGGAGCCGGAGTACCCCACCAGAGTCAGGGCCATGTCAGTAGGGCTTACTTTCCCTTCCCACTTCTCTCAGAGTATCTGAAAATGGGGTGTACTGAACAAACGGCCCCCGATTACTCATAAACAATGCTGGAGGGCTGTCACAGTTCAAACCAGTCGTCAGTACACTACGAAAAGGAAGAAGTGCATGAAGACTGAAAACAACAGCACATTGATGATGGCTGCTTTTAGGTCTTATAGCTGGTGTGACCAGGAGCATGAAAATTCAGTTTAAAGCAGTAATACTATGTCTGATGGTTTTTCAAAATAATCTAACCCTGAAATAGAAGATCAACCGGTATTTGCCTTTGACATGAGATATAACTAGCATAAGGCAAAGGGCATTTTGGGATGACTTAATGGGGCAGTGGTGGCCTAGCGGTTAAGGAAGCGGCCCCGTAATCAGAAGGTTGCCGGTTCTAATCCCGATCTGAGCAAAGCACCGTCCCCACACACTGCTCCCCGGGCGCCTGTCATGGCTGCCCACTGCTCACCAAGGGTGATGGTTAAAGGACAAATTTCACTGTGTGCACCATGTGCTGTGCTGTACTGCTGTGTATCGTCACCACCAAATTATTCATCACACTAAAATTGAAATAAATATGTTTTTAAAGCTACTGAATGCTAAGATGAGTACAGTTCTCACTGACTTGGCTTCCACATTTGCCGTTTAATAATTTCCTACACAATAACCCCTAAAATGGAGGATCGGTGACACCACAGACAAAAATCCCAAGTGACTGACAAAATCATGTTTAACCTGCCCATTGATAACTGTATTCATTAAAAAGCTTGATGTACAGCAGAGCAGACGAACACACAACTCATTTTTTCAGTAGCAAACAGGACTTTAGAAAGAAGAAGACCTTTCGCCATTGCTGCCGGTTGAGCCAAGGCCATCTAACGATCTGAAGACAATGTAAATGCCCCAAACACGAGCAAGAAATATCCCTGCCTCACACGCCGAGAGCCAGTATGTCGGGGGCGGCAAAAAGCTGCTGACCACTGAAGAGCCGTCTCACGGCACAGCCCTCACTGGCTGACGTCCCCTAACGACAAGCTGATTAACACTCGGGTGGAGGGGCAGAGGCCGGGCTGGGGGGGTTGAGCGTGCGGGACGCAGCAGGACGCGTCCAACGGCAACTCGGTGAATTATGGCATTATATTCTTAAATTGGCCTCTCCAGTGCGTCTGATAAATCAACACACAGGTCATTAAATGGTTCATTATCCTCCTAATATGATTCATTGATGGCAGCGGAGAGGAACACGGAAACGCGCCGACGGCCTCTGGCAGCCGCTCCCTGCCCCGCGCACCGAGTCTGTCCATCAAACTGATTTATTAAGTTGGGGAGGCAGGCAACAGCACATACAGAGGTCGAGCAGGGCGCGGCTTGTGTTGCGACGTCTCCGTCAGGGGCCCACGCACACACACACACACACACACACACACACACACCTTCATTTGTAACATCTTGTAATCTTGTAAGTTTACGGTGTCCGCTCACGAAAAGCCCCCGTGATCCCAGAAGACTTCGCTCTTGTCTGGTTTTTTCTTTCCCCTCTTCAGGCCGACATTGGGCAGTCTGTTTTGTGGCATAGTTACACGTTTGCCGTCTAAATTAAGAGTGCCATTAGATCATTTGGCATCAATGAAAAAGAACAATTAGCAAGGTCTTTAACTGGCTACTTGAGTTTTTGCGCTCCCCGGGGAACACTTGAAAGAGTCCGCCTGTTAATGTGCCTCCAACAGTAAAAATGGCATTAACAGCTATACAGGACGTTTACCGTACGATCCGGTGACAATTAGCTACATCAACGCAAGAAGCCAGGAACTTATTCGTCGGCATTGACGTTCATTAGGCTCATTAATAGATATCTGGCTGTTTTACGGCACTGAGCTGGATGAGCCTCGGACTGAGACCCAAATCTGTTGTATTATAGAGGGGCGGTCAGATTAAAGTAAATCTGACAGCTCCGTTTTCAGGCAAAGAAAGCACGAGCAGACACTATCATTTTTTTGTAGAGGCACAACACACAAAATGACAGCCTGTCAAATGTCACTTCTAAATTTGCATAATTAAAAGTGGGTTTGGATTTTTCAGCATCGATTATTTCCCTGAACAATATCTTAATTATCATTTACATCTAATTAGTTTAGCAAAATGGTACAGAATACAGGATCCAAGATACACTTTCCAGTATAGTTTGTTGTTGTGCTGACCAGTAGAGGCTGGTGGGTTAAAAAAGTCATTGTGATACACTGCAGCACAGCACATGGTGCACACAATGAAATGTGTCCTCTGCTTTTAACCCATCAGCCTTAGTGAGCAGTGGGCAGCCATGACAGGCGACCGGGGAGCAGTGTGTGGGGACGGTGCTTTTGCTCAGTGGCACCTCTGAGGCACCTCGGGGGCTCAGGATTCGTACCGGCAACCTTCTGATTACAAGGCCGTTTCTTTAACCACCACTGCCCCACTAGGCCACCACTGCCCCACTGGGTCAGACACTCACCTATGAACCAGAAGACCACAAAGTCCCAGGTTCAAACCCCACTTACTACCATTGTGTCCCTGAGCAAGACACTGAAGCCTGAGTGTCTCCAGTTGGACTGTCCCTGTAACTACTGATTGTAATGCACTCTGGATAAGGGCATCTGATGAATCCTGTAAATTTAAATGTCTTGTGCTTGTATCAATGCTGTGCAGAATTCATTTTATTTCCCATTAAAAAACACTGTTTGCCCCCATAATGTAATTACAATTTTCTCTTCCACCAATAATGTGCAATGAATATTTATTCTGAAAAATCAGGTGCTGTGTTTGTGCACGTGGGTGTCTTGTTTTTGTTGACATCCTTTGTCAGTAAGTGTGTACCGTGTGAGTGTGTTTTAAAGTGGTTTTGAAACACTTGGTGCAGCATTGCTTACTCCCACCTACGTTATACCATTCAGTGCAATCCCAGGAAATGGATTTTAAAGACGCGTTCGTAAAGCATGTGCGCAATCATATAAAAAGCTCAGAGGCTGTTTGTCAGCACACATGACGTCCTCGGCTATAGAGACGGGGTGGAGGTTGGGGGAGGTTAATACAACAAAAGAAGAACAAAAATGACGAAAAGCAGTGATATGCCAATTTCCAAATGTAGGTGCCAGGGCTTATTTAGGTTGCGTTTCAACTGACGGTTAATACCTACACTGCTTCATTATGCTGGAACACCGGATAACGGCACAACGTGATGCATTTCTTTTAATCCGTCACACGCAGTTAAAAAAAAAAAGAAAAAAGAAAAAGCTCAAAGGGAACGTCAGGAGGCCAAAGTCGGCAGCTGGAGATTTTGTCGCAGCCCAGGCCTCGGCTGCAGAAGAGGCAGCGATGTAGAGCGTCGTTTTCAGACAGAGGGACACTACGGGGACCCGCTCCCTGCTAACCGTTGGTTAACTTTCTCGAGTGGCGCTTACGCATCATGACGGGCTGCTGCCAGCATTCTGGGAAAGGATGGGAGTTGACGTATTGACCACCAGCCAGTAAAGCTCAGGCCGCTGTGCTCACCCTTCACCCGAGCTACGTGTGGCCGACTCAACTACGTTAATTTAAGACCCAATAAAGAGCACGGCCCCAATGAGCATTAATCAACTATACGGCTCCGCCTATTACTCAGCGCCAGTTGTAATCCTGCCACCGGGCTGGTTAAGAGGCCGCCGGTCAGCACACGCCTGATTATATTCTTCTCGGGGGTCCGAGTAGACGATGATGTAAGTGCACTTTTATGAATTTAGCGCGTGCTTAATTCCCCCACCAACCGGTGGGATACATTCAGAGCGGTCAAGATCAGCGGTACGGCCCTGTCGCGCAGTCGCGGAAATCTGTTCAGATCTATTTCAGACAGCGGCCCCAAGCATCATTCAGAATATTAAGAGGCTGAGAGTGCCATTCGCTTTGCATGTAGCCGTGGGTTTCAATCAGCCAAGAACCCTTATCTGGAAGAGCAACGGCCCGGGGAATTGCACGCGCACAAATACTGCGAGGCCTGTTTTGTTTCATCGACCTTGCATGTAAACAATATTGCTTAGATGTTTTCTTTCTTCTTTTTCTTTTTTTTCTTTTTTTTAGGGCAATAACAACATTGCCGCCTAGTGGCGACCTGGAGAGCCTGCTGTTCTGCTGGCCGAGATCTATGGCACGTATTACCAGGTTTTAAGACAGATTGGGTTCAATCTTTACAAAGAGAATAAAAAAAAAAAAAAAAGAAAAGAAACAGACTCGAGACATCAGTTAAATATAGTGAGACATGAAGGACGGTGGGCCAAAAAGCAGCCCATATCGCCACGTGGATCTGAATAAAGCCAATGATTAAATGGCGTATTACATCAGAGATCCGGGAGTTTAATACTCGCCGCAGCCCGGATTATCCTGCTCGGCCGGCTGGATGGGGGGGAGCGTGGGTTGCAGCTGACCACACTTTATTAAGTAATAAAGCGTGTAATATGGCGGGCCGGCTGCAGTACAGCAGGCAGGCTTTTTTAAATGACCCCTCCTGAACGCGAATGCAATCTTCTTCAGGGCATTTAGCTACACTGGAGCGGAGCATGGCGGGTTATGTCAGCCACACATTAAACAGAATTGGCTGGGAAATGCCTTTTCCGAGCAGCGGGGTGGGAAGAAAGGGGGAGAGAAGCCTGCTCGGGAAGCAGAGCGGACCAAGCCACAGACCCCGCGGTCTGAGTTATCAATATCGGGACCCAGAGCGAGGGAGAAGAGTGCAGGGAGAGATGGGCTGAGGAGAGCCCATGGTTTTTATCAGGTCACAGAGGATTAATCTCGTATCGGAGAGTGGAGGCTGTGCCGCACTGAACAGAAGCCATGCCTCATTCGTTCCGGGCCCGGCCAGAGCAAACAGGAAACGGCGGGGAAGCCGAGTGTCACCTGCTCCGGCTGCTCCGAGCCCCACATCTCAATTTATCTCCGTAATGATGAGCAACGAATGCAGAAACCATGGCCAACGGGAAGTGAATGAAGCCCCTTACCTAATGGCCCAGAAACTGTAAGGACCGTGTTGAGACCAAGACAGATCGGGCGAAAAACGGGGCGTGGGAGCCTGCAACGACTTCATTTTGTGTATTCTCCCCCTCACCCTTGCCGAAAAGTTGACAATTTGACAGAGCGCCATCAGTCACCGCCGGCCCAGCTCACTGAACTCCTGATTACACATCCGCCATCTTTACATACTTTAAAAATAACACGCTGACAGAGGGCCCAGCGCGGCTCCTCGTGTCCGTTTCAGTCTTCCCAACGTCAACGCGCTTCCGGGCCTACGTCCTACGGACTCCACTCCGGTCTGAAATAAGTGACACACGTGTCCCCGGCTCTCCCGGCCTTCCCATGGCAAGTGACTCTCTGCGGGGACAGTCTACTCGGACATGACAGACTGTGACAGGGTCTCCCAGAGAATCCATGAATAATGCATCAGTTGCATTAGCTGTATACGAAGTAGGACATTTGAATGATAAACACTGGAATGTGAAGAACACACTCTGTGTTTGTGTGTGTGTGTGTGTGTGTGTGTGTGTGCCGGTGGTCTAAAGTCGCGGCCGTGTTTAGATTGCGAGCCAATTAAGGTGAGGGGAAGGGATGACAGCGTTGGCGGGGGTTCCGCGGGTCAGGCAGATGCCATCCGCGTCCCTGGGCTCCTCCTCATATCTGCGCAACATGAAAGGACAGCAGCGTCCCAGGGAGTGGTCAGTCCCACTGAGCAATTAAAGGCCCAAAGAGAGAACGCTCTGTGAGCTTGTTAAGCAGCCCCAAGGTGCCTTTGCAGGGCCTGGTGTGATACCGTCTCCCCGAGGATGGGCCCGGCAAGCCCCATTAGAACAGACAGGACCCATACCGATGCAGGAGATAAGTGATCCAACGCCCACGGTGGCACTGATAAATAAACATGGAAATAAACATTGCCATTGTTTTGGCTGCCAGGAGTGAGTCTCCGAACCTCGAAATCAAACCAAGAGCAACGCTCTCATGAATTAGCCATGAGAGTCCGGCTGCAGCCTCTCCCTCTGCCTCAAATCATGCACATCCGTCTATAAAGCTTGAAACTCCCAGATGAGGACAATTGGGGTGGAAGGGGGTGGGTGAGAGGAAGTCCAAGACCAGCAATGCTGCATTGCATGAAAGGCCTCCTGCCGGAGGTGGTGCCGGTAGGTGACAGTGAGACAGACGCAGAAGGAAAGATTTTTGCCATGCAGACTGTACAATATTAGACTCCGTGCATGAGGCATGTGTGCTAATGTCACATTGGCTAGTTCAGACAAGGGGTGAGGACCGAGAGAAGCGTAGGAGAAACGGAGGAGATGGACCATTCGCTACATAATGACAGGATGTGTGAAAATCGTCCAGAAAGAGTTTGATATGTCAGAGCTGTCAAACTTCATTCTTTGTCTTGATGCTCAGTGACATCAGGAAAGATGGTGGAGGAGCATGCTCACTCATTATATTCAGGTTATTCAGGTAACCAGGTAACCAGATGAAGTGAAGTGATTGCACAGCACACGGTGCACACAGTGAAATGTGTCCTCTGCATTTAACTCACCTTTGCTCAGTGGCACCTCAGAGGCACCTTGGCGGATCGGGATTCGAACCGGCAACCTTCTGATTACAGAGCCACTTCCATAACCGCTAGGCCACCGCTGCCCTGCGCTAGGCCACCACTGCCCCTATTTTTGAGCAGCCGTTAAGCACAGCACTATACACCAAGCAGGGTCAAATTGGTCCTCTGGATTTACATGAAAAAATAAGTTAAACAACAATGAAACACATTGTTGCCGGACAGAAGTTTTAAGTCAGAGAGTAGCAGGCATGAGAGCCGTGACTCAGTGGGCTCTGGCAATTTTATACCTTATTTATAAAAAAAATTCTACCGTTCCCTCCATGCAGAAGTTATTACACACCAACAAAAAGGGTAGTAACTACAGAGTGGTTCATGTTTGAAAGAACGACACTAGTGAACAACGCGTGGCGCCGCACTCAGTGCAAGTTGCAAAATAATGTCCATAAGGATGCTGAACCCAGATATGACAAACTGAAGCAAGACCAGAAGATAACGTTGGTACAGTAGGGACTAGGTATGATGGGTGCGTCACCTCATGAACTTCCCTTGATGGAACATGGTGAGACTGGATGCGTCAGACCGCATGACCTGTTACCATTGATCCAGAGTCCAGAGTGCGTCACAGTTACATTTACATTTACAGCATTTACCAGACGCCCTTATCCAGAGCAACTTACAATCAGTAGTTACAGGGACAGTCCCCCCCTGGAGACACTCAGGGATACAATGGTAGTTGGTTGGATTTGAACCTGGGTCTTCTGGTTCCTAGGCAAGTGTGTTACACACTAGGCTACTACCACCCAGAACTTTTTTTGCAAGTGGCTTCAAAAGTGGCTTCAAAACGAGACTTGTGACTCGTTGTGTGTTTATGTATAAAAATGCAGTTTTAAGCGTGACCTGTACGCATGCTAGTCATTTAAATGAACCGTTTGATCTTGTCGGCCACAGAACGCAACTGCACATAAAAAGAGGGTTGATGAGCGCCCGATGCTGGCTGTTTGTGAGTGGGAGTTGTGCGGAACCCGTGGAGGGAAAGACAGGGCACTTCCAGCCCAGCACGATAAAGCCCATTAGTGCACCTGAAAGCGGCGCGTCTCAGCTGGACGGCCGTGTTTTCCGGAGCACCGCCATCACTGCCTGTTGCGTGCCGGAGAGGCCGGGGCGCGAGGGCGGGTGCCGTTTGCCCCCCCCCCCCCCCACCACTCTCCTGCCAAGATAACCGCTCAGGTTGAGGATCCACGAGAAACAGATCTGACCTGCCGGCGTCAGGAAGAACCGCGCGGTGGCGACGTCGTGCGGCCGAGGCGACAGAGACACACCTCAGAGGATGGAAGAGCAGGAGGAACAGGAGCAGGAGCTCCCACCGGAGAGGGAGCGTCTCCACGGCGCCACATTGAACTCACTGTCAGGACCGCGGATCCGGGGGACGCGCAGCGTGGAGCTCCGTGTCCTTTTGTGCTGAAGGCATATTTGACGATTATGCTAATGGCCGTGCCCAAACATAAACAAAAAGAGCGGGAAGGGGAGGAAAGTAGACTCCCGGAGACGGGGGGGGGGGAGACAGATGGAAAACAAAGCAGAGCAATTTGCATTGTTTACTTAGCATTATTCGTCTCGCTTTGCCTTAACAGTCGTCCTCTGTTACTCTGCAAGGTTGTGAAAACCCTCCATCTTTTTTATTCATTTCTCTGGGTTTGAACCCGCGTTTCAGAGCCGGGGGGACGGGAGGAGAGAAGGACTGTTGACATTAAACATGCAGCAATTAGAAGGCCGTGCTGTAGGGGGCTCTAATCTGGAGGGTTAATGTGTTTGTGGCGGGGTGTCCACTTCATCACCACTACTGATGCATGGTCTCTCTCTCTCTCTCTCTCTCTCTCTCTCTCACACGCCCTAAGTGAAATGCAGCACCGGCGTCTGAGACGATCCCCACTGATCGACTGGTGTGGCGCCCGGCACGGCGCATTAGTATGCAGGTCCTGCCCCCCCCCCCCCCCCCCCCCCCCCCAGACGCAGAGCGCCGAGAGTGTCTGCACGGAGCCGAGCCGCCACCACCACCGCTGTTTCTGCTCCCACGGCCACCGACGCACAGCGAGCCTCCTTTAATGAATGCCGGGCCCGGGCAACACACGAGCCAGCGCCACACACATACACGCTCAATATGCCTCAGGGGGGCCAGAATAAGGAAACAGATTTTGTTTTGGTTTTTTTTCTACTTCATATTTTCTTAATTGCGGTCGGGCAGAATGGGGCTCTCCGTTGGCGCCGGTTTAACACCGTTTCACCTCTTCACGCCAATCACGAGATGACATTCAACGCGTTACAGCTCGATCACAACATTCACATCCTTCTTTTTTACCGTAGCAGCACTGAGGCAGTAATCTCTTCTTATTAGAGAGGCTTCAAATTGAAAGCTGGAAGAGGGGGTATCTGTGGAAATTTCCATCGACATTTCGCCGCGTTCGTGATAATGTGAGTGCCGGAAGTGGAAATGTGAGGACGTTTCAATATGCAGAATACTCTCAAGGTCGGGGTGCTGTGTGCACGCAATCAGATTCCTCCAAGGCAAAGCCGCTTCGCGGCATGTGGCCCGGGCACTGGGTTCACCTTCCCGGCATTCCCGTCTCCTTGCCGATTCCGAAAAATGTTAATTATTTGTAATATGCCCAGGATATTATTCATTTCCTTCCCCCTTACAGTGACACAAACGATCCGGCACAGCCCACTCAATTTCCCTCCCGACCTCAGAAGAGTTCGTTGTCCTTTGGTGGGAGTTCTTGGAACAAACGAGAAACCAGAAACTGCGAACACTGACCCCCCCCAACTTAAGTCCAGTATAGCTTCACCTGGATGTCAACAAGTTGCCATATTAAGAAAACTACTGTCACGCGGTTCATGGCCAGTCGTGCACATACGTAGTTAATGCTGTGCCTGCTAGTGACAGACAGACCAGACAATGTTGACTAAGAAAGCTGGTAGCACCAGTGCATCCTGGGCCTTCAGCTTAGTAAATTTACTTATGGCAAGTATCAGAATTAGACACAGTATGCTCCTTCTTTTCTATGTGTGCTAAGCAGTTAATTAATATGCCAAATATCAAGTGAAAATTCATCCCCGGCAATGCCTCTTAAACACTTCATTTCATTAACGTGGAGCAGGCGGCTTCTCTGTTCAGACTCGGAAAACTTTCATCTACGCCGTTAAGCTCCCCCACCTCCCCCCTTTAAAAAGCCACCTTCAGAGGCAGATTAGCACTTGTTAAATGAACAGGACTTACAATGCCTCCTGCCATGATGATGGGACCCCAAGGATAGACACTGCTGTTCCCATGAGTTTAATCTTACCTCCTTTACAGCTTTCTTCATGCGCCGCACACACTTCCTGACTTTCCTAATTTACTCATCTTATCAGGATTAAAAGTCTCTCCTGAACGAAACGTGCACTCTGGTAAACGGCGGAAGATGAGAAACAGTTCCTGGGAGTGCCGGGGTGTCGGGCCTTGGCTGTGGCAATCCACTTTGCCTCATCTGATCTCTTCTCTCATTAAGAGAGAAAAATGGATATCTGCAGACCCCATTAAACATTAATTCTGTCCCTCCTTGTGATATATATTGCTCAATTTCAAGTTCGGCTGAGCCCCATTTGGAATTAACCTTACAGACGAATGTAAAATTCTTCCATTTGTTCTCATTATCATAGCTGAAGCATGGACACATTTAGATGAGTGACTGACTAACAGAAAGCGAACGGAGAAGGGAAAAAAGTTAATTGCAAGACGCTGAGTAAACAGCACGCAGTTTATAGCCATACCTGCAGATATTTGTCTCTGGCCTCAATTCATTTTTGTCTCATTTGAATTTGACAGCAAAAAGAGCTGTCAGAAGTGGACCTAGAATTGGACTGTATTGACATGATTGTAATAAAAGCTGAAATGCTGATTATGGAGGATATGAAATAGCACAAAAAGGGTGGGTCAGTGGTTTATCCCATGAGGAAAATCTTCTCAAAATTGGCATTATATTTAAATGTGCATTTCCGTGAACTTTTATAGGGACATGCTAAATGAGAAGCTATTTATGTACACTGAACTGAAGGTCATCTGCTGATATGATGCTGCACACATTCAACAATTGTCGGCGAGTCTGCCAAATGCATGTGGAGTTCTAAGTGCACCATGGGATATCAACCCTGTCCTCATTTTCCAGAGTTGGGAGGGTTTTGCTGCTCGTTGTGACTGATCCCCCAGATTCCCATTATTCTATTCTAAGCATTTCGATTTTTTTTTTCACATGAATTAACCATTTAGTGTAGATATATCTTATGTATAGGGCCACTGCCCCTAAAAAGATAAAAGTAGTAATTCACAATAATTTGGCACCCACCACATCATGCCTTCTATACTCTGCTAAATCTGGGGGAAAATGGAATTTTGAATTAAAACATACATTAACATGACATTTTGGAAGAGAAGAAAACCTGTTAAGACATTTTGGTAGAGAAACAGTGGGAAGGAGCAGGCGAGAGAGAGACAAAAGAGACGGCATGTGGCCAAAATCCATTTTAAATGAGAGGCATCAGTCCCATCAACTGTTTATCACAAGCAGGCTATTTCTGATGTTCATGGCTCACAACAATGCCATCCAAATGAGCTTTTATTGTGAATAGGGAGCAGGGGGCGTGTGAGATATCAAAATATCTGCCAGAAAGCTTTGCCTGATAGCAGAAAGGGACACTAGGCGTTAGCGCCGAGGACAGATGGCCATATTTGACAGCATTCATTTCCACAACACAACAGAAATGGCACCTCTGTGTATGTGTCTGGGGTTTTTTTTTTCTTTTCTTTTTGCTCCTGCAGATTGTATTCCTATGGACTCCTATTCTCCTTCTCATTTTACAATGCACTGCAAGCTGAGAAATCGGTCCCAGCCCGTTAAGCAATATGACACGAGCATTTACTCTGTGCTATGCGCATCTGTACCCCCTGCATTTGTCCTTTTTCTCATCATGACAGCAATACAGTAACCTCTGTGTGACACCCCCACCCCCCTTCCATCTCCAGGCGCACTTTAAACAACAGTCGCATCTCTGGTCAAGTGAAGAAAAGAGGCTGTTAAAGTATGCAGTGTCAGTTTCAACACAGGAGGCTTTTACCTGCTACGCGACAAGAGAGGCGGCGATGATGCAATGCGATGCAGCGAGGCGGGGTCATGGAGGGGTCATGGCGCACCCTAGGTACTGACGGTACCCAAAACCGCTTTGTGTAACAGCTATAGGTCTCCCCCCTGAGGAGATCATCGCAGGCTGGCTCACTGTCAAAATGTTCCAGAGACTCAGCGGGCCAAAGAGACAAAATGGCCTATTTCTCAAGCCGTCAGCTGTCAACAACCATCTCGCGGCTGAACCCGGACCAGATTTATATAACAGACTTCTCCATACATCTCCTGTGCTGGGCTTACTTTATGACTCATATTTATTTTAGCCTGGAAAATTTGACCCGATTAATTCAGTTTCTGTCACACAGCACAGCGGAGTGTAGCGGGGAGCGGCCATGTAAAAAGGTAAGAGGACAGTCATTATGTGGCACTTTAGCTTCCTGGTGGAAGTGTTGCCTGTCTGACGGTGGAGCCAGCATCTCATTTGTACCTTTCGGTCTGCACTTTAAAAGAGATGTCTGGATCCTTTTTGGCATGCCCCTCATTTCGAGCAAAGCCAGGGCCATTAAGATGTGATCCTTGCCTGAAAGACTCCCGGAGCTGCCTGGTGTGACCATGTTTCCAGCGGATATAGACGCTGGGAGTACTCCAGCTTACCCGTCAGCACAGTGCATTCGTGTGGCAAAGTCCTTATTCATATCTTTAATTCTCTCAGATGAAACCTTCATGGAGAGAGAGACCCTCATCTGTGACAGAGGCTCCGGAGCCAGATGTTTCTGCCCATCTGGGTGAATGCTACGGGCCAGCGAATGGGTCAGCGCTGCCTGCAGATGGTACCTTGTTTATTTGCCTTTGCTCTCCAGGTCAGTGGGTTTGCATTTATTGTCCTTTTACTTCAGCGCTGAGCCTGTAAGCAAGCCCACAGCAGCATTGTGTGTTTCTGTCTCTTGTGGAGGTATTGTTGTTTCAAGGACCAGTTCCTAAATTCCAAAAAGTTCAACTGTTATGAACAAAGGATGAAAGCAAACAACCTTGTTCTCACAGACAGCAAAGCCAATGAGCATAGTGACAGGGCGAATTAATCATTAGGCCCTTAAAGATGCATCAGCGTGACTGTAACTGCTTTCTCTTTAGCTTGATTGACTGGTTAACCGGCCGTGTTGCATATGAATTAGCATAGGACCCGCTTGGTCCCACAGGGGCCACTTTCATGCGATCACAGCCTGACCAACAGGTGCAGGGAGGCTGGACTCCTCCCCATGGGATGCCATAACGAGCGGCGGCGCGCCCGTAGCAGCATCGTGTTCTACGTGGATGGCTGGATGCACCGGAACGTCGGGAGTCTCCGGTGTGCTGAGCATGCCTTCCCCGTGGAGGGGATGTGCGAGAACAGATGGAGCCGGTAAACAGATGCCATTCCTCACTCACCGCGACTAGCAGCTGAGAACAGAGAGAGTCTGACAGGACCGGCACACAAGGGGGACCCTTCTAACCTCCACCAAAGCAAACTCCCTTACCCCGGACCTGGAGGGACCAAGGCAAGCAGATTTCACAGCAGAGATGAGGAGGAAACTGACAGTTTATCATTGGCTCAGGTTGAACTGAATCTGAATCAGCTGTATATGGAATGCACAAGGATCTCCTACTGGTCCAGGCCAGTAGACGCAGCGCAAAGGTTAACACACTTGCTTTCAAACCTCACGTAAGCTTTCGCAATAAGGATAATGTGGTCTTTGATCTTCAAGTATTTCTTGACAGGGAAGTGGGCTATTAATACAATAAAAGAAATGCAGTTATTTCATTATAAGATTATCCAAAAGGGCAAAATAATTCAATTTCATTCATTATTATCTTGATTCTGTCATGTTTTCCCCTTGTGATCCTCACACCTTCATGAAATGTATAAATCATCATTACTGTTGTATGAAGTCTTTACATGAAATAAAAAAAAAAGTTTTTAACTGCCCATTTGCTACCACAGCTGTCATAAAAAGACAGATCTGTTTCATAATGAAGATGAATAAAAAACATTTTTTTTTTGTAGATTTCCTTTTTCAAGAAAAAACAGTTTTAAGCCTGAGCCTTTTTCTAATTCTTCTAACTGGTTATGTGAGACACGTTTGAGACACTTCCAGCTTCTGACAGGACCAATTCAGAGGACAGCCAAAGTTCAACCAAGCGCCTGAACTAATTATTTACTTCATTACTCAGTCAGTCACCTTCTTGAGCATCTGCTGGAGGGTCCATCCACCTGTTGAGCAGCAGACTGGCGCAGACTCTTTCTTTGTGGCGCTGCTAGCTCTCATTAATGTAAACCAAAGAAATACAACCGCCGGAAGCAGGAAGGAAGTTTTACGAAAGCTTAGTGAAATTAAAGCACAATACCCAAAGGGCCTCATTTTACATTTCATGGCAGCAAAGTGACTCATGTCCCCCCTGCTGGCATTAAAGCTTGTTGCACCTTTAGTCAAACCACCGTGTTAGTTGGTGCAGATGGCCAGACTGATAAGTCTACTGATAAAGAGTGACACCCAACGTGCGTTGCATATTCATCACGTCACAGCTGCCTAAATCTCCCCCGATAGCAGCGCTTGTCGTACATGAATAAGTCACTTTGCCAAAAATAGGCTGCCGAAGAAATAACAATCCCTGCAAACAGCAACCCAGCTGGCACCTCAGTCACTGTCCTTACACAGAGCCTATTTGTCTCACTTATTTTAATCCAGGCCTTGAACACACGGTGAGCAACTTGTCCCCCGTTTTTTCTCCTTTTCTTTTTTTTTATTTTTCTGCTGACGCTGAAAGATATGCCATTATTTACCTGTCTGGGAGACGTGAGACGTCTGTCTGGGTAACAGCTCCGAAACTGCTTCCATTGTTACTGCAGCCTGGGAGCTGACACAGGGGTGGCTGATTTGGATGAATATCGCTGCCCTTTAAAGGAAAGGGAAAGATCTAGCTGTGGCTACACATGCGTGCCGCAGTGGGTGGACACGGCTTTTGGTGCAGAACAGAGCGGGAGTGTCTGAGAGCTGAGATGCATCACACAGTGCGGCGACCATGATGAATGAGACAGGATGGAGGTGTGTGTGTGTGTGTGTGTGTGTGTGTGTGTGTGTGTGTGTGTGAACCATCACCCAAGGATGGAAAAAAGTGAGCATGTTCCTGCTCGATCCCTATCCGCACACAGGCAGCCCAGCACAGTGCTCCTTTGTTTTCCAACTCCCCTGTAATTTCCATTAGCGTCACAGTAAGTAACAGGTCTGGCAGCATTAAATATATTTATCAGCACATCACACTCGCTGAAGAGTAATTATCCATATCTAGAGCAAAATTATATCTCCAGGAATGATGCGAAAACAAACAGTTCCTCTCACACGCACACGGAGATGTCGGCTTAGATACGTGCACCCCCAGAGTCTTCTGGCTATGCCACTTTAAACTGCTCTACACAGCATTTACTATCTTTTATAGATACATTGACTGTGGAGCATGTTACAAAACACTCACACGGCATGAATAGCATGATTCTATTCATGAATAGCATGATTCTAAATAAAAGCCCGACTCTGGGGTCTAATACAGGTACATTGTACCTTGTAACTAGGTTAATGCATTCATTTACATGATCTTTGAAATCGGGTGGTTCATATAATGTACAGCATACAGCACGGAATGGTCAAGGTCACTTACAAGGCACTTAGAAAATTGCAGTGTAGTGTCTACATTATTATAACTCAACTTATTTATATACCTTTATATTCCTCCCCACTGTGATTTTCTACTATTGGTGCTGCTAAATGAGTATAATGCACAACCATGGGTTGAATATACCCATAGTTGTGCATTATACTCCTTTACCGCATTATACATTATACATTACTGTCATGGCCATCATTCCACCGTCAGCCCTCCAGGGCGAGCGTGATCAACCGGGAAAATAGCGAACCGGAAGTGGAACTGAGCAGGGTGAACCCCCAGGCGGCCATGTTGGACACTGCCTGCTATTTGAAAAATGTATTCTCAGAGATACTAGCTTTACCAAGAAAAACGGATAGTTATTACTCTAACCAACAATGACCTTTGCCTGCCCCTGACCTCAAGGTTGCCTGTGAATTTGAACGTCCGAGACTGAATGCTGCCGCATCATCCGTCCACCCAGAACACAGCTACAGTCTCCGCCTGTGCCACCCAAGACGCCCCTTCATCTGACCCACGCTCACCAACCATCCTCAAGGGAGCCAGATTCCCCCTCCCATCCTCCCTCCCACTCCCGTTCCCCCTCACCTTCAGTCTCCCTCCGTCATGCCAAGTGCCCCTGGTCCTCCTCTCCGGCTCCTCCAGTGCTCATTCCCCTCGCTGAGAATTATTATCCAGCTTCCAGCATGTCTGCTAGTGCATCCCCAAACTTGACAGTTTCATTTTACACTACATTGTGTGTTTTCCATCAGTCTTTGTTATTGCGTGTGAGCAGCTGACATCTTAACGCAGTTAATGCAGCAATCCAGTTAATGCAGTACTCTATGCAGCATTTTGGGGTTTGATTCTGTACCGGTTTTTCTGCTTGCTTTTGGAGATCACAATGGAAGCAATATAAAATCTCTAGGTTTACAAAAACATTATACTAAGTCCAAGGATTCACATTTTCTTATTTCTATTTGAAAAATGCAGACATAAATATTAATTACCATATAAGGAAATTACCTGGCAGTGCTCATTAAGACCAAGCCTACTAACTGGAGATTGTGAGCTTTACAACGGTTGCTGTAGACCTCATTGCAAGCCCTGCCCTCCTAGTGTCACAAAGCAATGTCTGGGCTTTTTTGTTCAAGGAGATTTGATAACTGTCATCTCCCTTCCAGTTTATTTTGTGTGCAAATAATATAACTGTCATGTTAGATTTGTCTGCAAAGAAATAACTGGCTTTGATTTAATCAGAATTGCCTCCTGCCGTTAGAGAAAGGTGCTTTAAAATCTCTATTGTTCTGGCTTATGCTGGATGGCGTGGCAGCAAAAAAAGCAGAGGAAGGTACAGAGAGAAAAACACCATATTTAAGGGAATTCCAAGTTGAGTTGTTGATTTTGTCTGAAATTCATCAATTCATCAAAAGGTTCACTGCAATGTTCTTAGTACACGAATAAGCCGCAACTTTAATACCAACTGCCCAATATTGCACCCTCTCATTAGAGCAGCAGATCCTTTAGGCCTCCATGGATTGTGTGTGTGTGTGTGTGTTGTTTTTTTTTTACCAGCATGGTCCATAGATGCTTGATTGGACTGGGATTTGTGCAGCAAGTCAATGTTCCTGCAGCTGCTACGCTACTGAAAGAGACCCTGTCAACTGGGAACATTTTTGCCATGAATCGGTGCATGTGGTTTACAGCAATATTTGGGCTGTTACTGTAACTGTAAATACCATGTAACACACTCATGAGTGAAAGGCTCTTCTTAGAGCATTGCACCAGCATCCCACTGCCGGCTCGGCCAGGCAAATGTACACGCGCCCAGCCGTATTTCATCAGACAAGCTTACCTACCTTTATTGCATCATGGTCCAGCTCTGACACACCGTTTTGGAGATGGCCTGACCCAGTCGTTCAGCGTCACAATCTGTCTGTCAGATCATCGTGACTATTTTACCTGCTTCGGATACATGCACTTAAAAAACTCACTGTTTTTTAAGTGCCATTGCAACTAGATAATCTATTTTGTTCACTTCGCCTGTCTGTGGTTTAAACAATATACATTTACATTTACAGCATTTATCAGATGCGCTTATCCAGAGCAACTTACAAATCAGTAGTTACAGGGACAGTCCGAGTGTCACCAGCTATGAGGTTGTGAAACTATTAGTGTTACCTCCTTCCAGCTCATATTCATAACCCATGTTGTGTTTTAATGCTCTCCGCTTCCCATTCAGAGTCATCATTGTGACAAGGTGTGAGGTTGAGAGGAAAGAGTACAGTTATATGACTGTATGTTAATATAAAAGCTGCATTCTTGTGGGAATATCCCCGCTCTGCCCCACCTTCTGCCACCTCCGCATGGCATTTCACATCTAATAATACGACATACAAAACAGAACACAGCAGAGGTCAATGTGCAGCCGCTTGTTTTCCCTCCGACCTCACCCCTGATTTCACAGCGGGGCGGGAAAGCACTGACATGAAAGCAAAAAGCGATTGAAATGGTTGGGAGGCTTTCTCTCTTTCCACCTGCCCAGTTTCCTGGTGGGACGATGCAGAGGTCAGAGGGGTGGCAGCCGGGTCTGAGATTTAACTATGAGCAAAAGGTCAGCCCCATGTCTGTGTACCTGCGAGAGGTAATGAATGCAAGATAACCTACATACACCTACAGCATATCAGGTTTGTTTGCAAAAGTGGATGACATCCCCCCCCTCCCAACCCTTAATAAGCTCTGCTGGGGAGGGGGAGTCATGCCCAGGCTGACTGGAGGCGAGGAGACACAGGTGGAATTGCTAAGCAGGCGCTGGGCATGGACTTTGCTCGGCAGGAGGGAGCAGAAAACATTAAAAGTCTGGGCCAAAAAGATCTAACATTCAAAAGAATACAAAGATACTTTGAGGACATAAAAGACTTTGTAGAACACGAAACAACGTAATCAATGTTCCTCAATCGTGAGAAGATTGCCCGATGCTGTGAACCTCGACAGCTACGGCAGCGTTTTACATGCTCTGGACATATTGTGTGTATTGGCACGTGGCACTCACAAGCCCGCCTGACCCAATTCGTCGTCAATCGATGCTAATGAGACACAGAGGGGAGACACGTGCCGAGTCTTCCCCATCCCCGATCCAGCAGGGAAAAAAAAAAAACTCTTATGCATAATTAATGCACATTTCCTCCCACGCAAATCAGTCTTCGATCCTTCTGAGACTTTTAAGTGAAAGTGAAGTGATTGTCATTGTGCAACACTGCACCACAGCACATGGTGACACAACAAAAATGTGTCCTCTGCATTTAACCCTCACCCTGAGTGAGCAGTGGGCAGCCATGACAGGTGCCCGGGGAGCAGTGTGTGGGGACGGTGCTTTGCTCAGTGGCACCTCAGTGGCACCTCAGTGGATTCAAATCGGCAACCTTCTGATTACGGGGCCGCTTCCTTTACCGCTAGGCCACTACTGTGAGAAACAGTTGCTGTTTTGTGTTGCCCAGGCAACTGGGGGTTAAAGACCTTGCATAAGACAACCTTCAACTCACAGGCATATAGTCTTATTCCACTGAGCTATACGCTGCTTTTAATTAGAGCAAGAACTCGTTTTTTATTTGATAGAAAGGGTTTTGTCATCTGCATGAAGATTTTGTCAAATATCAAAGGCAATCTGTGCCACAAATCTGTCCCCTCATCAACGCTGACTGTCCAAGGCTAAACAGCACAGATGAACCTGGCGACTGCTGCGGGCAGCCCTGTAGGTAGTCATGTTTGGGATAAAGGTTATGGATGTCTGGCCTGCATTGGGAGCTGGGGGTCTAGGTCCCTGCTTGCCATGGGGCTGAGCCTTTGAGCCCCAGCAGATGGAGCAGGGCTCAGGGTGGTGACACTTTGATGCAGATAATAGCCAGAACAGAATGTCATGCTGAGACACAAGCTGAAAGAAAAGAAATAAATAACTAAACAAATTCGCCATTGAAGATTTTTTGTGCACTTGAATTTATAGCCACAGGTATGCACTCTAGTTTTCCACGCTGTGAAATGGAGGCAAAGCTGGAGTTCTCCTGTCGTCCGGCGATGTGTCTTGACCCGCTTTCCTTTTATGGGATGCACTCCTGCACCGAGGCTCCACTAAAATCACTCAGGGGAGCTTTCGCTCGGTGCTGATTGTAGCTACCGCGCCATGTACAAATGCGACAGCATCCTGTAATCTTCACTAATGGTGCCACTGGAGTTCTTTCCGTGCAAATGCTGCCTTAATGGCTGCCATCAGATGTCCATCATATTTCTATCAGTGTGTCCCTCCTGGATCATTGGGACACAAATATGCAACATGGAAATGTCCTCTTATTATTCAGATCTGAGATGGAGGCTGACCTCAAATGCCAGTCCATGGGAAATCATAACAGTCATAGCATTAACAAATCTGCACAAGGAATTAGTAATGATATGTCCTGTTATGATACACATGCAAACCAAAGGAATCTAGAATTATACATAATTGATATTTCCAGAAATGTTTCATCATCTCGACTCTAATCAATGTATGAAAGTACAGTTAATTCTGACCCGGCATTTTGTTTTCTGCCATGTAACAATGTTTACAGTGGCAGCATAATGTGACACACTTCTGACTGAACGATGCTGAACCGTGCGCTGATGTGATGATCGCTGATGTGATGATCGCTGGTTTTAATCCATTGGCACACCATAACGTGATCTCTTGTGTCATTGTGAATTAATGTACATAGTCAAAGTGCCTAATAAAGCTTCATTTTCACAATTGAAACCATTCAAAAAATGAGTATTGTATGCAACAATAGGTTCTCTCAGAAGCCCCCTTGCTGAAAACAAAAATGATGAAAAACAGAACACTGAAATCAGTGGTCAACAGTGGTAGTCAATTTGAACTGAGATCATAGAATTAAATATAAACCTTCTGCAAGATCCTGAGTGATGACGCAGTAGAAATTTCACTCACGGCTTGTAAAGTAATTAAAAGAAAAAAGTATCTTCCCAAGTAGTCCCCTGATATTATCTCCTTGTCAGTATGCAAGGGAAGCTGCAGAACTGTGGGAGTCGTGGGAAGGTAGTGGGGATCCTATCAGTGGTATAAGAAACAGCCTGGCAGGAAAATCTGACAATTACGGCTCCTAATCCTCGACTGTAAAGCGGGACCCCCTGCCGGAGCCTATGGAGTGTGACAGATGGTGTGAGATATTGCGGTCATTACAGCAGGCAAACTGTGGCGAGTGACCCACCAAGATCGGAGCAGCACCCTGAACCCGCGTCCACGTCCAGCGGCCGGCTTCAGCATGCGTCGAGGCGCACATCGAGGATGACTTCTGCCTCATGCCTGATGACCTCAAGCCAGCAGAAGGGTAGACGGACCCGCCCACACTAACTTAGCCATCCAGTTATGCTCCGTAGCCTCAATTTTGCCCACTTTGCCCTCAGATTGACAGGGCATAGCATTGATTTCCCATGGCAGGAGTAGAGGAGACAGACCACAGCTTGTGAATCTTCGGTTGGTGGGTTCCTTTTAAAAATGTGCACCCTTGTTCTCAACGGAACAAAAAGAATCTGTCTGGAGTGCATGTGGATGGAAGTTGCTACTTTTCGGATGGCTTCTTCCCGGAAGCCGTGGCAACAGCCAGCTGACCTGCCTGAATGCCGTTCCAAGAATCCAAATTAAGGACTCCATGAAAGATTTTGTGATCGTTTCCAAACCAGAATTCCCTTCACATTTATCATGAGATGGAAACATGGTTGTCGACGTAATAAAGCGTGCCAGGAACCTGCTGCATTGTTTATTAATAGCCAGCGTATGTTAAGCTGAAACTTCAAAGAGATGGGCCTGATTTTGATGTTACACTTCGAGGCCAGATTTGGGCTTTACACTTGCCAGAACGGTACAGATGGTGTTGCATCAGCTAAGGACGAGCTTGATTTGGCAAAAACAAAAGTCTCTGCATTTTCATCTATCAACGCAAACTGTCTGTGAGATGCTCTGAAATTCTGGGAGTATAAGGGGTACCAGTCTGACTCTGTAACTGCTCAAAGTCGTGACAAACTATACTAATTTGAAGTCAAAATGCAGACCTGCTAAGCAAAATGCATTCAAATGATCAACATTTGAATTTTGAAAAATCTTGCTTTCAAAATACTAGGCAGCGGCATTTGTGCATTTTGTACTGATGTATCACAAGAGTGGATTTGTTATGCAGCCTAAGCCATTATGAATCAAGCGTCCAGGTCCTGAATAAGTTATCCAGCGATGTCATTTATTTCAACACATTTCACTCACTCAGCCTCCAAAACCGCTGAATCCACAACTGGGTCACGGCTGCTGGAGAACGTTCCGGGAAACTGTACGCAGGGTGGACACATCACTCACACACACACACACATAGTCATACCTACTGTATATGCATGCTGGGAGAAAACCGGAGAGAGCATGGGCAACACCACACACATTCAAAGCCAGAGCCAAGATTCAAACTCGCAGCCTTGGAGAGGTGGGGCCACAAGGCTTACTGCCGCACCAGAGTGTGGTCCTAGCACATTTTATTCCAAGCCACAATTACACAATAAATCAACCTCCCAGTTGTGTTTCTCCCGAACACTGAAATGAAATGAGTATACTTGATGTCTGTGGACAGCAGAGAAAAAGGACGTGATCACATGAGACATCGCGCTTTCTCTCCTCAGCTCGGCTTTTATTAATTTCTAAGGGAGCCAGGATAAGTCACTTTAGTTCAATTGTTAACTTTTTACACCAGTCAGCAGTCTGAGGATCATTTGAAAGTCCCTTTCCTAAGTCAATCCAGGCTATGTTGAGCCTGTTGGGGCACTGTTGGATCTTCTTCGTTGGCCCTTACCCGATATTTGGGTCCTTTTGTCAGAAATAGCTGCAGTGTATTTTACTGGAACGACTAATAAGTGTCAACAGTGTAGTGATAACACCAAAGCTACAAAGTGCTAAAAAAAAAATAAAGGGAACACAAAAACAAAACATCCTAGATCTGAACGAATGACATTTTCTTAATAAATACTTTGGTCTTTACACACACACACACACTACAGGCTTTAATGTAACAAGTCAAAATAAGGTTCAGTAGTGGGCGTGGCCTCCACGTGCCTGTATGACCTCCCTACAGCGCCCGGACATGCTCCTGATGAGGTGGCGGGTGTCGACTTGGGGTTACATTGTGCTGTTTAAGTGTTCCCTTTGTTACTTATTTACCTAACACCATAACACCGTAGAATAAGGTAACAGTATTTTGCTCAAATATTCCCCCCAATTCAATATATTTTAAATTCTCCAGGTATGTGTTGCACCTTTTCATTAACGTTCACTAAAAGCCTTATTGAGAAATGTTGACCAGGGCTTTAACGCAACTAAAGCACTGACACACTCACTTAGAGCAGTGAAGAGCTAGAAAACCAGAGAAGAGACTGTAATCATACTGAGAGAAAACCCTTGACCTCTTATCAGTCTAAAAAAAAAAAAAAAAAAAAAGGTCAGACAAGGACAATAAGGGGGAAAGTGGGCCAGTGTAGGACCTCTCACAATTTATCTTTCCCCTGTTACCTTTGTGATTGCATTCTTTTCTCTTCAGTGCCACTTCCGGCCTCCATCATGTACAGACCAGAGACGGTAAGGGCCCATGGGTGGGACTCCACAATCACCCAGCTCAGCTGCCAAATCACAAAAGGCTACTGATTTCCCATTAGCCTCTCTCCCTCCTAAAGATGACAAGGAGAGCGAGGCAGGGAACAACATTGTAGGCTTCCACACATAATTAGCAGTAATTATGGAGATTGTCAGATATTAATTACATTCTATTCACACTTCACATAAAAGGCAAAAAAAATCCCCATACAAAGAAACACTTTTGTGTCCGAAAGACAACAGAAGGCTTTCAGAAGGTAAATGCTCATCTTAAGAGCTGCAATTTTGACACTGAAGGTCACATCCGCAGGGAAAAAGGGAGATAAGGGATAGAACAATGAGAATAACGCCAACGAGGACCACGCTGAAGCTTCCTCTTGTGGCAAGGCAGAAGCGTTTTGAAGGCTGGGCCACCCACGGAACAACGGGCATCCATTTTGAAAGATCCACTCAAAGATCTGAAGGACACAGCATCAAAACGCTGAGCTTTCTGGTGTTCCCCGCTGCCCGGAGCCCCGGCTTTGGTCCTCTCATATTATGACACTTTCAGTCTGACACTTTCCATTCCCACCACTGCGCTGCTTGATGCCTAAAACAAACCACTGAAGGGCTGAGCAAAAAGGAAAAAAAAAAATCAATATGCCCCCACCTTTTAACTCTCTAAAGGGAAAAGGATGTTTCATTATCAGCCTTGGAAAGAAACAGACCTGACTGCTTACGTTGCAGAAAAACTTTTCTGAGTTTGACATGGCCAACACGACATGAGATATTAACATACAGCACAAGCAATACCAAACACCACACTGAAGTGACAAACCAAGAGAGGTTCGGCTTTGTTATTCTGTGGTACCCACAAATCAAATGACTGTGACTGCCTGTGCACCCGCTGGCGTAGATTTTGGCATAAAAATAAAATACAAGCACCTCTGGTATCTATACTAGCGTCTATACTATCGCCCCTGTACTTGAACGCACCCCAGATTTGTAAAATGTGTGAAAGCAGCACAATAAAAGAGATCAGAAGACGATTCCTTTTTTTCCCCCCCCATTTATTAATTACAAATAATTATTCCACCAAGTTGTAGAATTCCTGAACACATTGTAACCACATGCCTGGACAAAGCAAAATAAAAGCACCTCTTGATGCAAAGTTCAAGTGATAGGAGTTTATAAGACTGAATTAACAATGTAATTGTAACAGTTTTAAGTCAATCCAAACAAGTTCAATCGTACAGAGTAAGCATTCACTTCATCTACTTCGTTCACATTTATTTTATACAATAAATGGGTCTATACTTAGTTTTAAAACACTTAAATCAAGCCCTGTTAGCTGGTGTACTCGCTTCCAATTAAATTCAACGCTGTAACAAGCCCTATCACTCTCATAAAAGAAGTTATGTTCTTTTTAAGCACCTCAATAAGCTTTTAATCCATTCTAACAGACTCTAAATGAACCAATTTGAGCAACCATTTCACCCACAATTATCAGATGATTTTTTTTTTTTTTAATAAAGGCAAGAAAAACAAACTGAGCAGGGAGCATTGGGTTTTTCTACCATTATTAACATCAGGGAAGAGGGACCAGAATTTTAGACAGTCAGAATTTCTTTGCTCATTCAGGCTTGGATTCGTACATTAAGACCGGCTCAGGGAGGTCAAGATAAAATATCTCACACGAGGCAGGAAAACATGCAGCATTTTGGCGGGACAAGTCGGATTATGTAATTAATCAAGCTGCCTGTGGTATAATGGGATTTTACCAGACCCTTAATCCGATGGAAATTAATCAAAGGGAATTAAATAATTGTGTGTCTCATAAAAGGTGAAACCTAAAGCCAAGGGAACACTTTTTCCTCCCAACACCAGTAGTACCACAGTCTGGTTTAAAACTAAATGTGGAGGACCTGAGCAACTTTGTGTGTGCGTGACTGCGTGTGCATGTGTGTGTATAACCAACATGGTACAGGTGAAAAAGTGCTAAAACAACCAATCAAAAATAATTAGTGCAATTTTAGGGATTCTCAGCCCAGTTGCCAACTGTGGTGGAGCTAAATATACTATTCGGCCTGGTTTACACATGATTGCTAAATCTTGTGTTGTTGTTTATATCTGTGGTACAACTATGCCGGTAGACAAATTTGAGCAATGTAGGTATCCTTGTAATCTCTCAATTTGATTAAAAATTTGATTTGGTGTTTTGGTGCAATTTATAGTTACACATCATATATATTTGCTCCGTCCCATATAAAATAAACAAAATCAGAGATTTTTTTCAGATAAACGTAACTGTGATAGCTAGTGCAAAATTTGAAATTCCAATTTCTCGAGATCAGTGAATATATATCTTTATGCTATTAAAACTTTTTTTTTTTTTTAAATAAAAAGGTACTTGTTGAAAAATCATAAAGTGTTTCCTATAAATCAGTGAATGACATCAGTGTCAAAACATAAATTCATAGTCTCAAAGTCTTGAATGACAGTGAATGTTTAAAATACCTTGTTTATTTTAAAAAACAGCTGTAAAAGCTACGATTCTTAGTTCATCAGAAGCGATTACCGACGTGAACAAAAGAACCAAGAGGGAATAAATTAGCTTGGCGGTAAAGTGTGCCTGTGCATGTTTTAAGCAGACCCGGTTCAGTACAGGAAAGTGCCGAAGCTTCCCATGCCATTCCTCTTGAACTGGTTGCCTTCAATGGACACGAACATCTCCTGGGACATCAGGTTGTCGTCAGGCTGTGTTGACCCCACCTCCTTCGCATGGCACCTCTGGAGGCGGCGCTTTTTGGCTGAAGTGGCCACCAGCTCACGCTTGATGGCGTCGTTGCCTTCTGCGTGCTCTTGACCAACTTCTGTTGGATGCTCTGCTCTGTATTCCTCCACCGTGATGACTGGGATGTCACCACCCACATCCATACTGCCCTCTGGCCTCTCTCCACCGGTCTCCACGCCCGTCTCTTTATCTCCATTGTCCTCCAGCTCTTCTACAACAAGAGAACACAGTTAGAGCTTCAGGGGAGTGCATTAGTCAGGATTTATTCATAGCTACAATAGGCCTTCAGTACAACTGCAGCCATTGGCCACTTTATTAGAAACACATACCCTGGAACCACCCTCTTTATTACTTTACACTAGTAAAGTAATTAAAGTAAAGTAGTTATTAATGTTTAACACCAGAGTCTATCATGGAGGAACAAATAATTCTTATCCCTTATGTTTGCGAATATGTTTCAGGCCAGACGCCACATGCGCTCCACGCTTCCCTCAGTACTTGCAGTGAAAGTGCCGTTCTTGCTGCGGGGTTCAGCGCAAAAAGTAGGTGTGGTTAACACCGTCAGTGTGCAGTCTGTGCACCACCATCACAATCTCAACATGCACACAATGAAGAGAAAAGCACCAGCACTAGCTCTGCGACACACCGCTATAATCATCTTCTCTTAATTTTGTCACACAGTGCACACAGTGAAATTTGTCCTCTGCATTTAACCCATCACCCTGAGTGAGCAGTGGGCTGCCACAGGGTTCCTGTTGAAACAGATTTGTTTTGCCTTGTGCTAGAAATGTAAAATATTTTTTAAACTTTACATTTTTAACTCTGTACCAAGCAATGTGAAGTGTCAGACCAATAATTCACTTTAGCAGCACATGAAATTTTCTGACAAGCGAAGTGATACACAGCACTCAGCATTCAGTGTATACAATGAAATGGATAGTGATCACACACTGCAATCACAAGATCACTTCTTTAACCACTAGGCCACCGCTGGGCAATAATAGAAAAAAAGTTAGAGAGCCACCGCATTACACCAACCTTAATGTGTGTGTGTGTGTGTGTGTGTGTGTGTGTGTGTGTGTGTGTGTGTGTATATATATTGCATCTTATCCAGGCACTTCCCCATTCAACATAAGACAAGAAAGAAATTTTGACTAATTTTGCTGCAAGGTGTCCAACATGTAATGTTTATGGTATAATATTCCCACAATATGATTTTTTTTACATTTTACAAACCATATCTTTCCTATAATAAATCCAGTATTGACAATACTTGTGCTGGGGTGGCACCATGAAGGGACACCTTTTAAAAAAAAAAAAAAAAAAAAAACACATTATCCTCTTATTTAAAATCAGCAGAAGCCAGTCTGTCCAGTGAGTGGCAATGGACTCCATTAGAACATCACAAAGACAAGAGCACTCGCTCTTGTTTCATGCCACACCATCATCTCATTGCAAAATTAAGCACTTTCCACTTGCTCTTGTCTGAAGGTCGAGCGTATTTTTACTTTAATGCACATTCTTCGGTAACATGGCTGAGATTCATTACACGCAGACCTTCCACCACCCCAAGGGCTTCTTCTTAATACACATTTTATGCACATGAATACGTTTTTTGCAGATCTTTTTGGGGAGAAAGTAGAGCAGAAAAATTGGTTCTTTACATCCTGTCTTGTGTGCATGTGTCATTTGACACAATGCATTTCTTTAATGGACTATTGGGCCACAGCTTGTTCAGATGACAACATTTGAAGCACTGATGAACCCAGCAAGGGGACAGCTCCATTACTGCAGAGTCAGATCTAAATAAATGGGCTTTACCAGGCAGTCTCTGGTGAGCTGGGGCCAAAATTGGATCTCAGTATTGACCACAATTATCCATAAGATCTCATTAGAAAAAACAGATAGTTGCTATTACTTGTAAAAATCTAAAATCAATACAGACATAATAATAACTGATCATATTGATTATCTGCTCAACCCTACGATGAGCCAATATTAAAAACACAAACAGCCAGAGGTTAGTGTGTAATTATTATGGCATAAGCAAACACTGGAATGGAACGTTTCATTACATGGAGGATCTTCAGAGCAACCAGACAGTGGGTACCTGCAACACTGGCCTTCCGACGACCTTCTGCAGCATTCTCATTGGGCTTGACCAGGATCACCCCATAACCCTCGTTATTGTGAATCACGTTGTTGATCATGGTGATTTTAGGCATGGTGTCCAGCTCATCAGCAAAGTCCTGACAAAAGCAAAACCGCCAAAATGTTTTTGGTCAGAGGCTGTAAAAGGAATGCCACTTGGTTTTCTGTTAGCATGACATTGTGATCCACGAACCATTCAAAAGAAGCAACATAACTTGATTTCACACCGAGCAATACAGGAGAAATAAATAAATGGAATAAAACAAGCTCCTTGGCCCCATCTAACTCATTGGCTTTGAAAATCATTACTTGGAATGATGGGCATGGCTGCATAGCAGAGGTTGCCTTAGCAACAATTGGCAGCAGACACACTTGGACGCGTTCCATTTCACACACGGACTGGAATCCTGCGGTCAAAACATCCTCGCGGAAATCTCACCTTAATCAGAATCCCTTCTTTACAGTGGTGGATGCCATTGCCGACCAAACTGCACACACTGCCAGGGTAAATTTCGACCCCTGCACCCTGTAGAGAGAGAGAGAGAGACGACTTCAGACAACTCTGCCAAGACACATGCATGTTTGACGCAAAGCAGGGTTGGGACAAAGATCAAATTCAAATTATATCAAGTTGTCAATTATATCTGCAATGATAAATATGAGCCCTATTAGCAAAAGGCATCCTTATGGGTTGTTTTTTTTTTTTTTTTTTTTTTTAATTAAAAGCGTTGGTGCATTTTTATTTAAAATACTATACAGTACAGTTACAATATAAACGATCTGACCAGCGCTAAGATAAAGATAATACAATTTGACAGCATCAGTAGGTGACATGAACTGATTTAATGCACCCAGGCAGGGAAAAACACAGTGCCGACACCCAGGTGCAGGCACTACAGGGCGCAGGCTCAGTTACAGGCAGCCCTACCTTGGATCCATACAGATCACACATGTTCATGTAGAGCTGAGCAGATGTCCGCACGATCACTCCAGTGGTCTCACACTGCATTACACAGTTCTCCATCTCCAGCTTCCCCTGACGCACACCTGCACACGGGGGGACGGAGGGTGAGAAACGGAAAAGAAACAAGACCGGCAAAGGGAGAGGGGGGAGGCTTTATTTAATTATAGGACATTCCCAGCATTCTCGGATGCGTCTGCGCCCTGGCCTGATCGGTAACCTGGACAGGACTCGCTCTGCCTCTCCGAGGGCTTCTCATTAAGAGAGCATTCAGAGCGCTGATGCACAGCCACTGCAGTGCTTTAGAAGTGCAGGCGGCGAGAGGATGAATTATTGAGGGCCGGGTCTGAGTGGGCCGGCGATGGGGGGGCAGGGGTGTGCGGCGAGCGGCGCACCTGCTCCAAACACTCACACAGAATGCCTTCGATGGCGTCGTGCTGGATGAACTTCACGTTGGAGATTTTGACGCCCGCGCCCGTCGACTCCACGAAGGCGTCACCCTTGCTCTTCTTCTCGATGACCACCTCGTCCGGGAGGCCGTAGCCTTGGCATGGAGAAAGAAAAGAAGACCAGGATGACATTAACAAAAAAGACAAGTGGCCGACATTTTGACAGCTATTGATTCATGACCGGTATTGATAGATCACAGCGGCGAACACAAGCAAGGACGACATTTGGCACAGAAAACCCATTCAAGAGCAATATCAATCACCCCACTAAAAGCCTCCTATCGAAATGGATTAAGTCATTCATACAAGTCCCGTGAACAAAGGTGTTTGGACAGTCAAGATAACCGAAAATGGCCACCAGTAATTGCACACAGTCTGCTGAAATGAGATTAATGGTGTGGATTGTTCGTTTGAATAGTCTTAATTTCGAAGACATTTCGGTTAGTGTAACACGCCAAGAGTCTAGTGAATAAAACCCAAACAAAGCTGTCTAACGTAGCAGGTTTTGGGCAAAAGGATCCTGACAGTGGAGCTTTGTTGCCGGCTGTTCTTTGACAGATGGTCCACAGACAGGCATTTCGGACCTCTATAGTGCCACTCGAAGGAGGCATGCGAGACTGGCCAGCATCTGAAGAGTGCCTTCAAAATGCCAGGGGCAGAATATAGAGCAGAAAAGGTCATGGGGACCGTCCCAACTTCCTGAGCAGAAAGCTAGATGATTCAGTGGAACACTTCATAATAACTGAAAGCCCAGCGTGGTCCTGGAAAGCAGAGACGGACGTCAGCGTGTTTCACATATTCTGCAAACATTGCAGCGCTCCATGAAGGGGGATGAAACCTCGTGCGAAAAACAGTTTAGATCATTTTTCTGAAGATGAAGTAGGAAAAGTCTGCCTTTTGAGATTGATTGTCATAACCCGACATTTATCAGACGTCCTTACAATCAGTATTAACATTTAGAGTATTTATCAAACACCCTTATCCAGAGCGACTTATAATCAGTAGTTACAGGGACAGTCCCCCCCTGGAGACACTCAGGGTTAAGTGTCTTGCTCAGGGACACAATGGTAGTAAGTGGGGTTTGAACCTGGGTCTTCTAGTTCATACGCAAGTGTGTTACCCACTAGGCTACAATCACCCTACTAACAGGGACAGTCCCCTTGCTCAGAGACACAATGGTAGTAAGTGGGGTTTGAACCCATGACTTTGTGGTCTTCTGGTTCATAAGCAGATGTGTTACAGACTCGGCTACTACCATAATATAATCAAAACACAATTTCACTGTTACTGTTTTGTGTGCTCTTTACATTCTCTTCACAGATCGAAAAAAGAAGAGAAAAAAAAAAAAAAAAAAAAAAAAAAAAAAACCACCTCGCATGTTTGGCATTTTAATGACAGAAAAAGAAGGAACAACCTTGCAGCGTTTCAGATTTTGCGATGGGCACAGAATGGGTGTTTTTACATACGTATTATCAAACCATAACCTCGTACTCTAGTATGTTATCAAACTAGCGTAATTCTATTTTTTAACATTTTATTTCTTTTTCATGAACGGCTATACTACTATTTAAAATGCTTTCATACAAGTTCTGTATTTAAGTAACTCTGCATGTAATAACTTAAGGAAACGTCTGCTACAGTCGTTAGATTAAAATCTGAACATACGAAATAATAATCGCAATAATTGGTACTGTGTGAAGTAGCATAATATATGCAATTTCAAACAGGTCCCCGACTATCCAAACCAGGAAACACGAAAACCAGGCACTTCAGATAAGAACGTAGTCTAGACATCCTGCCCCTAAATATCAAAGAGCCCTGGGCGAGAGGAGAGGAATTCTATTATGGTAATCCAGCGGTGGTCTAATTGAGTTGCTTTTCTCCTGTCTTAGCGCCGAGCCCGTTGCCACCTCCCGACCCGTTTGCATTTATCTTGCCTTTCAGGGGTTCCCTGACTCTGCATGTGGGGGGTGGGGGGGTGAAGGAAGCAGATCTGCGCGCTTTAAAAGCCTCGCTGTCTCCATCCATGCTCCATCCATCTGACTCCGTGGGTCTCCCATTTGCATAAATATATTGACACACCGCCTTGTCCCTGACCCCTTATGTCCCCATCCGCTCCTGCACTCTTTATGCATTAATATCGCTCCTGCGCTCATTATGAGCTGCTTATTGCGCCATCAACCACAATTACTTCCACTGGCCTGCTCGCCACCCTCAGCTTTCTGCGGCTTTGCCGTATGCATGTTCTCTGGCTTGTTCTCGTGAGATATGCGGCAGATGAGGAAAAAACTCTTCATTGCTTATTTTCATTTTACTGCCTGATAAAAACAGACATGAGGAATATTTTAAAATGATCGTTTTTGCTTTTTTATGCTTTTAAAAAGGACCATAAACATCCCGAGAATAGCATTTCTCATATACAAAAAAAATGCCATGCTCAGTCTTAAATAGACCTGTAATAAATAAATAAAATGTACTTGATGTTTTTAATTAAAAAAAATGATATTAAAAAATGTAAACCAAGTTGTTCATCTGAGTCACAGAGTAAATCTGCGGGAAATATAAGATTTAAAAAGAGGTCTACAAGACACGACGTGTCGCACCACAGACGGTATTGAACAGGACAACATGCCTCACCTTCCAGTAAGATGGAGTCTGGAATACTAATGGAGCTGGACACGCTGTAATGACCCGGGCACACAATGACCACGTCTCCTTCGTAACAGGCGCTGACTGCCAGCAGCGGATCACTGTGGAACTGAGGGCACACACCGAAATGTCAGGCACACTGTGTCCGTTTAAAAAGAGACAATAAAATGAACACACAGTTAAAAGACTGAAAAAATAAACTAGATCAATTGAATCAAACTTTACATTGAACCCAGGCACATATTAGTATAATATAAGATACAACTTTTCATAAAATAGAGGAAATCAACAGGCCTAAAAAAAAAAAAAAAAACATTTGCTCCAAATTAACTATCACCATCAATAACTTCAAAACACATACAGTATATTGGAGATCAATTCAAAAGAGCTACAATAGTGCCTCACTGTGGGAAGCTGGGGGATATCGAGTAAAGCCATTTTGCATCCACTGGGTGCATTTTGCTTCCACAAACCATCACTCATGTTGGAACTAATGCTATATCTCTCTGAATCTCTCATCAAGACTCAAGTTATAATGAAGCGATAAGATATTGATTCCAAACCTCGGGCCGGGGGGGGTAATCAGTTTCCTGAAATGGAAAATCGGTACCCAAGACCCCCTCGCAATTTTTTTTTACTTAATCTTGACTATAGAGAACAGTGGGCAAAAAAAACAGCAAAACCGCAGTCTGCAAAATCTGACAAGAATCTTCCCAAAGAAGCATATAGCATTAAATCACATTAAAGGACTACAGTAAAGGAACAAGTTTAGTAAAGGACTAGTTTAAAAAGATGTACATAGGTTGAAAGGTCCCAATCATTTCTCAAAAAACATTGTTATTGTTCATGTTTTAATAATCTCAATAAATCGAAACAAAAATGCAGGTATATGTGCATGTCATAAACTGTTATATTTCCAACACGCAGGACCAACACACACACGCCTAAAACTGAACCAGAAATAACCTTAAAGGAGCCGGAATGAATATTGATCGTAGTGTCAGTCACTGCATTGATGGTTTTGGCCTTAACTAAATAAATCTGAATTATGGGTGCACGCACATTTGCGACGCATCAAAGTGCCGAGGAGAAGAGTCAAGCGAACACGCAGTGTTGAAGGGAGACAACAGCATGGAGAACAAGAGAGAGATCAAACCCGAGCACACTGCACACAGACTGTTTTGCACAAACCTGCAAATCCCCGAGCACTGGACCAGCACACCTCCAACCCCCCACCCCACACACACACACACACACACACACACACACAGACACACACACACACACACACACAGAGGTCTAGAAGGCTCAAGGCTTTAGCAGGGATCGCTTGGTCCACCGGCAGCTCAACAGTCATTTCTCACTGAAGGGCTGAAAGCAAATTCATAGCTGCGGGAGTCTGCCTCTCGTCTCTCCAAAAAGAGGCAAGGTAGTCGAGGGGCGACAAAGAAGGTCAAAGTTCACACCCCTCACTGGTACACGTTCTGTGTAAAATCACCCACAAAGTATTAAACTCGTTACAGGAGATTCCAAAGCCCAATTAACCCCACACAAACATTTTAAATGTTGCTTCATAAGAATGGACTTAAGACTCCAATGGGTAGTCGGACAGGAGAACGTGATGAATACCTGCACTTCAAACTCCTCCCCGGAGTACTCTGGGCTCAGCTTGTCGGCCATCAAGCTCTGCAGACAGCTGACTGTGGTGGAGGCCGAGACCACGTGGACCACGCGACCACCCGCGGCCCGCGGCCCCTTGGCCCGGCAACACTGCTGGCCAGAGTTCACCTTGTAGCCCAGGACGTACCTGCAGAGGGGAGCCGCAGGACACGCGGGTCAGTTCAGCGTGTGAGGTTTACTCTGCGTTGGAACGATTACGCGACATGCCCGAGTGGCCGGATTAATGAAGGCGATTTCTTCAAAGCTCTGTTTACTCAAATGGTGTCAGCATACTAACACGTACACCAATTACAGATCCCAGCAAGACGGCAGAAGGAAAAATCAGGGGGAAAAGGTTGGCTGTTAGAGAAGAACTTGCATTGAAGGCGCCAGAAAAACACAGAGCCAGTACTACAGTGTCGCAAAAGAAGACACACGTCAAAAAATGCTGACGAAATCGTTATGTTTCTAATTTTATAAATGCTTTAAAAGAAAAAATCTTTTTGTTTCCTATTCTGTAAATTTTGAATCATGCAAGAAGCAGAGTTCGTACACATTTTTACAAAAGAATTTCCATGACTTTTTCCAATTACTGTATGGAATAAATGATCGTTTAAACGTAAAAAGCTAGAAAAGTCACTACAGACCTGCGCTAGTTTTAAACGTTGAGGTTGTAAAAGTAGAAGAACGTTTCTTGCGTCGTTACACATTCACTTGTCAATCCGATTTCAATGACTTTCATAATTTTATATATATATATGTTTACTTCATATTTAAACATTTTTCAAGACCTGGAAAATTCACTTTTCAAATTTAGATGCAACCCAGCCACTGGGAATGCAGGTGATTGTGCGGATATCCAGACCGGCTGATCCGCTGTGGCGGCCTGTAACAGGAGAATCCTGAAAGAAGAGGGTGTTTTCCCATCTCGCCCTCCCATTGCTGTATGTAATGTCTTAAGTATTGGGATCAACTCAAGCATTAAAAACATCCTAATTGTACCAATCACCTTCAGGTTTAATCTATAAAAAAATGATGGACTGCTTTTCAGAAGAAATCATGGCTCATGTCATGGTCAGCACTTGTGGGGAAACGTCTTAAAACCCTAAATGCAGCTTAATCAGATGTGGAATCAGCTACCTGAGCAGGGGATTCTCTATGATCCTCAGCTTGCGTTTCAGTGTCTCCATCTGCTCATACAAGCGTAGGCCTTCCACCATGGACACGTTGTCCAGCTCTGAGTCAGAGTCGCTGTTCAGGCCATTGCGAAGGCTGGAGAACTCCTGAAACTTCTCCGCGCAGCGGCTCAGCAAAGAATGGTACTCTCCCACCAAACCAGCCGGTACCCTGTCCTCAATCATGTCGTAATACCTGAGCCAAAAAAAAAAAAAATATGAGGGTGTGTGTGTGTGTATATATATATATACACACACACACACACACACACACACACACACACACACACACACACACCAAAAGTTGGGACACACCTTCTCATTCAATGTGTTTTCTTTATTTTCATGACCATTTACGTTGGTAGATTCTCACTGAAGGCATCAAAACTATGAATGACTAAATGTGGAGTTATGTACAAAAACAAAAAGTGGGGACCTGGACTCCACAGTCACCGGACCTGAACCCAGTCCAGATGGTTTGGGGTGAGCTGGACCGCAGACTGAAGGCAAAGGGGCCAACAAGTGCTAAACACATCTGGGAACTCCTTCAAGACTGTTGGAAAAGCATTTCAACCGTAGGGTGGTTGTAGCCTAGTGGGTAACACACTCGCCTATGAACCAGAAGACCCAGATTCAAACCCCACTTACTACCATTGTGTCCCTGAGCAAGACACTTAACCCTGAGTTGCTCCAGGGGGACTGTCCCTGTAACTACTGATTGTAAGTCGCTTTGGATAATGGCGTCTGATAAATGCCGTAAATGTAGATTTCAGGTGATGACATCTTGAAGCTCATCGAGAGAATGCCAAGAGTGTGTAAAGCAGTAATCAGAGCAAAGGGCGGCTATTTTGAAGAAACTAGAATATAAAACTTGTTTTCAGTTATTTCATCTTTTTTTGTACATATCTCCACATGTGTTCATTCATAGTTTTGATGCCTTCAGTAATAATGTAAATGGTCATGAAAATAAAGAAAACACAGGTGTGTCCAAACAGTTGTACTGTACTGTACTGTGTGTATGTATATAAAATTTGCAAAGTGTTCCACATGGTTCCATATGCACACACTGAACTTAATTTGATAATGCAAGTAGAACCTTAAAACATACTACATTAGTGTTATTTGCATGTCCCTTTTTATTATAAAAGCATGTAAACTGCCAGGGCTAGTTTACAGCAATAGAAAAAATAGAATGCTCCTTCCTACAATGCTTGCATGGAGAGGGAAACTGATTTAAGGCTGCATAGCGACACCTAGTGTACAAAAATTACATCACAGCAAAAAAAAAATTCATGTAGTTAAAAAACGTTTTGAATACGAACAGCCTTAAGCGAGGCTCCACACATCGGACAAAGTAGTCAAAGTCGTCATCTTCATCCTCTTCATCCCATTTCCTCCAAACGTGCTTGTAAAAAAACCTTACAAAAAAAAAAAAACACTAATTTAATCTCAAGACAGTGATCCTATGATGACATTCTGGTAAAACTTGTTCTTCTTGAAAACATTTAGTCAGGGAGACAAAAGAGAGAAACTCCACCTCTCTAAAACACAAATGAGAAAAGTTGAAATACTACAATGAGAATTGGACTCTAAAGGTCCTACAGACCAGGTGAAACCACGACGCTGCTTCAACTAGCTCTACACAAGACAACTGGGATTCTCTGAACGTTCCTTTTGCACAGATTACTATTAAACGGATCAGCTTTCAGTACAGCATCTCATCTCTATCAGGGTGAACCTTTCAGAAGTATTCAGAAACTATTTGTGGCATTTTAATGCAGTATGAAAAGGCTAATATTAAAATTAAAAACACAAAATTAACTGCTGGCAAACGAAGACGAACCGGAGATGCTCCAAGGCCAGTGCAGTCTGGTCAAAGTCCCCAGACTCGTCAAAAACCACGTGGAGCTCCTGCAGAGGAACACTCTGGCCCGTGGCCTCCAGCAGGGCTTTCATGGTCTCCTCAGTCAGCTCACAGTCTCGGGTCTCGCACTGCAGGGGAAGCACAAGCTCCACTTTCGCCTTCAGCTCCTTGAAGTCCACATCTACCACCTGCAACCAGCAGAGAACTTGGGCTTGAGACGGACGTGCTCCTTTAAATTCTACCTGATTATGAATCTTCTGGGTGACATCAAGGCTCACCTCCACCAAGACATCAAAAACATCCGTTTGCCACAAAGCTTGCCAGTCACATGGCTCCACAATCTTCTCCAGGTAGTCCGCTGTGAACATTTTAACCTCTGATGTTTTGCAGTCACCTATATAGAGAAGAAATAAATGAATAAATAAAACAAAGTTGGACATATAGGACACACAGCGTTTAGAATGATAATTACATTTACAGCATTTATCAGACACCCTTATCCAGAGCGACTTACAATCAGTAGTTACAGGGACAGTCACCCTGGAGCAACTTAGGGTTAAGTGTCTTGCTCAGGGACACAGTGGTAGTTAGTGGGATTCGAACCCGGGTCTTCTGGTTCATAGGCGAGTGTGTTATCCACTAGGCTACTACCACCCACTAATTAAGCCTTTAAATGACTGCTGACCTAGCATGTAGTCTTGATAGGCCTTGAACCTCTCGTAGTACAGGAGATGGTTGGTCTGAAAGGTGTCTGGAAGGACGGCATCTCCACTGCGCTCAGCTCGCTGTAGGTGGGTGCCAGGCCTGTCACTGTTGTAGTCAGTGCCACTGTCATCATTGTCTTCGTCCTCTTCATCGTCACCTTGAAAGAGCCCTTTGAGACACGAAGCAAAACGGATGGTTGTCGGGTGGAATACTAAATCGCATAGATCTATATATATATATATATCAGGATCATGGCGGAATACAGAATTAAAGCACCATAAATTTGAGAAGTAAATTTTTTTGTCTTGGTTTGTTTCAAATGTCAGCCATGTGTTTATCACGGAGCCATGAATAAATTCATAGAGAGGCAGTTTTTGAAAACATCACATCATTTTAAGTTGAAAATATAATCTGCATTTAAGTAAAAAAAACTTCTCCTGCTACATGCAGAACAGTGCAAATACAAACACCACAAAAAGCAATATTCACTGAAAGACCCTGGCAGTCTTCATGATAAGCCCTGTAGCTTTTACCACTCATACATTTATATTTTACGCTTTTGTCCAAAGCAAAAGGGATTTATTTGGCTTTGTAGAGAACTACTGACAATGAACTGTATGGAAAAAAAATGACTTTTTTACATTTAATACGAAAGATGAACATCCATTTACCTGCTTACTTGGAAAAAATAACTATAGTCAGAGGAATATAGATTTGTCAAGAACTGCAATATATATCGAGGTGGGAGAACAGAATCTGTGTCTTTCCTATGTGGCGGGGGCGGGAAGACAGATTCCCGGTCAAATGTTATTTGTCGAACGCAAAATGTCGTAACATACAAGATGATAAAGTAACATTCTTATCCTTGATCCTTCGTTATTACAGCCGTACGCGGCGCAAGTGTCCCGCATCTTCGCTCGTACCGTCAGAGCAGCGTGGACGATGGAGCTTGGAACCCCGTCCAAAAAGGCGGCGTTACCGACGCCGGCTGACAGGCTGGACGCGACGTCTAGTGTTTATAATCTGTGGCTCAGTCGCACAGGAAAAAAAAGTTTTTTGCCCAGCAGCCGAACGGTACGAGTCACATGCACTGGCCCAAATCAGTGTCATTTGGCCATCAACGTCATCTTTATTCCTCTTTAGTGACTTAACAAATGAAAGCCATTGGTTTTTGTATCAAAATGCGATCTGGCCATTTATTAAAAAAAAAAACTAAATCTAGCACAAAAATAGAGCAAATGTATGGTTCTGAATAGCGTTCTCTTAATATACTTCACTAATCTAATGTATTTGACGTAATGGCCGAGGAGTGCGCGAATCAGCCGCGCCGAACCTGGACTTTTCACAATTTCCAAGATATAATTAGACGTTAATTGACCCGAAAGGTGCCTGGTTTGTATTTCACCTTGCGATACGCGAAGAAGGTCTCTTCCCAGCTCATCCACGGGCGCGGCGCCCAACTCCAGGTCCGACTCCAGGTCCACCTTCTCCTTTCGCGAGGTGCCGTCGGCCGACAGCGCCGTCTGGGCCGATTCGGACTCGGCCGCGCAAATAACATCTTCCGACATCCCGTCTACTGCCTCTGCACGAGTTAAACCAGGTAATAACACTAAAACATGTACGCTGTTCGGGCAGCTGTTTAGCTAGCTAGCTTATAAAGCATAACACGCTCTCTCCTCCCTTGCATTTTCAAAATTTCCCCGGCCGAGGCCGGGCAACCAATGAGAAGGACGTACGTGCCGCGTCACAGGCTGCGCCACGCCCACTTTACGTGCCGCGTCTGTGCCATCGTTTTTTCTTTACAGGAAGCGTCATAAATCAAGTGCTACAGTGGCTGTCTAGGTGCACAGACAATTCCAACATGTAAAAGATTCATTTATCAGAAGACGATTCCATGCTCTATCACAAGCATCTGAACATCACAAGATTGTCATGGGGGGTTTCAAAAGAGTTTTAAAGCTTAATATTTTACTTATTTAAAAGAAAATTCATATTATGCATGACGCTTTAAAACGTGACTAATGGTTTAATTTAGCATGTAGAAGTTAAGTATTGCGCGCCAATTATTTTTTCACAGTTTAAAAGTTTAAACAGTGAAAATGTTTTCACTGTTTAAAAGACCACTAGAGGGCAGGACATATCGTTTTCATTTTAAAACGCCCGGAAACAATAAATCTAGTCGCTTTTGCTGAAGTCAGTAAATACGTTTCTTCAGGTGTTTTTTTCAGGTGATTATTATTTGTTTCAGGTGTTTATTTATATTATAATTATATTATGTTATCTATATTATTTTTTTCCTCAAATAAATTAGTATGTATATACATTTGTGTTATATAACATACTATAACATGTTATTAAATGTCACAAAATCTTGCTAAATTAATGACTATCAGTGATCAGTAAAACTTCCTTATCCCTTTGTTTTTATCATCAATTTCATTAGTCAGCAATTTTGTTGACAACCCAATTTCCAAAAACGGACTTTAGCAAATTGTCATTTCAAACCTATTGCTGCTCTAGTTCTGCTTTTATTAAAATGAATTTCCTTCCTGAAAAACTTGCCAAGAGAACAGTAAGAGGGTAAGGGTATTCTTTTCCATGTACCTGGAGGTATATGGATCTGCACTGCAATATCATTTCTTCCCTTTCTTTGAACCGAATCGGTATTTTTCAGAAATGGAACAAGCAACATTGTTTTTTAAGAAGAAAGCGACATCAGTTTTTCATTAAAGCCTTTTGTTCTACCTTTCCGTGATGTTACACTGTTAGGTAGCGGGTATTTCTTCCGCAATACATTGCTTTTGTTTTTGTCACAGCAGTCTGGGTTTATGGAGTTTGGATTCCCATCTCTCACCCCTCCCACCATTCCCTAAATAAATAATGGATAAAATAATAACAGAAATGCTACCCACAGGACATCACCTGAAAATACTATGGCACATTGCACAGCGTCTTAGGGTCTTTCCAACAAACTTTACAAATATTCAACCCATTCAGAACAAGGGATGCATGACAAATGCACACATAAACATTTCCTTCAGCAGGAACCATGATTGATATACAGCACAGGGATCATTTGTGGGATGTGAGATAACAGCTGAATGAAGAGTAGATTCTAAGTAAACCCAGAGAGCATCGTTTATTCATAAGAAATGAAAGCAGCCATTGTGTCATTTTAATTAGCACCCTGGCACAGATTTTATGCACCTTTTGAGTGGTGAAAATGAATTTGTGTTTGAAAATGAAAAGCATCTTAAACACCAAACTGCACCAAGACTAAATAAACTGAATAGGTATCCATGGATACTGGTGAGAGCGATGCATGCTGCAAACACGATAAACTAAAGGACAAAATGTTTCACCTGTCAAAGTTGACCAGGTCAGAGGACCAGAAGGTGATCTGCACTGCGGTAATGCCAGTGGCACAGTTTAACTGGCACAACCTTCCATCATTTATTTATTAATTTATGCATTCATTCATTTCATTATTTCATTGCTCTCCGGCAGACCATCTGGCTGGTCCACACAGCTCTGTCACTGTCGTCATTGCACGCAAACGTCATGAGCGACTGAGTCTAAGACAGCCTATGCAGTGCGACATGGTCCGAATTATCACTCACCACCTGTTGTGCAAAGTCCTGCAGGACTTTGTCTTCCGAACCGCCAGCTTGACTATGAAATGGAGCTTTAGGTCGGGGGAACCAAAAAGTCATGCATTAGGTAAAGACATTCAAATTCCCAATGAAAGTTATTTACATGGTAAATTTGTCCGGGCATTCAAAGCGCAGAAATCAGCGTCAAAATCTGTATAGGAGTCAACATGAAATCTGTTCACAATGTTGCCATGGCAACCGTCCTGTACCTCAGAGGGACGGATGTGTAGTGTCCTTTTCTAAATGTGTACAGCCTTTTATTATGATCTTGGCCTTTGGAAGCAGACTTGCAGCTTCTTTAACCAGCAATAAAACAAGTATATTTAAATATACCTATAAATAGTACATTTGTGCTCTTTTCACTTTCACTTGTCCCTTCACTGACTGCATGTGAGCTCCAGATTAGATATCATTTGAGGGTCAATGATATCTAATGATGAGGGTCATTTTATTGTTTTTAAATCAGTCAGGGGACAAATGGCTGAATGTGTATAAGACATGGTTTTAGAGTGTTCACCTTCTGGGTCTATTAGGTCCTTTGACACTGGCATGCTTTTTAATTTGCTAAGCACAATGCTATGTGCTACACACAGGGCTTGTAGTGTAGGATAAAACAACAATAAATCAAGAAATAAACACAAGATTTATATTGCATCTAAACATTGCAATGATATGCAATATTTAATGCACTTTGGACTTTTTTTTTATTCTTGGACAAATAATCACCAACCCTGCACTGACACCAAGGCTCACTCTACCCTGAAAGGGCATCCTGTATCTCTGTATCACTCCTTCCCAAGGTTTCTTCCTTTCTTTTTCTCTCTCCTTGAGAAACTCTCTCCTTTTGTGGAGTTTTTCCTGTGTTGTGTTGGGTGTCAACTGTGGGGCCTATGAAAGCCCATACTGAGACCTACTGTATGTGATTATGGGCTATATGACAAATAAATGTTGTTGTTGATTTGGGCATAGGACATATTGAAGGACACAGGTTTAACTCATCCAGAATGAGGAATTAGTGTTGGCAAGAGCTGTCAGTCATAGGGCTCCTCTCATTTTAAACTCTGTTTAAAAGAAAAGCATAACAAGTTGTGTTCTGGAAGACAGATTAATTACACACCAACAAAAAAAATGTTGTCTTCTTCCAAATACAGAAAATTACCAAGAGGCCCTTTCTTGTTTAATCTATTTATACAAAGGACGCCTCTGACCTTGCACCAGAAAACAAGCCCCATGCTTAGCACGCAGCACGGGGCTTAGTTCACTTGGACAGGCTGAAACGTGGGCTGTACATTCTACCCACCTAGTGGTGCAATTACGCATTGTTATATCATTTTATTTTCGATGCCTTTTCTAGCAAATTGTGAGTTGTGAAAGTGTCTGCATGACCATTACACAAGAGCAGCAGCATGTGTCATGAGCTGCCGTGGAGAAAATAGATTTTGACGTACGCGTTAATGGCCTGGTGGGATGTGGATTATAAGATGTCAAAGTGATTTTTATTGTTGTCTTGGGTCTTGACCGCCTGTCAACAGTTACAATGGGGGAAACGAAACTGGCAGCTAATCCCACTTAATTACCAACTAACAGAATCACACCAGGTCTATCTGACAAGCTCCTGTTGGAATGTCGAATTTTATTTGCTAATTCTTTTCAGACGTTATTTTTGTGTTTTATACCGAACAATTTGCAATAAAATAAATAGCCTACATGTAGATGAGCACTGATTATTTGAATACATGTTTAGAGGTTGTTGTGAAGTTATTGTCATTGTGAAGCACAATATATGGTGACACAACAAAATGTGTCCTCTGCTCTTAACCATCACCGCTAGTGAGGAGCGGGCAGCCATGACAGGCTTATGGATTTGATCCGGAAACCTTCTGATTATGGTTCTGCTTCCTTGTGAAGAAAAAGATTGTTTGAAATCTGTCCTTGTGTATTAGCTTGGGGGTTTTTTTTGTATTTGTTTTCTCATGTAAAAAAAAGTGTATGCGAGAAGAAATTGGGCTTGTGGGTCCTGGCTTACCTTGGACACAGGCAGGGGGGCTTAAAGGAAAGAAAGGTTGGGTACCACTGGACTGGGATATGTCTAATAGAAAAGTGAACCTATTTCCAAGAGTCAAAGTGCATGACAGTGGCTCCCAAATATCTAAGTGAAAAAATGTCTCTGTAAAATTATATACCATTCATAAATGGATACAAATGACCTCAAAAAGCACTTCTGTAATTCCATTTATGAGAGTAACCTAAAGAGCAGTTGCCAAAGATACCATTTGGGGCCCATAATCATGTAGGGTCCAAATATAGGGCACTTTGTGACAGCACCCTTTTCCAGCTGATAAGCACCCATAGGAAACATCTAGTTTAGACTAAGTTAAGGTCACCTTAAATAACACTGCCACACAATTTCCCCAATCATTAAAGAACCGTGGAAGGGTGTGAAAGCCAGCACTTTAACTACACCTTTTCAGCTTGGTATGCACCAGAAGGGTGCCTTCTTCCTGAGTTCACCAGTGAATACAATGCTAAGACAGCAGTAATATAAAATAATACGTAGTAGTAATCTCGTTTTGTCCATCACAGCATACAGCCACTCAGAACAACTCTGAGAAAAAAAACAAGTTTTTAACTAAAGAAACCAAATATAATTACTGCCAGCGAAATCAGGGACTCTGGGTCTATGCCATGTTCCGACATGCAAAGATAGATCTGCTATATTGGAAACTGAGAAGAACTAGAGGTGGGCGAAATGTGGCCAGAGGGTGTAATTTATGGCCAATCTGTTTGCAAAAAGAGAAACAGCTTAGAAATGGAAATGGATTTTACAGGTCAGTGCAGTGGCTTTGGAGGTGAAAGGGCTGTGGGCATAGTTACACATGCTGGGACGGTAGTGGAGCGTAATTGTGACTGAATAAAGGTGTTATTAGATAAGATGAGCTCCCCAGAGACTGTGCTTTATGTGGAGCGTGTCCAATTAACAAGCTGAATTTCTGGTTCCCCTTAACAATGCTCATTATACACCTAATTAAATTAAATTAAAGAAATTCCCACTTTACATAACATATATGCATATGTATGGAGACTGAGCAACCCTCTCCTCTCCTTGCACCAATTAGCTTCACATTTTCCCACTGGAATAATCTCATGGCTAGTTGGAAATCAAGAGCAATAATGTAGCGAGAGTCCAATTATAATGGCTATTCTAGACTCTTAATATGAAAAGTATTATCTGAACTTCATCCTGATGAACGTGTGAATGTGTGTCCCCGGTAGATGTCAGTGATATAATTTCAGTGCTCAAGATTTACTGTATGGAAACAGATGTTGCTGATAAAGCAATTTAACCAAAATGTAGATGTTTTAATCACTTTCGCGGTTGCCTAAAGCATAAACATTCCGTCTTATAGTGCAACCAGGCCTAAGTAGCTGGTGCTTGCAGCTATTTTCTCTTGCTCTCATGCTGACAAACCAATCCTGGATGGAGACGGGTACAGGAATAGCTCTATACACAAGAAAGCACAATCACATATTGACAAAAATGCCACAGAAAGTCAACCCCCAGCTGTTATTCTTCGTCCATAAGTCACTATGGATGAAATCATCTACATCATGAAGGTAACGGTATATAATTCAGTAGAACCTGACTGTTAAGAATGTATGGTTGAATGGTGGTATGACCTCAGCCACTGCTCACACTTACATCACTATTCACTGCACCCTGTGTAAATGTGCTGGTGTTTGTAATTGTGCGTTGGTCCACAATTCTTTTGTCTTCATGCCATTCCATCTGGTCCTTTCTTGCAAATGCGCATGTACATACAGCACTTACATCAGCTGGTTAATGTGTAATCACAAATTTTTCTTCAAAGCATTGGATGTCTGCTGGTTTACGTCAAATAGAGGAGATCATGGACGAATTGACTTAAAACATTTAGAAGAAAGGACATTATGTATTACGTAAGACATTATCTATTAAGCATTTCCACAGTTAGTCACATAAATTCCGATTAGAGTTTGATTCCAGTACATTTGAATGTTTTATAAAGAGCCCTTCTGCTTTGATGTTGGCTTGTCTTTGTACTCATATTGAATAGCTTTCCTTTTGTTGTAAATTGGTTTTCTTTTGCTGGACTTCAAATTGCACACAATGAGTGAATTCATCCCTGAGAGTTGATGGATGCTTACTGAAAAAAAACGACGTAGAACAGAGGATTTTGTTACATTTCTTAGACCCATGTCTGCATGTCTGACCTTCCCTGTTTAAATGTTTCATTTGAAAGCAGTAAATTCTGTGTACTTTGAATCGATGCTGGGAGAGTCTGCTATATTAAAACCAAATTATTTCTGGCCCTCTCTGGCCAGACTTCATAAACGCTGTCATGACTGAGTTGAGGCAGGAGGCACAAGTGCACGACATTTTGGAAATGTAATAATAAGTAAAGAGAAAAGAGGCACAAGGGTCACAAACTACAGCAGAGAATATACACAAGCATTTGAAGGTGCATAGGGCTCTATGCACACCAGATGAGGAACAAGGGCAGTGAGGAAGCATGTGATCTTAAATAGGGCATGGTAAATTAAGATAATTAGATACATGAAGAGATAATAAGGGTCACAATGACAAGCAAGTATATCAACACTGTTGGCTTTAAAAGTATGTCTCATGTATGGACGTGAATCTTATTTACAGCATGCAAAACTATTATCCTGCTCACAAAGGCCCAAGAAGAACATATTATATTATTCAGTATCAGATAACATTTAAGCACACGTTTACCATGAATTGTAAGATATAGAACTGCACACAAATAGAGATTTTTATTGCCAAATGACACATTAGCTTATAGTTTGTGGTGCCAAGTTGCCATTTATGTGTTAATGCCTGTTTTCCCTACTTCATGCAAATGTTTAGATTCCATTCTGCAGAAAATGTATGTTTTCTGGTGGTCAAAGGTAATCGGTTTTGTAGAAAACTGAATAATAAAACCGTGCGACAGATATGAACAATGCAAGCCTGGCATGAAAGTCCTTGTCCACGACTGACCATCCTTCTGGCTGCTTGGAACACTTGTTCTGTGGGCGTCTGCAACAAGGGTGCTGCGCATGTATCGAGTTGCCATTAATTAAGTGAGCTATTCGTGTAAGAGTTGTTCTAATATCTCCGATCTCAACATTTTGTAGTGCTGGAAATTAGAGAAATGTAAATCCACGGTCCAAATTGGACTGGTAATGCGCAATGGAGATGTGATGCCAAATCTTGCACGGCCATCTCACACCTCATGTCCGATGACTACGTGATGCCATCCAAAATGCCAAACCGTATCTGTGACAACGAGATCTTTTTGACGAGCAGAAATATGCGTATTTGTGTCAGATGAACAGGCAGGCAGGTTCTACAGTGGTATCATTGTCAACAACAAAGACATCTGCATCCTGCATCAAGTGTCATCCTCACAACTGGCCTCTTGCTTTCATGTCACCCTCCTGATGCATATGCATGTCCTTCAGAAAATTAATTGAAGGTTCAAACACACACCTCTTTCTGTAGATCCCAGGTATTGCCCACCTCTGCTAACAGCCTAAAAAGGCACGTTCAGAGTAGACTTTACATGTTATTAAGGATGATGAAAATGCCAGACAAAAAAGCATCTCCTTCCATACTTGGGCTTCCGGTTTCTTCCGGTGGGTTTTAAAGGTGTGGATTTAAGTTTTCTGTCTGTTCCCATGAAAAAAAACATGATAGAAGTCTCCAGATAACTTATTTGACCCAATTTCCAAAAGGGACCAGGAACCACACAGAGCTTTCAGTTGTTTACTGACATGGACACCTATGGCTTGATTGTCATCTGTACCCCACACCTTATGGTAAGTATAAGGAGCCACCGTGAAAGGGCTGTTAATTTGAAAAGTCGTCCCTCCCTGCGTTGCGATGCAATTAACAGCAGTGAGAAATGAAATCCCGTTGATTGCCAGGAGGGCCAGCCAGATTAGTCATCTAATCACTTGCCTGATTTAAAACCGTCTTTTCTTGCGACTGATAAAGCTACCTTTAAGGCTCACAATGGTCAATTAGCACACATTTGCTGCTTCATTTGCCGATGAACCGGGGGGAGGGGGCTCTTAAAATGTATTTTTAAAAATGATAGTGAAGGGCACACATCTGTGCTTGGCTCTTTGTTATGGTAACTGGTGCTTAGAGCACTTGTGTAGGAGAACCTCATCCGAAACTATTTCACTGGGTCATTCACTTGAGGTCTGTGCAAAAAAAAGGTTTATTACACCTTAAAGAAATGTGTAATCAGCAATTCAAAAAACTTGGTTTAAAAATCATGATAAAATTGGCAGTGTTCTCTGCTCTGTGATGCTGAATTGAAAAATTGATGCTCTGTCAGTCAGATTTATTGGACCAATACCGCCATACATGTTTAAACACCAAATTATTTGGCTCTCCAAGTACCTTCAGTAAAAACAGTAGTGCAGGCCTATAGTTAGAGGTCATGTTTTCCTAATATGAGAAGTATTTATTACTGAGTCTCATCTACTGTCAGTACTGCAGTCAAACACACCAGTGTCCAGTGAGAGTCTCTTCTCTCTGTCTCTTCTCTCATTTCTTTTTAAAGTCCTAAAGTCTACAATCAGCTACCACTTCATCTGTCTGTGAAACAACCTCCTAGATCCTAACCAATCTGGCTTCAGAGCAGGTCATTCTACTGAGACGGCCCTTCTGGCAAGGGTCAGTACTCGGTCCTCTCCTTTTCTCCCTCTACACATGATCACTTGGTGATGTAATTTCCTACCACTGCTATGCCAATGACACACAACTCATCTTCCCTCAGATCTACATGCCGCTTCCAAAATATCTGCATGTCTAACTGACATTTTATCTTGGATGGCAGCCCATCACCTCAAACTCAATCCCACCAAAACTGAACTAATATTCATTCCAGCAGATTCTTCCCCACATAAGGATTTTGCTATTTACCTGAACAACTCTCAGATCTCTCCTTCTTTAACTACACGCAACCTTGGAGTATCTATAGTCCTTCTCGATTCAATATCAGATATCACAATATCAGACGGTTCCGCCCTTATCTAACAACACAGGCCACCCATATACTTGTTCAGTCCCTAGTAATCTCACCACTGAATTACTGTAACTCTAGCAGGTTTACCTCTGAATGCCATCCGGCCTCTTCAACTAATACAGAATGCAGTAACACGACTGGTCTTCAACCTTCCCAAATTCTCCCATACCACCCCACTGCTACGTTCCCTCCAACGGCTCCCAGTATCTGTCCCCCTGTATCAGATTCAAAATACTAATGCTGGCCTACAAAGCAAAACATGGGGTAGCACCATCCTACCTTACAGCCCTTATTACTCCTCACACTGCACCTCACACTCTCCTACCCTCCAGTACTGCTCGCCTGGACCCTCCATCACTGAAGGTACAAGGAAGACCCTCATCTAGACTCTCCTCTGTCTCGATCCCTAGGTGGTGGAATGAACTTCCCCTCGAGGTCAGAACAGTACAGTCGTTGAGTATTTTCAACCTGCAGCTTAAGGACTTCCTCTTTAGGGAATACTTAGACTAACTGGCAACTTTCTTGTAGTGTGACTAATGTAAGATAAACTACAACAGAAAATGATTGTATTCATGGTTTGAGTCCTGGTGAACCAGAACTGATTACTTCATTGATGGTAACATGAAAGCACATTGTAATTTGCTCTGATAAAGGTGACTGCCAAATGGTATAAATGTAAATGTGAATCTAAGCGAAGATATTAACTGTACTACATTGAGGACACACAGCAGCTGTGAATATTAATAATCATTTTCAGTGGTGCTCCATTGCCTCATCAAGCCATGATTTATCCTCAATTACCCCAAATACTTTACAGCTATTCAGCACTACAGGATTCATAGTCTTTTCATGTGTTTTCGGAAATTATTTTCTTTACGCATCCTTCAGAGATAAAAATCTGGCATTATTTGCTTCTCTCAACGTAATTGCAATAATCCAGTGTCATTCTCTTGATTCTATTTCTAATTTTGTGAACAGTGTAAGGTTCGTAACTGTATTAAAATAACAATGGCGTCTGCTCTTTGTCAAGACACAAAAAGGTGGGCACTGGAGGGAAATATGGCAGAATCTGATAGCGGGTTATTATAAGAGCCACCGAATCACAGCGGGGACTCTCAGCACTGAAAAGGAGACTCTTGGTTGAATTGTTGCATGTGTCCTCCCACTGGAGACGCATCAGTTGCTAGATGCACGTAAGAGAGTACAAACGAAGCGGATGCGTGCCACCTAATCGCTGCCAGGGAAAGTAATTACGCTGCTGCAGCCTGTTATTCCCTATTTCTGAAAGTATCAATTTCATTGTGCATTTCACCCAGGTTTCAGTACATTTAGTACATCTGGCTGTAATACATTGTAAACCCATAATGCACTGGGCTTTCTCACACGAAGGGAAGGACAGAAACAAGAGGCCCTCAAATGTGGTATCAGACGGCCTTATCCAGATAGCTTCCAAATTCAGCTTCTAAGGCTTCATCGACATATTTATATGGGACACATATGGGGCAGTGGTGGCCTAGCGGTTAATGGAGCAGCCCCGTAATCAGAAGGTTGCCGAGGTGCCACTGAGCAGAACACCGTCCCCACACACTGCTCCCCAGGCACCTGTCATGGCTGTCACTGCTCACTAAGGGTGATGGTCAAATACAGAGGACACATTTCACCGTGCTGCAGTGTGTCGCAATGACAATCACTTCACTTTTTATTTTTTCTACATTAATAATCAACCTGCTTTAAAAGTCATGGACGGCAGGGTGAGCCAGATACAGTTGGAACAGGCGTATAGTAAGTTTGAAAGGTGCGTGTTCCCCACTTCCACTATTAGAAGATGAATAGAAATGGACTGAATACTAAAATGAGGTTTTATGACAGGTTTAGTTGGTGACTTTCCTGTAGGTCCCTGTCATTTCGTAACAGAATAATCACAATTCTTGGTGTCCAGGGAACCATCGATCATAATTGTGCGTCATAATTCCCACTCCTTCTTAGTTGGACTGTTCAATAAGAGTAATATGTTGCATGTAAGTTCTGAACAGCAGCTCGGCGATGAGCATCTTGGTCCACGTGGTCCACGCAGCAGCCAAGCAGCCAATAACCACGCAGCCCACCGTGGAGCATCACCAGCAGCCCCCGAACGTGGAACACTCCCCGTCGCCGGCGCGTCCCAGACGCAGGGCTGATCGGAGTCATGTCCTCCGTCTTTGCCACCGCGGGACCGGCCGGCGACCTCTCCCCGAACTGGACCGCGACGCGTCCGGGGGACTTGCGGCGCGCGCACCACGTCCACCTGTCCGCGTCCGCCTCGGTGGTCCTGGCGGTGCTGATGACGGTGCTGGTGTTCGCCACCGTGCTGGGGAACGCGCTGGTCATCCTGGCTTTCGTGGTGGAGAAAAGTTTGCGCACCCACGGCAACTTTTTCTTCCTGAACCTGGCCATCGCGGATCTGCTTGTCGGTGAGTGTCCGCTTTTTTTTTTTTTTTTTAAATCCACACGCGCCGGTTTGACGCTCCGCGCTCGTTGCAGGGGGCTTCTGCATCCCGGTCTACATCCCGTACGTGCTGACCGGCGAGTGGCGGCTGGGGAGGGGGCTCTGCAAACTCTGGCTGGTGGTGGACTACATGCTCTGCACGGCGTCCGTCTTCAACATCGTCCTCATCAGCTTCGACAGGTTCCTGTCCGTCACCAAGGCGGTGAGCAGAGCACCAGATCAACGTCCAATGCGCTTATTCCGTCTTCTCGGGGTGATTGATCGATTGATCGATTGATTAATACAGCATGGAATGTGTGAGGCTTACCTCTCAAAATCCCAACAGCGTAGCTTCCATACAATATTAAAATATGAAATCATTTATAATACAGCACACCCGCAGAGATGAGTAGCGTCGTATTTTTCTTATTTATTTAATACCTATTTTTTTATTCGCCCCGTTATGAACAGTGCAGCACCCATTGGTGAGAATATAGATATCATCACGTCGTATTTCTGTTCGTTTTAATAAACATTAAACAGTAATAAACATTTAATTTAATAAACATTAGCCGGGGCAGTGCTGGCCTAGCGGTTAAGGAATCAGAAGGTTGCCGGTTCGAATCCCGGTCCGCCGAGGTGCCACTGAGCAAAGCACCGTTCCCACACACTGCTCCCCGGGCGCCTGTCATAGCTGCCCACTGCTCACCAAGGGTGATGGGTTAAATGCAGAGGGCACATTTCACTGTGTGCACCGTGTGCTGTGCTTAATGAATTTTACATTTTTTTTTATTGAACAAATTTCCCGTTGTGTTGGGCAGGTGAGCTACAGGTGTCAGAAGGGCGTGACCCGCGGGGCGGTGCTGAAGATGGCGAGCGTGTGGCTCGCCGCGTTCCTGCTGTACGGACCAGCCATCATCAGCTGGGAGTACATCGCCGGGGGCAGCGTGGTGCCCAGCGGCGAGTGCTACGCCGAGTTTTACTTCAACTGGTACTTCCTGATGACGGCGTCCACGGTGGAGTTCTTCACGCCGTTCATCAGCGTCACCTACTTCAACCTGAGCATCTACATCAACATCCGCAAAAGAGCCGTGATCCGGGAAGAGCAGCCGGCCAGCATAGAGTTCAGGAACTGCGAGATGGAGTCGGTGGCTGGGAACGGCCTGAACCGGGTTTTCTTCGTCCGATCGGTAGAAACCGCGGCCATCCCTGGCAGAAACGGCCGCTCCAGGTTCGGCCGCCACCCCACCGCCAAGGTCTCAGTCTCCGCCCCTGGAGACGTCTGTCGCGAGAGAGAAAGGAGGGAGAGTGCGACCCTTGACCTCCCTCCTCTCCAGGTCGGGGACCTGGGCCCACAGCCCACCGAACCGCACCGGTTCAACTCCGCGGAGCACTGCTTCGGCCCGGTTCGGACCCGCAGCGATGTGGCCGCGCGCCTGGCCAGCCGCTTCCGCCTCTCCAGGGACAAGAAGGTGGCCAAATCGTTGGCCGTGATCGTGTGCGTGTTCGGCCTGTGCTGGGCGCCCTACACCCTGCTGATGATCATCCGTGCCGCCTGCCAGGGCCAGTGCGTCCAGCACTACCTGTACGAAATCTCCTTCTGGCTGCTGTGGGTCAACTCTTCCATCAACCCCGTCCTGTACCCTCTGTGCCACAGCAGCTTCAGAAGAGCCTTCAATAAACTGCTGTGTCCCACCAAGATTAAGATCCAGCCCCACTACCTGCCTCAGAACTATTAGGCCAGTGGGTGGAGTCGAACTATGCCCTCTGATAACGCACACCATCCAAACATTACATTATTTATTTGGTTATTTTTAATATTTGCTTACCAGTCAAGGTCTTTTGTAGTAAATTTTTTCAAATGTATCCATTACTCATTCTGTACAATATCAAATTGGTCTTTAGTTATAGGGTGTTACAAATGGATAATTATGGATAATTTATGTTCATAAAGAGAACATGTCTGTTTTTCATGTGCGTAGAATGGTGAGTAACAGCTGAGTTAATGTAGGTTTTTTTTTTTTTCGTTCTTTCTAAAAAAGCTTCACGTACACAGAATGTAACGTTTGTTTAGATGTGTTTTAATGCAAGTGGTTGAGGGAAATGAAGGAAACCTACATAGTAAAAACCACAGACATGCACCTTTCCATTGTTATTGATCTGACAACAGATTTCGGCTCCCTGAAAAAAAATGAAACGGAGAGTGCAAGATTAAATACAGTATAAATAAAGGAATTCCCACGATGACTGTTAAAGCCTACTTGTTAGTGTGCATTACTCGTGCAAGATGCCGGATTAGAGTTGGGTGGGGAAAGGAGAAACGAGGTGGTGAAACTTGAGGACATCCCGAAAGGCCTCTTACGTAAGTATAACAGCGTGCCAACGTGAGTCAAGAGCAATGTAGCCTCCTGCACAACACAGCGGTGACTCAGAACTCATACGAAAGGTCTCGTATGTTAATTATTTCTTTTAAACCCCCCCCCCCAAACAAGAAAGGGGGCCTTGATTAGAGTTGTAGAAATGGAGAAAAGATTCTTAATTAGGAAGTAATTAGTAGTTAATGAGAATAATGCCGTGGAGGGGACGGGGGGTGTTGGCACTAAATCATCAATCATGGTTTGAGGACAATATGAGTCCAACAATGAAGAACCAAAGCCTGCGAGCCTTGGTGCGGTTACCCAGCAACAGATCCACACAGCGCAAATCGATGGTAAAGCCGGCTCACTGAAGACCTCCACGTTTTAGGGCAGGAGGAGCAGTTTAGTGGAAAATATGTTTTGGCTGACGGTGATTGGTTATTGATCAAAGCAGTTTTTTTTTTTTTTTTTTATCATCAGCACCCCCCCCAAATAAAAAAGTGCACTTCCACTTCATGAGCGATTTCTACGACAGCAGACACAGCAGGAGCTGTCGATCATTACAACTGACACCACTTAAGTAATTGTGTTGCAGACATGTTAGATTAATATCAATTCATTTATTCATTTTGTGCAAATGACATGAAACCGATGACACTCATTATTCTCGATTAGCTGGTTTACAATTAGATTACACTTAACAATATATATATGGGGAATTTCAAAATTCAGAAAATATTCATGAGATGAGATGCACCCCTTGACAAAAAAAGGTGACTGAATGAACAGGGACGAGGGTTTTCACAGCCATAGCTACGCTCTTGCTCGTTGGCAGGGTCCTCAAATGTGTGAATTCAAATGTACAAGGCAAGGCATCTCTACACCGAGGCATACACCAGCAAACTGTTCTCCTGCCTACAAACTGGCAACTGCCACCATAAGGGATAAAAGGTGAGGGGGGCTGAAGGAAATTAAAATAAGCCAAACGATAGACAAGAATGAAGAAAAAGAGAAAAAAAAAAAAAACAAAAAAAAAAACACACGCGCACACGAGAGGGCCACAGGTAGAAGGAGCAGGCGCTGGACTGCTGGAGCCAGGGACAAGAATCGCAGGGACAGCTGCTCTCAGCAACTAGGTTATCTCAGCATCCGTCACAAAGTCCTCCCGTAAGGGACAAAAAAAAAAAAAAAAAAAAATGAGCGAGAGAGAGAGAGAGAGAGTGAGCGAGCGAGGACAAGGAGGCAGGCAGAGCTGGCGGTGGCCCCTGAATGGAATACCCTGGTGTGTGTCTGCATGTGTATATACACATATATATCTCTGTGTTTGTATGCATGTACATAAAAGGTGTATCTGCGTTGGTGGCGCCCCGCCCCCCTACAGCACTAGGCCCTCGTAGGCGGGTCCCTCCGCCTCAGGGGACTCCCGCTGAAGGCGCAGGTGCTCCAGTGTGTTGTGGAAGTGTTTGTTGATCTGCTCAGTCTCCTCGCTTGCCTCCAGGTTGGGTAGATCTTCACGAATCTTCTGAATCAGTTGATTAAGAACCTGCACAGTTACCTGTGGAAGAAAATAAAGAAAACTTTATATTGTAGTAGAATTGTACCACATTTTTGGGATGTTGTTTAGAAATAGGGGCATTGTATAGAAATTAGCAGTGCATTGAGGATAGTGGATTACCGAACCAAGAGACTCAAAAAGGTAAACCTTCAATTCTTCACCCTCAACCAAGTACTAGCTAAGAAACTTTTCAGAAGTTGGACATTTCTGTATTATATCTTTTATGAGGTAATATTTAAAAAATATTTAAAAACAAGTTATTTTTTAAAAAATAGCAAAATGTAACATATAGCATTACGGTTTCCCTTTCAGAATTAAAATCTGAAAAACATTTTACATATTACAATATTTAAATTTTCTGAGATGCATGGGCTAAGTTAAAAATTAGACCAGTTAGATTGAAATAAATTCAATCAATCCAATAATAGAAAGCTAAAATGAACATCCAACCATTTAATGATCTTTTACACTCAACATTGAAATCCTGTCTCCTATCATAAATACCACTTCTGTATGTGGTATATATGATATGTAATCTGATATGTATTTAACTCTTTTTATCCTTGCACATTTACCTTGTCACTTTATACTTTGACTCAACCTATTTGCACACCTTCACCCTACCTGTTACACTTTTGTCTTTAACCTAAAACACAAAATATATGTAATATTTGGTTATGTTTTACTTGCAATATTTGCAATAATCTGGTCTGTAGCAGTCATTAAAAGCATATCATACAGTGTATGACTGTGTATGTGACAAATAAAATTTGAATTTGAATTTACATTTACTAGTTTTAAAAGATAGGATGACTTAGAAATGTCTTCATGTCTAATGTTCTCTATTTAAACTCACTTTATGTCTTCCTGTCACAATAAACATTTACATTTATGGCATTTACGCCCCTTGTGGTCTTCAGGTTCGCAGGTGAGTGTTGCCAACGAATAAACGAGAAACAAGGCGGGAATATATGAAATGAGAAAGCACATTCCATCACGCACCTTCTCAGACATAATGAACTATCTGATTGCGATAGAGAGAATTAAATGGCTCTAATGGTGTCGGCACCATCTCAAGAGCCAGAAGCACTCTGTCAACAAAAAGCCAGTGGGTGCACGGGCTGTTTCCTGTTGTCCTGCCTTCATAGAAAATCAAGCTGTGGTGCCCCGTGCCCGCTGGGTGTTCAGATTAAGAGGCCGATAATGAGAGCCGGTGGCGGGCATGCACACATAAAGCCCTCTTCCTCCCGGCAGGGAGTGTGGGTGCTTTTCCGCCTTTTCCTATCTTGCTTTGCTCCTCACATCCCCTGCTGCACGCCTAATAACTGCAAGACCCCGAGCGACGATATGTGCTTCAGCAAGTCCCAACCTAATTCCAGTCATCCAGGAAATTCAGGTCAGTGCTGAGACTCCTTCCACAAACAAAGAAAATGTGTCCATGTGGTGTTGGGGTGTGTTTGTGCAACCTCTAAAATAGGAGTCAAGACAGGCAACCGTAATAGACAGAGTGGAAGCACAGAGTAGGGTCGTACCGCGTCATTCTCTCGCTCGTAAAAGCACACGTATCTGTTCAGGATCTCGATGAAGAGCTGCACTTGCAAGGACGGATCCATGCACTGATTGGCAATTTTCAGAGCCTTTTTCAGGCACTCCATCACTCTCTTGCCATCTCGGATCTGTGAAAACACACAGACAGATGAGTGTAAACAAGGCATTTACCCGATTCATCCAGACAAAACGGCAGGTAATTAATCATCTTGTCATATCTATCTGCCTTCCGCTATGAACTTAAGCAGCGGTGAATCCTGTCGCAGTTATTTATCTCATAGACAAAAAAAATTCAGCTCACATTAAACACGTAATTTCATAGAGCATTTTCAAATCATACACACAGAAAATAAATTAGTTTAGGGGTGTTACATACAGCAACATTTTTTACGTGGTGATATTGAATAGATATGGGGACATCAATTATCAACATTTTTGTAGACGAGTTTAGTCCAGAATTACAGATCACAGCATCTTGTATTTCAGCACTGTTTTTACATTTTGAGTGAACTGTAAAATATCGCAATAGGTACAGTATCACAATATATCATGATATAATCGTATCGTGAGATCCTTGCCAATACAAATCCCTACATAAGAGCCTTCAGAAAAACAGCACTGATTTCCTCACAAGCAGTTGATGTATAAATACATGTCCTCTCATCCTCCTACAAGCATGTAAAATGATAATGATGGTCAAACATGCACCCATTATGCACTACTGATTGGGCAAAGATACCCTGTGTGCCCAATGTCGAGCAATTAACCTAAATGGGACCTCCCGTTTAAGCAAGAAAATGGCAACGTGGCAATTAAGAAAGTTCTTTGCAACTATTTTCTATAAATGCAGCTTCAAAGGTTTCAAAGGCACCAGATCTCACGTCCTTCGGGCCTGATTGCGGTGGCAATCTGGAGCTGAAAGTTAGTACCACCCACCCGTGTTCACCGCCCACATTTGCACCAGGAAAAAAAGAAGAAGAAAAAAAAAAACCCAGACGGCACTTGCATTTTGGACTTGAACATTTCTCTAAAAACCTGAATTAAATGTAAATTCATTATTCATTTATTACCATGCATGAAATGCATGCACGAGCAGAAGCAACACCATTTATCCCCTAAATGGAGGCAAATATTTGAGTGATTTCTTAAACGCTTAACCATATGACAGGTTTGAACCAAGGGGGTCATGGGTTGATTAATATTCTGTTTGTGGTGAAGGGGGGGGAGATTGGGAGACTGAACCTGTGATTACTGAATAGAAGCCACTCTCTATGGATAAGGGTCTCATGTTACATGCAAACATATCTTTCCTTTCAGACCAAAAATTGAGACACAAAACTATGAGATATTTATTTTAAAAAAAGGTTTATACTTTAGGTATTTCAAAGCAGCAGACCTTTGCTCTTATGATAGCATTTCATATTCCTGGCTTCTCAACCAGTTAGGGTTAGGAAGAGAGTAAGAACTTCTCCTTCATGGTAATGAGCATGTCATGATTATGGCAATAATGATATGCCAAAGGTAAACAGTTCCAACTGAGGAATCGGATTCCCAAAATACCCTCTTTTTTACAATATTCAGAGAATTTTCTGTAAAAGATTCACATTTTCAGCCTCTTATAGTGTTAAGAGTGAAATAGCTAAGATGCAGATAGGAAAAAAAATATGATAAAGACAATGTGCTAATATAACAGGTTAATACTTAATAAATACTAGTGAAATGCTGAAGGTTAGACTGGTAAATGTTCTGTGACCAACCTCTTCTCCGTTCTTATCAGTGTTGCGGCCAGACCAAAAGAGGTGTGCGCAGATGCTGACTGCACGACACTGGTCCGGTTTCTTCAGCAGCTTGGAGGCAGCGAGGGCACACTGCGTCCGCAGGGGCTCGTGGTTCTCCTCGCTGAAGCAGCGCATGCGCTCGAATGTGCCAATGATGAGTGTGATGGCAGCCAGCTGGGCCTTGGAGTCGCTGATCTCATCCTCGTACAGGGAAAAGGCCTGGCGTGGAGTATAAATCGAACACAAGCATATATGCACTATTAAAAAGATGTCACAATATCGTCTGTGACGGTCATCGCGCACAAGCGGCAGGAAATGCTCCTGAGCTGCAGGTGTACAGGTCTCAGCGCTGGCCGTGCGTTTAAATAAAAAAACAGGTCCCACATGTACCTGAGACATGAACTCATAAGCCACGGTTTCGTGGTTCTCAAATCCAATCTCTCCGGCTGCCAGCGCTCCCTGGAGGAAGAGTCGAAGGGGCAATTCTGCCAACTCTGCTTTGATCAGGGCACTGATCGTTTGGTGGGCGAAGGAGAAGATCTTCTGGCACTTCTTTTCCCACTTGTCATCCTGTATGGAAGATGTGGAGAAAAGTACTATAATCATGGAGCTTTCAGTAGCATCCACCTCCCCGCAACTTGAATTGAAAATCAATGACTGAGGGTATAAGAACACCTGCTCATACATAGAGAAATAAGACAAAAAAACTGTGCCTTCATTACATTCTGTGAATAGTCCATCTGTCTGGTATTTTTAGACTCTGCAGGATTTTGGGGAGAAAAATGTGCTTTTTTTGTTGTCAAACCTTCTTGGAATGAAAAGCTAAAAACTATTCTGACGTTTCCAATGGTGTGGAAAGAACCGCCAAAAAAAAAAAAAAAAAAGAAGAATGGCATGTTTCTTTTGTTCCCGGCTCATGACTAAGGCATGGTGCTTTCTGAAATCCTCTGGTGCTATGCTGCAACACCCTGCTGGAGTGCATTATCAGGTGACACGGAGGGAGGGAACAGGCGGGCTGGTCTTATGACTCATACCGAGGAGGAGTTCTCTTTGTAGCGGAAGGCCAGCTGATAAGCTGCGAACACCAGCGGGGGCAGGGTGTAGCGGATCCTCTGGTTGCCCCCGGCTCCGAAATGCTTCCTGGCTGTGTTTAAAATCTGAGGGAACAATCAAGGGATCACATTCAATTGAGTGTGACATGAGGGTGACAAATTCTTTCCCTTTTAGAAAGCCATGTTTCTATTCCTGGTTCTGAGAAATAGGTTCTCTCCAAGTTTCTAGCAACAAAAGGTCAAAGCAACTCTACTTGCGGAAAATGGAGGAAGTGGAGCCACCTACCAAGTACTGCTGGTCAGCATCTTGTGAGTGGAGCAGGTGAATGAATCGGCCCACCAGGCTCTGCTCCTCAGCAAAATCCTCAGGGTCGGGGTCCTCAGCTGGCTGATCCGGCTGGTCCTGGATCAGTGTTGAAACCAGATTCAGGATGGCGTCCACCTGTTAACAGAGAGAAGAAAGTTCTTTTGATGAAGTAGGTGCGGTGGGACTGTGTGTGTTGGCCAGTTACACTACAAACAATAAAACCTAAAACAGTAAATCAGTACAACTAGAAAGTCATTGGTTATTTATATTCACCCTCAAATATTGGCAACTGATGAAAAATGTAAGCTATTTTAATAAAATATTCCTATGGGCCTGTGAAACACACACACACAAATTGTGAACTTACAATTAAGCACCATGAACCACAGTGATTCACAGCTGACTATACAGTAAGTGACAAGCTAAAAAAGGTTCTGACAACACCCTTAAACTGCATGCCAGGGGGGAGTAGAGTGGGGGGAGAAAGAAAGAAGGGAACCGGGGGACCACAAAGACTTAAAAAGATGTAGACACATGCTCACACAAAGAATTACAGACTTGGAGTTAAATTAACATTTTGATCCTAGAAAAAAAAAGTTCTGAGTTTCCCCACTGACATTCAAATTAATTAATACCAACAGAATTATATTCATTAAAATAACAGAAAATAATTTATCACAACTAACTGAAATACAGATTATAATTTCACAGCTCTTTAAATCAATATGGGAAAAAGTTTCCTGCTCACTGTTCCTACATTTTTTTAAATTTATAATTTTTTTTATTGAATTTATTAATTGCATATCCTGAAGAATATACCTGCATAAATATGATGTATTGGGGGAGCGGGGTAGCACTTATCCCTACTCATAATTTTAATGACAGCAACATGGGGAGGCTTCATAGGGGACAGTAAGTTTATCTGAACAGTCTGATGACAAACTTCCACCTAAATCAGTAACAGTGATTGGGACGGGGGGTTGGGGGATGTTGGGTGTGAAGGAGAGACCTGCTCCTGGGCCACGATGGTGGTGTTGAAGTCCAGGGTGTTGCTCAGCACATAGCAGCTCATGCTCTTTCTCGACTCGTAGTCAAAGTACTCGAAGAGTGGAGGGAAATGTTTGAGCTCCAGCACAGTCAAGATGTTGTTGTAGGTGTCCACCGGGATCTTCAGCAACCGCGTCAGCTCTTTAGAGACAGCACTACTGGTCGCGATGCTGATGAATACAATGCACGTCAACATGAGCCAAAAATACAACCATCATTGCACAACTGTAACTGCATGACATTTGAAGTTGGAGAGTAGGAGAGGTTTAAAGCAGACTATAAGAAGTGGAAAATGTGATGGTAGTGGATCAAAAAAGTATAAGGATAAAAATAAAAAAAAAAAAACACACAGCATTGTTATATCGACAATGTACAAACATCATTATCTTCATCTAAAACCGTTCATCTTTGTCGTTTTGGTTTTGAAAGGAAGCCTCAAGATTTCCACTGAAAAGGAAAATTACAGAAGCAGAGGAAACACTCAATTTACTGGTGCTCGCTGTCATCGGCTAAAAGGGTCATTTTAAAACGGTTCATATTACCATTGAGTGGAAATGTGTTGCAATTGTTTATTGGCAGAAGAATATGGATAGGTCCCACTGCACTTACTGTTCCAGGTTCAGCTTGTTAAAGATCTCCACAGTGCTCTCCAACACCTTGTCTACATAATCTACACGGTCTGGGTAGCACTTCATTGCCAGGTTGATGAGAGACACTTGCAAGGACACTACATCTTCTGAGGGCATGTCCTGACGGGACTGAAGGACAAAACAAACCTTTACTGAACTTGCAAAGACTTAATCGTTCAACTTGTACAGCAAAATATTCAATTTACACATAAAACCACCATTTAGATACACATACACACACACACACACACACACACCTTTCACACATCAAAATTCAGTATTTAATTAAAGCCATTGTTAAGTTATGCAGCTGAACTAAAAAACAAAACTAGGTTTACAGAACAAAATCATTTGATATTTAGCTTTTTTTGTGCCAAACACCACTTACATGCATACAGTTAAGAAAAAAATGTTTTAAAACAACAAATAAATATATAATTCACATATGTGAATACACCAGTAGTACAACAAATACCTGTATAACAGTAGCTACTTGCTGAGAGAAAATGTCAAACAGTTTGATTTCTGCTGGAATGCCAGGGCCATCTTCCCTGTGGGCGAACAGTGCCAATCTGGAGAGAAGGTGAGAGAGACACAGAGTCAAACATACACGCACAACAAAGAAACTTCAGACAAAGGCCTTGCATTTCTGCTGCACTTCACCGGTCAATGAGAGCGATGATGATGTTCTTCACATTGACGTGCTGGTGCAGTTCGGCGCACGAGCGCAGGAACGGGTTCAGTGTCTGCAGGTGGAACTCATCCGGGAAAACCTGAGGGTAGGACAATGACTCATTACGGGGTTAAAAAAAAAAAAAACCTTCTTCCACACAAAACTTGTCTAGTTTTAAACTTACTGTGTATAAGATAGACCTTTTATAATTCCCTATAGTGTGAGATCAGATATGTGGAAAGGATGGGCAACAAGAAAACGTAAATTGTAAAAATTCCATTAGAGCATTCAACTAATTAATACAAATAACTGTCTACTCATGACCAAAAGGAACTGTACCTGGATATGGACTGCTTTGACAGAACAGCCTCTGTTATACCTGTATTATGCACTCCATGAGGTATTCCTGTGCCAGTGAATCTCTGCAGTTCACCACCTGCTCCAGAACTCCAGGTAGAACAATCTGCAGTGGCATAAACCATCAAGAGAATCAATAGTAACACCAAGTGGTTATATTCTGAAATCTATTTTTAGAGACCAACTAATGATTTGTGCCTCATCCATCTTTTTGCGCATTTTAGAATCCAAGGTGTCAGTCATATGTCAGTGAGGCATATTAAGCACATCACTTTTGGAAATCCTGCCTGACACATTTGGCATGTAAAAAAAAAAAAAAGATGTCACAGACATCCCTGCGTGAAGAGTGGACACCTCTACATTCGTACAGGCGGCAGTCACATGGACCAAAATTTATTTTTAAAAATCCTGCAAATGCTGTTTTTATCTTTATTCTGTTGTCTTTGCCTTTCAGGTGTTGCTGGGTTCAATCTCTCATTTCAATGCACTGACACAACAGTTAATGTTCCGTTCATCGGTTCATCAGTACCATAGAAACATGGCCAGATGTCATGTGCAAAAGGCCCTGCTCACAATTTACAAGGCTAACAGAGTTTCATTAGGAGATTACAGACTAATGGAAACATACTTCTACATTTCATTGCGTTCCAATTGTACGTTGTATAAATTATCATGTACTAACAAACTTGTGGTTCAATGGATTTCTTCTCCATCTCGGAAATCTCATTTCATAAATGACAAAAGTAATCAGGAGTCTTATTTTTTTGCTGCGCAGTGATAAAAGGCTGCAATGGCATCATGACAAGACACATCAACACATCCACAGTTCTGTGCATATCTGGAGGACGGAGCACTCGACGTGCTCCAGGCGCACTTTCATAAATTAATTTTTAAAATAAATAAATAAATAAAGTATTATAGATAGAAATAAAATGTTCTTTATTTCAGGTCCGACTGAGGCTGCGCCCCTTTTTACTGAGATCAAGGCACACAAACAACACCAGAAGTACACATCAAAAGAAAGAAAGCTTTCTCTCTGCCTGACAGCAGCTCTTAAGATCAAGTGCTGTTCTCATCTTATGGAGACCGGCTCTCTCTGACTCTCACCCCAAGACAGGATGCTGCGGCTTCATTATTTAAAAATAAATAAAAAAAGAAAAACAATCAGCTTTCAAAGGGTGGTTTTCTTTTGATATCCACATAATCCACATCATTCACTGCGTAATGGCAGACAGGTACCTGCAGAGTGGGATTCCTCTGTGGACCCACCTGAAATGTCTTCTTGGTACTGTAGTTAGAGGAAAGTCAGGTAGACAGACGTAGAAATGAATGCCAGACAAGTACACACCTGCTTATATTTGTCCACGTTGACCCCCTCCAGCTGGCTCAGTCGGACAAGATTGGTCCCCACCAGGATGCGGAGCTCCTGCCGCTCTTTCTCTCGCTTCTCCCGGTCACGACTGTGGCCTTGGTGCTGCATACGCACCCACAGTTTGTTCATCTCAGCAAAATTCAGTAGCACAAAGTCAACAGAGTCGTTGATGTCTCCAGTCATCTCCTCCCTGCAGAGACAGACGGGGTAGCAGCATCGAGGCATTCACTTCACTGACATAAAATATAAAAATAAACTGCACCATCACTGAGCTGAAACTGGAGATCCAATCCTCTAGCATATAAAGAAATATCTGATGATGGTGAGTTAATGCCTGTGGTTGCTCACTGGTTGGCAATTTCATGTATCTGACATGGTCAAATTTATACAAAAGCCACACAAATTAAATTTGAGGAATAATGAAAGGCAATCCTGCTGCAAAATGGAGACTAAACTGAGTACATGTTCCTCATCCACAGATGGGTAACATGAGCAGACTGCTTACATTATAATTATATTGTTATTTATCATGCATTCTTTATTATACAGTCTGAAATACTAGTGAATCTTAAAAAAAAATGGTATATAAAATGGTATTAACTACACGTAAGGTAAATGTTTCTGTTGTATGGTCCAGGAGGTCAAATAGTGAAAGTGACTGCTTTTGTCATGGTAATGCACAGCACAGCACGTGTGTCCACTGCATTTAACCCTGCATCACCCTTAGTGAGCAGTGGGCAGCCATGAAAGGCACCCGGGGAGCAGTCTGTGGGGACGGTACCTTGGGACGACCTCAGTGGGACCTTGGCAGTTTTGTATTTGAACCAGCAACCTTTCGGTTACGAGTCCACTTCCTTTGCTGCTAGGCCACCTTGGACTGATCAAAAAAGTATTCACAATTCAGAATGTTTCTTACATTTACATTTACGGCATTTATCAGACGCCCTTATCCAGAGCGACTTACAATCAGTAGTTACAGGGACAGTCCCCCACTGGAGCAACTTAGGGTTAAGTGTCTTGCTCAGGGACACAATGGTAGTAAGTGGGATTTGAACCTGGGTCTCCTGGTTCAGAGGCGAGTGTGTTACCCACTAGGCCACTACCACCCTACTGTTTCTACAGTAAAATCCTGGGTTGTGACTAAATTGTTGAAATTGTTGTAACTAAATTACAAAAAAAATAAAAATAGAATAAATGTTGTAAATGAAAGTGCACTGAGTTTGGTTCAGTGTGACACTACGAACTAATAAACCTCCTGGTGATTAATAAATACTTCACCTGCCTTTAGAAACTGTGCACAGAATTTATGTGTTTAAATCACAGATTAAGTAGCACTTAAGATCCAAAGATTGACATGTGCTCGTACTCTGCCTGCTCCCCATCGTCAGGGAGGATGTTGCGGGTGCATTGCAGCAAGTAGTTCCTGAGGAACAGGCCCCGGAGAGGGTGCTGCACCCCACGACACATCTCCACCAGGTCCTTCAGGATGTCTTTCCGCGACTGAGGGAAGGAGCGCACATACACCACCCCTACAGTGATCAGCAGGTACCTGAGGGTCCGGAGGAAGAACGAGCCAGAGGTGACAGATTAGTATGAGACACAGGGCAGATGCTACAATGTCCTCACCATCTGCAGGGGAGACATGGTGACAGACTGGCAGCAGGAGACAAACAAAATAATGATGGAATAGCATATGGCTTCATCTAATGGTGTTCAATTGGAACTAGAAAAATATGCATTGGGAGAAGAAAGCCTTCATGTGCAGACAATCACAGATGGTATATAATGAAAATAAAAGAAAAATATTATATCTAGGACATTTGTACTACTAATGTTGTAAAAAAAAATAGTCACATACTAATCAGTACTTAAATTTAGTATTGATTGAGTATTGATAAAGAAATTTAGTAACAATATCAATTAGCATTGTTATATCAATTAGCCGGTTGACTAAATTGGCAACAGGAATTGCATTGGGCAGCCCTTTTCCCGGCTACCTGGAGGACCCAATGTTTACATGAGAGACACACTTTAAGCATTAATTAGCATTAATTCAGCGGCAAGTTAGCTAAAAAAAAAAATGTAAAGAGCACTGACAGGGAGTATTTCCGATTTCAACCAGATAAACAGGCAAAAAAAGCGGAAGATGTACACAAGTCAGTTTCCAAGAAGTTCTTGGAGCAGCAGGACAGCTTTAGCAAACATTCCGAATTATACATGGAGTTTTGCGAGGGGAGTAAAGTTGTTGAATTGATATATGAATATCTTCATTGCCACTATAAGTATGGCTGTGTCTTAGCTTTTTTTACAACTATGTAATTACACAATGCACTTTTTATTCCATTTCTGCAGCATGACAAACAAGGTCTTGTTCTTTGTTAGTTTAAAATACATTAAAATGCATTTCATGCATTTATTTAAATAGTGTATATAAGTGCGGTGTGTGAATAGATAAATAAATTGATATACTGTGGGTAACTGAAAGCATTCAGACCCCCTTTCCACTCTTATATATACCACATGTATATTCACAGCCTTTGCGCAATACTTTGTTGATGCACCTTTGGCAGCAATTACAGCCTCAAGTCTTTTTGAACATGATGCCACAAGCTTGGCACATTGGATGGGGAACATCGGTGCTCAGCCATTTTAAGATCTCACCAGAGATGTTCAATCGGACTCAAATCTGGGCTCAAGCTGGGACACTTGATATCTTGGCTGTATGTTTAGGATGCCGTCATGCTGAAAGATGAACCTGCTCTCTGTCTGAGAGGAGGTTTTCATCCAGGATGACTCTGTACATTGCTGCAGTCCTTTTTCCCTTTAGCAAGTTCATGCAGCTAATAAACATGCCCACAAAAGGATGCTGCCATGCTTCACTGTAGGGATGATATTACTTTCGTGATGAATGGTGCCTGGTTTCCTCCAAATGTGACTCCTGCCATTCACACCAAAGAGTTCAATCTTTGCCTCATCAGACCAGAGAATTTTGATTCTCATGGTCCGAGTCCTTCAGGCGTAGTCTGGCAAACTCCATGTGCCTTTTACTAGAGAGTGGCTTCTGTCTGGCTTCTCTACCATACAGGCCTGATCGGTGGATTGCTGCAGAGATGGTTGCCCTTCTCCATGGTTCTCCTCTCTACACAGAGCCCGGACAAAGTGACCATCTTGGTCACCTCCCTGACTAAGGCCCTTCTCCACCGATCACCCAGTTTAGGCAGCCGGACAGCTCTAGGAAGAGTTCTGGTGGTTTTGAACTTCTGTGCTCATTGGGACCTTCAAAGCAGCAGAGATTGTTTTGTATCCTTCCCCAGATTTGTGCCTCAAGACCATCCTGTCTTGGCGGTCTACAGTTAATTCCTTTGACTTCATGCTTGGTTTGTGTTCTGACGTGTATTGTCAACTGTGGGACCTTATATAGATGTGTGTGCACTCCAACTAAGCTGCAGAAACATCTCAGGGGGAAAACACACCTGATCTCAGTTTTGAATTTCATGAAAAAGGCTGTGAATACTTATGTAAAAGGGTTTTTTATTAACCAAAACCAAGTACATTTATTCACATTGTCATTAAGGGGTGTTGTGTGTAGAATTCTGAGGAAGAAATTTAATTTAATCCATTTAGGAATAAGGCTGTAACATAAAATGTGGAAAAAGTGGTGCGCTGTGAATACTTTCCGGATGCACTGTACTACCCCTTAATAGTTCAGTTGGGGATATTGGTATTTGTGATACAATGCACTTCAATGACTACAACATTAGTCTTGCACATTTATGAAAAGCATGTTTTCACACATCCTCTATTTAAACAGAATTGCAGATGTACGGTGTCCCTGGTCAACCTAAAGGCACAAAAATGCAATCTGGCCACAAAATAGTTCTACAAAAACCATGTGAATTGAAGCTCTGTTGAAAGTGAAACAGAGTTAAAATAATAAGAGATGATGAAGCAGCATCATTTCTTTTGGTTCTGCACAGATGTCGGGGTGACAGGTTACACTCACAGTCGGGGGATGATGTTGCCAGCATACTGGACCAGCTCATACAGGTCAGCCACCTTTCTGCCTTTAGCAAATTCATCAGTCAGATACACTTCCAGGTAGTGCAGCTCATCAGAGATGGCCATGTCTACATAAAAGTTAAAGCAAAGTAGGCATAGACTTATCCAGGCCAAATACTAATTCCAAATCTTAACATTACATGACAGTAAAAACCTTCCTTTTTGGTAAATTCTGAGTTATTAAGCGAATGGTGTTTACAGATCGGGTCATAGTGAAACAAATGAGGGATTTCAAGGATGGGTGTGTTAAAGCGCTGTAAACTGCTCTGGAATAAGCAGAGAATAGACTATGCCCATCTACTCTCTGGTTTAGTTCAGAACATGACACAACATGACCAGAATTAATAAACCTGTTACACCATGTTGCATAATGTGCCAGATAACGCTCGCTGAGTCCACGTTTTGATCACGTAATGACAAGGATACAGAGCTCATAGTAACTTTTCGGAGACAGCATTGAAGTTCGGAGCTCCCCCAGCATATTTGAGGCATGCTTCAATGCATCCATGAGCTTGTTCTTGTCCTGGACAGGAATTAACAGACCGAAAAAGAAAAAAAAAACGAATAAATACATGAACCGGAGCACAAGCGCAGTCAACTTGAACAGACCTTGTACACAGCTACTCACCAAGCAGCGTTTCATCTGAAAGGACTGCACCTTGACTGCCTGCACAGCCTCGTCCAGCAGCTTCTCCTGCTCATCCTGGGGTGACTGCTGTGTGGTTGGCTACAAGAAACAAAAAAAAACAGGCATGCATTCGTTCCATTTTTCACATATCGGCTCATCTACTGCTGCTTAGCCAGGGCCAAACGGGCAGCGGCAGGGCAGCGGCAGGGCAAGCAGCATATCTCGGCAACGGCGTCCCCTGGCCCCGCCCAGGCCAGCTGGTGGATTTAAATTCCCCCATCATGTAGACTGGAGCTGCTACGGTATATATGATCTACATCGCCAACCAAGAACAGGGAGTCGGGAATTCTAGGCTGGACGAACAGAGGTTGTGATAATGATGAATCTTAGTGTTCAAAGTCAATTCATGAATGTTTGTCTCATCTTTAAAAGCACCATTCCACAGCAGAATTAAACCAGTGCAGAGCATACAAATGGTCCCGTTTTTTATCTATATTCACAACAAATTTCACACCACTTATTTCATTTAGTCGAATTCCACATTTCAATCAACATGGAAGAAAAGTGAATAAGAGCCATTACTAAACAATTGGTAGAAATTGGTTACTGTATGAATCTTTAGAACATCTAAAAAGAAAATAATATTAATGCAGATGATTAAGGTAATAATTATCATAGGAGTAATTTCTGAGTTAAATATATTAAAATGCTATGGGGAAATACAACCCAGAACATAGCAAGGCTATGTACCTGTTTTATGCGTTATGATTGTTAAAATGATATTTAATATAGTAACCAAAGATTCCCCTTCTGGGTGCCAGAACAGCACGTGACTTATGGATAACCTGCAGACCTTTTAAAAAAAAAAAAAAAAAAAAAAAAAACCCTACGTTCATTATGAGGATAGGTATTTTAGCAAAATACCAACAGGGAACTATCTGGATCGGGGACGCTTTAACATTAAAGGACTTTTAACACACTTTCCAGACCAATGCAACAAGCCAGGGCGACGACAGCCCCATTCCCGACATGCATCCTGCGGAAACAGGCAACGACGGTTCTCCCGGGAATACCGACGCCGATGTGCACGCCAGGCCGCGGTGACAGTGTGCCCATCTGCCGTCAAAGCAGGAATGACAGCTCCAAGCGCTCTTGAAACCACTAGCCGTCCGGCTAGTTAGCCTCTGCTAGCAATGGGCTAGCGTGTCGGCGTGTCCCCGCAACGCCGGAGACGCATACGAATTAGTCAACCGCAAACCGCTCCGCGGGCCCGGAACGGGCAAACAATTACATTAAAGCCTTTATATTCCCATCCGGTGCCGAGGGCAAAAAAATGCCCCTGTTTCCCGAGCAACTGATGCTAGCTCGCCAGCAAGGCCTTAACATCAGACACTACTGAAGGCAAACGGGCGTCGAGGCGTTCTGCTGACGAGACGACAACGAGCCTACTGTCGTTGCGCACCGATAAAGAGGGTAGGTGCGGAATACGTACAATATTCAACTTACCATGATAAAAAAGGCTGTTTCAGGAAACACTGGTAACCCCCCTGAAACTCGTCCCAGTCATGTGACTGATCCCAGCGCACGGATCCGCCCGTTCCCCCAGACCGTGTGCTGATTGGCTGGTCCGAAGAGGGACGAGCGTGAAGCCGCAATCAATAGGTGGAGATAAATGACGAACGGGATGAACGGCCAATCACAACGCTCAATTGCGAGAGAGACGGGGATGAGTTGCGTCAATGGTGTATAATGTACAAGAGCAAACGAGAGGAAATTGGCAAAGTAACGTTATTAGACAACGTCTCCACACTTCCTATGAGGATAGAATCAGGAAATTCAACAGATTTGCAAAGACGTGCGTGCATTTTCGAAAAAGTAAATGGCAACGCCCCTGTTCACGGGAACCAATGGTATAATGAGAAACACACGGTGGGCGTTGCAAACGTGAAATTTCCCGCGAAACATTTTGCGTTTGGTGGCGCGCTGGAAGGACAAGGAGAAAATGGACACGGAAATGTTTTCTAAACTCGCCTCAAAAATGGGCATAACGTCAGCCAAGATACTGCGGTGGGTGAACATGTTGAAGTTTAATGAAATTTAGGAGTATATGAGTTCAATGTGTTCGTTTTAAGATCGACTTAGCGCGGCTAGTTGGCAGTTCGGTCTGGTGGTTAATGCCCTGCGTCCCTGTCGTTGCAGCCAAGCTGAAGAATACATGCGACTTTCTCAAGTTAGATGCACGGGACTGGCCAACACGACGGCCACGAGCAAAGCGGTCATATGTCTGGAGCTTGCAGCGAATTGTATGAAGTTCCCCCTGGACAAGGTATTTTAGAGTATGCGCTTGTGGCCTAATGCGCATGCGTGATGTGCACGGGGTGCCTGCAGTGTGATCTGTTTCGTCAACAGGAGTATGCGAACAAACTATCTGGCCTGAGTAAGAAGGCGTATCAGAGTAATCTCCGGTCTATGGAGTGCATGCTGGGACTTCAGGCGAACCTGGGCCTCAGGGACCTGGCTGTCCAGTACGGATGCCTGGATGCCGCAAAGGTTGCCAATCAAATACTTCATCGGTGAGAATATGTGTGGGATTTTCTTTTTATAATGCTAATAAGTATTATTTGTGTAAATATTTGTGTAAATATGATGGTTCTCATGGTTATTACAACACTTCAGAAAGTGGGGCAGTGGTGGCCTAGTGGTTAATGAAGCGGCTCTGTAATCAGAAGGTTGCCGGTACGGATGCCTGGATGCCGCAAAGGTGCCACTGAGCAAAGCACCGTCCCCACACACTGCTCCCCGGGCGCCTGTCATGGCTGCCGACTTCTCACTCAGGGTGATGGGTTAAATGCAGAGGACAAATTTCACTGTGTGCACCGTGTGCTGTGCTTCCGTGTATCACACACACACACACACACACACACATATATATATATATATAATAATTAGAGGTGGGCATAGATTAATTGTCTTAATCTAGATTAATCTCACTGTAATCTTGGAATTAATCTAGATTAAAATGGTTTATTTGAATTCTGCCGAAGGCATTCAGAATATGTGTGCTACCCAAATAATGACTAAAAGTAAGTCTTTGAGAACGGGTTTCTCAAGCCAGGTGACACATTAGACCAGGGGCTCATCTCCTATTTCCAAAATGCATCACAAACTGCTTGAGAAAGCTGTTCTACTATGATAATTGGTGATGAAAATAAATTATGTTCAATAAGATGAACTTGTATTAGCAACTGTTTATTCAGTTAAATAGCTGCATCCATGTTACCACGTCACGTTTGATGTCGTCATTTCACAGTTCGAAGACTCGTTCTCGCCCCCTACAGTGCAATTCGGCTAGATATACATCCGTGCTAAAATATCAAGGTGAAAGTCATCATAGTGTAGTAGTTCTTCTTCTGCGTTGTGTAATTTTTTGATTTTGTTTCTTGAACCACAAATGATGAGCTGACACCCAAGAGATTTTCTGTGCAAAGTGTATTCTGTACAAAAAGCAAGGTCACGTCACACATCGTGTCTTTCTGCACCTCTCTCTCTCACAACTCACGCCATGTGTCCAAGAGAACTGAACATTAACATAAAGCATTCACAATTTACAATACTGCATTCCTGTAAAAAAAAGCAAGGTCGCGTCAGAACATCGCGTCACACATTGCGTCTTTCTGCACCTCTCTCTACAATATACAGTATTAAAAGAACATAAAAAAAAAATATTCACAAAATAACACACATGCAAATTATTCCTAATATGTACATAAATTAAAATTAAAGAAATAACTTTTTGCACACAAACCCCATGCAGCTCTCACAGCTCACGCCATGTGTCCAAGAGACCTGAACCGGCTCTCAAAAACAAAATAAGTCTTTAGGAAATAAGAAACTAAAAGACACAAGAAAGAAGAAATATACTTATAAATCTAGTGTAACCATTTAACTCCGGCACAATAGCTTGCGTAGTATAGACCCAGCTCCCAACCCAACTTTGTGAATAGATTAACGGCGATATATATAAGAGTCTCACGTTAATGCCGATAATGGCCCAACACTAATTATAATGCATTTGGGCTGTCATCAGGGCACTTTTTGAAAGCAAAGTGGATCAAGTCTTGAAATGAACACAGCTGATGCTGGCTAGCTTGTATCTGGATCAAACTAATACAATTTTGCTTTGAAAACCTTACAAACGTATGATTGATAACATGATCCTGTAATGGGTTATCATTCTGATTGTTATTCAACCTTAAAGAGAATGGAAAGTCTAAGATTTTGTCTGAACAGATCCTGCAGTTGGCTATATTGAGAAGAATGCTTTCGTTTTAAACATTAATGGAGAGAAAAACAGGATGCTGCACTAATAAATGAGGGCTAAGGAATAATTTGTGCAAAAGCTGGCCTCTTTCATCTCCTTATCAGCCCATTTCCGTGCAAACAGGTAATTTAGAGTTTAGGCTTTTAATCCCTTTTTTCGGGACTCTGTTGCAGCACGATTTACACGAATAGGAGTATGACTCAAACCAGGGACCTACCGATAGAATCTACTGGTTTATGGACTGGATGTTTTTAAGTATTGTGTATTTTATTGTTTTTATAAATATTGGACGTTACTGGTATTATGGATTTTTTTTATTGTATTGATATTCATTTTCACAATCTTTTACAATATGGTGAAAAGCTTTCATATTATATGCATATTTAATTTCTAATATCTGCATTCTCTATGAATTGTGTAGTGAGATTTTGATATTCATGGAAGGGCATACATGTCACAATTTAAAAATAAATAAATAAATAAATGCTATGCCAGGCCACAGTTCTGGGCTTTAATTGGCTTATTGAGCTCTGGCTTGTTCACAATCATTGTTAGGAAAGGCCAGATGCCCTTAAGGCCCAAACTTGTCCATAACAATCCAAGTAGCATATGACCGACTTGCTGCAAAAAGTATTTACAAGCTGCTGTACCTGCCAAGGACCGTGATCCTAATTACTGACCATGTTTGGTTGCTCCAGGCCCTTTTTAATATTTTGGATATTTTTGTACCTGTAAATGGTGCATTTTGGTGATCAGCTTGTCCTCTGCTCAGTCATTTTTCAAGGTGCCCAAAGTTTGGTATACTACCGTACAAATGATCCCACCCACCAGCATTTATTTATAGCTCGGTGGCATTTATGGGGGGATATCACCTGCACAAAGCTGTCTTCTGCGGCCAAGACACTCATTTCAGCACGTTGATCTTCGCTTCGCTTCAGCTATGGCTCGGTGCTTTGGGTCACTGTCAAGATTAAAGGTGACGTTTCTGAATCATTATCTTGGCCTTTGAAGCCCCTATCCTTTTGCATCTTTAGAGAAGCTCCAGACAGAGGTGGAGAAAAAGCAACCGTGTACCTCTGTGCAGCCTGACTGTAGGTGTTGCATTGTTTGATGGATCGGTTTTATGGTATTGATCTGGAAATAATCACGTTGTGTATTAAAATTTTACCTTAAAAATTATTATTATATTTTTTTTGTAAGACCACTTTTATCGAGGTACAAGACCCGGCTTTTATGAAGGATGTTCTTGGAAGTTGCTGGAAGGTAGAGGTCCAGTGCTGCTCCCTAGCAGATCCCTTCATCAATACCAGATCAATCGATCATTAGCTGTTTCTGTGCTGTGGCAGAAGAAAGCGGCCGCAGATTTAAAATTTAGGTTAATCAAACTCACCTTCATGGCCAGTAAGTGTGAGGTCATTGGAACATGGTTACAGCTTTTTACTTACTAAAAAAATGACCATAATCAACCAATTTCATTGTTGTCATTACTAAACCCTCAAATTAAAATATTAGGATTTTTTTTTTTAATAATCTGTTAATCTGACAGTCCTATGTGTTGTACGTGTGTGATTTCAGAGAGAGATGATGATGATGATGAGTGCTAGAACATTTTTATAGCTTTTATCAGACAGCCCTGTCTTTATAGGCTGCTTTTTCTGCTTATATAACGCCCTGTGGACATTTCTGTGTGAAAGTCTATTTGCTCTTCTCTCTGTGTCATTTGGGAACATTTGAAATTAGATGTCACGCCGTCTCTGTCTCTCTACATGAGTCTATCTGTACACAGGACACAGCACAATAAATCAGCTGCCTCTGAATATATTAATAGCGTGGATGTTGGGTGTGATGGGGAGCAATAATGACCCTCAGAATGAACTGGCTGATTGGATAGTTACTTTGTTTATTTCATTGAAATATGAAATGAAACATTACTGTAAAGTTCCTAAACTCACAAAACTCAATAAATCATTAAAAGGTAGAAGATGCTATGCTGAGGAACTTGTTTGAACATCATGCCGCAGGTACGAAGAGAGCCTGCCAGCCGCTCAGCAGCAAGACCTGGACCTGACCAAGCCGCTCTTCACCACGGCTGCCTTGTTCACCGCCTGCAGGTGAGGAATGTTCCGCGCACCGCTGAAGCCCAGTTTGTTTGCAGACACAGCAATGCATCCTATGGATTTTTCTCCCAATAGATGCATGAAGATAAAAGTGGAGAAGAAGCTGGCGGCCGCGTCAGGAGCAAAAAAGGGGATTTTTGACAGACTCTGTTCCCAGTTACAGAGCCTAGGACAGCAAATCTGCAGTACGTAGTGACGTGAAATTAATTTTTTTGTCACATGTGGCACAGCACAGTGAAATGTGTCCTCTGCATTTAACCAATCATCTGAGGAGCAGTGGGCAGCTATGAAAGGCGCCCGGGGAGCAGGGTGTGGTGCCTCCATATGCTTTCAGGTCTGTTTCCTTTCTCACTAGGCCGCCACTGCACTGCCCCAAAGTAGCTCCATAGGGTGTCAGTTTCCTAGTGGATTAGACACTCACAATGAAAGGGTGGTAGTAGCCTAATGGGTAACACACTTGCCTATGAACCAGAAGACCCAGGTTCAAATCCCACTTACTGATCCCTAAGTTGCACCAGGGGGGGACTGTCCCCCCAGGTGAAGCACAAGTGAAGTGGGTGCAGTTGTATGCAACTGTAGGTGGAGTGTCTCCATCTCCAGATATTGCAAGTACATTGTGACTTTACCCATTTATATGATTAGGGAGTCTAATTGTCGGTCGAAGTCTGATAGATCCTCATGTCAGGGCTTAGTGTCATCTGCTCTCTGTGCACTTTTTTTGTACAGCAATTTTCTGTGGTGTAGTGAAAGGTGTAGCTCTCTTTGTGCAGCTGCAAACTTAAAGGTCCCCTGACATAACAATTTGACTTTGTGAGATTATTCAACATTAATACGAGTTCCCGTAGCCTGTCTATGGTACTGCAGTGACTAGAAAATGTGATAGGTGTAAAGTGTTTTGGTCATTCTGCTTCACCATTCAAAGCGCGGCAGCTCAAATGGGCTGATCTGGAATTTGTCCCCTTATGATGTCATAAGGAGAAAGGTTACCTCCCGTTTCTCGTGCTTTTTCCGCTGAAAGAATTCTCACATCTCCCCTAAAACATGATTGTGGTAATGTTGGTTGGTGAATGGTGTTGATTAATTTCCGTGAGTGCCCGCTCAACTTCTATAGGCCACTGTCGTCCTCATCCCTCCTCTCTCATGTCATTCAATCTTTAAATATGAGTCCATTCATTCAAAGGCTCTTTTGCTTTATCACTTGATTAATGCAGACATCAGATTAATACAAACTGAAGACATGAGGTCACCTGGCTCCTCAGTTTTGGTTGCCATGACTGCAGCATGACTGCTGTAAGGTCAGCTGATGTACATGGACACTCTGACCCTCCTTCTGAATGCTCCTACTGAATAAATAACGATTCAGTACTTTATTAGGTTAGGAGAACTGACTTTTTTGAGCGATTCACAGGTGACGTGACTCACATGAAGGAACCAGTGAAAAAAGCACAAAAGCGACAGAAAACACTGCTGGAGACCTTAGAACAGGAGGAAGAACAGGGTAAGGTTTTTAATGTATACTGTATGTCTCCATACATTGACTCAGTGGGGGTTTAGATAGATGTTTGTCATTCTTCATTCCATATTTTTTAATGAATGAAAATACGGGCTGACAGATTATTTCGGGTGGCTTTGGTGAAAGGGCTGGGAACAGACAAGCATTTGTCTGTGATCAATAAAACGGTTATATAGAATTTATTACATTTGTCCCACCCTCCTATGCTTGCAAATGGCAGCTCAGTACGTTTAAGCAAATTTTGTCCCACCATTCAGATGACGAGCACCCAACATCTCTGAAAAATCTTAAGGAGGCTGACTCTGAGGAGTGTGTGAAACAGGATTATGAAGCGTGGAAGAAGAAGATATTGGAAAATGCCCTGAAAGCCAAGAAAATGGACAGCTGAATCTCCTCCTTTCATACTTATTTATTATCCATTTGTGATGCTGTACAATTTTTTATTTATTTATTTATTTTTTTTTAATATTACGTTCCCCTATGGTCTTGTTAAGACTAAAGCTAATTGGGTGCTGATATATTAATGATCTGCTTATTATTTTTAAAACCTTATTCTTAGTTCAATATTTGTATTAGTGGCCCCGGCTCTGTCTTCCTATTTAATGTTTGTGTAATGTTGCGACAACTTCAGGGATTTTCTTGGAAAAAACTAAGTCATTTGCAAGTTGCTTCTAGAAGCCTGTAATTGGCTTGGGGTTCAGCGCTGCTCTCCCAGTAATGCATGGGAGTGTTAAAATGTCGCCAGGGGTTACAGCCAAGCTGGAAGTTAATCATGAAGCTTCACTGTCAAAACTCCATTACAACTGACCTTCTGACACAAAGAATTATTTTCCATTTGTGTCCAGAAAAGCCTTGTTGTTTTGATCGAAGTAGATCTGAGAGCAGATCCACAGCAGTTTTTTTTTTTTTTTTTTTCCACCCCTCACCATGCTCACTTGTTTTTAATAAAAAAAAATCCATTTTAAACTGATGAGTCATCCATCATACAGACTGAGTTGCGGGAGGCAGCTGACAAATATAATGCTTCTTAAAAGAGCCCATTTATGTTCAAGTGGTGGGTGAGCAGTGTGTACCACATTTGTGTTCATGTCGAGAAGAAAAACCTGCACCCTTACTGCAATGTGTATTTTTGTTTATACATAGTTGCTAGAACTCCACCAGATGTGTACTGGCACAGAGTCCTATGCAGCAAACCTGCAGTCATGCAAATTCAGATGTGCATGCATGTTGTCTGCACATGTGTTTGATTATAATAGCGAGGGCGGGGTCAGAATATGTTAAATGGCATCACACGAGTTCATACATGCACATGTATAGAGCAAGCGGAGTAGGAGTAACCTTCACAGAAGGGAGTCCACGCTGTTCCACATCCCAACAATGCAGAGATGTGGATCCACAGTCTACGGAAGCTTACGGAAGTTAATTCTCTTTTATGTACACTTTTAGCAATAGATACATAAGAATAGAACAAACCAAAAAAAAAAAAACAGCTTCATACCCACTGTGCACAGTGTTGCTTCTCAGGCAATGTACAGTATAAAAACAAGTGATGAGAACAAAAGTCAGGATTCTTTTCTTTTTGTGGGGGGGGGGGGGGTGGTTATTGTCTTTTAGAAGCCCAGTCTTATGCTGCAGTTCAGGTATGGCAGAAGAAAAAAAAAAAACATGGCTAAGACTTCTCCCTCTCTCAGGGTGGAGCAGGGCATCCCAATGTGCCTGCACTACACAGGGTTGCCAGATCGGGCCTTCTGTAGCCTTTTTAGCCGATTTGCTGCTGCAACAACATTGAAGTGTTTCTGTGTGAAAGAAAAACAGCAAAAATGTGATATTTTCAACGATACCGAAGAAACCACCACGCCCTTCAAGAAGATTTGAATATATTTTCTGTGGTAGTTGCTTGGGGGAAGGGTTAAAATACCAATACTATAATTTTACTGTAATGCATGTAAACACAGATAGAATTAATGCATTTAGATAGGATAGACGTTATTTCAGATGTACACTACAGAACACAATTTTAAACATGCAAAAGAAAACGCGAAAACATAGCTAAAGAGAGAAAGTGTCCTACAAACAACATGTTTGTAATTTAATGGATATGTAATTTAATTTGAGTCTTTCTGGCTAAATAATCTGGGGCCTCACGCAGCACTTCAGGCGGCATGTCTGCACCCACCTTCCACTGCCGGTGAGCAGCCAGGTATGTCTGCAGCCTGAGCTGCGATTTGAGCCTGACGCGGTGAAGCTTGGCCTTCTCCTCCAGGTTGTTCAGCCAGCTGTGCTTCATGCACCCTGATGCGCTGAGGCGACTACTGTCAACGGCAATGGCAAACATCTCAATTTCGGAAGATATTATATATGTACTTACACAAATGGAGCATGCGTCTTATTACAGTTTTACCCAAATGTGAGACTCTAATGTAGGACATCTATTTATTCATGGAAAATAGGACACCATTAAGTAAAACAGCATCTCAAACCTTGATGCAGCAGACATTACATTCATTATCAACATGTGGGCGGGACCACAGACCCCCAGCCATTTCATTAGACCCAACCCCATTATGAGCCTGACATTTCCCAGGGCCCATTAAGTGTATGTTAATTACACTCCACTGACATTATTGATCGTCATCAGCTATATGCAGATGGTCCAGATGTATCCCCCAAAACCTGTTGCGTCACAGAGAAGACAAAGTCCTCTCCCCTCGTGAGTCACCCTCAGTGTCCGGGGGTGGGGGAGTGTTGCTTTTAACAGGTCATTAACAGTGACACTCACTGTTCAAGATAAAAGCAGAGCCCCCTCAATGGCTCACTGCCACCTGTCATGCCAGCCTGCTATTTTACACTGCCTGTTAAATGCTAAATAGCCAGTCAGAGGAGTAAATATCAATCTGAAGCCGATGTGTCACACTTAAGTCATTCTGTCAAGTACAAAAGGGCTTCAGAATAATGTGACTGGGTAGCAGAGGCTTTCATTACTTTTGGAAAATAGAAAAACAAAAGGGTTGTGGAAAAAGCTGAAATAATGACAGAACAGCCCCTGCAGAGAACAGTAGAGAGATGTAGGTTAATAGAACAAATATGGTGTACCATTTGGCCGGGACCAGCAGTCGGGAGATGAAGTCTTTAGCCTCCTCCGAGACGTTCTCGAATGCCTCAGCATCAAAGTCCCAGTTTGCGTGGAGGATATTGTTCATGGTTTCCATGTCGGTGTCGCCCATGAAAGGAGACAGCCCACTCAATCTGCAGAACAGGGCAGAATTAGCATCGCAGTTTCATAACTCAGAGGGAGGCTCAAAAAGCCTTCATCAGCAGTATGGCTGGGTGACAAATATCAACAATATTGTGATTATGGGCATCAGTTAGAAAAGGGCTCGCCAAACTTAATCCTGCAGGACGCTCGTCCTGCATATTTTCAGGTTTATCCTCATTGAACGCCCAGTTCTTGGTGGTGGGTCATGGAAAGAGGTCATGTGTGCGGGGCTGGTGACCTCCAAGGCCAGGGATGGAGAACCATGAATTAGAATATCATGAGTTGGCATCCCCAGGGTACATTGGAAGACTCCGGTTTAATGCAGTGAATTTACTATCCTTAACATCTGCAATCTAGTACAGTGCATATTCTTGTTTGCTGCATGTTTCTGGATGCAGTATTGACTCTGGATGGCAGATAATAATAAGTAGTTTTCATATTAGGAGTAAAACTAGCCAGCGCTACTTTAATTTTAATGACGGTGGTACGTGGAACAAAAAGTTGTATTCTTGAAAAGTTTGAGAACCACTGACCTAAACATTTTCTCCCTTACATAATAAGCCGTTTCAAATTCCATGACAATATGGGTTTGCTGTTGGTATAATTTGTCATTGAACATTTACAGCATTTACCTGATGCCTTTATCCAGAGCGACCATAGACAGGCTACGGGAACTCGTCCCGTCCCGTCCCCCGGAGACACTCAGGGTTAAGTGTCTTGCTCAGGGACACAATGGTAGTAAGTGGGATTTGAACCTGGGTCTTCTGGGTCATAGGCGAGTGTGCTACCCACTAGGCTACTACCACCCTTATGAACATATCGCATGATCAAAATTGATCAGACAAAAATACCATTCATACATCTGTTTTGTAGAATATTGTAATAAACCAACTGGTATAATGAAAAGCATTTTTTAAAGGTGAACTATTGCTCGTTAACTGAAACCAAACACATGACCAATGGCCACTGTCTTGTTATCTGGCGACAGCCTGTCATATTGGCTCAGAAAAGCACAGCTGAGGTTGGAACCGTGACCCCAGCTGTTTCACAGGGACACCAGACACTGCAGCGCCTCCCATTTGGACAAGCTGCTGCTGCAGGCCAATAAATGACAGGGCATCTGTGAAGCAGGCTGAGGCATCTATTATCTACACTGGTATAAAGTGCTTTAAAGTCCCAGGATCTCGAATTGCCCATCAAAATATAATAAATGAAATGAAGAAGAAAAAGAGAATGTGAATGTGTGCCTTGGACAGGGCCACATCTAGGGAATCTGGTAAGCGATGCCGGTGCCACATTGCTGGGTGTCTGAAGCGCGTCCCTCTCTAAATAGCGAAGAATAATTGAGTTAGCACGATGGAGCCACAGGGCCGGGTTCTGGGACAGACAGGCAGTGTGAAGTAGGCCAGACATGCATTGTGGCCCCATCCTCCCAAAGCTCTTCCAACAGCTGTGAGGAAATGAGCATTTACTGAGTTAGTGTCTACAAGCAGAGCACACGCTGAGGGACTTGAGTGACCTTCTCACTACATGGTTTCTCACCTACCTGCCAACATCCGTGTTTTACTAATGAAATTTGGGTCAAAGAGGCGTACACATTGTCTTTATGACTGCTAACCTTTCATGGATTAACTATATTTTATGTAGTTATATAGGCAGTGGTGACCTAGTGGTTAAGGAAGCGGCCCCGTATTCAGAAGGTTGCCGCTTCGAATCCCGAGCCACCAAGGTCCAACTGAGGTGCCACTGAGCAAAGCCCCGTCCACACACACTGCTCCCCGGACGCCTGTCATGGCTGCCCACTGCTAACTCAGGGTGATGGGTTAAAAGCAGAGGACACATTTCACTCTGTGCACAGTGTGCTGTGCTGCTGTGTATCATAATGACAATCCCTCCACTATCATTATAATTATAAATTTAAGAGAAATGGCTAAGGAATTAAGTATTCTGATTCTTTTGTAAGTATCTTAAGTATTCAGATTATTTAGAAATTTAAAGTGAAGTGATTGTCATTGTGAAATGTGACCTCTGCTTATGGTGGGTGGTAGTAGCCTAGTGGCTAAAACACTCACATATGAACTAGAAGACCTAGGTTCAAATCCCACTTACTATCATCGTGTCCCTGAGCAAGACATTTAACCCTGAGTGTCTCCATGGTGGGACTGTCCCTGTAACTACTGATTATAAGTCGCTCTGGATAAGGGCATCTGGTAAATGCTGTGAATGTAAATGTAAACCATCACCCTTGGTGAGCAGTGGGAAGTCATGACAGGCGCTCGGGGAGCAGTTTGTGGGGATGGTGCTTTGCTCAGTGGCACCTTGACGGTTCAGGATTCAAACCGGCAACCTTCCTATTATGGCTCCACTTCCTTACCCACTAGGCCACCGCTGCCACATTTTAAGAGAGAAATGAGGTGAAATGTATCTTGGAGGCAGTATTCAAGACACTTGCTGTGGCAAAATTCAATGTTCACAGCATGTGACACATTGGTATGAATAACGTTGCCATGGCTACACACTCACAGCATATATGTGATGACACCAACACTCCACATGTCCGTCGGGAAGGAGACAAAGTCATAGTTGACCACCTCAGGTGCCAAAAACTCAGGTGTTCCAAAGTTGACCTTAAGCTTCTCCCTGGGTCTGTATCTGGAGGAGGAAGGAATAAATGAAGAAGACGTTAGAAGCCCTTCGTTCAAAAAAGCAAAAGCCGAACTCAGCTCCTCGGTGGGCCTTTCTGTGAGAAGACTGACTATATCCATGGCAACGGGATGTGTCTGGGTACCGAGCGAAAGCATCAGCGGCTCGAGTGACTCACTGAAGGCAGTAAAACTTTAAAAATATAAATAACACAATGGCGGAGTTCCTTACTTTCTGGCCAGGCCAAAGTCAATTATCTTGATCTGGTTCCCGGTGCTGTTTACGCACAGAATATTCTCCGGCTGCGAGGGACAAAAGTGCACAGGGGACATGGACGTTACGTGTAAGCTGATGGCGTGTGAGTGATAAATGAGCCGGGGTTTCGTGGCACTACGTACCACTGTGTGCGTTAACATGACACGCTGTGGGTTGTTTTCGGCGGCTTTACCTTGAGGTCTAAATGCAGAATGTACTGCTGGTGGAGATACTGCACACCCTCACAGATCTGTCTCATAAAGACGATGGCATCCAGCTCCGTCAGGTGGTACTTCTCATCGACAATGCGATCAAAGAGCTCGCCTCCGCCGACGCTGTTAAAACACGTGCACGTATTAAGCATGTACATAGGGCCTAACTGATGTGCAAATGAATGCAATGAATTCTATCCCAATATAGAATACAAGGAATTTCTTGTCTCGTGAATTCTGAATACTATCCCAATAAAACACAGAATTTATTATGCATGCTGATGCTCTTTTAGCTTTTACAGTCTGCCACAGTCTGCCAGTCAAGAAAATATGTATTCATTCAGATACAACAATTTCTGTCAAATACACTACATTGCAGAGAATTTCAAATAATGATTTTATCAACACAAACAAATTATGAAATGTTACAGAATTTTGTATACTTAATAGTCAAAAACAAACTGAGCTCATTTATAGTAAGTTCAACTAAAGTAATGATGGTGATCTGTGCGTACTTATCTGTATCACCCTGATCAAAATCTTATATATGAGTTTAAAATGGGAGCTCTCACACACTCTACTTCCTTATTCTGGATGATTCTAGCCTACGCCCATCAATGTATCACTTGCACAAGCATCATTAACGATTGTGTTTTTTTCTAGTTTTAGCTGATTTGTTCACGTACATCCTAAAGACATGTGTAATCGTACGCTTGCGAACAAGCCCCAGAGTTGGTGCTACTTGGAAAATAGCGTTTTTAAATATGAAACAAACTGGGCGGAATGCATTATATCAAATTAGACGGATAAAAGTATACTTTAAATTTCACTAGGCCCATGGTTATATTTAGAAATGCGCCCTTCTCTGTCTGAAAGACTGACTGCTCTTCTCACTGTATTGTTTGGGAGCATTTGAGATAAGATATTACCATATAAGGCATGTAAAGTGTGTCAGCTGTCTCCCTTTCAAATTATTAATAGTGTGAACATGGACTATTGGCTTTTCATTCTGCAGTCTTTGTTTTCTGGTACCCACCTAACATTAGGAAGCTTTCTCTCTTTCTCTCTCTGTCTGTCTGTCTGTGTATTCCAGGAAAAATGATTCACAGTGTCTGGCCTGCATCGATCCTCGACTACCTGAACAAGGCCGCCAAAAAACAAGACAAAGATTACTTACTACTCCATAATCAGAGTGAGATTTGTCCGTGACTCAAATGCATCATAGAGCTGAATCAGATTGACGTGGTTTAACTGGTTCATGACCCCAATCTCATTCTTTACTTCATCCTTTAAAAGAAAAAGAGTTTTTTTTTATGGTAGATTATTATTCAGACTCCTGACAGAGACAATGTGCAGCCTGGTGTCAGAACAGAAAATTGAACACATTTGAAAAACCACTAGACATGACCTAGAGATGCAAAATGCAACAATCACAAGCATCTGCTGATCATTTTCTTATTCTTCTAAAAAGACGTTGAGTGCGATATAAGTGTCATATTACATTCATAGCTGTGTGCATGTGCAATTTCTTTGCATGTGTGTGGGCAATATGATTCGTAGAGTTTGTGCAGCACTTGGTCCAAAATAACTAGATACTGATATGCTGACTTGCTGCATTATGCTGCAATGCACAGGATTAAAAGTCCAGAATGTGAAACAATGCAAAGAATAACACAAGAAGATAATTGAAGTTTCAGAAGGTATGAACTGTCCATGACTCAGGTGTGTCTTTCCCATAGTTCTTAGTAGAGTTTTTTTATTTTTGTCTTGCTTCTGCTTTCCCACACTTGATTTAGATTTAGATGTATTTAGATTCTTTTGTGTACTTCTACTGCTTGTTGCTGTGTAATGGATCTCATAAATCTACTTAACGGGAACAGAATGTGTGGTAGGAGAGGGGGTTTGCTGGGCAGAAAAGAGAGGTTGAGTAAGGGGTTGGTTGGATATTGAGGACGGGGACCCAATAGGGGAGCCTGATACACACCCTCTCCTTCATGCCTTTCACTTTGATGATCTTGGCAGCGAGTGTGAGTCCTGATGACAGTTCGGCGCACATATGGACCTGCCCAAATCGACCCCTAGGGGTACAGAAACACAATGCACTTGTTAATGCTTCAAGGATGTGCCTTCACCATCACATTCGAATAGAATGTTCCATCTCTGTCTTTGTTGGGGCGTTCTGAGGATTTATTCAGACCTTCTCAATTTGGTTCACCCCTGCTAAAGTGGCCATGCGTGGATTAGAAAGTGGACACAGCAAAAGCAGGTGCTCAACACCTCCCAAAAATAAACCCTGACCATGACAAGCAGAAAATAAGCCAATGCTTATTTGTGGAGTGAATGGGAGGAGGATTAGGCCTGCCTGCCTGAAAACCGCTCCCCCCACCGTTATATGCTATCGCACGGCACTGTTCACTTGGCTGTTCTGCCCCATTTTTTTTATCGCCGAGCTCTGCAGACAGTCTAGCTCTCCACTCCGGACTTATCTGCATGGCCATTGTCTGTGGAGGCAATTGGGCAAACGCCAGACTGTCAGGGCAGCGATAGGGCCAGCAGTAAAAAATACCATCTGGTGGTGGAAACCTTATCCAAGCTGCACGGACTCTGGCAGACTGTAGGGGGCAGGAGGCCTGGGAATCTCAGACTCTCCCCCGGGGCCGGAGGAACTGGACTGAATCCATGCAGAAACTGGCCATGAAAAAAGAATAACTTAGCATCAACACAGCAAGGATCTGGGTGGCCTAGAAATAAGCAGACTTATAAAAGTAAAGCCTGAACAGCTCCATTGCTCCACATCACTTTTTCTTCTACTAAAGGGATGAACACCAAATCAATTTGATGATGATTTGGAGAACTGGTGGCTAAATTTCAATTAAATTATATGGGGCCCTGTTAGTGCGGATGCGATAAATGCTTGATTATGTCACAAAATTAAATTCTGTAATTTAATGGCTATGAAAGTTTGTTTCAAAATAACCCTCCACATCCCATGCAGCACAGATTCACTGCATCCTGAAAGTTGATGTTGATTTCAAGTATGCAAAGTGAATGTCACTGTTCTAAAGTCACACCTGTTAAGTCTACTTCTATGTGATTTTCAGCGATAAATGTGATAAAAGTACTAACAATAAAAGTGATAAAAAGCAATAAAAGTGATCAACATGATTTTAACTTTTAATGCTGGAAAATCAAATCTATTATTACATTAAATTACATTAATGCAATACAAATGTATTATTATGCACAGTATGATGCAATTGAAATGCAGACATATTATCAGATAATTTTCATAAATCGTTCTGTATCTGGCATCTTTTTTCATTTTGCAGTGAGAAACATACAGATTCTACAGTTTCAGCAAGGTGTGTGTTTTACATGTGCTGTAAAATACATTGTATTTACAGTCTTTTCAAATGTGTAGAACACATATATCATTTAATAAATATTGATTATACGATTAAAGCCATTATATAATAATGGTCACCCAAAACAATTATATTGTGAATGAAAAACAAAATGTCCATTAGTCCAAAAACTCTGCATCAGTTCTCAATATCAGCAAGCGCTCAGTAACTCACACTTAGTACTATCATTCAGTCCTAAAACTGCCATTAATGGAATTCCGCAAAAAATGTATGTCAAAAATGGACCTAAAATTAAGTGATTTAACCAGTATATTAAAATTAGACATTAGAGCCACAATAAATAACTGTACTTTTACTTTTGATACTTTTGAAGGCAAATACTTTTGTACTTTTACCCAAATAAAAATATAAATGGAGGACTTTGTACTTTGTCCACCACTGCTAGTAGCTATAACTAATTGCTTTTTTAAAGTAAAAGTGAAGTGATTGTCATTATGATACTCTGCAACACAGCTCACGTGCGCACAACGAAATGTCCTCTGCATTTAACCATCACCCTTAGTGAGCAGTGGGCAGCCATGACAGGCATTAGGATCATGTGTGATGCATTCAAGGTCAAAGAATATTATTAATGTTGATGAAACCACCCTGCAAGCCACTCCAAACAGCTTTTCATCTCCAGCTGTAATAGATCATGTACTATTTTAATTACCTGTTTTCAAATCAAGGTCCCACTTTGTGATGAGCAAATTAATTATTGTGTATTTAACAAATTGTCTACGCAGAGGTACACGCTCATTCAGCATGGCCTTTTCTGCAAAAATTATAATGTAAATATGGCACAAACACAAGCCTCTAATTAGAATTCATCTCATTTTTGGTTACCAAAACCCAGCAGATTGAGAGATTTCCACCACTGAGGAACGTTCGCTTGCAAATGAAGTGCATCGAATCTCCAATTCATGGATGGAAAACAAAGGCAAGTTGTACTTACCCACCCAAAACCTCATTTTGTTTGACTGCGTAATAGGACCCCATGGGGACCTGCTTGGCGCTCACAATGCGATGCTCAAAGGGGGCTGGTTGAGGAGGGCAGTCATCTGGAAAAACAGGTAGAACAGAGAAAGAACTGCTGGTATTGCGCGCTGCCAAAGATAAAAGCCCACAGGCTTTTTTGACAAATTCAGATTATCATAACACTGGTGATCCATTAGACATGAAAAGGCTTTTAAAATATAATAATTTAAAATGAGAACATTGGGAGAATGGACAGCAAGAGTGGAGTCCGTTGTGGGTATTACTCACCTATGATCATTAGCGGCTTATCAGAAACTGTCCCTGGAGAGCCGGACAATGAATTTTTCTCAGAAGAAAAAGCCACTGCAGGACAGACTGCCACATTGGCCCTTTCCTCCACGGCTAGAGCTTCTGGGGTTGAGACTGTATTTTTTTTAACCATATTCCCAGATTCTGATTGTGGCTGCTGGATTTTTGGTATGGTCGGTGTAGATGTGGGCTCCTCTGCTGCCGTGTGAATGTCAGCTGGAGTTTTACTCTCTGGTAAATCTGTGGTGACCACTCCGGCTCTTAAGTTCTCCTTAGGGCACAGCTGGCTCTCCGTTTGCTCCTCAGTATCCTTTCTTGGTGACTGTGGGGTCTTTGACACCGTGTCACCCTCGGTGCACCTGGCCCCCTTTGTCTGATTGATGATCCTGTAGATAAAAAAAAAAAAGATCAGAGGTCATGCAGAGGGTGTGGTGTCAGCATTACAATTTTATCCAGAACGTAACTGAACATAATTTTATCCTGAAACAGCAGCTTTTAAAGTTAGAAGCATCACCATATTGAACTAAATCTGACACAGAGTTATGGGTCCCCAAGACCCACTGATGCATGTGGCTAATACATATACAGCAACAACAGCTGTAAAATATATTGCTGCATACCAGCACCATACCGGCCCCTGTCCGATAATGAAAGTGTCCCATTTTATGGCCGCGGTGATACTGGACAGAAACAACAGTTTGGGTATGAGTTTTCGAAGACTTCAAGAAGTTGATTGATGCCAAATCTCTGGGGCAGTGGTGGCCTAACAGGTAAGGAAGCAGACTCGTAAGGTGCCACTGAGCAAGGTTCCGTCCCCATACACTGCTCCCCAGGCGCCTTTCCTGGCTGCCCACTGCTCACCAAGGGTGATGGGTTAAAAGCAGAGGACACATTTCACTGTGTGCACAGTGTGCTGTGCTGCTGTGTATCACAATGCCAATCCCTCCACTATTATTATTATTATAAATTTAAGAGAAATGGCTACATTGTGTCATGTGTACCATGTGTTGCGCTGTGAATCACAGTGACTAAAATAATCACTTTTTCACTTTCATCTGATGGAGAATCTCTGGGATGTGTTGGAAGAAGCTAGTCTGCTCCTCCTACCCTCCTTCCATCACAGTTTAAAGGATCTACTGCAAACATCTATGTGTCACCTTCTTGCAGAGCCCATTCCTCATTGGGACAGAGCTGTTTAAGCAGCACATGGGGAACCTACATAGATGGTGTGGCTTATCAGTGTATGTTTGATGTAAAAGCCAGCAGCCATAATCCTTTCTTTTGGAAGATGAAAGCTGATCTTTTGTAAATAAAAAAATAATAATCCATAATTATGAACCACTAACATACATTAGCACTAATATGTCAAACATGTCAGAAGCTGTTAATTAAGCCAAAAGATCACATCTTATGTAATTTTCACATTACTGTGATATCTAAAGAAGCGGTGGGTCCTGTTTACCACGAGTAAATGGAGAGCAAATAGTATGTCTAGTTAGACACTCGCCTGTGAACCAGAGGACCGCACAAGTCACAAGTTCAAACCCCACCTGCTGCCATTGTGTCCCTGAAAAAGACACTTAACCCTGAGTGTCTCCAGGGGGACTGTCCCTGTCACTACTGACTGTAAGGCACTCTGGATAAGGGCGTCTGATAAATGCTGTAAATGTAAAGTCCATCAGACCACTAGAGAGTGAACATGCAGAGAGAATTTGCAGGCTTTTGTTCTTTTGTCCATTTATGTAGAAGTAATTGTCATGTTTAGTAAGTGGAGATGTGTTCTGCGGTAAGTGAATGCGACTGGAGGAAAGGCAAAATAAGTGGGGGCTGCATTTGTGATGTAGTACGTGCATGTGTTTAGAAAGCGAGACCTATAGGTCTGTGCCTCGGTGGGGACAGTCAGAGCCGAACACTCAGGATAATTCTGTTTCATGGCAGAGCTGAGTGCAGTCTGCTGGTAAAATGAGAGGCTCCATTTTCTCTACAGATCATTTTAAGATTCCTTCCCAACCTGGGCGCTGATGTGACACGGCATCGGAACAGAGGGGTAGACATGACTACTCAGAGGTCATCTAGATGTGGCTTATAATGTGTACCCAATTCAAGGACATCCATACTCTGAAGTGGTATGTGTGTGTCTGGGTATTGATATGTGAGTATTCTTGAGCCTATAAGGTAACAGATAAGATAAGATAAACTTGTTTTAATTATAAAATGGGTTTGACTAAAAGAAAGTTGTTTTTGTCTGTTCTACTTATACTATATTGACTAGGTTAAAAAAGAGTTTAAAATACAACTTTCATTGACTAAAATGTCATTAGTGGTTCTTGACTATAACTAGACTAGTCAATAGTCAAGGATAATTTTAAAGTTTAAAGTGAAGTGATTGTCAAATGTGATACACAGCAGCACAGCAAACTGTGCACACAGTGAAATGTGTCCTCTGCATTTAACCCATCACCCTGAGTGAGCAGTGGGCAGCCATGACAGGCGCCCGGGGAGCAGTGTGTGGGGACGGTGCTTTGCTCAGTGGCACCTCAGTGGCACCTTGGCAGCTCAGGATTCGAACCGGCAACCTTCTGATTACGGGGCCGCTTCCTTAACCGCTAGGCCACCACTGCCCCTAATTTTGACTAAATATGAATAAAATGCTCTGATTTTTCGTCGACTGAAACTTGACTAGACTGATATGAGAATGGACGTGACTAAGATTAAAATGTCAGCTTGAACTAAAACTAGACAGGCCATAAAAAACAACTATAGCCATTGCTTGTGTATCATGAAACATTGCATCACATTGCAAACAATTTTATCTTACTCTGGAGGAAACTGCTATTTTACAGGCTTTCCATTGGCCAACATTTACTTTGCTGTAACTGTTGTTTTGAAAAAAACAATTACTGAATCGGGCCAAATTTAAGATGACCTCTCATATTTGGTGCCACCTACTGGTATTGCATTTTTCTGCTTTTGAATTTTATTGTTGTCATGGGATTGAATTAGTCCTCTTCAGGCCCTGTAAATAAATTTGGGTCCCCCAAAACTGACACACACATATCTAAAACAAAATTACCTTTCTGGTTCAGGGAGTAAAACTTCTTCTGGTGTTACTTTAGCTGTTACCATGGTTACAGCCTCATCATCAATGGGTGTCACTAAAACACCATTATCATCTTCCTTTGCCACTTCAGGCAGTATTTTGAAAGCCAGATCAGGTATTTCTGGGGTTATGACCCCATTCTGGCTTTCTGGGTCAAAGGTCTGGACTCTGGTAGGCTCCCTGCTCTGGATGGTCACCTCCTTTGGACGACGCTGCCACTTGCTGGTGTTCTGACAGATGCTAGGTGGCCATGGATTGTTGTCAGAGTCCTGCTCCTTGTCTTGCTCAAGTAAGACGGGGGACTCTGTAGACACTGAAACCGCTTCCTGAGCCTGGGACTCTGTGTACCTCGCTGGTGCATCCAGGCTGTGTGCTGTAGCTGAAGATGTCCCCTCTCTCTCTGGCCGTAGCTCATCTGTACAGGGAAAGAGGGTCAGCCAGTGTAAAATCGGTATTCACAGAATATTGCAGATATAGCAAATGCAGCAATTGTCACAGGGGTGAAACATTAACACTCAAATGGTTCTTTATCCTTCAATGTGGCACATAAATTGTCATGCAGCAGACCCTGAATAACAGTTAAAGCATTTTGGCACAGAAATAAGTACGTATCTTTACAATGCGGCACCATATAATTATGCAAAGCAAACAACTGCTTTAATGCACGCACATATGAATAGGAAATGATTGCTGGCCAACAGCCTGCCTCACCTTTGGCAGACTCTTGAATATCCTGCGGAATCTGTGTTTCGCAATGGCAGATGTTAAGCGTACGGTTCACACTGCCATCTTCAGATGCATTTTTCTGCAAAAAAGGAAGAACCATCCTGCTCTGTTAATGCCTGTGGATGCTTGTGGTTGACAGTGTGTGCCACAGTCACATGATTTGTTTGCAAATGGTATAATGCATTTTTAAGTCAACATATTGAAGAAAAAATTCCTTGGTGCTACTGGGAACGTTGCCCAGAAGCCTTCATGGAGATGCCAGTTTTGCTTAGTGTAAGACACCAAATCAGACTCCAGCGGCTAGGCTGTTTTCTTTCCACACAAAGCCAAAGCTAACCGGGGATGCCATCTGTAAGTGGATCTGCTGTGGACAAGAATCTCAAGGGGGGGAAAGGGAGGGGTCATGGTGCTTGGGGTGGGTGAGGGGTGACCTGACAACTCTGTTCACAGAAGCGTACACCAATTCTAAAAGCCACGGTTTGTCCGGATCAGTGGTAACATTGCATTAAACCTCAAAATGTCTAATGGCCATCTTTCAAAATAATAATCTTAAATCATCTTTTTTTTCTCAATGCTGGATGATGCTTCTAAACAGCAGAAAGACTAGATTCTTTTTTTTTTCTTTTTTTTACAAAAGTATGAATTTTCTGATGAATAGCTAGATAAAGTTGATGAATAGCTAGATAACACAACTGAGCAAGATTTTTATTTGCTAATTCAGCAAATGACCTTGAGGTTTCTAGAAACAGATTGCTGGAATTTTTCTGGTTGCATAACGTTTCCTGAACTACAGAACAAGCATTGGCCCCAGCAGCTGCACTCACATGGGTCTCTTCCGGTTAAGTGTCTTTACACAACAAAGCCACACAATGGCACAAAAACTGGCAGAGGGTATGCAGCTGCGCTTGGGATGACATGTTTGGTTTGAATAAAAGCAAAATGTGCTGCTTACAACATCTACAAGACTCCCATAACCCCAGAAGATTCAAAAGACAGAAAAAATGTAGTGTAATAAAAGAACTGCACTGATCTGACCCCGTGTTTGCACTCGTGGCCGAGTCAGCGAGAGAGGAACCGAGGACCACGCCGGACATCCCTGCTAACTGACCTCCAACTCCGTGCCGTCCAGCAGGCCTTGTCTTCTCCATGGCACAATGCCTCTCAGGATGAACTCCACAATACGGGAGTTGCGAAACACTTCGCCCACGTAGCCCAGCACTTTATCCACGCCGGTGACCGAACTCTCGATGCCCTCGATCTTCTGTCGCTGGACGCGGCCCTCCTCCCGCACGTTCTTGAGCAACGCTACCATCTCGCCACAGAGAGCTCTGACCTCTGCCAGCGTGGCTGGGCTGCTGTCCTGCGCCCGCGGCTCCCTGTCGCCTTTCTTCAAGTCCTTCTCCAGGGCGCCTATGCTCTGGCACACGGCGTCCATCTTCCTGTGCACCTCTGCCTGCTCGAGGGCGATCTGCTCCACCTTCCCTTCCAGCTGGCCGAGCTTGACCTCCATGCCGCCCAAGGTGCTGAGCAGGTTGCTGTTGACGCCGGGCTTCCTCGCCGGCCCCCCGGGCGGTGCGCCGTTGTCCAGTCGGCTCCCTTCGTACATCTTGGCAATGCACGTGGCCAAAGTCACCGGCTTACTCATCGCTGGACGAAGAAGAGAGGAAGTGCGGCTAATCCCTCTAACCTGCAGCACGGAGGCAGACTAGCCTACTTGAATGGGTTCAGGACCCTCTCTCCAGGCAGCTGTGCTCTTCTCTCTAGCAGGCTGCTGCGCCGTACCCTCTTGTCAGTATGTGCCACAGACATGACACCTCTTAAATAAACACCTCCATGTGCGTATCTTATCGGTCCCCTTCTATTTGTCCTCCCCCAACCACTCTTTCTCTCTCTCTCTCTCTCTCTCTCTCTCTCTCTCTCTCGCTCGCTCCCCTTGTCCCTGGGTTTTTATATGACCTAGAACGACCGGCGGCTGCCAAAGTTCCAGCGCTGCTTTGACGTCACCAAAACATTTACATTCACATCAGCAGAGGCTGCTGACAGGTGGGCACGCAAGGAATGACCTTTCGAAATGACTTGCCGTGTGCCAAAGATAAGAACCATTTTGTTGGGATTACTTTTATAATGAAATCCCTCTACATCAAGTGGGCCGAACCGGGCTGTTTTGCGGGTCCAAAGGAAGGCCTGCCTTCCATGGCTGCTGCCGATGACCCACAAGCTGGCCTGAACATGACTTGACACTGGCTGACTCTTTACTCTAAAATAAACCCCTGTGGACATGGGAATGATGATAAATGGTGAGCTGGAATCTATCCCGCTCACGTAGAATTCCATCCAGGTTTCCGATTGGTTGAAATAAGATGAAAAAAACACAGCTGGACATTCTGGCAACCCAACAGTTGCTTTTGTTATCTCTGATTTGAATAAGTGCTTCATGCCTCAGAAGAATTTTTATTATGCTGACCCCACGCCAAAGACCATTATTTTGCACATTCGGTGTAGCCGGTGTAACTTACTGTTGAATTTACAGCTAAACATGCCTCTGTTATTCATTTGGACCACAAAATCAAACACACAATAAGTTAGTTTAAAAATGGCACCATGAAATTCCTTGAAATTGAAGACATGGGCCACGTGGATGTCCGGCATTTTATTTATAAATCCTTCCCCAGAGACATGTTTTTTTTTTGTTTTTTTTTTTGCCAGGGGCAGTCCATCTGATTCATAAACACATTATGTAATGGAGAGGTAATGGAAATCTACCACCAGGGGGTTGGTCATCCAATGGAATGTGGCTCCAGAAAGGCTTTTCCATGAGCCGTTGGTGTGGTGGGCATTATAAATTCCTTTAATTATTATAAATCCCTAAATATGTATTGCTCATTTTTGGCTATATTCAGATGTATTCTTCATTCATATAACCAGTGATATTACATAAGTGGAATAATACTAATACGTAAAGGAACAAAAGGGACTGTAAAAAACAAAACAACAGCCTTTAAAAGTAATTTAGGTAATAGAATGTGGCGACAGAAGATACTATTCCCAGAAGCGCGGAAAATCCATCCTCTGAAGGCCACTTATGACAGAGACCTTCTTTATTCAGGCAGATGAGACATTTCTGCATCACAGATATTACCTCACGCTGCATTGACTCAGCTTTGATCTCTGTACCCCTTGAGCACCATGCCAAAATGGTGCACTGTAAATATGCTCTGTCTCATGCAGCTGGTGCAGCAAGTGAAAACAAAACAGGTGTTCCGAAGAGAAGGGATGGGTCACAGGGGGACAGCGTGCTATACGCTGCACTCACTTCTGCAAGGCCAGAATCAGGATATTCCATGGTTTAAAACCCCAATGGGCATCATTTCCTTTTGCCAGGACACATGGTTGAAACTTGGATCTGTTCAGAGAAGTGTTTATCACATTCAGACTTGTGTCTGCTCGACCCCTGGCATTATAATGAAACGTCTGGCGCATAGTGGTCTAGCAGGACCACTAAACAATCGTGACAGTAAACATTCGGCCGTTAAAACACATCAAAGCCCATCTGAATTATAGCAAGATCATAAATAAAAAATGTCTTCATAACAATGCTCTTAACACCTACAGGTGCAGCAGATTCAACGCTGAACTCCGCTACATTAAGGAGGACACCGTGAAAGATTTGACACATGCACTCGCAACAAAATTTTGCTTTTAAAACCACAATATTGACTCTCTGTAAATTTCTTTAATGATGCTTAAGTGGTTTTCCACACCAGGATGGGAACAGATGGTGACAAGAACTTCAGCAAAAAAGTAAATAAATAAATAAATAAATAAATAAAGAGAATTATCAATTAGCACGCAATAAAAAAAGGTAATTATGAATTGAGATTTTATTTATTTTAGATTTTTCTTGTTTTTTTAATCTATTCTTCGAAACACCAAATTTATTCAATCTGTTTGTTATCAGGTATCCAGCACATCAGTAAATAGGTACACCATGTGCACCAGACATCTATACTGTCACTTTAAAAAATGAAGGAATCTTGCAAAACACACAAACTAAATTATAAAAATATATATATATTTCTTTTTCTGCATTAATTCTGAAAGTCATTCCACAGTGCAACTCCTATTAACTGTAAAATATAATATCATGTAGATTTTTCCCAACAATACTAACTTGATACCAAAGTCCTAATGAATTATTCATCAAATATCTTCTTACCGTGAACTTGCGGATGTAGTCGGATACGCTGAACCCTCCGGTGCTGAGCAGGAGGGACCGGTAAAGAGACGTCCCCATCCCCGTCCGCTTCCATACAATGTCCGGTTAGTGGTGCGCGGGGCCATCCATCCCTGAAGCAGCCTGTCTAGAGAAGGTGTACAGGAGGTGCCGGCGTGTGATGCTGGTTCATTCTGCACTGCTCTGGACCTGGCCTGACACAGACGCCTCTATCTTATCACAGCCGCCCCGTTTGCTGGGTATGCGCCCCGACCTGATAGTGGAGGCGCTCCAGTGCAGCGTTGGGCCTGGACGCCGCTTCCTGCAGAGAGATAACAGCTGCCTGAGATTAGCGAGGCTATGCAGGAAATGTGACAGTCCTGTTTTATTAATAGGGCCCTGGTTTGTCTTTTTGTTTGGGACAGCTCCCATGGGGGGCCCAGCCGAAACTTGGGCTCTTCCTTCTGACCCCAACAACAAAACCCAACCCAGCTCAGCCCAGCCCAGCCCAGCCGCTTCCACCACAGTGATCAAGGGTGAAGGATGAAAGTGATGAGAGAAGCCCTGTCTGCATGCATTCCTACAGAGACATCCATCCTCAGGGTTGTCCCCACCATCTTCCAGACAGTGTGTGATTGTGCTTGTGCATCACTGTGCATGTCAGTACCCGGGCTATGTCTATCCATATGCTTCTGTCAGTAAATGGGATTGCATCTTTTCGTGTGCATGTACGTGGCTGCGAGGGGACCGGATCCTGTCCCTGCTGTGCCGAGCACAGTCTGGCCGAATGCGTCAGCGACACTTCACAGTGGAGGCATCGAGTTCCGAGCCTGAGCCCCCTGTCTTTGCCTCGTAAGGGCATTCAGGGGTCAGCATTTTCATCTTTTCATCAGATGCTGCAGAGCCTCCACCACCATGTCAGAGGGCGGTGTTTGGAGAGACTGGGTCAGGTCTCTGGAAGGACTGGCAGAAGACTGTAGACCTAATGACGAGACACACACTGAAAAGCAGGGCTGTGTGGTTCATGTGAATGCAATTTTTATTATGGTTGAGTCAAAGATTGTATATACAAATAGTATTAAAAAACCTGGAATAGAGAAATAATTTAAAGCTGATCCTGCAAAAGTCTTCAGGCTCTAGGCTGAGCCTTTCATATGAAAGACAAACAAGAACAAACTATTCCAAACTCCAGGGGTCACTAAATGTAACGTTTGTTTAAGGTAATGTTAATCTTCGTTAATATAAGGGCAACTTTGTCACGCAGCATGATATAGGTACAGAATTTTAAGTATATCATTGCGAAGACATCAAGGGGAATGTGGGCTAATGACATTTTTCTGTCCACCAGCTAAACATGAGAACAGCAGCCTACAAATGGTTCTCTTCGTTTCATGTGTCATAAAGCAAGTATAACAGTAAGACTGTAAGTTTAACAGTCTGTTGAACGTCCAGCAAACAAATGCGGTGTGAATATAGCACATAGATATGTATTGTACACCGTTGTTGCACTATTGTGCTACTCGACATCTGTAGTGAAAATTAACACAAGAACCACCAGCATGTTGCCATAGACCAGTGTTTCCCAACCCTGGTCCTGGAGGGACTCCAAAGAGTCTTCTATGTGGGTTGGAACAAAACCTTCCAGGCAGATGTTCCTCCAGGACCAGGGATGGGAAATGCTGGTCTATGGCAACACTGCGGCATGAAATTAAATTCGAATTTAAGAGATGGATGTGCAAAGATGGTTGTGAGGTTTTCAAAGATACGTGGTGGAAAGGTTTTGTCAATCAATAGCCGTGATGCTCATGATACAATGTAGCCCCTCTGCCATCTAGCGGCAAGATAAGGTATTACAAACCGGAACCAGCAGCTGGGGGGGATTCTGCTGGAAAAAAGAATTGGCTGGTTTACTTTGAGAGCATATTATGATTATATTGATTTGGACAGTGACACTTTCAGGCAGAACACTACTTTTCTTTTCAGTGAAAGCAATGTAGGGCAGACTCCCATCAGTGCTTCATCATTATTCAGAGGTTGGCTTGTAGGTCAAGATAACCTTTCCTGAATAACCACTCAGCACATACAGTACAGTGTAGGACACTGATTGAGACACATAACACATTTCAAGCAAGAAAATGGTATTGATTTAGTCAAATGTTTCCTTTTATTACAAAAAAATGTCTGTTTATGGCCCCCATGTGGTATGAACAATGGTCCCTCTTCCTGGTTATGACATCATGCTATGGTCATGTGACCCACAAACTCATTTATTATCAACTGCCGTTTCCTCCCCTGGTAATACTGTAGACAATGGAGTTGCATTGTATTATATTGTGCGGTCCCAAAATTCAAATGAGTAAATAAATGCACAAACTGTGTTGCATGTATCAAATGTTTATTAATGTAATTGTGTCAATAAAATGAATGCTTGGCTTAAAAAAAAAACAAGGAGCTGCACGGACCCTGTAAACACTGTGGACAATGGAGCCATGTTCTATCATTTTGTGTTGTCGCAAAATTGTAATGCACAAAATAAATGACATAGACAATGTATTTGTTCTGTATATAAAATTGATATGCCTGTTATTCTGAATGCCAGTGATTTGCATACTATATATATACTTGCAGGAAGATAAATAAATAAAAATGCAATAAATAAAAATGTTATAAAAAAAAATAGCAGCAATCACACGTTAATAAAAAAATGTCAGTAATTACAGTTATTGCTCACCAATGTTTGTTTTTGCTCCTCTGGCCTTCTGTTCCACCATGTTACCATTGATCCATAAACTATTTGAAACCCACAGTGTTGTCCCATAGAATTCCAAGTGCCATCATGTTCTGAAGTTGTTGTTTTTTTTTAAGTCAAATTAAAAGAGGACGCATGGTCGTGTGAATGCCAGATCAGCGTAATTAGAACATGCAATATGCTTGCGTTCTCTTTTTAGGTCAATGCATATTCATGTTCTGCATAAAACACGTTACATTTATATGCGCAGTGGAAAGATGACCACTGACCATGACATAGTTTATCAGCTCTAATTCCTGTAACCTAAGATGCAAAACCCAAACTACTGTTTTCTTTCCCAGGTTGTCCATTGTGTGATTTGAGTGGTGACCCACTTCAGGCTTTGGGACCCAAGGTTCTTCAATTAGGCACAGAGGAGTGCTAAAGTTGCCACCAGAGCGCTGTGTTTATCCTGCAGACAGAGCTAACTCGCCATCACTTCAGACCTCGCCTGTGATGCATGGGCTCGGTGACCCCTGGGGAAGGGCATTTAGGCAGCGCTCCTAATCCTCCAGTGACATCATTACATTTACTGCTGATGAAATGCATACAGGGCATTATGTTGCCACATATTTAAGAGCCAGTTTATACCCACGGATTAGGGTGACTGGTGTGAAGCATGAGGCAGTCCCATGAAGGGGATACTCGACAGGAGACCCTCTCTCCAGAACGATGTCTCTGGAGAACGCAGCAGGCCGCTCCCATCGGAGAAGAAGAGTGACGATCGGTGGGTGTCCCTAATGGCCACACTTTGCTTATTCAGACTCCCTCATGAGGTCTCCCATCTCAGATTTCAGTCACATTTAGTCACTCACAGCAGACAATAAGGCAGGTTCAGCAAACAAAATGCCAGTAAATTATTATAAAAAGGGATTTAAAAACTCATAGTCTAGCCTGTGATGAACACCAACAGCGGCATACTTTGATCCAGCTACTAATTCATTATAAAACTTTTCAAATTATATCATGATGTTACCATCCCACATACAATATAAAATCAACCATCTTACTACGCACAGACAGACAGTTGTGGGGTTAAAGGAACATCAGTCTGTTTTTTTTTTTTTTTTTTTATAGCAGCATCGTTTCTAGCCCTCCCGCCTCCCCAAGGAATAAATGTGGGGCAGCAATTTACCTTTCAACTGTTTACCTACAGGACGGCCATACTAAATTATGTCAAAGCCTTCGAGCAGAATGTTTGTGGTGAAAGAGTGTATTTGTGTGTATTCATCGTTATGGATTAGTGTGTGTATGTGTGTGTAAATGAATTCATTAAACCTCATTTAGCCTGCAAGGATGTTCTGCTGCTACATTAACTGTTCCAGAATAAAGAAGAATAAAGGGGAGCGGGGAGGGGACCTTGAGCGTATAAAATTTCATAAATCTCGATGGTTTGTCTGAGTAGTTGGATAATATTTTCCTTCCTTCCTTTTTTTTTTAAAAAAAGATCAGTTTCAACAGCTTCTGCTAAACATTCACTCACAAGCAAATAAGAGAGCAGAAAATTGCACTGTGCCATTTGCCGTGGACATTTCCACCACATTCACAAATTTAACATTTAAAAAATGGGAGAAAAAAAAAAAAACGTTATTTTCGTATCAGCTTTCTACAGTTTAGCTGAGCCGTTACTCAGACTGGTGACTGTTTTACTTTACAGTAAATACCACAATGCCTCCAGAAAACCTTTCTTTAGGTTTTTTTATATCGCTCATTCCTTTAAGGGACATGTCTTGGACAGACAGAAGCTGGGTGGCAGTAACCTAGTGGGTAAAACCCCCGCCTGTTTACCAGAAGACCACAGTCACAGGTTCACACCCCACTTACTACCATTGTGTCCCTGAGCAAGACACTTAACCCTGAGTTGCAGGGGACTGTCCCTGTAACAACTGATTGTAAGGTGCTCTGGATAAGGGCGTCTGGTAAACGCTGTAAATGTAATGTAAATGTAAGCTGTAGGGGGGGGTGAATTGTCCCTTTAAGGGGCTTTTATCTGGTGAAACGCTAGCCTGAAGAAGTGCAGCTTCCTGCAGATTTCTCATCTATAACTGACAGCTGAGGAGGCGCAAAAGCAAGAAACCGAGCCGAGCGCGGCACTAATTAGCTTCCCTTTTGAAAATACAAACTGAGAAGTGCAGCATATTTTCTTCCTGTGACATTTAATATACTCATGTACAGAGCAAATATTACATTAGGTGTGCATTTTCCGTCCATGAAACAAAACAAAAAAGGAAAAAAGGGAAATAAAATAGGCATTTAAATTAAAACTGAACAGGCATACAGTAATAAATAGTACAACTGTGTTCCCCAAAATTAAAAAAAAAAAGGCCTCCTGTTACCTACAATAAAGAGTAGTAAGTAGATGGGCACACCTACAATTCTGAAGCCAAGAGTACAGTACCAGAACCGCTCTGTATGTACAGTATATTATATAAAATCTCATTAAAATCTGATAAATATACATAGCTCATTATGCCCTTTGGACCGCTTCCATCCCTCGCCCTCTGACTTTAAAATAGCGAGAATCGCCGCTACCTCCTCCTGAGAAACTGACCAGGTGTCCGCATTCGCAGGTTGCCCAGGCAACACCACAGGTGTCGGCCAATCCGAGTGACTTGCGCCGTCAGGAGCTTTTCAGGGTTTTGCAGTTCAGTCCACCAGCACCAGCACCCACGTACCCCCCGCCCCCCTTCCCCTCAGCTGCAGAGGGCATATACAAGGGTCTCGGCACCAGCCATCCCGAGCTTTTCCCCGTCGGTCGTCTCCCCCGCTGAGCTCTCGCTATAAGATCAGCCTCTGGCCCAGGATCTTGCGGTTGATTTCAGCCAAGGCCACAGAAAACACAAAGGCCTTCTCATCTGAGAGATTGGCATAGATGTCCACTTCTTTCTCCTGCTTGTCTGTAGAGACAACAAAAAACACATTTTTTTATAATGCGATGCAAACAAAACGCTGCATTATGAGGGTGAAGAATAAAAAGTTTTTTCCCCCCTCTTTGGAACAGCTGACACAGCACAAGGCCTGAAAGTGACACCATGATTTATTTAACAGCAAGCACAGCAAAGTAGTCCATCTGTAAATCATTAATCTGAACACACAGGCTCCCGCTTTGTCACAATGCTTAACCAATCGAGGAGTGCTTCTCAAAACTGATTACAAAACCCTGGAATGTTCAGCGCCCGTGGCTGAAGATACGTACAAAATTTGCAGCTTGAAGTAGTTTTCTTTTTTTTTTTTGGCCTTCCCAACCCATATGATTACCACTTCAGCGTTTATTGGCCGCCTTCATACGAAATGTTTGTTGCAAGATGAAAATGAACCATGCGACCCATGAGCTGAGTGGTTTATGTCCTCCCCAGATGACTCCAGAGCGAGAGAGTGGCTCTTGTGAAAGTTTGAGGGTTGAAAGTCGACTCAAAACATGACATCTCGTGGCATCTAGATAAAATCTTTAACCTGAGCTGAAAATGTATCATATGCAGGCAACTGGGTCACAATAATGGAATGAGTTTCGTTCTGCATGGTTGTGGCTTATTTCCACTAATTCTAACCAGAATTACTGACGGAGGCTGTGGAAGTTTCCTCTGTAACAGAAGAATGAATGTACCTCTCTCCTCCTCCTGCTTCTTCGGGCCTGCAGTCTTAGGGCGGCCCCGCCCTCTGCGAAGCTGCTCCGACTGGCTGTTGGAGCGCGAGCGCCGCCTGTTTTCCATATCACTGGGTGAGGTCGAATTGATCTTCTCCCTGCGGATTCTTTCCGGCCGCCTTCTCTTCACATCCAATTTGTCTGAGGACACAGAAAGAAAGCATAAATACTTAAAAAAAATTTTTTTGATATTCATGTTATTGATGAGGTATTGAACGATTTGCTTGTGTGTCGGAACGTTACTGCCTCTAGTGGACAAAATTCTAAATTTTTGGGTCTCAGAACATTCACAAAAGAAGAATTACATTTTCAATTTAGGCAAGTGAAATTAATACTAAAAAAAAATTTAGCCCAGCCTAGCTCTGAAGACTATGTGCTGATTTTCTGCATACGTTCATCAAATATAAAAGCGAGTCCTGAGTGATTTCATCGGTGAAGTGAGTTCAATAGCCTGGCAGGAAGTAGGCCTGCCGCACAGCAACTCTCACAGTCTTTATTTTTAGGGCTCTTCACACTCAAAACGAACCGAAACAATGGCATGTCACGACACCTATGGGACGTGGGTGGAAAAAAAAACTGTTCATATGACATTCAGAGTCAAATTTCACGCAAAAAAATAAAACAATTTGGATTAAAAAAAAACATCTTCTTATTTCATTTCAGATTTTCATTCAAATAAACAAGCCCTCCCCAGTCAGCCCTGCACCGCACACAGTTCCTCTGCCTACTACGCGTCAGCGCAGGAATTCTAGCCCTGCGAACGGCCTGTCTTAACAGGAGCGCGATTGTTTCGAGGGGGATTAAGGACGTGACTTATTTTATTTGCAGAGGGCCGTGACACAATCGCTGCGTCGCACTGCTGCCTTATCATTCAGCGTTCCTCAGAAGAAATATTTAGCTCCAAAATGTATTTCCTCCTGGCGGGAGGTATTCGCAAGTGAAATGCCATGGCCGAGGCCGGCGCTAAAACAAACCGACTCGCAATTCGTCCAAACTCGCTGCAGTTTGTTGATTCCTCATTACCTGGGGAGCGGGAGAGGGACTGCAAGGGGGAGGGCGCCAGTTATTAAAGCCACACAGTGTGTGTGTGTGTGTGTGTGTGTGTGTGTGTGTGTGTGTGTGTATATATATATTTTTTCCCCTGTTGGAAGGAAGCCTGTGCTGACATGGAAACCTGAATTCCACAGACGGCCTGCAGATAGCCCGCTGAAGGGAAACAAATGGTGAACTTCTCTGAAAGGGGAATTAGCAAATGCCGGCTAACACCCTTCATTAAAACACAGAGGCAGCCGTGATCCAAGACTTCCTTGTCTACTCTCAGCCATTAAGAACAGTAATGCCACCGTATTTCTACAAGATCTAGTCACTTCAATCAATTCTGTATTGTGTAGAAATACTACATATAAACTAAAACACATATTATTTTGTAACATATTGGCGCTTATTGAGAGTATGTTATATAAAAAAGCCTCTGCTATGCACTCGCCTCCCCTAAGCCTTAATAAAACACCTCATTATAAGCAGTCGTTACATATAATCAGATGGCTGCCCGTGGATTATGTAACTTCTCTTCTATATTATATTATAATAATTTTTCTCTTCAAAATAACTATTCACGTAGCAGATCATAGTGATTCATTTACTCCACTCCTGGACATTTAGTCAGGGGACGAAACTGCAGCCTGGCCGAGGTTCGACTTTCCACGCAGGGGGGAGGCGGCGGGACTGGGCTTTTCAGCCGGGGGGGGTGATTAGCGTTCCCATCCCCCCCCAACGCTCGCAGTACCAGGCCAGGCACTACTGCTATATATCATGCTGCTTATTAAAAGCGCTCTGCGCCCGACCCGGTGGGCTTAACACCATAACAACCAGCGCAGCAAGGGGACATCCGCGTCATCCCACATGATATTCATGCAATTCGAGAACCGGATCCCAACAATGGAATAAGCACACAGGGCTCAGTGGTCTAATATCAGTTTCCTTTCTTTAAAAAAAAAAAAAAAGGCTTATAAACGTGGTTCTACATTAGAAACGTAATATTTCCCTCAACCTACTGCCTTTGTGTGAAGTTGGTGTGGTGATGGCGTGAGAATTCGTGTGGTTTTTAGGCCATTACCCAACACTGGCGGAGGTCGCTCGTTCAGCTTGGCGTTTAGAAGCTTCCTACTAATGAACACGTATCCACAGGGACACGACTTGCAGGCCACGGGGATCTGGGGGGGGAGAGAGACACGTCAAGGTTAATATTCTCCCGAAGTGTGAACACAGGCATCGCAACATGTTTAAAGACAAAAAAAAAAAAAAATAAGAATAAAAAGTCTGCGTTCGATCAGACGGAATAAATGAGAGGAAGGGGACGATTCGGTCATCTGCGCCGCGTTGGGAATAATTGTCCTTCGCGTCGCGTGGAGGAAAGAGAGAGGGGGACATGGACGGGGGGACGGGGACAGAGGGACACGGGAGGGGGCGCATCCACAAACCTCTCAGTCGCCGGTTTTTTTAAATATTCGCGTTCTAACGTCTCGCGTCGCTTCTGGCCGCGTCGGCCGGTTTCCGGCGGGGCATTGTTCGGAAATATTGGATATCATATTCTCTCCGATGTCGCCATTTCGGCTGCCGCCGGCATACGTGTCGGCTAGCTTACTCCCCGAGTCGCGGCGAGCGTTTAATAAAAAGAATTCCTATTCTCTCAGACGTCGGAAAGTTGCTCTGGTTAAAACGACGGAAGATGTCTCGCACACGCCGCGACACGCGACGTTCACGGTGCACCGAACATAAGGAAACGTCCAGCTACACCGAGCTGCGAGCAGCAATATTCCGGATTTTAATCAGGAATTTTGTCGCAGAAAACTGGAAAACGGGGGGGAGGCATCGTGGAAAGACCGCTTCACGTCTCCACTCCCCTCCCGTTCGCAACTTTTGACACAGTTGCTGGAGTATTTCCCTTCGGCACCGCAGCAAACACACCGCGTTTAAAAGGGGCACATTCATTAAAAACAATAATCGTATTTCTCACCTGTTGGTCGCATTCGGGACACGATTTGGTGGCCATTTTCACTTTCTTGGCTTTATTCGCTGACATTTTTTGTCAATTGTTCGTCGTTACGGTGCCAGCTTGTTAAATTGTTGATAATTTCTTTTTTTTGCGTGCAGGCCCGTCGTCCCCGCCTCTCGCCGTTAAACTCCCAGAGCTGCCGCACTTTTCATATGTATTTTTTTATTTAACTTATTCATTGATTTATTTATTGGTTCTGTATTATACGAAGTGCAGCTGGTCGGTCCCGGGAGCTCAGGCGCGTAAAGCCCGAGCAACATCAATCACACCGGAGCGTTGGCGCATGCGCACTGGCCAGCGGCTCAATATGGGCTTTCCAGGGTCCCCGCGGCGCGCATGCGCGGCCGCTCTCCGGCGCAGGATTGGGGGGAAAAGGAAACACACACACACACACATTTATATACGTAGATGTAAGAGCCGATGGATTTTTGTGTCCTGTGATGTGTCTTCTGTCCGCGTCCCCCGAACGGAGCATGCGTTGTTCGCCGCGTTCGTCACATGGTCGGAGAACAATATGTGCTGATCTGGGTTCGTCGCAAATCTTCAGCGAACAGCGAGCTGTGAAGGGCACAAGCAAAAAACAAATCTTTTTGCAATCATTGCCAACAGGCACGTGGTTTTGAAAAAAAAATCCAGAAGAATAAATCCAAAACTTTACATTCTACACATACGGGTGCTACTATGAATGTTTGATTTGCATGATGCCCAGGAACAGTTGTTGAAAGCTTCTGAGATGTTGGAGAAGTCGAAACGCCTTAAAGGACCCAACATGGGCACCCATCCCCCACCAGTACTGCTCCCATTCCTACTATCCCTTGTGATTCCTTTAATCCCATAGTTACATCATTACGTTTACGAAATAAGAACACTGGAAATGACTTTTTGTGTAGAATTTGTTTTGAGGTGGTTGAGATGTGTTAAAACTTGTCTAAAGCCCCCTTTTTTGTAAAGTTCATTCAATGGTTGTGTGTCTAAACTCTCACACTGCTACTGGCCTCACTTCCTTTTGAAAGGGTCTTCTTCGCACTGTCGCCAGGACAGGTCTTGTGTCTGCACACAATCACATTAATATTTATGTGCACGGGAAAGTGCGGTAGGACGGAGTGCGGAGTGTCAAACTGCATTTTATCAGCACAACTGGGGCATTTAATGTAGCTTTCACGTGTGGTCATTTCAGAAATCAGTTAGCAGACATGAGCAATACTTATATTCACTACCCACAGCCCTGAATATGCATTTTGTAATAAAGTACAATACTATTATCACTACTGTAAGTAAAGAGTACTATAGTTGTTTGGAACTGTTATAATCTTGTTGAGGCTATATTGATAATCCACCATTAGCAGAAACACAATGAAACCTCAAAGAACAGAGGATCCATGTTTCTCAGTCCAAACTAACAATTATACATAAACCCTGAACATTAAACTACAGCCATTTTATAATAAAGGGATGGGCACAAAGACACAGACATCAGTGTGTCCCATCAAGCACTGCTTTCAGCTGGGAAATGGCCAGCAAGCCTCCACTGAGAGCAGACAAGGCCCCGGCTGTTCGATGTATAAAGTACCATTTCACATGCAAAACGAGCTTCTGATGAATCATGCGGCCGAGCTGGGAAATGTGCTCTTTCAGCTCCACTCCGGGTTGTAGAAACACACAATGCTGCTGCCAATTCAAATATATAGTGGTATGAATACGTCTTTCACTTTAACCTGAAACAAAAATGGAAAGTGTATTCTGCTCCCCCGTAACAGTAACCTTGTTGTCCTAATGTCCTTCAGTCACTATAAAACTGCCAGCAAACATAGCAGGTACCACATGGTGGCCTTTGTGTGACAGGGCTCCTGCAGTAGCCCATTCCCCCCAGAAGGTGGTGGAAGCTCCCATGTTTACTCCATTTATTCATGACAAACACAATCTAATAACCTAAAATATTTAATTCAGTTGTGCAAGTCATAAAACCAATATTTTAATATATGTGTTATTAACTTGCGAAGTTTAAGCTGGACAATATATGGCCAAGGACAAAACCTTCAGCCATGCTCTGTGTGACTACATTAAGCCTATTTATGGCTGTTACCTTGGAAGATTTTGAAAGGTAATATTTTTTTCTCTTTAGAGTGAAATATAGGATTGTTTCAGTTATAGTGTGTAGTGTATAGTTATATAGTGTGGCTGTTCAAAGTGTGGAGATGGACTGAAAAAAAAATAATCAATTCATTTTTAAATATGAATAGATAAACCATATATACACAAACGTAATAATACACTAACATTTCTTTATGTATTTATGGCTACAGTTGGCTCCCGAAACATAATGTCCCTCAAATACCTTATTTTTCTAGGACAATAATAAAAATATCTGGCAAACATTTTGAATGATTATGTTCAGTATATAATATATTTAGGTCTTAATTCTGTAGTAGCCTGGCATATAAGAACTAGAAGAGAGTCAGTTTGAAATGCACCTGTGGGTGGCTAGTTCTCTGACCTGGAACCCTCAGCCAAAGTGTCGACTGTCCAGTGGAAGTCAAGGTCAAGGGAATTGTGACTGCTCGATCCCAGGATCTGAGACATGTTGCTTTGTCTTACTTCTGCTGTGTTTTCCCAAAGGAAACTCTTTTAATGTCCATGCTTCCCCCTCAATGCATTTCCAGTGGAAACCTGGTCTGTTGGCCAAAACAAACAGCTAATCGATAATCACATTTATAGGCTGATCAGGACAATCAGTGTTTTAGAGATTCAGAAATCATTCAAAGTTGGAAACATTTACTTTACTTTACTTTATTTTGCAGACGCTTTTATCCAAAGCAACTTACAAGAGGAAGCTACCAGCAATTTTCGTTCGATTTCTATAGAATTTTGAGTTTACAAAACTAAGAGCCCTGATAAGGCTTAACTTGTCAGCAAAGAGCATGCTCGGAGATTGTTAAGTGCTAGGCGAAGAAAAAAATTCTAATATATATATATATTTTTGTATTGTTTTGTGCAATGTGTATGCATGTGCTGGTTTAAGTGTTAGATTTGTCTGAAATACTTTCTGAATAAGCGGGTTTTCACCTGCTACTTAAAGGTGGTGGTAGTCTCGGCTAGTCGAATGGAGGAGGGCATTTTGGCTGATTGAAGATGAGACGGGCTGCCATATTTTGGAACATCTGGAGTGGTTTTATGGTGACTGCAGAGGCTCCAGCCTCTGGAGAGAGTTACAATAGTCGAGTTTGGAGATGACCATTGCCTCGACGAGGAGCTGCGTAGCCTGTTGCGAGAGAAAAGGCCTAATCTTGCGAATGTTGTAGAGAGTAATCCCCCCCTTTAAAAAACCTGTTTAACCAGGTACACTTGATCAACTTTTTCTATTAACAAACCAAAACCAATAGATACAATGTTATCCAACAACTACAGTTAGTAGTTAATATTTTCCTAATTACAAAAAACACAAAAAGCTTACAAGTAAAATGCCTGTGTAAAGATGAAACTAATTTACTAATTTTTACAGATTTATTCATAATAATATATGTGGGAGGTAGTAACCTAGTGAACAAGAAGACCCAGGTTCAAATCCCACTAACTACCATTCTACACTGAGCAAGACACTTAACCTTAAATTGCTCCGGGGGGACTGTCCCTGTAACTACTGACTGTAAGTCTCTCTGGATAAGGGTGTCTGATAAATGCTGTAAATGTAAATATGTAAAAATATATGTAATATATGTCAAAACATTATAACAGTGATGTTTAATTAGAGTTACTAGTAGAATATGTTATAATTAATTAGTTCACAGTAATTAGGTTCATCCTACGAGCCACGTAAGAAAGACAATGTATTAAATGTGAAAGATTCGACGAAGTGAAAAACTTGCTCTAGAAAAAAATCTTTCACCGTCATTTTTGGAAAGAAAAAGCGGACGTCGTTCAAATTTCACACGTTCAATGAGGACTCTAATTGGTTTGAGGTGAGCAAAAATGAGAAAAATGCAGTAAATTAGTTATTCACAGTGTTTCAGTCGCAACTGTGCCTGGTCTAGATTATATGTAAATTGATTAGTCACATTGACCAATCGGCAGCGCCCGTCTTTATCACGTGATTAACGCGGAAGTAAAATACGCGGCGGGTCGTCGTTCTTTTCCTCTGAAACGTTCTTGAACCGGGCTCTGGCTGGAGAGGGGCGTGTGCGCCGACGCAGTGAAGTGACAGCGATTTTAACCGTGGGTGTTGTGGCGACGGCCAGCATTCATCATCCGGCGCCGGCTCCGTCCGTGGCTCCCATTCTCGGTCCGAAATGCATCGTTTGCACTGTCTGGTGAACCGCTCCGTGGTCGCCGGTGCCCTGGAGCAGCGGGCCGCGCCGCTGATGCCGAAGTCGGGATGCCACCAGGACTTCGTGAGGTTCAAATCGCAGGGCCCGGTGGGGCTGAAGCGGTTCAGCACGGCGGAGGCCACCGTAGCCGCGGCCGGGAAGATGCGCGAGAAGACGCTGACGATGGAGACCCTCAACCCGCATGTGAAGGCGGTGGAGTACGCGGTGAGGGGGCCGATCGTCACCAAAGCCGGCGAGATCGAGCGGGACCTGCAGGAGGTAAACGTGGCCGTGATACCCGCTCACCGCGTGTAACATCGAAACAACGTTTGAGATGGAATCAAAGTTTGGCCACATGGTGACAGAGAGCGGAGGGGTTGCGTCATGCGCCGCATCCTCGCTGCAGATAATAAACCCCACCGCGTCCTACCACTAAAGATCCGGGGTGGAGACTCCACAGCTAGACAAGGGGGTCAAAAGGGGATCTATATATTATTCAAAATATACCCCGTGGAGTAGCGTCTTTCTCTGGGACGCAGTAGGGTTTTATTATTTATTTTACAACATTTACCAGCCACAATGTTAGTAAGCGGGGTTTGAACCTGTGACCGTGGGCCTCGTGGGTGCGACACTCGCTTGAATCAGATCACCACAAATTGGTCAGACGTTGGCCAAGAGACACCTGTACGCCTACAGATCCAAGGTGTTCTCCACAGGGTTAAACCAAAAAAGCCCCGCCCTGCATCTGGAGAACATCTTACTTCCAGTCTCTCAAAAGCCTGGTAATTAGTGTGGCAGGTTTGGAATGAAAACCTGTGTGTCAAGTCTGTCACTTATTTAAGAACTGGCCAAATTCACACTAGTACAGTATCTGGTGCATCAGAAGATGCAAGTTTGACTACATCGTTGTTTCAGACTTCTCTGTTTTAATGTTTTTTTAATGTTTCTATTCAACTAATTTTGTTTAATTTCATGGAAAAGCCAGGACATTTCTAAATGACACTAAACTTTTGAAAGTATAGTATTTATATAGTGTTTCTAGTGAACACAACCCTGCCAAGGCTGCTTTTCGCAGACTACATCTCAGAACAATAATAGTGAATAGATATCAGCAAGGAAACCCAGTGTATTAGGCCTGTGTGTGGAATTGCATCATATATTTCCATTTCTGATCTGTTCTGTTTTCCTTTGACACTAAGTATTGCACCTCTAAATGTGATCTTCTCTGTGTTTGATTTAATTATGTCGGCCCAGGGAGGAAAGCAGCCTTTTACTGAGGTGATAAAGGCAAACATTGGAGATGCTCATGCCATGGGACAGCAGCCGATCACTTTTCTTCGACAGGTAAGAAAACTTGAATGAATTGATTTTCAGAATCTCCATGTCACCTGAATAAGGGACTTTTACCCTGACATGAAATTGCTTTTGCTTTTATATCGGTATTATTGGTCCCCTAAACTGTATCTGAAGTCTCTTTCTGAAATTCAGCCGTGGTGCAGAATTAAAGCCACTTTGATGAGATTTCGGTCGTTTCGGTGTCTGTAGCTTTAAATGCAAATGAGGAGGAGAGAGGTGGGATAAGGAGGAGAGCGGCCTATGGAAGTTGAGGGGGCATTCGCGGAAATACCAGAAAAAAAGCTGCCGCCCTCTGAACAGCTTATCGCAATTCATAGACAGGATGGATCAGGGGTCGGAAACCCTTAACACTCAAAGAGCCGTTTGGACCCAGTTCCCCCAAAAGAAACAAATTCTTCTTTTGCCCCAAAGTCAGAAATTCCTAAAATGACTATAACACTGCAAATATTTTTACTTTTATGCTCAGAAGTAGGCTAGCGTGTTGCTTGTGAAATGTTTTCTTCATGCAAAAATAATTGCACATATGCGGATGGGGTGTGTTAACGATATCAGAACACACAATATAACTTTTTTTTTTTTTTTTTTTTTACGAGCACTAATATGCGTGTAGGTGCCGATGACGTGACAAACATTTAATAAACCAGATGAGTCGGACAAAACCCGGCCAGACAAAGAGGAGATCTGGACGTCCTAACTTAGTGGCCCAATCCTAACTCTATATAACTTACTTTTGAAACGCAACGTATCTAAACTGATGAGCAGCTCTGGTGGTTGTGGTCAGGCAGGGTGGTGGGCATCTCCTAATAATCTTAAAATGTCAAACTACTATTAAAAAAATGGATAAAAATCAAATACACTTAAATTATGATTTATTTTAATCCACAGGGACCCCTGGGGTAGGGGAACTCGTATTACTGTTAAATCATCTCATTTCCATGTCAGGGGACTTTAATATTTGTCATGCGGTGGCTGGTGGCCTGATGTACTGCGCTGTTGTCTGTGGTGCCACAGCGCTCCGGTTGTTTGCTCTGCAGACAAAGGGAAATCTCTGGGCGGTGGATGAATTGTCTGGGATACCTGAGAAGATGGGACAGAGCTTCGGGAGTCAGCAGAATGGAAAACTGTGCACATTCTAGCCAGCGCTGCCATGGCGACGGGGCCGGGCGGCTATTCCCACCGGTCAGCGGAACAATCGGGGGCCACTCCGACCTTGGGGCCTTCACAAGTACTGGCATTTACTAGCCAAAGTTAATGGAGATAATACTCAGCAGGCACACTCTAACTGATAAGCACTAAAATGAAAAGGGATGTAAATCATGTCATGTGACACACTGTCCAGAACGTTCAGGACGTCCCTCCCAATCGCATCGCTCAGCAGAATGTTCTGAAAGGAGCTGCAGGAACTGATTCACCACAAGGTGGGAAGAGTGAAAGAAACTTCCGGCAGCGCGGTGTGGTGTAATGTGAAGAGGCCGTGTGGGACTGGAGCACAGGACGAGGCGCCGCGTTTGCGTATGTCTGGTTGAGCTGAGAAAAAGCAGCAATGTCCTCGTCAGATGGCCGCAGTGCTTTCAGGTCTAAACTGTCCCCCGTGACCGAGATCCCGCCACCACTGTGTCCCTTTACCCTGTTTCGGGGGGAACTGTCCCTGTAAGTAGTGAATGCAAGTCACTTTGGACCATTTAAATGCAATTTGAAGTATTGTAATGTAATGCCACCTCATGACATAAAGCTGCACAAACGCAGGACTCCCTTTCACCAGGTCATAAAACCGTGAGATTTTAATAAGCAAGTGTTCATCACCAACAACTCAGAAATGGGCCAACTGGTAGAACGCAAACTCTTTCTTCTCTGTGCTATGCTAAATGGGGCATGAACAATTTTTTTAACAGTAGGCGCCAAGCGCTGGGAACAGGGCTCTTACGAAACAGGCCAGTGCGCGATTCGAAAAGAGACCCGAACGCAGTCTGCCGTGCAGGACTGCATTCTACCCGAGGACAGATGTAGAGTTAACGTTAACATACCTACTCTTTACTTTACTCTACGGAGGAAGCGTATTTCATTTTCATTTAAAGGCTCCCTATCTTGAAAACGTCACTTTGGGAGATTATTGAACATTTAATACCAGTTCGCCTGACTATGGTCCTGCAGTGGCTAGAAATGGCGATATGTGTAAAGTGCTTTGGTCGTTCTGCTTTGCCGTTTCAGAGAGCGGCAGCTCAGACTGTTGGATCCGGAATTTGCCATTAGGTTTTTGTTTTTTTTTCCTGGAAAAACACAGACACGACTTCCTGTCTGCGGCAAACATCGTGGTTGGTGAACGGTGTTGATGTCATTTTTTTTTTTTCGAATGCCCCCTCAACTTCTATAGGCCGCTCTCCTCCTCGTCCCGCCTCTCTCCTCCTCATTAGCATTTAAAGCTACAGACACCGAAACGGCGCGTCCTGGGAAACCTCATTGTGGGTCTGGATCAAAGTGGCTGTAAAGAGACTTCAGATACAGAATTAGAGGACCAATAATAACAAAATGCAAAAAATACATTTTAATGTTAGGGGACCTTTAACTGATAAAAAACAAAGTATAATTCATGAGTTGCCTCTGTTTACCATCATAACGGCTCGCGGTGCTGCGGTCATGGTCATAAGCAGCTTCACAAGATGATCGTTAAGACCGAGTCACTAATGGGGTGAGAGGTTGTGGTAACTCTAGGGCCCCACCGCTGGATCAAAATAAGCTATTCATAGCATGTAGGCCAAAGGGTCCCAGAGCTCAATATTTTTCATGGGGCCCAGGATTCCGAGCGACTTCCCTGCCAGCAGATATGTGTTCCCCGAAAATAGCTTCAGTGGTCGTCAGTGGCTGGCCCATCCATTCTTAATAACCAGGCTCTTTACGACCTGATGAGAGGTGAGAAGGTGCAGCAGGACGGATTATGATGCATTACGAATCACCTGTTCCCATGCAGCCTCCACCCACCTGAGCTCATGTCGTCCCACAGAGTTTGGTGTCTCGTTATGTTAAAGGAAAGTCCCCCCTCCGATGGAACGGCACATTCAGTTTCCTTTTTAATGCACTACTTTAAATGATCTCATAATTTCAGGGCTACCTCGCAAGTGGCAAATCTCACTTCATATTTCCGATCTTTCGTATCATCTAGATGTCAGGTTGGCTGCAGTCCTACTTATTGCGCGCGTGTGTTCCCCCCTCAGGTGGTTGCTCTCTGTACGTTCCCCGAGCTGCTGGACAGCCCCACGTTTCCAGAGGATGCCAAGAAAAGAGCACGTCGCATACTTCAAGGATGTGGCGGAACGAGCCTTGGTGTGTGTCTTTGTGTGTGTGTGTGTGTGTGTGTGTGTGTGTGTGTGTGTGTGTGTGTGTGTGTGTGTGAGCGTGAGAGATGTTAACCAGAGCTCCATGTCCCACATATATAACGCAAGGCTTTCTGGACCAGTGGTGGCCTAGCGGTTAAGCAAGCGGCCCCATATTCAGAAGGTTGCCGGTTCGAATCCCGATCCGCCAAGGTCAAAGTCCAAAGTCAAACTGAAAAAGTGAAGTGATTGTCACATGTGATACACAGCAGCACAGTGCACTCAGTGAAATTTGTCCTCTGCATTTATCCCATCACCCTGAGTGCCATGACAGGTGCCCGGGGAGCAGTGTGTGGGGACGGTGCTTTGCTCAGTGGCAATTTGGCAGATCGGGATTCGAACCGGCAACCTTCTGAGTACGGGGCCACTTCCTAAACCGCTAGGCCACCACTGCCCTGTGTGATTTAAAAATAATGGAATTCATCATTATACGCTCTGTGACAGGCTCATACACTGCGAGTCAGGGCGTGGACTTCATCAGACAGGACGTTGCTTCATATATAGAGCAGCGGGACCACGGCGTGCCTGCTGACTGGGAAAATGTATATCTGACGACAGGAGCCAGCGATGGTATTGTGGTGAGTAAAGCCTGCAGAAACAGAGCCCTGTTTTCAGACGCTGTGTGTGGTGCTTGTTCGCCACTGTGGGGTTATAATCGTCTTGGGACCGCGTAAACGACTAGGTACACTTCAACTGCAAGAGACAGAAAGTAAAAAAAGAACATATCCAGGGAATCACATTGGATGATTTTTAAATATTTGTGTTATGGTGCCAAAAAGCACCTACAAACAAGTAAGAATTCTGTCCCTCACAGACCTAACAGAATATTTTTTTACGTTCTGTTTCTCACAGTTGAAGTGAACCTATAATGAGAATTGCTTCTTCTTAAGTGGTGCAACTTGCACTCTATATACTTTTTCGGATGGAAAATGCACACCTCATTCAATGTGTTTTCTTTATTTTCATGACCATTTACGTTGGTAGATTCTCACTGAAGGCATCAAAACTATGAATGAACACATGTGGAGTTATGTACTTAACAAAAAAAAGGTGAAATAACATGTTTTATATTCTAGTTTCTTCAGAATAGCCCCCTGTGCTATTTTTGTGCTTTGTACACTCTTGGCATTCTCTCGATGAGCTTCAAGAGGTCGTCACCTGAAATGGTTCTCCAACAGTCTTGAAGGAGTTCCCAGAGGTGTTTAGCACTTGTTGGTCCAGCTCAGCCCAAACCATCTGGATTGGGTTCTGGTGACTGTGGAGGTCAGGTCTCCACTTTTTGTTAAGTACATAACTCCACATGTGTTCATTCATAGTTTTGATGCCTTCAGTGAGATTCTACCAAAGTAAATAGTCATGAAAATAAATGGTCATGAATGAGAAGGTGTGTCCAAACTGTTGGCCTGTACTGTAAGTCGATACAAATGAAACAGGTAAACCATAACTGCACGGAAATGTCCTGAACAGACGGACCACAAATGTTGGTTTTGTTTTTGAAACAATTAGGCAGCACAAGAACAGAGTTAGTGCGGACAGAACCATTTTAATTGAGAGAGTATGTTACCGTCCTGTTGTATTCGTTTCCTCACTTTTGGTCTTTTCTAGAGTATCCTGAGGATGCTGGTCTCGGGCCAGGGCTCTTCGCGCACTGGCGTGATGATCCCGATCCCGCAGTACCCGCTCTACTCGGCCGCCATCACTGAAATGGAGGCCGTGCAGGTCAACTACTATCTGGACGAGGACAACTGCTGGGCCCTGGACATCAACGAGCTCCACCGGGCTTATCAAGCGGCCAAGCAGCACTGTCAGCCCCGGGTCCTCTGCATCATCAACCCAGGAAACCCTACTGGTACGGCCAGGCAGGAGATCGTAAATGATCACACATCTCTTCACTTTATTCATCTCATCTCACCAAATACTGTAGTGCTTTTAGCTTTATACAAGTAAATATAATAAAAAACCAGAGCTGCTGTGTTTGACAGTCAAACACAAGGAAAAGGCAGTGATTTCATCTTTTTTTTTTTTTTTTTTTTTGCAGAGGCATATGAATCAGAAATGATTGGTTTTAATGACAACACTCCGGCCTCGTTGTAGATTTTTATGGCATTGAGTGCTTCTGTTCAGTGCTAGTATTCTGGTAAGCAGGTAAATGGATATCTGTACGACTCTCGTATAGCAGCCACCGACACGGTAGACTGTAAGGATGGGTTTGAGTTTCCTGCGTCCCCCCCCCTGGATTATAGGTTAAAGAAATATGGGCCGTGCCATGGGGCCTTTCAGCCCATATCATCCTAGAAGTCTCCTGGTATCTGATATCTAACATTTGGCTTAACGTTCACTTCCTCGCTCTACTTGTTCCTCTTCGTGCGCAGGTCAGGTTCAGAGCCGAAAGTGCATCGAAGAAGTCCTCCACTTTGCCTATGAAGAGAATCTCTTCGTCATGTCTGATGAGGTAATTAATTTTTTTATAGGACCACTCTGAACAACTCTTCCAGCCTGTTACTTCTCATGAGGTTTGATATTTTCTAAATTACCCAATTTAGGCAAATTAATATTTTTTTGAGACCACTATATCATTAGTCCTACAACAGGACAGGAAGTGCAGTACCTTTCCTCCCCTCAGATATTATAATCCAGGGTTGCGCAGTGCCGCGGTTGTTTGCGTCGGTGCTTCGCACCTGCAAGGTCATGAGTTTGAATCCTGGTGTCTGTGTAGATTACTTGGTCTCCCTGTCTTGGTGCGGGTTTCCTCTGGGTTCTCCATGTCCCCCCAGCCGCACAAAAAAATTCTTTGTGCGTGTGTGTGTGTGTGTGTGTGTGTGTGCAGCCTGTGGTGGTCTCTCCAGAATCCTCGACCATACACAGGATTCAGGGGGTAAGGATAGTGTGTGTGTGGCTTATCATTAGGGTTCCACGTGTGTACGTGTTCCAATCAGATTCCCAACATCATCCATTGATATTTTTTTTTTTTTTTTTTTCCACAGGTTTATCAGGACAACGTTTACTCCCCGGACTGTGAGTTCCATTCCTTTAAGAAAGTGCTGTATGAGATGGGCCCGGAGTATTTTAACAGCGTGGAGCTGGCCTCCTTCCACTCCACCTCCAAAGGATACACAGGAGAGTAAGTGTCTCTCCGAAACTCATGTTGGTGCATATGGACTGAATACTTTTTAAATGTAAAACTATTGAGTATCAGTTCATTCCGTGCCCTGATTCGTCGATTTACTGTAATTGAGTCTTCGGCCACGTTACTTTCTGCTACCACCCTGGGCCCCAGTCAGCATGTGACTGCAACACCAGCCTTCAGCGCCGGGGTCATCTTTCTGTGACCCTGGAACATTCCAGTGACCTGTCTGTGTGAACCAGCTAAATCCACAAATATCCTCAGTGACATGGACTCTCCACAATGTTCCGCCACCTAAGCGTGCCCCCTCATGTGACCTGACCTTTCGTTACCAACCTCTAGATGTGGCTTCCGGGGAGGGTACATGGAGGTGCTGAACCTGGACCCTGACGTCAGGGCCCAGCTGATAAAGCTACGCTCTGTGCAACTGTGCCCCCCCGTGTCTGGACAGGCTGCCATGGATGTCATTGTTAATTCCCCCCACCCTGAGGAGCCCTCATATGCACGCTTTCATGAGGTCAGTCTGTCAGTCAACTTAAATTAGCGTCTTTGATGTTTGTGCTACTAAAAGCTCATGCTTTATTTGTGTGCATTGGTAGCAACTCTCTCTTTATTTCATTGTTTTTTTTTTTTATTAATTATTATTATCCAGGAGAAGAATGCAGTTTTGGGGGCGTTGGCAGAAAAGGCGAAAATGACCGAGCAGATCTTGAACGGAGTTCCTGGCATACGCTGCAACCCTGTTCAGGGCGCCATGTATGCCTTCCCTCAAATCCTCCTCCCACCCAAGGCTGTGGAAGAGGCGAAGGTCAGCCTGCGTCTTCCGCCACTTTGGCTCTTCAATCACATAGAACTCCGTGGTTGATCATGTCAGCCTGCACACGACGTACAAGTCTATTCTGAACATTCCTCACTCCGTTTCTTTGTGAGCTTTGGTACATTCCAGTCATAGTTTAAAGGCACGAGTTGCTCAGCTCGGCCTTTCATGAACCGGTAAGTCTGGTTGAGTGGCAAGCGCTAAAAAAGGAAAGGCTGCGCTGTAACCGCACAGCAGCAGTTGGTGGAATTAGTTTTTCCAGTAGCCTGACGGAACACACTGCAGGGACTGTCCTATATTGCTGTCACGTGGACCTGTTTTTCCTCTCAACTGAGATGAAGTTTCCTGAAGATGCAGCAGTGGATGGTTGATGTGTTTTGCATTGCAGGCTTTGGGCATGCATCCTGACATGCTGTACTGCCTGCGGCTTCTGGAAGAAACTGGAATCTGTCTGGTGCCCGGCAGTGGTTTTGGACAGAGAGAGGGGACCTTCCATTTCAGGTGCCCCAGTACTTCACTTTAAAACATAAAGGGAACCGTTGGCATGTTTATTATGGCATAAAACCATACAGTTACAGACCTTGAATACATGAAGCCTGTGTCTCCTTATTTGACAGATGCCATAAATGAGTGCGTTGTTATCTCTCCTTAGAATGACTATACTGCCACCTAAAGAGAAGCTGAAGGTGCTACTGGACAAAGTGCGGGACTTCCACATTAAATTCCTCAAAGAGTATGCAACACTGGAGGAGCAACTTAGATGAGTGCCACGTTTCTTTTTTTTTTTTTTTTGTCAGGACTAACCCTTATTAGGATGCTTACAGCATTAATTTAAAATACCATGTTAGTGCTTCATTTTAAGATTCAAATCTCTCTTCATCTGTGCCTAAGTGCGACCATGGAGGCGGGGAAGTGTCAAATTGACACATAATATACAGAACGCTAAATATGTTCTGAATTTGAAATTCAATTTGAATATACTGAACGCTAAATACGTATATGTCTCTTTGTTGTGTTTGGAATGGGACGTCATTTATGACTTTGTTTTCCTTTTCATTGTCTTTAGTTCAGTCATGAAGTTTACAGTTTTTTTTTAAGGTTTACTAAGTATAACTGAGCTCCTGGAAGAGCGTCCATAACCTGCTGAAGATGGTACATGTGATGGACGGGGCCAAAACAAGCTGCTGAACAAAGACCGTGTCATTCCTGCAGTAGAAATCACACGGTTGTTGAGTTCTTGGGGAGTTTGCCTCTATTTATTTTTGCTGTTACTTTGCACATCTTGGGTTTGGTGGTGATGGTTTGCTGATCATGAAAGGATATCATAATGGATGCTTAATTTTGGTAAGGATTGTCACAGTCCTGAAAAATCATCAGCATTTACAGTGTGCACTGATATTCACAAATTCTAACTAATGAACTTAGAATCTTAGGTCTGTTGGTGTGACATTATCTGGGAAATGTCATATTTTCTGTCTTTATCCTGTCTGTGTAAGCGGGCTGGTGTAATAATAAGGGAACTGGCAATGTTATTTTCCGTACGAATTCTTACCAGCTGCCTCACAGATAGAGATTTATATTTTGCTATTTCTCTCTGGCAGAGGTGCCTTCTGTAGTGGAGAGCTAGAGGTCGCAACAAATATTTTAGTAAGCTGAAATTGTATATTTCATCTTTGTATTTATATGTTTATATAGCTCCTTTATTTTCCATCATTTCCACAACACAATGGAACGCTTGGTAATGATCAATACATATTGCAAATTTTCCCAAGAAATCACAAAAGACTGTTGAAATATGTCTTCTTTTAATTGTCAATATTTCTGAAATGAATTGTTTTGTACAATAAAAATGAAACCAGTAAAGATGTCTTTTTTTTTTTTTCATCTCTTCTTGTGTACACAGAAACAGTCAAACACAATTACACTCCTACAAACACAGCCAAACACAATTACACTCCTACAAACACAGCCAAACACAATTACACTCCTACAAACACAGCCAAACACAATTACACTCCTACAAACACAGCCAAACACAATTACACTCCTACAAACACAGTCAAACACAATTACACTCCTACAAACACAAATACACTCCTACAAACACAGGAAAACACAATTACACTCCTACAAACACAGTCAAACACAATTACACTCCTACAAACACAGCCAAACACAATTACACTCCTACAAACACAGCCAAACACAATTACACTCCTACAAACACAGTCAAACACAATTACACTCCTACAAACACAAATACACTCCTACAAACACAGGAAAACACAATTACACTCCTACAAACACAGTCAAACACAATTACACTCCTACAAACACTATTGCATTCCTACAAACACAGTCAAACACAATTACACTCCTACAAATACAGTGAAACACAATTGCACTCCTACAAACACAGCCAAACACTATTACACTCCTACAAACACAGTCAAACACAATTACACTCCTACAAACACAGTCAAACACAATTACACTCCTACAAACACAGTCAAACACAATTACACTCCTACAAACACTATTGCATTCCTACAAACAGTCAAACACAATTACACTCCTACAAATACAGTGAAACACAATTGCACTCCTACAAACACGATTAAACACAATTACACTCCTACAAAAACAATAGCACTCACACAGGAAATGAGAATTACTAACAGACCATTTGAACACTACACCGTTCACAAGCGTTTTAAGCCCAATAGCGCCCCCTACCAACAAATCGACAGAATTTACCTCAAATATCCCAAAAAAATCATGATTTGAAACGTCAATTGATTTAAATTAGACAAAATAATTAATGTTTTGGTAACAACTAATAACTTCAGCAGATGCAATCTAATTGTTCAACATGGAATAATAAAATAATAAAAAATATTATTAAAAAATGAATTTAAATCCAGATAGTTATATCCCTGTTTTCTTTTATTGTGCTGTACACAACATACGTAACAGTATGTTGTACCGTTGTAATACTTATACTGTACTGTTTCTATAACTTTTTAGTTTGAACATACATATTGAACAAAAACAATGTTGAACGTGTACGTCTAAGAACATTTTGTGCGCCTGCTATATTCTGTTCCGGGAAAGTCACGTTTCTAGTCGGAATTATATTGAGGGACCCCGTTCGCTTAAGAACACGGAAGTGATTAGAAGGAGCGCTCCTCCTTGACAAATAAGCGTTCTGTACGCCAGCTTTTTTGTGTGCATAAAAAGCTAAACATCTCTGTTCGAGAAAAGAACAGTGAACCGTTTTGTATGAAGCCCGAAATAAATCACTTTTAGCCGACAGATGCCAATGATTTGGTGCTTGTTTTATTTGTGGATCTGACAACCATCTTGTTGGCAAAAATTGGTTAATTAACGAAGACGTTCTGCGACCAAGACTAATGCTGGACTAATTCTCACTCGTTTAATATTAATATCTGCTAATTAAGTTTCCTAGCCAATTAGGCTCGGGTGAGCCTACCGCCTACGCGGTGATAAATGGAGCGTTTTGAAGGGCCTGCTCCGGGGAAGTGATGTCGGGGAGAAGGACCAGGAAGGTGAGCCGGAGCTCGGATGGCCAGCCCAAAGGGCAGCTCACCAACGAGCAGATGCTCAAAAGGAAAAGGGAGCTCTTCATTCAGCAGTTTGAGAAAGAAGGTAAAAGGAAAGGAAGCGCGTTGACCATGTCGGGTTCGGGTAAAGGTGCTTTCCACATTTTCGTTTTCCCCCTAAACAGCCCAGCAGCGCATTAAAGAAATGGAAACCAAGCTGGAGCAACTTCTAGCCACTGCTGATCGGGCTTTCCAAGTGGAACTGATGAAAATGCCCCTGTCCCTGCAGAACACCCTGATAAAAGACCTGGAAACCGGTAGGCCGAAGGCGCTCCAGCCTGAGCCACGTTCGAGGTGTACGGTTCCATCCGGCCCGGTGGCGGTTCACGAGCCGCTCTTCCCCGTTTGCCCGGCCAGAGATGTTTCATTCCTTCTCTTCCGTTCATTTCTAACCGTATACAGCACAGTTTGTCCGAACTGTCATTTCTATGATTTGTACCAGGTTTTAAGTGGTCACCAGTGTTCCTTTTGTATTTCTTTAAAGCAAATGACCTTCAAGTTGGAGAAGTCTCAATCACCATTAAGGTACAAGTTCGTTATGAGACGTTGTCACCAGCCCATTTCCTTTTTCGCAATATCAATGCTCCTCTCACCGCAGGCGGACGTTCCGAAGATTCAAAAGCCACTCGCCAGGAAGCCCAGCAAGAAAGGTCGTGACCTATTTTTGGTTTGGGTTTCATGAAACGGCAGTTTCTATAACTTTGTGTCTGTAATTGGCTTTAGTTAAGATAAGCGACCAAGGACCTCAGAAATCTGCTGCTGGCACAAAAACGGAGGGTCCGAAGGTGAATTTTTAAAGTGGCTTCTTTATTCTGAGTCTTATTTTTTGTCACTTATTGAATTTTGCATTACAGAAGAGGAGCAAGACGCGGTTACAAGAATCTGATAGTACTTCCCTGAGGTAGTGTGTGTGGTTGCAAAAAACTTGACCATGTATGTTGAGAAATGACACTGCTTAGTTGTAATTTTTATTTTATTTATTTTTTTAATAAAGGTTTGCTTCGAGTGTGGGTGCGAAAAGAACTCAATCTCGTGTTGCCAAGCTCAGCGACCCAACTCCAGTTTTTGGTTCCAGTAACAGGTGGCTTTTGTAATTTCAGGTTTGTGTATGAATGTGCTCAGCAGAAGAGTTTATTAACTCAAGTTCGGCTCTTTGCAGAACCAGAGCTCAAGCCACTCCTGACGATATCCCAGTGTCCAAGTCGTTTTTTAGCGCGAGTGTAGCCACCGGCCACGGAACGGTAGCTGCTTCCCTCATAGTTTTTTAATGAGCCTCCGTACGTCGCCTGTCCTGCCGTGGTGGTTTTTATTTTCTCTTTCCCATCTTCCCCTAATCATGTTTCTGAAGATGCTGCACATTTCAGAAGACAACAAGGATGACCTTGACGTTTGCAAACTGGACAGTGTGGCCTTACTCCACATGCAGAAATTGAGGGTAAATAAATATTTAATTTCAATACAGTATATTGATATGCATTTAATTTTAATTTTTTTTCCCCTCCCAGGAGCTCATTGACTACGTTTTCAACAAAGTGATTTCAAAGGCTAGTTCTATTTAATTTTGTACTTCGAAAGCTAGTGTCATTGTGATTTGCTGAATTTATATTATAAGAATATTTTATTTGTTATATTTGTTTTAGCACTCTAACAAAATCACAACTATGGGGGGGAAAAACATTTTTAGAATCCTGTTTTGTGCCCACCTGTTATATGGAGCATATTTAAAGAAATTGACATGCATTGTTTAATTTTTGTTGTAAATTCAATGTCATTTTAATTTGTTTCTATTAAACAGTCCCCCCACCCACATTTTCAATTCATCTTAATAGCAATGACTAGCAACGACAGATTCACAGGTCTGTTAAATTGTCATAAATTTTTCCTGTGAGGAGCAAACCTCCCTTCCACCCCGATCTGCTATGATGTGCAAGCAATGGATTCCAGTGCCTGGTTAACTAGTCATTACTGATGTGCTGCATGGTTAATTACTGTGAACACTACAGCCTCAAAGTACGCTTTGCACGTGCAGATTCTGTGCATCTGGTCTTTCCACTGTGATCGCTGTCTGGCTGTTTCAAGCTGGTGTCACTACAACTGTACTCCAATGTGTACCTATAGTTTAGGTCAAGATTGCAAGATCTCTCATGCTGTAGTAATGCAAAGGCCAACCGAAAGAGATGCACTGTTCTCATGATGCTGATGTACGCGTATTACTGTCGCTGAGGTACAAAGTAATATACATGGATAGTAACAGCTTAAAAAAATTACTTTTTGCAAGGCTGAACTAATATAAAAAAATACATAGCTTTAAAAGTTAGGTCTGAAGAGACCACAAAAATAAGTAAAAGCTTTAAAAGTCTGGGAATGCTAAAGAAAATGGACTAGTTTAAAGACCGCCTTTAAAAACAGAGGTTGTAGGGGCAGATTTAATGTCAAGTGGCAGCTTAAACAAAATGTTATAAGTGAATATGTAAAGTTCGATTTAAAAAGTCTATATGTTTAGAGTTGGTTTATACACATTGCACCATGGTGTATTGCATCTGTGTATTTGTTAGTCTATGAACTTGTGGTCAGCTGCAGGAGTCTGACGCAGAAGAGACTGCTCAGTGCCGTCAGGGTCTCCTGAATGGGGTGGGCATGTTATCCAACGTGGACAACTCTGTCCACAGGGCATCCTAGGTCATATCTGGCTCTCCAGATCAGCCAGTTTGGTCTCTTTCTGTCCCCAGCAGACCACACCATAAAAGATGGCTGATGCCACCACAGAATCCTAAAAGGTCCTCAGGAGCAGCTGCTGCAGGTACAGTGTTTATCCAGCCAGTTGATCTGCGCAGGACTTCCACCTGGACCCACTGCCTTCCTGGCTTTCATCCTCCTCAGTTCACCCCTAACCTGCGTGTCTGAGAGAGACGGGCCCGAGCAATGAGCTGGAGGAGGCGTGAAGCCCGCTGGCAGTGAGATGGTTTTAGTTTTTATAAGAATGTTGTTTTATTATTGGCCAATGGGGACAGTCTAGGACTGTCAGCACTGCAAGCCTGCAGAAGCGCCCATAGGACACCATGCTATCGTATGACGCTGCGGACACGGCACAGTGGGCGGGGCAACTTGCCGCGCGCTGATTGGCTGGACTAGGAAGCCGTGCGAACCCGAGGCCGGAGCTGAAGAGCTGCCCTTCAGAGCCATCTAACCCGCGCACACGCAGCTGTGACTCGGCCAGGGCACCTGAGCACGGCATCCCGGAGCACCGAGCGACGACATGGGTCTCACCGGCGACGCCAGCTACCAGAAGCTGGAGCAGTGGTTCCGGTCTAACGCCGGAGACCTCAACATGAGGAAACTGTTCGAAGAGGACAAAGACCGATTCAGCAAGTTCAGGTAACCTGGGACAATTAAAAACGATGATAATGTCGGATTTGACCTTTGAGATGCGCGTCATTCAGTTTGTAAAGGGGCGTGGCCAGAAATGAGTTACGTAACACGCAGCCTCTCACGCTCCTGGGAAAATGAATAAATCGCCTATTCTCTCCTTTACACACCTTTTAGACAGCAGCGCTACGTTTGTTAGCGTCCGTTTTGTTTGCAAAATGCCTCCCGTCCTTCTGCGTGAATTCGGCCTCGAACGTAACAAGTGTGCCGGGAGCGTAGCGTTCACCACGGCCAGGCTGCGGGCTGCTCTGCTGGGTCGTGAAACTGCGTGCAGGGGGGGCGGGCTCATCCCGACGGAGGCCCGGACGGACTACGTGCGGCCGCGCACATCGCGCCCGTCGTCGCCGGTAGGCGTGAGGCGGCGTCACGACTCGCGGTTCGTCGCGGCCACCGTGTGCGGCGCCAGGCTGCTCTTATCGCGACAGTCCGGCATCTTCCTTCCCCCCCCCCCATGCTTCCCGTGTGGATCTGTCCATCATATATGCCGAGACTTAAATAGTCCACGCGTACTTGTGTTAAAATTATTCCATTTATTAATTATTCCAATTATTATTATTATTTTTTTTTTTGGAAAATAAATACTTAAATATTCAATATTTTGTTATTTTATTACAATTATTGGTCTGTGTAGTGTTTTTAACTTGCTGGTTTTATGGAGTATTGATACAGTCGTTTTTTGTGTTAATAGCCTGACTTTAAATACTGATGATGGAGAGATTCTTCTGGACTACTCAAAAAACCTGATCAACGAGGACGTCTTTGCCATGCTGATCGATCTGGTAATTTCCTGTGTGTCGAAATTTACATTATGGATCTGTGCCTCACTACAGTATAAAACATCTACAGTACAGGCCAAAGGTTTGGACACACCTCATTCAATGTGTTCTTTTTTTTTTTTCATGATCATTTACGTTGGTAGATTCTCACTGAAGGCATCAAAACTATGAATGAACACATGTGGAGTTATGTACTTAACAAAAAAAGGTGAAATAACTGAAAACAAGTTTTATATTCTAGTTTCTTCAAAATAGCCGCCCTTTGCTCTGATTACTGCTTTGCATTCTCTCGATGAGCTTCAAGAGTTCGTCGCCTGAAATGCTTTTCCAACAGTCTTGAAGGAGTTCCCAGAGGTGTTTGGCACTTGTTGGCCCCTTTGCCTTCACTCTGCGGTCCAGCTCACCCCAAACCATCTGGATTGGGTTCAGGTCCGGTGACTGTGGAGGCCAGGTCTCCACTTTTTGTTAAGTACATAACTTGTGTTTATTTATAGTTTTGATGCCTTCAGTGAGAATCTACCAATGTAAATGGTCATGAAAATAAAGAAAACACATTGTGTCTGAACTTTTTGTTTGTACTGTATATTCACTGTAGGGGTAGCCATCTTTATAAAAGATTAAAATTGATTATATAAAATTTCAACACTAATCTGTATTGCTTAAGAACTTGTACATCTTACGCGCCCTTTCTTGTTAGGCCAAGTCTAGAGGCGTGGAGGCTGCCAGAGATCGGATGTTCAGTGGAGAGAAAATCAACTTTACTGAGGTGAAGATTATGGCAACGAGCTACGGCACGTTAGCAATGATAAATCCACGATAAAGTCGAGGTTCTGTACTTTCATTAAAACAGAACTCTTGACTGGTTTGCATGACATGGTTTTGGTCCCTTGTCCCGTCCTCTCTCATGTGAACAGGGACGAGCGGTCCTGCACGTGGCCCTGAGAAATCGCTCCAACGCACCCATCAGTGTTGATGGGAATGATGTGATGCCCGAGGTTAACAAGGTGCTTCAGAAGATGAAAGACTTCTGTCATGTGAGTACAAGATGGCCGAAAGTTGTCGTGTGGTGCTGAGTCGTCATATTCACTATTAGTAAATGGAAATTACGTCACATCATAAGAAAATATGTAAAAAGTTTAAACCAGAACAGTGTTGTAGATGGAAGTTTTTAATCTTACAGAAAGTTCGCAGTGGCGAGTGGAAGGGCTTCACAGGGAAGGCCATCACTGACGTTGTCAACGTGGGCATCGGTGGGTCTGACCTAGTAAGTCCTGTTCCTCGGAGGAAGGTGACGTGTAGTTTTATATTGCAGAAGTTACGGTGTGTGATGTGCTTGCTGGATTTCACAGGGCCCGTTGATGGTCACCGAGGCTCTCAAGCCCTACTCCAAGGGCGGGCCGCGCGTCTGGTTTGTCTCCAACATCGACGGCACTCACATTGCAAAGACCCTGGCCGAGCTCAACGCCGAGACCACCCTGTTCATCATTGCCTCAAAGGTAGAGGTTTTTGTTTTTCCTCGGCTCGAACATCCACAGTGTTTTGTTTCAGAATGAGGTTTGCTTTCGCCTACCTGTTGGTAGACAAAAGATTTTGCAAAGTCATGCTCTGCTAACCCTTTTGGTGAATACTGGAATGATGCCACAGTATTTCAATAGCAAGGGCAGGGCAAACTGCTGCAGGAAAGCAAATAGTTTGCATGAACAAATCGCCAATATATCATTCAAATGACATTTTCTTGTTTTTTTGCAGACGTTTACTACACAGGAAACAATCACTAATGCGGAGTCTGCCAAGGAATGGTTCCTGCAGGCTGCAAAAGATGTAGGCACTTGAACTACTTTTTTGCATCTTCACATTTATCTGCAATCAGAATGTCTATGGAAAATATGGCCAAGACTTTTTTACATTCAAGCTTTTATCCAATTCCTTTTCAGCAATCTGCTGTGGCAAAACACTTTGTGGCCCTGTCTACCAATGCTGTAAGTGTTTGCACCCAACTAGCTCTACCTGCATGTTCACATCCTCTCAGAATGTCTCTGCTAACCCCAAATCCACTTTTTATTTTATTTTTAACCCCTCAGCCCAAAGTGAAAGATTTCGGGATTGACACCAACAACATGTTCGAGTTCTGGGATGTAAGTGCTTCACTTTCACCCTTGCACTTTGTTGGTGGCTGAAAATAGACTTCGCAGACTTCTGACCCGTGAAGTGGGTGGGTGTCTGGACACACAGACTGGCAGGTGCTGGGTAATCAGAAGCCCTGCTGTTTGAGGGCAGAAGCAGCCTTGACCTTCTCCCATGGGGAGGTCACTGTAAATCCTGGGTCATAGCAAAGGTCAGATGCTACTTCTAGCCACATTGTTGGTATTTAAAGGGTACCCCCCCCTGTTCCTATGCCCTCTATGAGACTTTCATTGGACCAACACTGTTGACGTTGATTAGACTTCCCTGGTTCAGCAGATTTTAAAGTTAGGTGGACTGATTTATAGGCTTAGCGTGTAGAGCTAATACGGCATTTATCAGACTCCTTTATCCAGAGCGCTTTCCAATCAGTAGTGACGGGGACAGTCCCCCTGGGGACACTCAGGGTTAAGTGTTCTGCTCAGGGACACAATGGTAGTAAGTGGGGTTTGTACCTGGGTCTTCTGGTTCATAAGAGATTGTGTTACACACTAGGCTACTACCACCACCCAGTATGTTCATTGTAATTAAATCCTGGTGAATAAAGAATGATGCGTGTGTGGCCGTTGTCATTATCTTCCGAAGCTGGAGCCTTTTTTTTGGAGGGGACTGCTTCTCCATTGTGTTTCATGACTCGTTATAGCCCCAAGCCATGCAATTAACATCTTGACTGTTCCACTCTTGTTACTCGTATACTTGGAAGGAAGACACTTCTGTTTTGAGGTTCTAGAGGACCATTGCTTAGGGGATGAACACATGAGTAGGAAGTAGAATAATATTGTGCAAACCTTTGCTGTGCAATGTAGTTCCTTTTATATTGCGTATTATCCAGTAATTGGATTAATTTAATCTATTTATTTATTTATTTTTACTCCCGTACAGTGGGTTGGTGGACGTTATTCATTGTGGTCCGCCATTGGTCTGTCCATTGCACTGCACATAGGTATGTATATATATATATATTTTTTTTTTTTCTGGCTTAGGTGAATTAATTAAGCCTTTCCTGTTCTCTATTCAAAATTTGGCATGGTGGGAAAACTTTCAAGCATTAGCGTTCTGTCAGAAAAGTGACCTGTTGAAATTACAAACATGTCATAAGGAACAACAATTTATTCATGCATTTATTATTTCACCCTTGGCTGACTTAACATTTTATAGACATCAGACATAATAGTTCTGTTTCTATTGGTGTGTGTTATAAAAAAAAATATTCTTCATAATAGGGTGGACAAGCCGGATCTTTCAAAACCAAACAACAAAAAGTGTAGGAGTGACAGTTGAAGCTCTTCTCAGTTTGCACAGTTCAATTCCTGAAATTGTCACTTCCTGAATATGGTCTTAATAGAACTTCAGGGCCACAGTTATAAATGTGATAAAACATTAAAAAAAAATTTTTTTTTTATCTATGATTAGAGACCTTAGGGCCCATGGTGTGGCATTGACAATTTTTGCATTCCGTTGTTTAAAATAGATATTGTATAGTTGATATTATGTTGTATTTTATTCATGAGTATGTAAATACCTGCGGGTTAGAAAAGTTGCTGCTAAATTATTCAACTTTGAAGGTTAATTTGTTCATGATTATAGTGTTCATTTTTCTTAGGTTTTGAGAATTTTGAAAAGCTTCTTGCTGGAGCCCACTGGATGGTAAGTATGTGTCTCATTACTTATTAGTCTTACAAAAGGCTTAATTGTCAGTTGCTTATGAAGGAACTTGTCTTTCACAGGACACCCATTTCCGCACTGCTCCACCTGAGAAGAACGCTCCCATCCTCCTGGCTCTCCTGGGCATCTGGTACATCAACTTCTTTAAGGCCGAGACACACGCCTTGTTGCCATATGACCAGTACATGCATCGTTTTGCAGCCTACTTCCAGCAGGCATGTTACTGTGGACACAGAAGAGGAAATTATCCTGGTGAAGTGAGATATGATGTTAACATTATGTTTTTCTTTTTTTAATAGGGTGACATGGAGTCCAATGGGAAATACATTACAAACCACGGTACTCGTGTCAACTATAATACTGGTCCTATTGTATGGGGAGAGCCTGGAACCAATGGACAGCATGCTTTCTACCAACTCATTCACCAAGGTGTGTCCAGCATTCCACTCTGTCCAAGGAACGTTGTGTCGTGTTAAGCACACTGGTGCATTGTTGTTTTGTGTGTAAGTGATACGGGAAACCTGGCCGCTCCACAGGTACTCGTCTGATTCCTGCTGACTTCCTCATACCAGCCCAGACCCAGCACCCAATCAGGGACAGTCTGCACCACAAGGTAACTGTTCTGTTATGGAGCTTGTATTTGGGTTGTAACAAGGGTTAAAGTCAACAAAAGCAATTCATTCTATGCAATTAATATTGAAATAATTGGTCAGCAATGTGTTGTAAAGTATACCATTTTGTATTGTAAGAATTAGAAATTTCCTAATGAAATTGTAGCCACACTATTCACATTATTTTAAGTTGTTGGAGAGATGGTACTAATGGGCTTGTTTTGTGTTCTCAGATACTTATAGCCAACTTCCTGGCTCAGACAGAGGCTTTGATGAAAGGCAAGACTAAAGATGAGGCTAAGAAGGAGCTGGAGGCAGGAGGCCTGAGTGGGGGGGCGCTGGAGAAGCTGCTGCCGCACAAAGTAGGAGACCAGTCGGCAAAGCAACTTCTGCCCTCTTGAGGCCTTTTTTTGCACTTAAACACACACTCAAAATGTGTTTGCATTTTCCTGAAGGTATTTGAAGGGAACAAGCCAACCAACTCTATTGTGTTCAAGAAGTTGTCTCCTTTCATGCTTGGAGCACTTATTGGTGAGTGAACACTTGTTTCTACTGTGGACATGTCAAAAAAATAGCTGGACCTTGATGGAAACAGAAACCCAATGGCATTTGTGGGTTTTGTATTTTCAGTTCCTCACGGATTGAAAGCTATAACAGGAAATCATTGAGTATAAACCTTTTGATTGACCTGTCTATATAAATGTAAATTTGCGACATTCACCAAGGTGTTTAAGGTTTTAGTTTTCCCAATTAGAATGAGCTTTTACCATTTACTGTTACAATTTAGTAGACCATGAGAAATAACCATGAGAAATAGATATTTTTATTTTATGTACTACATTGGCCTAAATTAGACACCCCCTTTTTCCCCATCTACTAATCTGCACCCTGTTTGCCTCTACCTAGACAGTTCACTGTTAATTTTTAATGTGTTTCGTTGCAGCCATGTACGAGCACAAGATCTTTGTGCAGGGAGTCATGTGGGAGATCAACAGTTTTGACCAGTGGGGGTAAGAAAAATAATGATTAACAATTTCTGTGTGCACACTGTCTATACTTGACCAGGAAATGTGTGAAGACATGAATTAGGCGAATAATGTACTGCTTGAAATGGAACACTCTGCTATGCAAATCAGACAAGTCCAGAGCTACAAATTGTCTTTTTTTTTTTTTTTTTTTTCTCTCTTCCCTATCCATTTGGGTAATAACCCACATATACGCATTAATATAACTTATAGTATGTTTTTAATATAGCCTCTGTAAAATTATGTATGTATGTGATTTGTGTGTCCAACACAACAGAGTCGAACTGGGCAAGCAGCTGGCCAAAAAGATTGAGCCAGAGCTGCAAGACAAGAAGGAGGTGAGTTCCCACGACTCCTCCACCAACGGCCTCATCAACTTCCTCAAGAAGAACTTTGCTTGAGTCTCATAGTGTTGCACCTGCGTCCCCGAGGCCACTGGCCAGATTCACTGCTGGCCATCCAGGTCTCCTGCACTTCAGTGGCACAGCTCCCTGTGTCTGTTATCCTTTGTCTGTGTAAATGTGTGCGTCTGTGGATAACGTGTCTGTGAAAAGACTAAATAACGGTTGTATGTAATCCTGTGAGATGTGTCTGCTCTGACTGATGGCTACCCTTGTATAGCTTGCTCAATAAAACCTGTCACTTTACACCACATCGGTGCCTTACCTGTGTTTTCGGATGGAGAAGGACCATCGAAATTTGAATTCTGTTGGACTTGCATTGCTTCACTCAGGCTAAGCATTGGTATGTAGTCCAGATGTGAATTCTGCTGATCTTTGAGTGCTGCAAGACCATATCATTCCCAATCCTGTTCCTGGAGCCCCTCGCTAAGGAGTTATCATTCCAACAATCAGTTAATCATTTAACATCCTAATTGTGTTTAACATCAATTGAACGGTTTAGAATCATTAGCAAATACTTTTTTTTTTTTTTTTCTTCTCTACAAATAGCACAGATGGAATCTCTAGCCTAATTGTCGGGGACACCATGAAGGCATTTCATAGGGGACCAACTATATCATACACTGCAGCCATGGGGAAAAAAGGCTAATAAAGAACAATTACAGTTGACAAGTCATATCAAAGATATCAACTTTTGTCAGCAGTTAGTCACTGAGTTATGCAATAAGCCAGAACTTCAGACTAATCTGGATCTGTACGGTGATAAAACCCAGTAATTTGTTGGTGATAAAATTAAAATGGGGGATGGAGACATTACTTCAGATGACTCCAAAATCAACGAAGCATTTACATTATTTCCTTCATGTATTCAACACTGAATGCCTTAAGGACAGTACCATTGGCAGAGAATTTTTTTTTTTTTAGCAACTTTGACCTTTCTTCAGTACATAGAACACGATTGTAAAAATCAATATCTAAGGAGGAAAGCAGCAATTCTTTTGTTGCAACCTTGGAAGTCTCCTTTTTGGTAAATTTCCTTGTATAACCCTTATCCCAAAGAGTGGGACAGACCTACTTAACTGTTCCTCGTTTAGGCCAATCTCTTTGTTAAATGTAGATGGAAAAAAAAAAAAAATTTAATTGTCCACTTCTGACCTCTATACCAACCTTGCCTTCAGTTGGCAGATTCTCAGGGCACAAGTTAAACCTGTTAACATAGCTGAAAAACGCTTCACCTACCTTGGTATAACAATCACTAAGCATCACAAGTTTCTGTTCAAAGAAAATCTCACTCATGATAAAAACAACCACATTTATATATTAATTTCAGTCCATTCCAATTTTTATTCCAAAGTTTTGATCAGTCTACGGCCGTTTTATAAGGGTTTAATATAGATCATTTATGATACGTTAACTGGTCTGAAATACGAAAAAATAAAACAATTTAAGGTGGTGAATCAAGTGAAGCACACAGTGACACAACGAAATGTGTCCTCTACTTTTAACCATCACCCTTATTGAGCAGTGGGTAGCGCCCGGGGAGCAGTGTGTGGGGACGGTGCTTTGCTCAGTGGCACCTCAGTGGCACCTTGGCGGTTTGGGATTAAAACCAACAACTCATTATGGCACTGCGTCCTTAATTGCTAGGCCACCAATGCACATATCCCTATGTTGTGGTAGGGTGGTAGTAGCCTAGTGGTTAACACACTCTCCTATGAACCAGAAGACCCAGGTTCAAATCCCACTTACTACCATTGTGTCCCTGAAGTCGCTCCGGAGAAGGGCGTCTGATAAATGCTCTAAATGTAAATGTTGTGATAAATGTGGTACAGAGTATGCATCTTTTATACATATGTTTTCCATAAATTGTATTTGAATTAGTATATACTTTTATATTCTATACAGTATCTTTCATGTGTAATATTTAAAAACACCTTGTTTTTCAAACCATCTCAGTGTGAACCGATTCCTGCCACTAGGTGGCGCTGCTTCCTGACATCTGGCTTCCAAAAATCTTCTATTTTTGAGTTCTCAGTACTTATTCTCTGACTGGAACACAGGGGTAAAGGTCTCTTCCCTTGTCTGCACTGTAACTCCCCAGCTAATGTTGTGCGGTCAGTTGGCCGCATATGCACATAAACAAATATGATACTAAACACAGCTGGGAACGATATAAATACACAACTGCAACTTTATATTCAATAAAGAAAAACACCAGAAGCAGTTCCTGTTCAAAACATTTAAAACACAATTAATTCAGTAAAATCTAACCATTCTGTTTCCCATGTGCTTTATCCAGAAAACATGTATATAAAATAACAAATATCAGTAGCATAGTGCATTGCATGTGACATTAACACTTGCAGTTATCTAATTTTATTTACATCGCTGCTCCTGAATCATGCTGTTGGTTACAAATGACTGAATCGCCTAGTACAGAATTCGGGGACCCCAGATACCAGTGATAGGCTTCCAGTGCCTGTTGCCTAGCAACCATACTTTACTTCAGACAACTTAGTTATTTCAGGCTTGCTAGAAAGGAACATAACAAGTGAGTTTTGAATTTATTCCGAGGGCAAGGAGAGCAACCATTGAGGACAATTCAAATATTCCCCCTCCATTTGCTCGCCAGTGTCAGGATTGCCTGCAGCTGGGCTCCACACCGGAAGCCAATCCTGACGCCCCATAAATGCCGGAAGTTTCTGCCCGTTCGGGGTCGCTGGCATTTTCGTGAACTTTAGTTGGTAACACTGTTCGTAATTTGAGTTCTGGCAATCGCCACACGCCTACGGGTTAGTTTCAGTTCCTTATTTAAGTTAAATCGTTTTCGGCCACCGCGCCAGTCTTTATTTGTGTTTCTTTATTGTTTATTTGTTAATAAAAACCCCTTCCCAACATGTCAAACCTCTGTGCTTCCTTCCCCCGTAAGTCCGTAGTCGTGACAGAATGCCAGCGACCCCCCCAAAAGCGCAGAGGTAAAAAACAGAGGAGAAGAAACGCCGCGAAAGACGCAGTCCGGCGCGGCGAACGCGGACGCCAGGGGAGAGACGCGCCGCCCGTTCTGGTGGAGCGTTTTCTCCCCGAGAAGCCGTGGTACGCGGCGCCGCGTGATGACGTCACCCCCGGGAAACTCCGCGAAACCCGGAAGCGACAACGTCGGCGGGTGAGTGGGCGGAGCGAGGACGTTGGCGTCGGCAGCAGCGAGGAAGTGACGTGGGCAGCGAGCGCAGAAGATGCGACCCCCACGATCTTCGGCATGTCGAGCCAAGAACTCTGCGCTCTGCTGGCAAGGCTCCCCGTGGACTGGGACGACACGGACGACGACGAGAGCACGGGAGACGAGAGTTGGGCTCCGCCCATCGCACCAGTCTGCGATCGTCGCAAGGTCCGTGGGGACCCACGTCACTTCCAGGGGGGTGAGAAGCGGCAACAACAACGGCGGCGTTCCTCCAGCGAGGAGGTGGGCAGCCTCCAGCCCGAATGGCCAGAGTACTGCCCATGGGAGCTTATCGCGCCATGGGTCCAGGATGTCCGCAGGGTGGACGACCCTTGGAGTCACCGGTGGGAGGACACGGATGACGAAAGCGATGATGACGTGGATTTTCGGTGGGCGGTCGTTGCCGGGATGGCTCCGCCCAGCGTGCGCGTCCGAGATCATCGCGGCGTCCGTGATGACCCATGTGACTTCCGGGGGTACGAGGTGGACACGGACGACGACCAGGATGACGCCGTTTGGGCAGTCGGTGCCGGGATGGCTCCGCCCATCGCGCCCATCCAGGATCGTCACGAGGTCCGTGGAAACCCACGTCCCTCCCAGCAGTGTGAGGAAAGCTGGTGGAAGAGGGCGACGGGAGGTCGCCAGCCAGCAACTGCGCTGCCGGGACTGCCTCGCAGGGAATCCTCCATTCCTGCTCCAGTCGCCGACCCGCCTTCCCTCTGCCCGGACGTTCCCCAGCGAAATGGCAGCGCAGCACCAGCGCCCACACCTGCTGGAGAAGACGTCCACCCCCCTCCACACCACACACCTACCACCATCTCCAGCGACGTGCCCAGCCCCGTGTGGGACAGCCCAATTGTCCCGGGACCCTTCAGTGGGGCAGCAGACACTGATAAGACCACCACCATCCTATCGTGTCTGCTTGGGTCAGCATGGGGCTGGAGCGCAGCCCTCTGGCAGCAGGGAGAGACAGACAGCAGTTTTCGGGACTTCCAGCAGAGACTGAGGGCGGAGTTTGATCGGCCTGAGCCAGGGATCGAACTCTGCCCCTCCACCACATCCAGTGCCAGTCAGGATCCGGGGCAAGAAGACCAAGCACTGGCGGGCGACGAGAAGGTCGCGCCTCCCGAGATCCTGGCTGTGCCCCCTGAGGAGGTCCCGGAGTGCTCAGAGAGGGAACTAGACGACCCTCTCTTCTGTCTGTCTCTGTCTGTGTGTGTCTGTGTGGCATATGTGTCCGTATGTCGCCCCCACTTCCCCTCTTTGTGTCCACCAGATGGCGACCCAGCCGCGAAGCCGAACCCCAGGGAGGAGGTTCCTGACCCGAATGTGCTGGTCCAAGGCGAGGTGGACAAGCCCCAAGGTACCCCTAAGTCCAGCCGGGGGGGGTGCTCCCCCAAAGAATTTTTTGGGGGGGTGCAGTTCGGGTTGGGGACTCCTCCTGAGGGGAGGGGAGGTGGGGAAGCGATGGAGCTGGGTCCTCCGGTAGCCAGTGAGGAGGGCGGGGCAGGCATGGGCCTGCGTCTGCCTCCAGAGGGGTGGAGCGCCATAGAGCCCCCGGGTAGGCATGAGGACCCAGCTGGGACAGGCAGGAAGAGGGCCTGCTTGTCCCAACGGACGCAGAAGGGGCTAGCCGGATGGTCTGGCAATGCCCCCCCCTTGGCACCAGGGCCGTGCAGCGAGAGGGGCTGCATAGTCCCAGAAGGCACCAGCCTGGGGTGCCTGGAACAGTCGCCGGAGGCTCTGGGACAATCTCCCTGCGCGGTGCAGGGGGTGACAACAAGACGTGTCAGAGGGGACATGTGGAGACAGGGCCCACACGTACCCAGATGGATCGGCCCCTGATTATTGTGTGCAGGTACGGGAGTCCGGGGCCGCCATGCGGGACCACGCCGGGGAGCCAGGCCGAGGGTCCGGGGCCGCCAATGCGGGACCACGCCGGGGAGCCAGGCCGAGGGTCCGGGGCCGCCAAGCGGGACCACGCCGGGGAGCCAGGCGAGGGTCCGGGCCGCCAAGCGGGACCACGCCGGGGAGCCAGGCCGAGGGTCCGGGGCCGCCAAGCGGGGACCACGCCGGGGAGCCAGGCACGAGGGTCCGGGGCCGCCAAGCGGGACCACGCCGGGGAGCCAGGCCGAGGGTCCGGGGCCGCCTAGCGGGACCACGCCGGGGAGCCAGCCCGAGGCACCGGGGCCGCCACGCCTGACCACGCCGGGGAGCCAGCCCGAGGCACCGGGGCCGCCACGCCTGACCACGCCGGGGAGCCAGCCCGAGGCACCGGGGCCGCCACGCCTGACCACGCCGGGGAGCCAGCCCGAGGGACCGGGGCCGCCACGCCTGACCACGCCGGGGAGCCAGCCCGAGGGACCGGGTCCTCCAAGGGGAGGATACAGCAGGGCAGGAGCCCTGTGGTTGCCGCCGTCCGCCCCGCCGCCTCCACTGATGGTACTGTTGGGGCTCCGAGGACGTAGCCCTTGGAGGGGGGGCTCTGTCAGGATTGCCTGCAGCTGGGCTCCACACCGGAAGCCAATCCTGACGCCCCATAAATGCCGGAAGTTTCTGCCCGTTCGGGGTCGCTGGCATTTTCGTGAACTTTAGTTGGTAACACTGTTCGTAATTTGAGTTCTGGCAATCGCCACACGCCTACGGGTTAGTTTCAGTTCCTTATTTAAGTTAAATCGTTTTCGGCCACCGCGCCAGTCTTTATTTGTGTTTCTTTATTGTTTATTTGTTAATAAAAACCCCTTCCCAACATGTCAAACCTCTGTGCTTCCTTCCCCCGTAAGTCCGTAGTCGTGACAGCCAGCAATGAAATACAGAATGCTGTTGCTGAATTAGGCTCTGCCTGACTGCTACAGTGTGAGACATATGGACATGGATCAAACATAAAAAAATATGAACAAACAAAAATATGTAAAGACATTAATGGATGTAATAAGGAAACATTTAGGTACTGAATGGCTCGAGGTACCAGAGGCCATTGATAATAGATAGCCTGTCAGTCAGTCTCTACGCCCTATTCTGGAGTCACCATGGCAACATAGCAGTAAGAAAAAATGTGCATTTATCCCCAAGTTCAGTCAGCTGACGGGAGACGAGCGGGCCGACTGCGGCTGTCTGGCTGTTTATGAATTTATTCCTTGTATTCCTCTGTCTCTGAAAATGTAATCTCTGGCATAAGTGACCACTGGAATGGTCCAACTGGCTACAATCTGCACCGTGGAGATACCACCGTTGTTGGAGAGTGACAGAAAATAGCAGGTTGAGATAAGATTCTAGGCAAAAGCAAACAGGATGTTAATATTTTACAGTGTTTAGGCAGCGTTCCCCTCCCTCTCTTCGCTGCCACGGGTTACGTAGCCATGTCTAATTCTGCCTGCCTTCAGTGTTTGCAGATGATTGGCTCAGAGCGAGAGCTCCTTTAGGCCTACCACACAGGAAAGATCAAGTTTGTACAAGATGATTTGCAGTTAGCGGTTTGATCCTTGCGCCATCCGTCTCCCTGTGAGTCTGCTTTCTCAGGCGCCCTGATGAGTTTGGATTTGGTGGCCTGTCCAGAGGACTCGGGAAGTCTCCACATTCCCACGGCTACTAGGTTTTCTTTGAGCGCACGGTCAGTGGCAGCCATGCTGCAAATGATACCTGTTGATCTGGGTGGTCCTTGCTTCTCAGACGCCCGCCTCCCTGCCATCCCTCACCTGCAACATGAACATCTGGGTTCACCGCGTAGTCCTGTCATTAAATGTTCTTTGGCTGAGATGAATTAAACACCTGATTACCATGTGTCAACTCAGAGCAGTGTTCAGTCCATGACTACATTAAATACATGACCTAGACACTGAGAACAAAGAGAGCAGAACAAAAATTTTTACTCAGGCATCCCAAGGAACAGGTCAGGCACCAGTGACCTTGAGTAATTTGTATGAAGTGGTCTCCCAGTCCAAAAGAAAGTTTCCAGTGTGTATAGCAACAGGCCGCTTTCCCTTGGTGGTTTACCCTGTGAATGGGGGCAACACCTTAACTCCCAAACATAATGGCACCTTTGTGCCCCCGCACCCTGGCTTGTTACACGGCCGAGAACTGCAACCCAAGCCTTTTTCTGGAGGTACTGGGTGTAAGTTTGAGACCAGAGTTATCTGTTGGAAACACCAAAACAAGTTCAAAAGATGCACTTTTAAAGAACCTGGTCCTGATGAGGGATGCAACTCCAGGGCGTCACACTCACATAGTAGGGGGACGAATGTTGGAAGAAATGGCAAGTCAAAGCAGCATGACTGTGATCAATGTGCCTGTGTGGCCTTGGTGTAGGGACCTCCAACCTGCTCCTGTGGACACTGCAGGCATTAAACTATACCTGGCTAAACTACACTTTTAAGGAGTGTCAAAAGATTGTCATTCACCAGGATTTTCATGAGTAGATGAGTAGAGCATGAACAGTAAAGGAAACTGTAAATGGCTCACATCCATGGTAGGAATTAAAGACAACCACAGTAACCTGTTTAATTCCAACAGAGCTATGCAGCAGTAGGCTCTAAATCAGGTTAACCCGGAACTGGTGTTATTGTGGCTTTGATAACAGCATTAAGCATTTAGGGTCTTAACGTCCCCTAATGTGCGCCCCAGTTAACGCAAAGCAGTTTAGCTGGTGGCTAATTTGGTCTCCTCTGCATCAGTTAAATTATAATCTTAATCCCTAAAGCCCCTCACCCGCACAAAAGAAATCCCCAGGAGTGCAGTTTTACATTTGACCAGGAGATGATGGTTTAACTCAGTTTACAATCCCTGCTGGTTTGCCCGAATTTGATTCACGTCAAGAACCAAGATGTAAATCCGGCTGGATATTCTGGCTGGATAAGAATAATCCCGACTTTGAAATTATATATGCATATTGTTATTAAAATATTAGATTACTGTTTTTTTAGTATAAGTAATTATAGTGATGTAAGTTGAGGAGTAGACCTTCAACAAAGCCTCAAGCATAAACTGAGAAGTCGGACATTTTCTACTGATTTATTGTAAGTGACTTTCTAGCATTCCGAGGTGCTGAAAGTCAGATGCACAGCAATAATTAACATTAAAACAAACAATAATTAATTTTGAATGTCATGAATATAGCCTTTATGCAGGTTTACCTTTCACAATTAAATATAAAAACCCCTTTTCACAAAATTATACTTCTTTCAGTATATGTGTGTGTAAATAAACAGTATATACACACACACACACACACACACACACACACACAGTACAGGCCAAAAGTTTGGACACACCTTCTCATTCAACGTGTTTTCTTTATTTTCATGACCATTTACATTGGTAGATTCTCACTGAAGGCATCAAAACTATGAATGAACACATGTTGAGTTATGTGGCTTTATTAGATCAAAAGGGTGCTTCTACTATATACTGAGCAAAGGGTCTGAATACTTAGGACCACATGATATTTCAGTTTTTCTTTGTTATTAAAGTATAACAAAGAGTGAAATATTTAAGGAGGTCTGAATACTTTCCGTACCCACTGTATATGTTCTGTTTATGTAGATATGTACAAGTCTTAAGTAACAGAAAACCTTGGACTAATTTAAGAGCCAATGCCATAGGGGCTGCACTATCAGGGCATCAGGGCAGGGCAGGAGCTGCTCCCGCCGTACAGCTGGGTCACATGGCTGACAGTAGACTTGCGTGCAGGGATGTAATTACAGCCTGTAATGACACTAACTCTGATTCATATGGGATACAGGATAAACATTCCCACTCCGGACACACAACATCTCGCTCTCCATCTCTGTGGACCACATCAGGCTAAAAATGTAACTGGAACCGTTCTTTCTAAGCAAATGTCAATGCTGTTTGTTATTGTCCGAATACACGAATAATTCCCTCCATCCATCTATTTCCTAAAGCCACTTATCCAGGGTCATGGGGAAGCACAAGCTTACGTCAGCAACCTCTGGGTTCAAGACAGAAACATGGCTGCCCACACAGAGATACCCCAGGGCAAATACCAAATCGTCAAAGAAAGTCGTATTTAATGATGCCAGAGTTGAACATGACGTTAAATGACGTCCATTTCATAAACAGACAGACGCCGATGCTCCATTAACACTTATTGTCTTTAAAAATAAATAAATAAGTGTAATTTGCGGCAGTAGGTAAACTGCATTATTCGTTAACCTGCATGAACAGTTGTATGACATCACAACACAAATGAATCCCTTTTGAAAGAGCTCTTTAATATCAGTGAAAACCTACATATGTTTATGGAATGTTCTCACTGATATTAAAGAGCTCTTTCAAAAGGGATTCATTTGTGTTGTGATGAGTTCATCAGATGCGGGATGATTGGAGGTCATCTTGCATGCACAGCGTCTCAGTTCTGATCCAGGCTTAGTCTTGGCATTTCCAGAACTTGGTAGATCCATCATCAGGTTGTGTGGTCCACCCGGGCTTCAGCTTCTGGGCACCCTCTGATATTTATAGTGGACTCTATGACGTGAGCTGGACAGGTAAAGCACAGCAACCTTAATTCCAACCCTTTGAATGATTGTAAAAGTCCTGATTCTTTGTTAAGGTGGTCTCTGATAAACTTCAGTCTTGCCAGTTTGACAGCGCACCGGCAAAGTAAATCAACCTTGTACAGACTCATTCTCATGCTAGATGTATGTTTTGGGGATGTGTTTCAGTATCGTGCAGGCTGCTCTTGGGTTAAACGTTCTAGGACAGCATGGCCTGTCCACGTTGGCAGTGTTTTAAATGTTCTCCACTTTCCACAGTGTAATGGTCCATCCCAAACTTCACTGTAATTATCTGGCACTACAAACATCTTTCTGAAGCCCTTTAAATAAGTAATTTTTACATGAATACAATCTTTTTATTCACTATGTTGTAGTTTCTATACATAAGACAGACAACATGAAGGTTACAAGTTCATCTAAATTTTCTCTAAAGAGGAAGTGATTAGATGTTCGAATCACTTTCACCTGATCTGGTGCTTTCAGACGATTCAGGAATGCAAGTAATAAATGTCAGGGTGAATAAGTGAATTACATTAACTTTATCTGCAGACATAATTAAAAAGAAGATTTAACACTGAAATGCCGATGTTGGTGTTCTAATTTGTTCACATGGCTGTACTTGGATTGTGGTAGTAAATTGAGAGGCCTCCGAGGGAATTAATCGAAAACTCCATGGGAATATCCAGCTGTTGCACCACAATCTTACCCCCATGTAAAACCCGGACTCAAAATGCAGAACAATGTACTGAGCCATTCATGTTTTAACTACAAAACCACTTTATTGAAAAAGCAGATTATATCAACTACGGTTAAATGATTTGTTCCAACTTTTAATACATTAAATAACTTTAGACTTCGTATGTTTAGATAAATAAATCTACGTTCCTTTTTATGTTCATGAAACATCTAGTCAAACATTTAATGATACAAAAAAAAAAAAAAAGTGTGATAGGATGATAGGACAGATGTCAGATGAACTGAAGAACTATCGTAGACACAAAGAGAAGCCTACTCTTCATTGGAATTACTTGGTGGAGCATTAAACAACAACAAAGAATCTAACTGGCCTATTTACAGGGACACTACCTGCGTGCTATGCGAAAAGTAGTACATTTCCACCGTGTATTAAGACATCTTCAAGCAGGATGGAGTGCTGTGCTGTTCTCGTGAGACTGTTCTGAGGCAAATTCTCCAAGTGCAAAACATATCACCTTTGGGTATCATGATATGAAGTGATGTGATTTGGTTAATTGTGTGCATGTCTATGTGTCTATATATATGTATATGCAGGGGTGCACATAACTGGTACGCAGTTACGCATGCGCGACAAAAATTAGGAATGCGTAGTGACAATTGTGTCACCACGCGCCTTTGCGTACTTGACCATCACGTTTTCAACACCACTATCTCATTTAATCTTACACGTTGCTTGTCACCAACTAAATGTCCAAAAAACAACAGACATTAAGCAGCTTCTTTGGCGTTTCGCCACCAGCTAAGAAACGCCAACCGGAGCCAGAGCCGAAGAAAAGATTTTTTTCGGAAAAGTGGCTCCAAGATGTGCAGTGGCTGGAAGCTAACAGTGAGCGCACTGAAATGTGGTGCAAGATTTGCCGCTCGCATCCACATATAGCAGACAAATCAGGTGCGTTTTACAGGGGCTCAAAGAATTTTAACCATCCTTTATTTGAGAAACATGAAAAGAGCAAGGAGCATGTGAATGTGGCGCAAGTCATTGCTAATAAACAAGCTAGCCGAGAAGAAATGTCCAGTCGCCCGCTTAATAGATGGCGAGACAAGCTAAATGAAGAACAGCAGCAAGCTCTGTCTAATATTTTTCTCCTCGCTTTCCATAAAGCTAAACACGCACGTCCCATGTCTTCATATTCTGAGGATATTCCTTTACTGAAGCGGCTAGGAGTAAATGTCGGAGTTGCATATCATTCACGTGAAGGGGGCACACGAATCGTGCAGAGCATCGCTCACACCATCAGCGGGGAGTTACGAGCCAAATTGCAGTCTGCCGAATTTTGGGGGCTGCTTTTTGATGGATCTGAGGACATCACAAAAACTGAGCAGGAAATCGTTTACATTGTGTCTGTGTCCAGCAACGGAGAATTTACGTCGGACTTTCTTGGACTGATTGAACTGGGTACTGATCGAACCGCGCAGGCCATAACAGACGGACTTGTGAGACTTTTCCAGAACGCAGGCTTGAATGACTGGGCAACAAAGTTGGTCGCTGTGTGCACAGACGGGGCTGCTGTCAACGTCGGTATGTACAACGGCGTTGTGCCAAAACTCCGGCAACTTGCTGCAGTTAGAGAATCCCTTGTGCACATTCTGTGCACGGCACACACACTGGAGAATTGCTTAAAATCAGCTGATCGCAACGTTCCTTACTGTGAGACATTTAATTGCTCCGTGGTCAAGCTGCTGCAGTTTTATTTGCAAAAAGGTGGAGCAAAAAAAATAGCTGCCCTGAAGAAGCTGTGTGAAGAAAATGGGATCCCCTTTGTGAAGCTGGGTAAGTTTCATAATATCAGGTGGTCTGCATGGAGGCATGAAACACTGTTAAAAATATCAAGACTATTGCCAGCCATTAAAATGCAACTGGCTACGAGTGATAACAGTGACTTGCAGCATATCTGTACAGAGCGTTTTCAATGCTTTCTGTCAAACATGCTTGACATTGGCAACATTTTAAAGACCACATCCATTAGGTTTCAGAAGGAAAAGCTGATTATTGGAGAATGTAAGGATGAACTCATGGTGGCCATTGGACAGTTCACCCTTCTGCTTGATAGTGAGGGCCACTACAGAGCACACACTGTTTCTAATGCTGATGCTGACAGAGACAAGACAAACTTACTCAGGGGGTTAATTGAAGAGTTTGAAATCAGATATGACTCCCTCAAGTCATGTGATCATTTCTTAGTATTTGATCCTTCAACATGGCCTCAGGAAAAGCAAGACCTCCACATTTTTGGAAACATAACTGTTTGCAGCATTCTCAAGAAATATGAGGCCATCTTGCATCTTGACAAAGACACCACTGTGACAGAATGGATGCGCTTAAAGCAGGCAGGAAAACGCCTGGGAGCCTCTTCTGTGTATGACTTGGTCCAAATAGTGAATACAAGTAACCCAGATGCTTACTCAACATCAACAAGGTGGTTAAGCTGTCTCTTACACTGCCTTTAAGCAGTGCAGCTTGTGAGAGGGGATTCTCACATCTCAACTTGATAAAAACCAAGTACAGATCTCGTCTGTCACACGCTCATCTCTCAGCCCTGTTGCACATTCACCTGTCAAAGCAGACCACAGAGACATTTGACCCAAAGCCAGCTGTTGACCTGTGGATGGAGACCGTTAATCGGAGGCTCAACCAAGGACAGGCAGGTGCATCTGCAGCATGTTCATCATCTACCATGCAGGAAGCTGAAGCAGAGGTCAGTGGGAGCAATACTGAGGAGGACAGTGAGGAAGACTGCACTTATTAAGACCACGCTATGTATGGGGTGAGTACCAAACACCATTTCCTGGTACTCACCTGAGTAGCTCACTAAAAATATTATGTGCACCCCTGTGTATATGTATGAGTTAATGAGCACATTATGTAGATTGTTAACCTGCTGTGGTTCTATTTTTTCACGATGTTGCTGGGGAGTGGTGTGTTCTCTAACATGACGGATTTTTTCATCAGTAGTATCAGAGAGGAACGTCCCCGTGGCAAACTGGTTACAAACTGACCTCACTGTGATGCTGCCGGCAGTTGCGCTGGCACAAGCACAAACACTTACTTACTCACTCACTCACAACCCAGCCACTGGCACCCTGACCCTACAAAATCAACTAGTGGGGTCAGAAGACAGACATCTCTTGAGGAGGACCTGGTTGGGACCAGCTCTCCCAGGCTCCAGGGCAGCAGCCGGCAGTCGGTCTCATGGTGAGAGAAGAGCTCGTGAGAAGCATCTCTCTCAGTCGTCCACTTGGACATACATTAGGAGCACGCTGGACTGCATGGATGGATCCTTGAAATAACACACAGGATCAGCACCCACCTTCAGATCCCATCCCGAAACACAAGATTACAAAATAAAAAAAAAAAAAAAAAAAGTGACTAGACTTCTACATTCTTTATGTGGAACATTTCTGCAAAATATATATATACTTTTTAATTTATATATATATTTATATTCATATATAAAATACTTCTATGTGCATCTAAGTCTTATAGGAATATAATTATATAAGACACAGTTTGTAAATCTCTTTAGGTCAGGTAATTCTAGAAGGAAAAAAAAAAACTGAGCTACATGGAATGAACACCACTGACGAGTTCAGCGAAGCCACTGGACCCCTGGCATCACAGCCACTCAGCGGCAAAGGCGGAGTCGCAGGAGGGCTTGCATGGTGGCGGGCGAGTTAAGTGGTAAGTGCGAGATTCGTGGTGAAGAAAGGCACAGCATCTCTCTCTCTCTCTCTTTCTTTTTCTCTCGCGTTCTCTCTCGTCTCGACATGGCTGGAATGGAGCATTAGCGCCGAAGTATTGCCACCTGCTGGAAACACGCCTTCAGTCCTTTTCCCCAACGGTGGCCCTTGGCTCCGCCCCTGTTCAGGGGTCGCCCGCTGACGTCAGCCCCGGCCGCGCTGGAGCCTCTCCCTCACCGTTTGAGGGCCGGTGTTTTAGCGAGGGTGGAGAAAATAAATAAAAAACAGATGTGACTGAAATGACATGGGACCATGTTCCAAACCCAGCGCTGTGGAAGTTGCGGGGCTGCCGACCGGCCCGGCGTCTCACCAGAGAAGGTGGAGCGGAAGGAAGAGGCCACTTCGCTAGGCGAGGTGTGTAAGTGTGGGGCAGGTGGCGGCTGGTGGGGGGAGTGTTGGGAGGATTCCTCTCCTCGAGTGTCTCTCCGCTCCAGAAAAGTCTTCCACCTCACACAGTCGCTCGGATCCACTCGCCTCCGCTCTCTCCTGTTCTTTCTGCTGGAGGGGCACCTGGGGACCAAGCCCTTCACAGTTCAGTGACGTGCAGGGGGTAGCAGGGGGGCGGGTGGGATGGAACCTGGGCTTTCAGACGACGGATGTGGCAGCTGTGGCAGAGCAGGTGGCCTTCCAGAGGGTAACAGCGATGTCCCTCCTCATCGTTCAGCTGAAGTCCACAGTCCTAAGGACCCAGCCACAGACATATTATTTTAGATTATGTTTAATGGGATAAGAAACAATGTAAAGATATGTTTTAACATACCTGTATTATACAGTATTATAATATATATAAAACTATCATTTCAGTTCTCCAGTCCCAAAATATATTCCTTCATCTGGTATTTTGATGATGGTGGTGGAGATATCTAACACGCTGCTCCAAAACTGATGGGGTTGTATTTTTTCCCCCAGTAATTGACAACATGAGACCCCATAAGCAAAACGGAGTAGCATAAATTAATTAATTAATTTATTTTTTAGATCGGTATTATTGGTCCCCTAATACTGTTTCTGAAGCCTCTTTCTACACACATGGTGCAGAATTACAGCCACTTTTGATCCCATAATTAGATTTCCCAGGACGCACCGTTTTGGTGTTTGTAGCTTTAAACGCTAATGAGGAGGAGAGAGGCGGGACAAGGAGGAGAGCGGCCAATAGAAGTTGAGTGGGCATTTGTGGAAATGACATCAACACCATTTTGTCCAGATAAAATAACATGAACCCACTGGTTCTTCAGAGTCTCGCGTGACTGGATGCTAAAATGAGCAAAAAATTTATTTTTAGTTCAGTCACCAAGCAACTGCAATGCTTCACTCATTTTCAGGCCACGACGGTCGGTCGAGATAATGTGGGAAATTCTCTGGGTGGAAAAGCATGAGAAATGGGAGGCAATCTTTCTCCTTATGTCATCATAAGGGGACAAATTCCAGATCCGACCATCTGAGCTGCTGCTCTCTGAATGGTGAAGCAGAATGGTCAAAGAACGCTTTACACCCATCACCATTTTCATGATAGGGGACCTCTACAGCTTATTTACTCAAGAAACGTGCTGTTTTATCTATCGTACTTGCACCCCTTGAGCATCTAGCTCTTGCATCATTTATTTTCATTATTGCGGATCTCAGGACTATAGTGCATCAGCGTTGAAAAATGAAACCCACGCTGCAGGGGCGGGGTGGGTGGATGCACAGCAGTGTTCAACAGTTCTCACCAGCCATTAATTTCTTTAATCGATGACAACTGTCGGCCCAATTTTGGAAGGTCGAGGTGACAAAATTGAAATGACGCAAGCGTTTCTCCCGAGTGACCGGATGAGTTGCGTGTTTATGTGAGACTCGGCGTTACACAGCATACACCGAGACATGCCGATGAGCACCTCCGGAAGGTGCCTGTCATTACTTCACCTCATCCCTCTGCCTGCTGAAAACACCATTATTTCCCAACTGGAGAGTGGCGGCAGCTCTTACCTCACAGTGATAGCACTCCACATGGTAGTCCTTGTCCATCGACACCACTCGTATGGTGTCTTCAGAGCCCTAGAGAACACCACCCATCACACACTAACGTTAATCAAGCGTTTCTTACAGAACATATCAGAGGCAGCCGGAAATGGGAAATGCATACCTGGGCGGGAAGGATGGGCTGGTTGCAGGAGGCACATTTTGGCGCAAAAACCCTAAAACAGCAAAATGTTAGAGGTGAAAATCTTTAGCTTCACAACCGTTGGATTTAATTCTAATGTTGCTTTTAGCAATTCAAGTTATGAAATTATACAACTGGAGGAACAGTTTAGGGTGTTAGAAGCCTAGTGTGTAAGACCTATAAAAGACCACAGTGTCCCAAAGGAATAAAAAAAAAAAAAAAAAAAAAAAAGACATTCTTAATGCAGCATTGGAAAAATAATTAAATGATTAAAATGGTGTTGTGTTATTGAGAGTGCGCTCTTTTGTGAGTTTCGAAAGTGTCCAGCTCCAGCTGGGCCTTACGTGTGGTAGTCCTTCACGCAGTAGATGTTGTTCTCCACATCCACGGTGAAGGGTACACCATCCAGACCCTCTTTGCAGACCACGCAGCGGAAACATCCAGGATGGTATGACTTTCCCAGCGCCTGCAGGATCTGTCAACACGGTTGGAGGTGACATTAGGGCCTCGGCATGTTTAAAGCGACCTGAGTGTGTTCATGAAGGCACCTTTGGTTCTTACCATTTCCATGATGAGGTGGCCACACACAAAGCACTTCTCTGCAGTCTGCTGGAAGCCCGAATACTGCGGTGCAGAAAGTTGCCCAAATTAGTTAAGGATGGCAAATACTATTTAAACCAGAGTGGAACGAGTATCCCAGGGAAAACAGCCAGGAGGCAAAATCCCAGAAATGGGAGCAGATTCACAGAAAAGCCCCTCAGGCAACCTCTCCTAAAGACATGGTCCATAGGAGGAGCCACAGCTCTAGTAAACATTTCTCACGCTGCTTTTCCCACACATGGTGCATTTCCCTGTTCATTTCAATGAAGCACTGTTATAAACCCACATAGGGGATTATGGGATGTAAAAAGACATGATATACTGGCATACTGGTTTATTGCACCAGGCCTATTTTAAACCTCCAATGATTAGAAATTATAATGAAACAAATGACAACATTGACAAATGACAACTTTCATAATCGTAATTATGTAATTAACATAAAATATACTGAATAATAAAGAAAAGCTAGACAAACTGCTGATTAGTGGCATTCTTCACGGAAATGTATTCTCCCACTCTCAGTTAGAAAGGCGGCAAAAGTGACTGTGTTACTAAAGGCCCTCATTTCCTCCCCAGTCGGGCTCCATGAGGGCCCTCGCATCTGTCTGAGAGGCGTGGCATGGAGGTGGACCAGGCGAATGCAATTTCACACCATCTCCACACTTAACTACTGCCATTTAAATGGCAGCGTTGGAGGTAAAACAGGACATTATGAAAATTGCGCTCTTAATGATGTTGACCCAGGCCAGTCGGTGCATCTCCGAGCTGACATGTCTGGGGGTTTCAAAAAAAGATGTCTCTTTGTTGCTGCCTGGTTCCTCCATTTAAAGCCCACCGGAGGAGGATGGGGGTGGGTATTTATAGAGGCGTAGAAGGTGCTCCAGAGACCTGCCCGCGAGATTGCCATCTGCCTCAGGGGTTATGACCTGTTTGGGGGCTGAAGTCAGGGGGAAGCAGGTGGAGCTGGGAGGAGCGGGTCAATAGCAGGAAGCCCTCCTGTCTCCTCAGACGCACCATCTGCCGGACCCCCGGTGCGGGTCGGGGCAGTCCTGAGTGTAGTCACGTCCATCGCGTGCGGAGCGTCCAGTCCCCGACAGATGGAAAGCCGTTTTTATTGTTTTAAAGAGACTAGTACAGGCAAGGCCAGGTCTGCATGTTGCAAGGTCTGAATGTTGGGGACATCGAGTGCTTTTAGTTTACTTTAGTTTGTTATGCTACTCTGTAAATAAACAGTTTGACCATCTACATATATATTATTATTCTATATTTTGAGGTAATTTTTATGTCTCTTGAAGAGAAAATGTGTGAGACTATGACAGAGAATGATTCTGAAACCTGCACAACCACTAGACTCTCTGTGTAATTACTGGGGCTGGAGCATCGCTGGTGTAATTGTACTCCTTAGGGAAATTAGAGGAAATTAGGCAGAATTAGTTGGGTGGGGGTTTTGGGGACCGGGATCTAAAGTACCACTGAGTTTCCACTGGGGAATTTATTAAGGTGTGCATTGTGAGCTTCACACACACACACACACACACACACACACACACACACACACACACACACACTTTCAACAGAAAAAAAAAAATCCACATGCTTATCAAATTATCAACAGACACTACTACTTTCAGACACACAGTACACGGTGACAACTCACCAGAGGTGGCTTAAGTACGTACACTCCTCACTAAATACTTCAGAAAAACACAGAATTTCTAAAAGTAGAAAACAGCCCTACGAAGGACAAAGCATTAATAACTAAATGTTATATTAATAGAAAGGGCTCTATTCATAAATGTACTTTATTTAATAGATTATGAATGCGTTCAAATGTTACGTTAATCCAAACTGAGAAAAAACTGAGCTGCATTCTACATGGTGACGTTTCCTCTCCTCTGTCCTCTCAGTTAAGTCTGCTGTCTGTCCGTTTATAGCATTTCTAAGTCGGTCTTAAAGTCTGATTGGTGCAAATGATAATGATGCAAAATCGAATCAATTAAATTAAGCCTTAAGTAACAGGCCTTTTTTGTAAATGAGAGAAGTATGAAGATATCCATGTTATAAATGTATGTAGTATTAGCAAACATCTTGCAGAAAACCTCTACTAAAGTGTTTTTATACCTTTTTTTTTTTTTATCACACACACTTACCAAGAAATCCTCCTCGCAGTATACTTTTCCATTGACGTTGTAGAACGCTTTCCCCCTCAGTCTCCTTCCTGCAAAAGGAAATTTTCAAACACGTCAGAGTGAGCAATACCGTAACCAGGTGACAACGATGTGTTCTCCCTCAAACCCAGAAAGCCCGTCCCCAACTCCAGAGAGGTCATAAAAAGCCCAGTGATTAGAAGACTCAACCCCCTTAAACCATGAAAACCTGAACAAAAGAGCGGTGTGTCTGCAAGCAGCTGAGGACCAGTACAGATGGGCATGAGCCCTCAGCGCACCCCGCCATGTCACGGCTTTGTCCACCCATCCTCAGCAAATCCGGCCCAAAGCCAGTCTCAATCGATTGAGGCCCATAATGCTGCCCAGCCTCCCCCGCGTACAGGCATTGTGTCAGGCTCCCGCTCAGAGCATCAAATCCTGGCCCGTTCCGACAGAACGACATGGTGGTGATAAAACGCAAGACAAACTTTATGATTACAGGTTGTGTTAAGAGTTCTGTTAAAGCCCGTCCACAAACAACTTCGGTACCTTCACGTCGGTCAGGGTCCATTGCGAGGGTTCCACCAAAGATGTGTCATGAAAAGAGTTTGAAAATTGGATTTGAACCCACATTTGCTGATACAGCAGATTTATTCCTTTTTTAAATTATTGCAACTCTTTATTTTTGGAAAGGGTTTTTGAATAATTAAAGAAACCTATTTGCATGATCCTATGATTTTTTGCATGATCCTATATTTTTGAATGGCAGTGCATTCTGACAAAATTACATCTCAAAAGTAAAGGGATATTCATAGTGTAAAGTGGTTCATTAGACGCATGCTAGTGGTTTTTAATGTCAGTCCTTATGGCAGCACTACGTAAGCAGTACTCATCATGAAAGTTTGAGAACCGCCAGTCTAGATGACCGGATGCTGTGAATGGTTCTTGTTTTGCATGTCGATTTTGTGTTTTATTTGGAGCGTTGTGAAAAAGTGACACCCACACCAGCAGGGCAGTGGCTCTGGCCCTGGTGTCCCTTTCAGGCCTTTATCTCGAAAACCATTCACATGTGCTCAAAATCAGTGGCAGAGTCCCTTTTTTTTTTTTTTTAAAGGGGGGTTGCCCTGAACTGGCAGTCAGACCACAGGGACCTTATAAATCTAAAGGGTCCATCCACCGATACACACCCCACCCCACCCCCAGCAGTCACTGGGTTTATTGGCCGCCAAATTTATACTCTTGCGACATTCGCACAAAGAGTCAAAGGGCTTGGAGACAAGGCGCAGGGAGACGGGCACGAAAAATAACGCCGCCGCTGAATATCTTCGCGCTGAAGGCGGGATGAGGGAAATCATTATCACCCAGCGCCGAAACGACTAAATCAGCAGCTCCGCCGTGCTTGCAAGAGGCGGCGGCGGCTCTTTACCTCCTGAGTTTAGTTGCAGTCTGATAAACGTCTGATGGGCGGTGGGCCTGGAACGACACACAGAGAGAGAGAGAGACGTTTGGGAAGGAGGGGGACTGAGCAAACGGGGACATTCCTTCTGTCTGAGGTCACCGGCTGGTCCCATTCACCCCCCACCCCCCTCCACACACGGAGCGAGGGAGGGGGTGAGGTAGGAAGGGGGAGGGTCCGCTCCTTTGGCTCTCTCGGCCAGGCCTTTGTCACAGGTTGGGGGGGGGGAGAGCTGGACCGCAGTGAGTGTCCTTTGCTCGCTGTCCCAGAGCACTGCGGGACATGTGGCATTCCTAAAAAAGGCCTCGTTTGCCAAATTACTCAACGTCTTTAGAGCTCATCACCACAAATTCTCACTATAGAATAAGAACCCCGAAGGAAATTGATAATAGTCACTGGTCCATCACCATACAATATTCCATCATTTGATGCTATGGACATGTTTCCGAACATGGACATGGTGATCATTTCCAGGGTCTGTCCTGAGGATGGGGTAAATCACCATCATCACTCCCATCGGGACATTAGTGTTTCCTCACAGCATCAATCACTTTGTGTTGAGCTGACCTTTCGTCTAACCATGCCAGATAAATGTCCTTCCGTCAAGTGTCCTCCATGCATTCCTCACCCACCTCAAGCTGCATGCGTGCATCAGTGATCCACACCTTGCGAGGTGTTGAGGTTTGCCGACACCTTGGGCCCTATAATGTGCCAAACATCAAAAAGAGCCTGTGAATAATTGCGCGCACTGTGTGCCGCACAGCTGGTCGCCGGCCACTATTCAGCGGAACCACCGGCGAGTCAGCGGTGCCCTTTCATATGAATAATAAACTGCTAATTGGCCACTCCACAAAGAGCCAGCGCCGCATTCGGTCTGGCCTTCCTGCAGGTTCTCAAACTAGACAGTTACAAATCCCCCGTGGGCTTTTCCCGAACGTGCCGCGAGGTGCCGGCTGATCCTTCTCAGATCGCATGGGAACGCCTTCTTTCAGCTCCCCTGCATGATTGCCGGGGGCACAACGGGCACTCAAAAAAAAAAAAAAAAAAAACCTTATAAAAATCATTATTCCTAATGGACATGGCCATTTCAGGGCAGAATTAAGACCTGATTGCTGCCCCCAACGAGAAGCTGAATGCGGTCCAGGCGTGAGGCGGTTTACAAAAACCTCTTTCTATTTCCAGCAGATTCTCTGGATTCCTCAAAACCCACAGCCGTATCTGTGTTATTGTACATTGACTGTTCATGAAACTTTTTTTTTTTTGGTTCCCCAGGTAAGCTCGGGAAAGGGTCAACTGTGACTCTAGAGATGAAACGCGTTCCTCTCTGCCCTCCGCCCTCCTTTTCAGGGAAATTCTTCTCGTAACTTTCACCGAGGGGCAACTGCAGACAGGCCATCATTTCGTCTGCTTTGAAGTACTTCAATGGCTGCAGTGTTTACATTTTTCTTTTACTCCTGCTCTGTAAGTGGCAATGATGAAAGCACCGTTTCATTATATGGGAGCTAATTATACAATATTTGGGTTGTGTTTCTGGCAGTTAAGGTCATGAACATTAGCGCTCTCAAAAATATTGGGATTTTTCTTTTATTTTAAGCAACGTCATCTGACATTTCATTCATAATTACAAGTAGCCATATTCGAAGAACATTCAGTGACGATGCTGTGGTGGGTATTGCTGGTTTATTCACAATATGTCTGAGATCTCCTATAAATAATATATTCCATGCAAAAGCAATGGGTCGGCACCAGTTTCGGTGCGGCATTACATTAGGCATGTTCAGACATAGGAAGGCAGTGAGGGGCAGGGGCTACCTGGGCAACTGATTCACCCCCGTCTGTCCTTCTTCTGGCTGCATTTGCCATAGGAACTGTGATGTAACATAAGCCTGTCCTAAGGCCTGTGGGGACAAGGGGGGACTAACCGCAAAACTAACGACCAAACCGGTTACTGCTGACCAGGGTAGATGAGTCGATCTTGCTGGTCATGTTTTTGTTTTTTTTTTTTTTGTTTTTTTATGAAAAAGTAATATGGCGAGCTGGTGATGTTCAGTATATAAAATGGTGCATTTACTATCGTAAAAAATTAATTGTGCCACAAAAGACTGAGTATAAAGCAAATCATACTGCATACTACGCTCAACGGCAGCTAACAACATACAGTGTGTGGGAAGCAGACTCTGGGCTGATTCAGTAATGAAATTATGTTTACTGGTAAAAATGTGACAGACAGTTCTAATTATTTTCTAAAGCTTAATCTCTTCTTGAAAGACGACGTGTCTCTGATGCATTTTCAAAGCATCTTATTTTCAATATCTCAAGCTCCCACTGTTTTCACACATCATGCATTTGATCCATAAACTTACACTCGCGTCACTCATGTTTCCTAGAGCTAAAGTTTAGGAGTTAAATTAGTTCCCGAGAACAACAGGTCAGAATTGGGTAGACCTTTTCTCACAATATTTCTGTTCAAACTCCCATCACACTAGCAACACTTGACTAACGATGTGACGCATTACACATTGCGGAGGTCATGACGTGTCTCAATATATCGAGCACGGTGATGTAGTGGTGCAAACGTGACTCCACCCCGTTTAATGTGACCATTAAACAATACACGGGATAAGAGGAATTTTTCCTGCTCACATTCACTGTAGTGAGACTTGTTCTTCTTTCCCAGCTCTGAATCAACTGGTCGCCCTCCCTGCTTTAAATGTGGACAACCTTTGGTTTTGTGGTTGTATTTAAAGTTCTTTCTGACTGAATGGGGGAAAAAATAGCCTTCCTTCCTGTTGTGGTGCTCGCTTAAAAACCAGCCAGTGTACCCCACCCCCTCCAGAGAGAACAAGCGGGTCTTTATCACCTGCTGGTGGGCCGGGCTGTGGTCAGGAGAGGCCTGCCCAGGGCTGTCTGGAGCTACTGGAGGTGGTGAGTAACCCAGCCTGGATTCACGGGGGGAATTTCAGCCCCATCATCTCCAACGTGTGAGGACCTGCTGCCTCTTCTCAGTGCTCCACTACAGAGCCAGAAAGGAGAAGCCCAGGCCGAGAGAGGGCTTCACACTCCTGCTCCACGTTCACTTTACCTGTGCGTGTGGCGCTGCTGTACATCCAAAAAACCAAAACCAAAACGAGCCTATTCACAAAGAGCAAGAATAAGGCACCAAAATATTCATCTCTTCTGATACATTCTCCCCAAACTTCCATAGACTCAGAATTCCTAAACAATTACCAAAGGTTCCAATGTTATTGATCCTGCTCATATTAGGCACCAAACAGACCCAAAAACACTTGTTCAAAGCTGACTGTAAGCTGACTTGACATCAAATACACCATAATTTAAAATAAAGTATTATCAGAGGACAATGCTCGCTATGGTTTGGCTACAAAAGTACTTCTGGTTCTCTTTGGTTTCACCTTGCTTTGGTCCCAGTTCCTGTTCGTCGTCTTGACTGTAAAATGATATACCTGGGAGAATTGTTCTCAAAAAGCACATTAGGACAGGATGGCCAGATTTGAGGAACCCGGACTTCTGCCAGTTTTCAATGCCACACCGTACTGAATATGTCTCCTCGTGTTATTGCCAGGCTTCCACCATTGAAACACAAATGTACAGTCTGTGGAAACAAAGTCAACCGCCATTCACATGCTGTTATATCACCACTCGTAGGGAAGCTGGCAGGAGCACAGAAAGGGAATGGTCCATGGGCTGCAGCAGCTTTGCTCAAATATAAATTGACTGAGGTGGACTTAACACCAAACATATTCACATGAAATCAAATTGTGGTCAAAATAGAGACAACTGTGTCAGTAAAATGCAGTGTGAAAGATTAAGGGGTCTGTATACTACATTTCAGCTGCTGTGTATTTATTTAGCAAATTATTTAGGGCAGTGGTGGCCTAGCGGTTAAGGAAGCGGCCCTGTAATCAGAAGGTTGCCGGTTCGAATCCCAGTCAGCCAAGGTGCCACTGAGCAAAGCATCGTCCCCACGCACTGCTCCCCGGGCACCTGTCATGGCTGCCCACTGCTCACTCAGGGTGATGGGTTAAATGCAGAGAACAAATTTCACTGTGTGCACCGTGTGCTGTGCTGCTGTGTATCACAAGTGACAATCACTTCACTTACGACCATTAAAGGTCCCATGACATTAAATAATGTGCTCCCCTAATACTTTATCTGACGTCTCCTTCTGAAATTCAGTCTTGGTGCAGAATTACAGCCACTTTGATCCACGTTAGGTTCTGATACAAATTTGTTCTGTTGCCTTGTGTTGTTGCACCGTCACCCGACACCATCCCCACCTGCACAGTGGTAGTAAGTGGGGTTTGAACCCGGGTCTTCTGGTTCATAGGCCAGTGTGTTACCCACTAGGCTACTACCACCACAACCACAACATTTTGTAGCAATCACAGATCAGGTAGCAACATGAGCAAATATCTTGCATTAAAAATGACCACAGCACAACCAAATTTTTCTGTAACAATAGTCAAAAAGCCTGTAAAGTGTTTGATAATCATATTGAGAAACATGGTTAATAAGGACATCTTAGTGGAGAGGGCTGGGAATTCACATTACCACATTTTTTCTTTTTTTTAAGTAAATATCTGAGATTAGACTTCTGAATCTGCACAATTATACATTTATTCCATATAAGTGTGGAAGTGTGGAAACTACTTTGTGTATAAAATGCTATTTGGAGGATTTGTACCTTAAGGCTATTAGGGGTAAGATTCTTGTCTGTATGCTACAACACATATTTCAGCTGCTGCATATGTTTATTTAGCAACAATTAAAGGTCCCATGACATGAAATAATGTGCCCCCCTAATACTGTATCTGACGTCTCTTTCTGAAATTCAGTCTTGGTGCAGAATTACAGCCACTTTGATGAGATGTCCCCAGGACGTGTCGTTTCGGTGTCTGTAGGAGAGAGGCAGGACAAGGAGGAGAGCGACCTGACTTCTGAATCTGCGCAATTATACATTTATACATTAGCTAAGTGGGTTTAAAATCCGGTTTCACATGTTTTCTGAGATGAAATGTTGACTTGTCCACCACTGAGTGATGTATTTTACTGCTGTCTCAGGCGAAAAACAGTGGAAAATTGGACAAGTTAAAACACAGTTTTTACCGTCGCTCCCTCCGTGCGTCTTCTCCCGGTTGCCAGGGGACAACAGAGCGCACCCGGTGCTACAGGTGTCTCTGGGTGCAGAGACACGAGCCCCGCGGCCGTCTCCCCGCTTGCGCGCCTGTCGTTACAACAGTAGCGCAACAGAGTGAATCACGGCTGGGAGGCACGCATGTGAAATAAACAGCGGCCACACGGGGACATGTGATTCTCCCCGCCGGGCGCTCTGGCAGGGGTGGGATGAGGTTAACGTCGCCGGCATGTGAGAGGCGTGTGTGTGATAGCGTTTGCTCCGTGCTCAGGACCGTCTGATAAGCAGCCCAGCCGCAATTTGTGGCTGATTGAAGGCCTCATGGGAAGGCCAGCTCGAATAAAATGGAAGGAGGGGGGGGGGTTGTAGTTTGCATTCCTGGCCGTTTCATAAAAAAAAAAAAAAAAAAAAAAAAAAAAAGGGTGCAACCATGGTAGTAAGCCAAGAGGAGGGCTCAATTATGCATGGTTAAACAAAGCCCAAGGCTACCGGTGAGCCGATTCAGAGCATTTGCGGAAGCTGACTTATTCAAACACACTTTGGGGAGGCACATTTCGGCCCCTATCGAGCAAACGGGCCAAACTCTACGCCCCACATCAATCAGAACATGTGTTATGACATCTGCGGCCACTTTTAATCTCCACCTCGCCGTGTGATCGAGTCCAAACACTCAGTTTAAAAGCTTACGCTCCCATTCACGCAGAACCAAAGGACACGTCACAGAGTTTACACTCAAGACAAACAATCCTGAGAGAGCCAAAAGGGCCATCAAAGCTGCTCCTAACGCATGTTGAGATTATGGTCGGAACTAATACTAAGGTCTTAAAAGACGTTCGAGGCTGGAAATTATCTCGGTCCTCAACATCTCATTGTTATGCGATTCTACATGATTTAAGTTACAGTCTGCAGTAGATGTCAGAAATCATATTTAGTCATTAGACAATCTTAAACAATGTAAAGCTAAAAAGATTAGGGCTTCCATTACACTACAACATGACCAAGATATTCTCTCTTTTCCTACAATCATTCAACAGAAATTAAGACTGCTAGTTTTATGCACTTGACTATACGGCCTTAGTACGCAGATTACAAGTGGATTGCAAAAAGCATATCTCGTGTTTGATTTGTGACCGGGTTGTGTTATAGTTCATTCTTTTGGTCAGATCCATTCGGCTGGTCCACATTGTGGCACTCAATAACCATAAATTTGCTACAACTATTCATTTTAAACATATTTAATGCACCAGTATAACTGTTTTTTTTTTTATAAACAATCCAAATCTTTCTTCTGAAAACTGAAGCTGGTATGGTTAAAAAAAAAAAAAAAAAAAAAAAAAGTTGAAAGACAAAATGTCTCCTGTAATTAAACAAGGGCTTCAATTTCACAGGATGTGTAAAATCACAGTTGTGAGAATCTAAATCATATTTCACCTCCTGCTCCCCACCAAAAAAAAAAAAAGGAAAGAGAGAGAGAGAGAGAGAGAGAGACTCATCTTCTCTGGAATGAATCAGAAAGGGCTCGGGATTAGACACTGCCCCTTATTCTTCACCAAAACAATAAATCTACAATCATATGTATACAATTACATGAAAATCATATGCATTTCTTCAAAAGCCACAGGAAACCATATCCATGTATAACACCAAGATGAATGAACGCAGCCTTGCTCGGCACTCTCGCCATCCACTCTCTCTTGTTTACACTTGAAACAGGAGAGGTGCTCGGGAGTCAGGTGACGGAGCGGCCCTGGAGCCGTCTCTCCCCCTCTTCATAAGCCTCCATCACACACCGGCAGAGGAAGATGTATAAAAGAAGAGAGGGAACCTGGGAACCCGACACCGAGAAAGCAGACATTTTTCAGCCTGGCTGCGGACGGACACGAGACAAAGTAAAGCAGTCCTTTCTTTCGCAGCGTCTGTGGGGACCAAAAGCACGCTGCCACTCATGCCCGCCCCATTCCCATTCAGGTCGCTCCCATTACCCCTACGGAGCCAGTGGTTTCTCACAGACCCTGAGCAGGTAATACCTTCGCACCGGAAGGCGCGTCATACTCACCGCAGGAGCAGCAGGTGAAGCAGTTGGTGTGGTACAGGTTGCCCATGGCCTGGCAGGCCTGGCTGGCCCCGTACACCCCCTTCCCACATTTGACGCAGATACCTGAGAAGAAACGGAAAGCACAGGCTTTTGATAACCATGGTAACAGCACAGGCATTTGGATCTTATTTTTGACACGTCTGAGACTAAGGATTTAGGCGGAGAGGAATCTTCATTTATGGTGGCGTATGAAGCTATAAGGAGATCTGGACAGAAGTCAGCCTATTTACTGTTTTAGTGTTATTGTTCTGCGGTGGGATCCTGGTTTTGGTAGCGTGAGTCAGCAGAACGTATGATGATAGCCATGTTCTCCATCTTAAGATGGCTTCTGCCGGGGGTCACATTCCAGAGCGAGTGCAGGGTCAAAGCCTGGGTGGGGTGAGCCTGGGGTCACCACGCCCACAGGACGCAGTGTCCCGACGGGGGTCGGGGTGGGCGGGGCCTGGTTCCCAGTCTCTCTATGATGAGGTTCATTTTAATGGTTCTATTCCTCCAACCAAAATTCTGAAATGTACAGTGACTTTCAGCTCAAGAGGCAAAATTTTATGTAAAAAAATAGAAATAAAACAATTTTCTTAAATGACTGGTATCTGAATGTTCAAGTTCAGCTGGATCAAACTCAAATATTGTCACTTCCTCTTTCAACACAGAAACACATGACTCTGCTCCGTCAGCCACCAGCGATAGGGACAACATTTCTTTCCCCATAACTGCGATCTTATCAAAATAACCAGATAGCCCACAAAAAAAATTAAAGGCAGCTTTAAATCACACAAAGCTAACCACAGCATCAGGTCATTAGAGGACACGATAATAAAAGATTTCATGAAAAGATTTCACAAATTCTGATTTCAGTGTTAAATTTTCTGCTGCAGTAATAATGGTGAATTGACAGTTACGTGACTCACACACAAGTAAGAAATAAAAAAGGACTCATCTTTCCCCCTGCAAATAAAGCCATTTTGAATATTTATACCTGGTTAAGATGTCTTGACATGAAGGGTGTTGAAAATGCCCCAGAAAATCCAACGCTGTGTGCTAATCGGCGCATATCTGAGCAATTTCAAGCCAATATTCATATGCAGACAGAACACTAATATCAGCCATTAATAACCCAATAAATCATGAGTGGAACCCCATTTCGCGGAAACACTTCCATTAAGTTGATGCAGACAATGCTGCAAAAAACAAATGATTAAAACCTTTTCTTTTATCAGCTATGTTTCTTTTCTGCTTGCTTAAAGAAGTTAAATGTAAGCCTTTTAAGTATATCTACAAATTCGCTGTTTTAGCAAACCATTTTCACCACAAAAGGACAATAGAAGCAGAACAGAAATAAAAAAAATAGCATTAAATAGACAAAGACCCACCAAAAAATATATAAATACAAGACTTAAGGCATTAAAATCAGAAATTTGAAGAGCCCTCTCATGATAGACCTCAACACAGCGGACCGAGCAGAAGTCAGTGACGACTGGCGTGACGACACGCCACCCGGACACGCGAATCCTGTCTTATTGCAGCAATCTTGTCCTGGTGAGTGCCGATATCCTCTGAGTCATACGACGACAGCAAGTGAGATAATAAAAGGCAAGCAGAAATGTGTTACAGTATTTTGGGATCAAAGTGATTTAAAGGCAGAATGACAATCAATTCTTTCTCAGTGCCTTTAATCAGGCTTTTTTTTCATATTAAAGTAAAAATGGGAGAAATGTTAATTGAAAAAGTTATTGTCCACTTTTACGCTTTACAAAGAGCCTATAGCGTGCACAAAGCTTCCTCCTGTATCAATCTACTACAACTATATATACAGCACAGGCCACACAGGTGTTTTTTCTTATGTTTTATTTATTTTCATGACCATTTATGTTGGTAGATTCTCACTGAAGGCATCAAAACTATGAATGAACACATGTGGAGTTATGTACTTAACAAAAAAAGGTGAAATAACTGAAAAACATGTTTTATATTCTTAAGGAGTTCCCAGAGGTGTTTAGCACTTGTTGGCCCCTTTGCCTTCACTCTGCAGTCCAGCTCACCCCAAACCATCTCGACTGGGTTCAGGTCCGGTGACTGTGGAGACCAGGTCTCCACTTTTTATTAAGTACATTACTCCACATGTGTTCATTCATAGTTTTGATGCCTTCAGTGAAAATCTACCAATATCATGAAAATAAAGAAAACACATTGAATGAGAAGGTGTGTCCAAACTTTTGGCCTGTACTGTATAATTCGTGCTAAAGCTACATGCTATATCAGTGAGAGTTGTGGTAGTTATAATTGTGCAACTAAGTACAGTAAAAGGCACAATGTGCAAAGTACTATGATTCTACCATTTTGAAAGGCATGCAAACAATCAACAGTTGTTGAGATTGTTGGCTAGCTTGCGTCGCCGCCTTGCCGTGTAATACCATAGCACGCCTCGAGGTGACGTAGCATCAAGCCTTCACTCACTTCTCCTTTCACGGGGAACAGACGACGCCCCGAGGGTGCGTTCTTACCTCAGCCACAGTCAAGGCGCTGCCCTCCCCACGGCTATTAACAGGTAATTAGTGAGCGCAACAGTAAATGCTGTCAGAGGTCACAGAAGCGTTGCCGACACTTTTTTTGAGTCACAACAGTCACATTTTGTGCAAGTGACGTACCCTCTATTCTGAATATGAAATTCAGAATAACAAAACCACGAGTCATCAGCCATTAGCATTAGCTAATTAGCATTAGCACAAAATGGATTTATTCATGGTTCTGTGCATTTCACAACAACGGTGGAGAGTTTTCTGGCGAATAACTGAACGGTTTACTTTAAAATGTACAGTACACACAGTGCCTATCTATCAAATTCCCATAGTTGTACAAGAGAAGACTTGGGAAAGGAGGGACACGGGCACATTCATTTAAAACTTCCACGAAGGCAGTGGGGCAGGCCGCTCTCGCATCTGCTTTATCAAGGAAGACCCACCTGGCCTGAGCTGGCACTACTTTTCTCACAGACCCGAATGAAAGGACTCTTTCTTTACCGGCCCATAAAAGCCGCGCTGGACGGCCGGCCATGGTTCTCTGTGCTCGGGCAAGGAAGCGAGTTTGTGCCTCTTTGAATCGGTATGTTAATGTATGGCTGAAAAATAGCCCTGCTATTAAAAGCTAGTGCTGCCCATATTTGGCACGGGAGAAGGCTGGAGGAGGAGGAGGAGTCCCTTCCCTCCAACACAAGGTTTCCCTTTTCTTTCCCCAGGCCATGCATACTTCCTGTTACACCCATACCACTCATCAACGTTTTAGTTGCCATCAAAAAAGGGCTTGCCTGTCAGCCTCTCTAGAGCACACTGATGCAAGACAAACGCTTGGTCACCTGCTATTAGACTACAACAGTGACAGTCTCAGTTCAGACTACACATAACGGCCACAAAACATGGTTCTATAGAGCAGCGCTTCTCGAATAGGTGGGTGCGGAGCAGTTCTCGCCTTGGCAGAACTTCGCTGGATTCTCTCTTTAAAGAAAAACCAAGAAATCTCCACTTCCACAAAGTCATGCATGTCTGTGAGCGTGTGTGCGTGTGTGTGTGTGTGTGTGTGTGTGTGTGTGTGGGGGGGGGGGGGGGGTAATATTGAGAAACACAGCTATGGTGTAACAATGACCATCCATCACAATACTGCTAAATTCATCATTCTGTTACTAATTCTTGCATTTTATTCACTTAAGGTATGAGTGAGCTTTATGGTGCATTTGCACAATTACATTTGATCCTGTTAACAAGGACTTTAATTTAGTTTTAATCAGGTTCAGTGTAAAACGTATTCCCTTAAATTGTAATTTATATATCTCCACGTTTGTGTGTGTAAGGTATTTTTGTATTTCAGTGTGAAAGGCTTGCCCCAAGAATGGAAACTTTGGTCCAAATCGGCACATGAATAACAACAGAGAGCACACTGGGGACTCTCCAGAGGACCACGTGCCAAAAAGCTTCTTCCAAAACAGTTCTGCACGGCCTGTGAGGGCCTACCACCAAGCACGGTCCGTATCTACACAACCCCACAAATCTACACAAGTCCTCGGTGGTGCGCATTGCTCACTTTCGTAAAATGGAGTAAACGTCATTGGCAGTTGACAAGGATGAACTAGAACTAGATGTTTGGTCCACACAAGGGTTCAGAGAAGCACAGCTCAATATTCTTGCCTTTTTAAAAAAAAAAAAATTCTCCCCACTCTCAGGAGTGACAACGTTTTAGACAGATTTTTCTTTTTACCATTTCGATGCCATCCTGTTCTCCCCTCAAGTTTTGGCCTTTTCAAAAAGCTTTTCCAACCCACTATCACCTTGACCATGTTGTGAGTTTTTAGCTACTCATGACAATTCAAACTATAACGAAACTACAAAATATGGTTGCAGAGAATCTGGCCCAGTCATGGCCAAGTCCAGCAAACCTTCACGCGTGCGACTCGCACGCAAGCTTGACTTATCATTATTATTCTGAGCAGGTGATCAGACTTGACCCCCACTAGCCATGTCTGGCCCGCGAGCCAAGACCGTGTGCCAAGTGTCTGGTGCCACCCGACTCCCCACTGGCTGGTTAATGAAGGGCCTGGTGGGGGAGGTGTGGCTGGGAGGGTCTCCACCCCGGGCCAGCTGTTGATTCACAGCCCGCTTGCTCGCCACAACAGAGGCCTCCGCAAGAAGAGCGCCCAGTGTGACTGCGAGGATCTCAATGGCCCGGGCCGATCGATTTCTCCCGCGTCGCCAGGGAAACCTGAGCTGGCTCGGCGGGGCTCGATGTGAGGGGCTTCTGTCTGCAATCTCTGGCCTCACCTGCTCCTTCCTAAGCTGCCAACACAGGCCAGCATTTGTCTACAACATAAAAACCCGCCAAACCCTCCAGCCACCTTCCTGTGTCAAAATGTTCCTTATTCGTGCAAATAAATAAATAAATAAAAACATTTCGAAACAAGTTCAATTGAACATATATCCAAAAAAAAAACTTGAGCACTGTGGAAGGCATGCAAACATGCAAAAAAAAGGGGGGGGGAATCGTGCAGAGGTCAACCCCAATGGCCATTTTCAACAAGCGAAACCACTGAATCACTGAGGGGAATCTAGTCAGACAGAACAGAAGGTTCCATTCATCTCCACTCAGCTCTGTGTAAACGTTAGCACTGCCAAAACAGAAATTAGTATTTCCCTGCAAAAGGGAACTCTTATCTTCCACAGGGCCAGTTGTTCTTAGCCGTACAGAGTGGGCTTGTTATTCTTTCTGAAAAGCTTCTGCAGCCTTGTTATGTACGATTATGCTTAAGATGAGAGAGCAGGGTCGGGATGGAACGCTCTCCTCCACAATTCCAATGACTGTTATAGTACACAAAAGTGTATACCGGGGAAGAAGCTCATCGTCTGGGTAAGTGCGGTGGGTCCGTGGAGGTGGTCACTGGTTACAGCAGATTACAAATCGATTACAATTCAAAAGCACATTATACTGTTTTCAGAATCACTGACAAGCTGCCAATGAAGATAACGATTCACTGCAGAGACAATAAATATATAACTTCATTATATTCGTGATTTCTGTGTAATTGAAGAGGGGCACACCACCAAAACAATGAAACTATACGGCATATGATATATTGTCCCACTTCTACTGGCTATAGTCTAATGCACACACATCCAGTTAAGTAAAGCTTAAAACCCCGAATGGAACCCCGGGATAATTCAATATGCCTGGGAGTTGGGGTAACACAGGGCAAAGACCCCCAACTCTGACCGACGTAACACGTTTCAGCATGAGCAAAAAGACCAGCCGTGAAATGCGAGGTTCTTCTGATTCCGCACATTTAACCGGCAGTGAAGCCACTGTGTCCTCGCCCAGCCACACTTCAACATTCAGACCCCCGTGTCCTCGCCCATCCACACTGCTACACTCGGACCACCGCGTCCTCGCCCAGCCACACTGCTACACTCGGACCACCGCGTCCTCGCCCAGCCACACTGCTACACTCGGACCACCGCGTCCTCGCCCAGCCACACTGCTACACTCGGACCACCGCGTCCTCGCCCAGCCACACTGCTACACTCGGACCACCGCGTCCTCGCCCAGCCACACTGCTACACTCGGACCACCGCGTCCTCGCCCAGCCACACTGCTACACTCGGACCACCGCGTCCTCGCCCAGCCACACTGCTACACTCGGACCACCGCGTCCTCGCCCAGCCACACTTCTACACTCGGACCACCGCGTCCTCGCCCAGCCACACTTCTACATTCGGACCACCGCGACCTCGCCCATCCACACTTCTACACTCGGACCACCGCGACCTCGCCCAGCCACACTGCTACACTCGGACCACCGCGTCCTCGCCCAGCCACACTTCTACACTCGGACCACCGCGTCTTCGCCCAGCCACACTGCTACACTCGGACCACCGCGTCCTCGCCCAGCCACACTGCTACACTCGGACCACCGCGTCCTCGCCCATCCACACTGCTACATTCGGACCACCGCGTCCTCGCCCAGCCACACTGCTACACTCGGACCACCGCGTCCTCGCCCAGCCACACTTCTACACTCGGACCACCGCGTCCTCGCCCAGCCACACTGCTACACTCGGACCACCGCGTCCTCGCCCAGCCACACTGCTACACTCGGACCACCGCGTCTTCGCCCAGCCACACTGCTACACTCGGACCACCGAGTCCTCGCCCATCCACACTGCTTATTTATTGCTTGTGTGTCTGGCCTCTTACCAAAATACTCTTTCTTCATGTGCATCTCCAGCTCCTTCTCCAGCTCCAGTGTGAGCGCGTCCAGCCTCCTCTCGGCCTGGCTGGGTCCGTTCTCGCGGCACGGGGTCACCTGGTAGGGCAGCTTGAACCTCTGCCCGGCGGCCTGGTTCGTCGTGCTCACGCCGTAGTTGAAAGACGCCGGCTGCCCGGCGCCGAGCTCCAGGCTCATCACGCCGAGCTGCGGCGGCGGCGGCTCCGCGGCCGCGGGGAACGCCGGGAGATGCGCGCGGCCGCGGTGAGGACCGTCGGCGTCTCCGAAGTCCTGCGCGGCGGCCGCCGCCGCCTCCTCTTGCATCGACGACCGGGGCGAAGGCAGCTGCAGGTCCGGGTAGGCGCTCATGGAGCCCCTCGAGCTCCGGGAACTTCTGGAGCTGTGGCTGGAGATGCTCGAGCGAGGGCTCGCCACGCAGTTCGGCCCGATCCCGGTCCCGGCTCCGCGGGCGCCGCCGTCCGCCTCCTGGCCCCCCGGGGGCGCGTACCTGGGGTCCGAGTAGCTGGAGCGCGGGCTCGTGGTGCTCGACCTGGGGCTGACGTGTCTCTGGTCGTAGCCCATGCTGATGCCGCTGGTGCGGTTGCTGCTCGGCTTGCTGCCGCAGTCGTAGCTGTTCAGGCTGGCCCGGGGGCTGGAGTGTTTGCTGGTGTCGCTGGCCGTGCTCGCGTAGCTGGACCGGGGGCTCAGCACGCTGCTCCCCTCGCAGTGCGCCAGGCCCCCGGGCACCACCAGGCTGGTGCGCGGGCTGGACACGCTGGAGCGCGGGCTGGAGTGCTTGCTCTGCTCCTGGGAGGAGAGCGAGGAGGCCAGGCTGGAGCGGGGGCTCGTCGCGCCGTACCGGGCGTCGTGGCTCCGGCCACCGGGCAGGGGCAGCGGCTTGGCCAGCACCACGCCGTCGTACGCGCAGCCCGCGCTGTACCGCTGGCCCTGGACCTCCAGGGAGAACCTCCTGTGCCGGTCCGAGGCTCCGTAGCAGGGGAGGGCAACTTCGGATTTGGTGCAGTAGCCGTCCTCGCCGTAGCCGACGTCCCTCGGGGGGCTGCAGAGGTCCAGCGGAACCCCCCGGCTGCCGTTGGCGGAGCGCACGGTGTACACTTTATTCCCCGACACGTAGGTCTCCACGCCGTGGAGCTGCTGGTGGGGCGCCGGGCTCCCATTCATCCTCTTGGGTTTAAAATCCACGCTCTCCCTGGAAGTGAAAATGCCGTCCTGGTACGCGTCGTACAGGGAGAGGTCCTCCATTATTTTACCGGCCCTGAGTCCCAGGTCGTCCTCGTAGTGGTCCATGTTCCCCGGAGTTCAGCGACGGAGAAGCGGCACCAAGCAGCCGCGGCAGCCGCTCTCCGCCGCGCGTCCCCCGGCGCGCATGTCCCTCCGCCCTCGACGGCAGCCGCGATCTCCCCGCGAAACCAAGTTCCAGCAGCCGGCGGCGGGGGGAGGGAAGGACGATTGTCAATTTCAGTTTTTTTTTTTTTTGTTGTTAAGTTGAAAGGTCTTTTACAGTCAATGGCGCGCTGCGCGGAGGAATTTCCTTCCCGGTGATTTCGGCTCGTCCTCCCTCCCTCCCCGGCGCACTGTTGTTCGCGGCCCGCGAGTCTTTTTTAAAAAAATCCGTCCCTCCGGGAGTCCGGCGGAGAAGCGGAGAAAAAGGGGTCCGGGCGCGGCGCGACGGTGCGGCGCGGAGCTGCGCGGCGGGACTCGTTTGTGCGGCAGGAATGCGAGGAAGTGCACAGGGCGCGCTGCGCCTCTCTGGAATGTGGTTAATGCCGGAGCGAAACAATGAGTGACTGCAACCAACTCAGCAAGGGGGTGCCGAGGTCTGCAGGCTGAAAAAAAGGAGGAGGAGGAGACGAGAAGAACCCAGAACGTGGAGCAGTTCTCACCTGCAAGTTCTTATAAGTTTGCTAAAAAGGGGAACAAAATGTGTACCCCTTTACGGGCCATCATTTTACCGTCTAACCGCGTTGGAACTGCAACTTTAAAAACAAGCATGAAACGACACACTTGATGCAGAGTCATTAACAAAGCATTAGTTTTTTTTGGAGCACCTTTGCTGTGATGACAGTATTTCACACTCTTCTCCAGCAGCCCTGAAAGAGTTAATGCGTCCGTCGTGTTGACCAGCATCTCACGGACCTGCATATGGCAATAAGGCGCACTGCGAGGGGAGCAGCGTGTTGAGCCCCCGGTCCAGCTACGCGAGCACGGCCACCTTATTGGGGTGGTAGTAGCCTAGTGGGTAACACACTCGCCTATGAACCAGAGGACCCAGGTTCAAATCCTGCTTACTACCATTGTGTCCCTGAGCAAGACACTTAACCCCAAGTTGCTCCATGGGGACTGTCCCCTGAAACTACTGATTGTAAGTCGCTCTGGATAAGGGCGTCTGATAAATGCCGTAAATGTAAATGTAGTCATTCCGTTTATTAAATTCACCGAGGTTGACTGACGGCGTCTTAAAACATTAGACTGGCAGCATAAAACAGTGACCTTAAATAACAGTGGACTTTTTGGATGATCATGCTTAACATGTAAAATATGTTCCTATCTATTTAGTTCCTCTAAGTATTCTGGACAAACCATTCAAAAAGTGTAGGTTCATGCCCAGTATCAGTTCCTTTGGTATGCTGTGTTCGTTAACCCAAACTTTAACCTCAACTAAAGCTTCATTGATTATTAGAACCCCCTTTTCAGTGGCCTTAGTACAGCTGAAAAGCACTAAAACTGGGCTTTTCCACACCAGTGTCTAGTGCATTAGAAAATGTTGCACCCACTACATGATTACACACTCACACACGTAATTTTTCTATTCAAACCCTTTCCTTTAGAAGCAACTTCTAAATGACTAAACTTTTGAACGGCGGCGTACGTGTTTGCTTAACGTGACTATTGAGAATCCAGACGAGACAAGAAAACATGTGTAATTGTTTATAATTATTGCAATACAATAATTATGATCACATCCGTCCAACAGTTCCCGCTAATGAAAAACACGAGTAGTGACAGTAAAATGTTGGAACCAGGACGGTTATCTGCCGATAAGGCATAATTGGTGTAGATCAAAACGATTAAGCACGGTTAAGCTATTGGCCCACAACTGGCAGACATGACAGCACCGCAGCTATAAACGCAGCGACGATCATGGTTTTTAAGAGCAGGCGTCTAGAAGGAGGGGCGCCCTGCTTTTTGCCGTGGCCTCTGCTCCTGAACCAGCTCACGACTTCGTCCAGGTTATATTCCCGCGGTTCATAGCCCAGATGCGCCTGAGCTTTCTTCATGCTGAAGTAGTGGGTCACCCCGGTCTTGTAGACTTCCGTGCGGGTAAGCAAGGGCTGAAAGTTGTAGACGCGGCCGATCAGGTGGTGCGCCATCTCCGTGAGGAATGCAAAAAAGTAGATGAGGGTGATGGGCAGGCGTACCCTCGGGAACGTGTAGCCCAGACCCTCCACCAACGGTCTGAAGAACTCAAAGTTGTTGACTGGCCTGCCGTCAGATATGAAGTATGGCTGGCCGGCGGCACGGTACTGCTGTCCGCGGGTCAATGCTCTGGCCGCCAGATCGTGTGCCAACACGAGATTATCAACGTGAACAAATTCCACCAGACTGCGGGGATCTCCGTACACGAACTTGAAGATCCCACTCTCAATGTATCCCATGATCCTTGGCAGATGCCTCTGCTCACCTGGGCCGTATATACCAGCTGGACGCAGGGCACAGGTCCTCAATACGCCCGTCCCATTTTTCAGCTTTGCACCATTGGCCTTGAGCACTTCCATCTCTGCTATTGACTTGGTCCTGGAATAGTGGTCAGGATGCAGGTGGAGAGGCAGGTAGGACAGGCTCTCGTCCCCTTCCTCTATAACCTGTCCCCCAAAAACCACATTAAACGTGCTGGTGTAGACCAGCCTCGGCACACTGTGCTCGACGCAGGCCCTGAGAACGTGCTCAGTGCCGCCAACGTTCACCTCCTCAATCAGCCGCCGATTTAGCTGTTCTCTCCCAGACATGCCGTAAGATGCTGAGTGGAAGACGCAGTCCATCCCATGGACGGCCTGCTCCACCTGACCGTAGTCACAGATGTCCCCCTGGCAGAACGCCATGCCATCAGGCAGCTGATGGGCCGGGGGCCGCACGTCAAACAGAACAACGTTGAGCCCCTGTTCATGCAGAGAGCAGGCAAGGCTAAAAAAAGAAAGCTCAGTCAGAACTAAATCATACATTTCAAGACGAACGCCTTTAACCCAACTCAACTAAAGCAACGGATTAAGAAGAAACTGAACGTCCACTGGCTTTTCAAAGCCTTTGCAACAGCGACATCTAACGACTGATGTGAATAGTGCAACGCAAAGGATCAAACGTCCCATCAACGTCAAAGTTGAAAAAAGCACACAAAATTACACTAAAAAAAGAAAAAAAAAAATAAACACAGTGAAAGGATTACTCACCGAAAACCGAAATAGCCTCCTCCTCCTGTAATTAGGAATGTTTCGGTTTGTTCATTAGCCATTTCGTCCTAGTAGAAAAGATGACAGTAATAATAATAATAATAATAATGCTAAACTAGTCCTACGAAGATAAATAGAGAATAGTCATACTTATGTATAATAAATACACTGCTTCATGTGAGCTGTAGTGAACACTTTAGTACCAAGTCGTAATGCAACTATACTTATATACTCTACACAGGAAATATAGATATGCATGATCTTACTATTAACCAAATCCTAGTAGTAACTTTCAGCTCTGGAGCTCTTGAGCTGCCAAGATGCCATGTCAGGTTCGATAATGTGCAGTTGTGCAACAACCAGCGTCATCTCTCCACGTGGTTCTGCACCCTGGCGTAATTAGCGCGCATTTAGCGCGTCCTACCTCGTATTCTTTTGATGTTAATCAGGAACACGGTTATGTATAAAGAAGGCGTTAAAATATATATATATCGCCGTGAGGTGCGCAGCGTTCTTCTTCCAGCGACGCTCTCGGAGGACAGATAGACCGGGGACTGGAGGCGCGCCAGCGCCCCCCGCGGCCCGGAGGCCGAACTCCACCAACGAGAGGTATGGAAACCGTTGGAAGAGGAAGACAATCATTTTATCAGATCAACTGTTTTTTTCTTAGGCGCAATTCTGCATGTCCAATAAAAGATGACCATCCTCAAAAAAAAAAGTTTAATATAATCAACGTTAAAATGTTTCCTGCAGGATTCGCTTAAATATATTCATACAATCACATATACATATGCACTACAGCTCATTACAATACAGTTTTTTGGGTGGGGAAACAAAAGTTTGGTGCATGTCAAACATCAGTCCAAACATTGATCATGCTGTACATATGGAACATGGAATATGCATGTAGAGAGACCAATTAGCAATTCTAATGAAATTCTGTGTTCATTAAAAAGACAGAAAGTGACTCTTCTTTCCTTACTAAAAAAAAAAAACTCAATTAGTTTAATATAGGTGAAAACATTTGCACTCATTAAAGAAGCAACAAATCTGGCCTGGAAAATCAAGGAGATCACTAAATGACCCTAACGTTTATAATGGTGTACATTATTATCTAATGCAGGCCTGTACCAGCTATTTAATAATACATACATAAGTAACTATACAGTTACTATAACCGTAAATAACACTATCTACATAAATGTGTTTCGTAAATGTGCTTACTTTTTATGTTGCCTTTTATATTTAAATGTAAATGCTTATTCTGCATTCTCAAAATAGCATTTACTGTATTCATCAAATAAAGGTTGTACAATGCCTCATCATCATTAATTGTAAATCTGTGTATAAAGAGGTCATTTTGACCCTTAGCTCATTAAAAATGTATTTGTGTTACCTGTAAATTATCCTGCTCTGCTTTAAGTCCTGCTTGTCTCAGTTGTTTTTGGAGATAATGTGCTGACGGTGGTTTAAAATAGACACACTGTATCCATTTTTTTCCCATCAGGATCATGGAAATGGAAGTGCTGAGAGCAACATTGTTTGACAGCAGATATTTGCTAGATTTAAACAATTAAGTATATCTTTCATCACTTCACACAGTCTATGTTGATTTTTTTTCTCTAATGCAAATGCATATTACTGTGCAGTTACAGAATAATGAGAAGCTTTGCTTATAGATAGATAGATAGATAGATAGATAGATAGATAGATAGATAGATAGATAGATAGATAGATAGATAGATAGATAGACTGGCACTATATGATTAAAAACATCATGTAGCAATGGCATTTAATCTTTTACTATCCTCTACTACCGTAATATTTATTTTTAACGTTTAACAATTTATTGAAAATAAAGGATTTAACAGTTTGAGCCCACATTTTCTAATCCTCCTCCGTCCCTCAGATCTCATGACTCTGAGCAGGACGGGTTGACTGGTGTAGTTAGTGAATGTAGTGAATGTGAACGCTGTAAATTGCACTAGGCTGTGTGGGTTCCACGTGTTTGCCTGGAATGCTGTCAGTAGGATGTGGGGGTGTGGTCATCAGAATGATAGGGGCGTGGCCAGAGACAGGATGGTGTCAAGTAGTGATGGGCACAGCAGTTCTTTTAGATGTACTGAATTCTTAGAATTGTTCACTAAAAAGATTCATTCAGTGCATGGCAGGAAGGAGCCTGTGAAACCAATTTCCTCAACTGAGTGTTGTGGCTGTGTTCCTTTAAAAGTACCTTTGTAAAAACTAAACTTGTTTATAAATCATGATGTTTTAAGTGTCCATTATAAGGACCAGTTCACATCAAATTCACACCAAACTCTCCATAAGCTTCGACTGGTTCAGAATTCAGCCGCCCGTATCATTACTAGAAATCCATCATATATGGGGCCAAGGTGCCACTGAGCAAAGCACCATCCTCACAAACTGCTCTCCGGACACCTGTCATGGCTGCCCACTGCTCACCTAGGGCGATTGGTTTAAAGCAGAGGACACATTTCATTGCCGTCTTTACCTTTACTATAACTCCCGATTTGCAGCAACTTCACTAGCTTCCGGTTAAGTCACAGGCTGAATCGAAAAGGATTCTGTTAGCATTTAAGGCCTTGCCCCTCCATATCTGTCTGACCTTCCTCCCGTACGCTCAGATCATCCTCTTCCCGCCATTTGAATGTCCGTTCGGCCCGTCTTACCTCTATGGGCAGCAGAGCTTTTTCTCTGATGTGCACACCAGGCCATGCCACCTCACAACCCGACTGTCTGAATGTTCACTGTTGTTGACTGCTCATGTAATCACAAGCCTGTAATCTGTTACAGCTACACTGGACATTGCACAATCTATGCACAATGCACTTCAGCAGAATCCATAGCCACTACCCAATGATGTCTCGGCTTATGTTCTCCCTGAACATCAATATTTGTTTGCATTTTATCTTGCTTGCTTTTTCAATAGCCACATTCTTTTATTCCATTTCATTTCTTTTTATAATTATTACTTTAACTATGCACAGTCAAAACAGAGCGGTTCAGAATGACTATGCGCGTTGAGTCCCACTCTCTTCTCATTACTGCCAGTCCGGCGTTTCAGGTTTGTTTATCCAGGAACTGAATATGTTTTTAAAAAGTGAAAACGATTCAGGAGCGTGCAGTTCATTGATTCGTTCTTTCAGGCGCGCTGAACTGAACTGAGAAACGAATGAATCACTTGAGAAAGTGATTCATTCCGTATTTTTCTCTCAAAGATCCGTTCGTTTGAACGAATCGTTCGCGGACGACACAACACCAGTGTCGAGCAGCGTCGCCAGCACCAGAACACGTTTCTCCGTATAACCCTTCTCAAGTTACGGATAAAGTGTAGCGTGAATAGGGGGCGTGCGGAGGGAAGGCTGACCAGTTGAAATTGAACGTTTTTTAAGTTTTTTTTTTTTTTTTATACCTCCTTTATCGCATCCACACGTCCTGCGGGAGATTCTCGAATCTGGGAATTATGAATATGGCTGCACTTGTACCCGAAGTCCGAGGGCTTCCGACCGACGAGGTAATATATCGACCAAGATAACATGAAAACGGCAATAATAATAATAACCTGAACGTTTAGGGCAGATGTTGGCCTGGTGCTGCTATTAGAGGGGGAAAACTTAACCTTTGGTTTGTTCCACCGCGACCGAATTGCTTTAGCTTTCACTATGGCGAGGTGTGGACCACAACACGCGGTTCAGACGTGACAAGCCAAGCTTGCCACCGCTATACTTATATATTTCACACCCCAAAAAACCTCTAATGTAAATTCTTTCTGATCTGATATGAAACCACGATAGCAACTTAGCTAGCTGTGAGTGAGGCCGGTGGCAGTCGGCAAGCTAGCATCTTTGACTACTTTCATCCTCAGAACTGAAAAGCAGTACCTCGTGACATCCTGTTTTCGGGGTGGGACGACCCCCCCCTGCTTATCTAATCGCGCCCAACACGGATCGAAATGGGATTTTTATTCCACACAGGTCCATTCGCTGCTTTTGAGGTCTGCATTGTACCTTGGACGTGTACATTATGACACGGATCACATGGGCTAACCTGTACCGTGATCAGGAATGCTGGTTATCATGCTGTCATGTGACTCTGAGTCAGGGCCGAAGGATTGTGCACGGCATCAGTATCCCAGTTCAGTAACCGGGGTATCTGACCGATGAACGTGTAACAGTAGCAGCTCTTTCCTTCTGTGTTCCGCTTGACCCCTTGGCGTGTATTGATTATTTACTTTACTTTCCGGTTTGTAGGATGAGTCGCGGATTCTGAGAGTTAAAGTCGTTGCTGGGATCGGACTGGCCAAGAAAGATATCCTTGGGGCGAGGTGAGTAGGAAAAAAAAATTCAAATTTATACCTACAGCATAATTATGATACATACAGAAAGTTTTCCCCATTGGCACAGGTTACGTATGGGAAGGTTTGTTTTTATGTGTTTTTGGGTCAATAGTTTGATTTGGGGCTCTTGAGACGTGCCTTGCCTGTCCAGGCGCACAGCCAGTATTAAGAATCAGGGCTACTTGCCAGCAAAGAACAATAGCACAATGGCATTCGTCAAGGAGGTGACCAAACGCTAGGGCTGACATCATGCTTCCTTTTTTGGGAAGGGTATAGTGGGGGGAATAACAAGTCTGACGACTGTTTTGCTTCCTGGGAAAAGAAGGGTTTTCACATGAACCCAAACCGAAATGTGGATCTGGGTGCATGACGACTGTGCCGTTCATGTTTTGGGACAAACAAAACCAACTAGCGTTTCTGCACATGGTACTGCAAAAGTTCAAAGTTCTTCCCTGCTGTTGAAGTGTCCTAATTTTCGATTATAGATTTTTACACATTATAAATTGTACAAGCATACACTCTTTTTGGACCCATGAAGTCCTATTCCAAACAGCCTTTAGATGGTGCTCTTTTCAATTGTCCTAAACACACACACACAAAGAAGCTTTAAAAATCTTTGTCATGGATGTCAAGTCAGCATTAACTTTTTTTTTTAAAATGAATATTACAGTGATCCCTATACAAGAATCTCCCTCTATGACCCCGTAAACGGTGAACTGACGAGTCTTCAGACTAAGACGATTAAAAAGGTGACTTCTAGCACTCATTATGAATTTGAAGTAATTAAAAAAAAAAAAAAAGATATTTTAAACTTTTGTTTCTCTCCCTCTCTCCCATTTCTTGCCAAAAAGACCTTGGACCCAAAGTGGAACGAGGAATTCTATTTCAGAGTAAGTGAAAATTACGGCCGATTGGCTTTGTGTTTGTGTTGTGATGTCATGGAAAAGCGTGGCTATGCGTTATCTCAGCGTGTTGCTCTGAGACAGGGCTATAATTAGCTACTTGGGAGTTTCAGCACTTTTGCTGCAGGTACGTTTCCCCCCTAAAAGATTGAATGGACTGTGCCGTCGGCTACAGATGCTTAAGCCCTCCGTCCCATGAGGGGCTAACCTTCGATGCCTACAAGCCGCGATCTGTCCGTGGTTTCTGTTGTTGTTCTGCCTCTTATCTCTCATCAGCGTGTAGCAGAGTAAAATGTTAGCGGCGGGTGCTAAAACAGTCCGCTGGCTTATCAGCTTGTGTTCATTGGTGCGGCTCGACCTCTCAGGTCAACACTTTAAGTCAGATTTGTTTTGGGCTGTCAGGCTCAGTGGTCTGATTGGACATTTTCACATTTCGCTGCCATCTCTTTAGTAAACCTGTATTGCACGTGCAGTCTTTTTTTTTTTTTTTATATCAATGCCATGCATAACCTCAACATGAATATTCAAGTATAATATTGGATTATTTTATGACACTGTTCCCACAGGTCAGGGAAATTCTGGAATGTCAAAGTCAGGGAATTGGATCATTTGGGTGCCAAGTCAGGGAATTTTGTTAATACTTTATAGTGCAGCAGCCAAAACCTGATGTGTATTTACCCGTCTTTTGTTCCCAGTGTACAGGAACAGGCAGGTGTAAATTTCAACATATTTGGCTTGAAAATGAAGAAGTTTGGCTCACCCAAAGTGATAAAATAATAGATGCATGTTGAAGTTTTGGTTTGTTCCATTCGAAACGCCAAGCTGCCTATATTCAGCAGTGATGTATATGCAGTTTGGAATTCTGTAACTCCTTTAAATACCCCTTTCTGCTCAGCACCCAAATGTTATATTGAACATTTAATTATACGGAAGGTTATGGAAAATCAGCTTTTTGCTCAGGGAAAACCATGGAAACGTCAGGGAATTAGAATGGGAACTTTGTTTGAAGCATGAAAAGAAGACTGCATGTGTCATTTCACCTGAAGGGCAGAATCTGTGTAGTGTTAGTGTCATCAGACCTGTTACACCAGCCTGTGTCGTTGGCTGGCAGCGTCATTTGACCGGTTTGTCTTTTCCGTGGAGAGAGTTTCAGGAAGTCTTCAGGCTGCATACGCCTCTCTCAGCTTTGCGTCGGTTTAGTACGCAGCATGTGATCCTCACCAACCTCTCCGGTTATGCAGAGCCAAGGTGCTACGTTTCTCCATGGAGGCAAATGAATGCAAATGATCTGGTACCCTGGGCGCCGATACGGATGATCAGTGCATCCTTTTTTTTCCACGTAACGTATACAAAACAGAAACTGGAACATAGAAATTCCACACAGAATTTCTGTAGAACACTGTAGCTTCACCCACCCCATCCCACTCTTCCACTCAAAGATAATAACGAAATAAAAATACGAATGACATATTAATGTTACTCAAGAAACCAAAAACTACCAATCATAACTACTATATCTTAGAACGAGTTAGTGCTGCCAGGACAAAGGGGTTGCCATCCTCATGGCTAACATTTTCTAGGCTGCATTTTCTAAGACCAGACCAGAGTACCTGCCTCTGACAGTGGGATATTGACTGTGAGAGATTAACCTCCAAAAAGCAGACACCCTGGGACATTCCTAATACAAAGATCCTGGGACATTGAGTGAACACAAGTCAAAATTTGAGGATGAGATGATTTTTGAGGCATGCCGTCTCCTGAACTGAAAAGGTGCCGAACCTTTCACTCTGTAGCCTGACGTTCTTTTAAACCTGGTCTGCAGAAGACAGTTAAAATGGCATTGCACACAAACATGGATAACCTTGATTATAGATCATTATGTAAGAGGCTGTACATAGAACTTCTAACGGAACTTCAAGTCGCTTCGTGGTCTCCGATGGGGGATACCAGTGCTTTTTGTTTAGCAGAGAAGGTTTGTTTTATAGCGAACCTCATTCCAGTTTGGGTTCATGGTGCCACGTGGGAAATTTCCTTACAGAGTTACTGGAAAAGGTGAGCGTTTCAGGTCCCGTGCCCCCCCATATCGATCAGCTAACGGATAACCTCCCAGTCTAACAAAGCAACAACTGTACCTGGAATGTCATGCTTCCAGAAAATAACTGGCACTGTGATTGGTGTACAGTGTCCGCCTCCAGCTGTGCATTGTGCATCTACATTGAGGCTATCTTTGTTTCATGAGTCTGGTTTTATTGCAGTAGCACGCTGATGTGAGTCACCGTCCATTTGCAGCGTACGTAGCGCTCTGTGGAATGGGACCGCCTCCAAAATGTAATCAGACGCTGGAGCCAAGCCTGAGTTTATCCAGGACGGACACCTCTCGTGTTTTACAGACACTTCATATTGGTGCCATTAGCAGGCCCTCTGAAATCTGGTAGTGACTCAACGCCCAAACTGTGACTTTATTTGGTCTGGCATGTGGCGGTTTGCGCTTCAGTCCTTATTATTGTCTTGTATCTTCAATTCAATCATGGCATCAAATCCTCCCCCAAAGACTTTGACAAAACATGATAGAATTTATCATTTTATCCCTCATTGAGAAAATGAAAGGCTATCCTTGATCATTTTTTATTTTCAGGTCCATCCCAGAAAACATCGGCTGCTTCTGGAAGTGTTTGATGAGAATCGCCTGGTGAGTATGGATGTCCCTGAAGTCCCCCTCACGAAAATGAATCACGCCTAGGTAACTTTGAACATGTCTCAAAGTTCAGCTTGGTCTCTGTGATCAGTTTAGTGCAATTTGTCACTGTACAAATGGCAGAATTTTGCATCTCTTGTTTGTGTGTTCATGAGACGTACGGCTGTTGAGGCGCTGGAATATGGAACCATGTGATTCACTGTGTAAAGCTAGCAGAGAGCGGAACCGCAGAAAACAGCTGAGGAGGGCAGCGAAAGTCATGGAGATGACTTGCAGTTACGTGAAGTCATTGTTGACTGGAAAGGTTGCACGTTGTTTGGAGATGGGTTGGTTGTGGCCAAAGTGACGTGGAGCAAATGAAGTGGCTGTGCAAGATAAGATAAGTTTCAGTGTGGCAATATCAGAAAAAAAAGTGTGAAAAATCAAGTTGTTTGTTTGCCATATTACCTGTCAGGAATGTTCAAACCTATTGACATTTTGGAATATGACTGGCCTTATGGTTTTCTGGATATGGTTATCGCTGTTCCCTAGTCCTCCTACTTCGATGTACTTTGGATTTTTTTTTTTTTGTTTAATCCATGACCCTGAACTGGAGGTCCTTTTTGGATTGATAAAAAAGTGACATGTGGACTGTCACAAATGATGCATTATTACATACATTTGTAAGCCTGAAATTAAGACGAAGAGCCCTGTCTTGCTTGTTAGCATTGGTTCTAAGCCCAAGGGCTGTAAATTATTAGGTGCTTTTGCTTGGCATGAATGAACAAATGCACCCTTTTTAAAAACTGCTTCTCGAAAACCAAGGTATGGCCAATGGAATATACCCAAGGGAGTGTTTAAGGGGGTAACTGCTTTTAGCAAAGCATGAACAAGCATGGGTTTTGTGAAATGCTGAACGAAAGACTTCCTCGCAGAATAATGCTTACGGTAAAATAAAATAAAAAATTTGAGGAAATGCTTCACACAGTGATTCATTTCATTCTCCCTTAAAGTCTATTTCACTTCTAGCCTCCTTTTAACAGCTTGTGTGTGATTTGTCAGCATTTGGTCCAAGAATAGTTTGGAAAGTTAATGACTATCAGAGCCATGGTTGGAATGAGTTTCGCAAAAGGGTCCGCAAATATTTATGTTGTCAGTAGCAGTCAAATGACTGTTTTCTCGGAGGCTAAGAGGAAAAAAACGACCGGTGCCCAGGTTTTTCTTGCATCTAAGCGAGCCCAGTTTCCTCTGCAGTGGCTGCCCACAAAAACTAAAGGTCAGTTGTTTCAGGTGCACAACACCTCTCGCATGCATATGAACACAGTCCCCGTATTTATTACCCTTGGCAAATAAAAACAGCCACCGGACTGGTTATGAGTGGCGGTGGTAGTAGAGTTTTTTTGGACCTAATGGGTGCGCTTCTGCCTTGCTTGCCGACTGCACACAGAATAGTTTGGCCTGGTGTAGTTGTACTTGATTGATGGATTAGAATGTCAACGACATTACTGGCATCAGAACCAGCACTTGCTGCAACAGAAGGTGTCAAATGACGCATGATGTGGCACATATCCCTGCGAGTCTGAGCTGTCCCAACTCTGGAAGAGATCATTTGTCTGTCGGGAGGGGGTCGTTTGCCTTCGCTTGCACATTTTCAACCCCCTTCTGGTCCTTTTCTGGCAAAGCGGCGCTCCGGAGCTGCCATTCCTCTATCTGTGCATCAAACATTTGCTGTGTGAGCTTGCAGACTTCAGCAGCTCATGTCTAACCGCAGCGTCTTGAGAATTTGCGGGAAAGCGTGGATGCTGTTCGATGCAGAATTGTGCCGAAAGTCATTCCTCTCGATTTCCTGTACATCTACCCCGGCGGGTAAAAATATTAGCCGGGGTGCAGCACAGGAGGAGCACTAGAAGTGGCGAGCCTGATGACCGAGACGCAGTGCCCACCAGCAGGGAGAGAGAGAGAAAGGAGTTAGCGATCCCGTCTTGCGAAATTGCTGCGGAGCGTATTCAGCCGAGGGCGGGGTGCCCGGGCTTCTGTCCGCTGACAGGATAGACCCCCTGCTCCTTAAAGAGACAGACCCCACCAGGGGCTCCGCACTCTCTCCCTGGCTTGTCGGCCTGCGAAGCAGCCACGAGAGGAATGCAGGCTGTCACCGGAGATATCCCGTCTATGTGCCGCCGCTAATGATTCTGATCGGCAGACCGGACCCGGAGCGGTGGCTTTCTCTCGTTCTCGGCCGTCGTGTTGATTTGTTGGAGGGGGCCATGCCTTGCTTTTTGCTCCTTCCCCGGGATTAACTAGGCAGGCACATGGCACGGCAGCTCCGCTTGCACTTTGCGACGAGGAGGAGCAACACCGACCCGCTGTCGGAGAGCTGCGGCGGCCTCGGAGCGTCTGCTCGCGGCTCCGTCCACATGCAGGTGGCTCCAGGGCAGCTGGCTCTGGCTTTGCCTCCACCGTCACCAGAGTACTGCAATTTACAACGCTGCTCATCCGTACTTATACCGAAGCTCAACCAGAAGAGCACGCTGCAGATTTCCCTACAGCCCTGCCGGGCCAACGGCGAGTCGGAAGGGAGCGCCAGGGAGGACGGCGAGGGGCCGGCAGGCAGCGGGTCTGACGGCGGCTCCTGTAGCAGCAGCACAATCAGCGATGCTGGTTATTCCAGCAGCACCAGCATATTTGACCCCGACGTCCACGAGCGACGGGCAGCAGCAGCGCCAAGCGACCGCGGCGTCGCCCGACGGAAAGCCCGGGTGCCGCTGAGACGGTGCTGCTCGCTGGTTATTTTCCCGCGGAGCCCTTGCAGCACGCCTCCCGCCTCCCCCGTCAGCCCCGTGGCTCAGCCGGTGACCGCGGCTCCAGCGCGCGGCTCGTACCAAACGTCCCACCAGCTGCAGCTGTCGCCCTGCGACGACGAGCCGCATGCAGCCGGCAAAGGATCCATCGCCACGGCACTTAACGGCCTGCGGCTGTCAAAAAGCAGCTGGCCCTCCGCTGAGCTCAGGGACGCTAGACCCATCGTCCATTTCAACGTTTTGCCCTCCGACGCCCAGGACAAGCCTGTGTCCGCCGAGCCAGGCGAGCGCCACTCCAGCACGCTCCTGCACTTGGTGAACGTGGCCGCAGCCGGGGCCGACGTTCCCAATCACTCAGACCAAACCGTGGACTCTGACAAAAAGCCCAAAGGGATTACAAAGCTCTTCCGTAGCACCTCCGCCTGCCTTCTGCCTACGTCCAAACAGTCTGAGAGCTCGCACGGGGCTTTCTGGGTAACGGGTGGCCAGGTGGTGGAAGAAAAGAGCCGCCATCCTGTTCTTCAGAGGAGCATTTCTCTTGAAGTGCCTTATGCAAACACTGGGATTTCATGCCACGTTTCCAAAACCAAGACTACCAGCTCCAAGAGTTCACCACATTTACACATTTATGTTTCTCATGGATCTGGAACAAGAATCTCCAGCTCTGGGAGGGACATGCACACCGATGACAAAACCGATCACACTCCTCCCTGCTCTGGAAGGAATAACACAGTAAGCATTTTCCTTTTAGCATAGATATAACCTTCTTCTTCCAAGGCATCACATTAGAAGGCACTGTGTGGTACCAAAGATATGGGTAAGGGTCGCTAAGGGTAATTGCAAAACCAAAATTGGTTTCCTTGCCCAAACTGAAAGTTACGTTTAGGTTCTTCTGCCAAAACCATCGTGCAGTCTGTCTGAAAGTTGAGTCATGGCAACTGGACTCTCTTTCTTTGAGGTAGAGACGTTTCATTCCGCATCCACAGAACTTTGTCAGTCTGAGGGAAGTTGTGCTCTCTCAAATTGTCATTGAGCAGTCTGCTCTCAGCGCAGTGGTGGCCTAGCGGGTAAGGACGCAGACCCGTAATCGGAAAGTTGCCGGTTTGAATCCTGAGCCGCCAGGGTGCCACTGAGCAAAGCGCCGTCCCCACACACTGCTCCTCGGGCGTCTGGGTGACGGGATAATGTCAGCGTTGTGACTGTGCTTCCTGTGCTTAACAATCACTTCACTTCTACTTGAGAGTTAAGTTTAGCTTAGCGATTATTACATTCTGGTTGGCCATTGCTTGTTAGATGTTCTCTGAAAGTGTAAAAAGTTCTGCCCAGTAAAGAGGGCATCTGTGTAACAGTAAAGGTTTTTGTTCTTGCGTAAAGTCCCAGGGATCCACGTGATAACGTTATCTTGCCATGCCGCACCTTGTGTTCCGTAGCTTTTTGCCTCCACTTCCACAACTTCTGCATGCGAGCAGGAGCGAAGTTCAGTAACCGGGAAGGCAGCTGCAGCCAAGTCATGCAATTAACAAGCCCGATGTAGACAAACATGCAGAGGTGTTTGGTTGCATAACAGCAAGCCATTAAGATGCATGCCAAGAGTAGGAAAGAACGCAAGGATAGGAGCCGGTCAGTGCGACTATCTTCTAAACGTGTACGTAGCACATGTGCCACAGTTCTGCGAGAGTGTCTGTTTTTATTATTCTGTTAACACTTTGAGTAATCACTTCAGCTATTTACCATAGACTAATTATAACAGCCACACACACACACACCGTCCTGGCTAAAAATAAAGCACCTCCAAAATATTTCCTTTGACTCCAGTCAGTCTGACCCGTCGGAGCGCTGCTCGGAACTTCAAATTCAGCCCCTCCAACGTGACACGGGAGCTGTGTTCAGATCGGCCCATGCAGGCCAGGCAACACAGGCCAAGGGTCAGCAAGGCAGGGAGGGGGGAATACCAGCCTTGGCCGAGCTGGGCGCAGTAAAAGGCTGGTGTGTTCCCATTCCTGGTGGGTCCCCCTGCCTAGCCGTGTTTGTAAAGCATCAAATGTCACGGCCCTGCCCCTCCCTGCTCTCCCTTTTCCCTCTGTGGGGCCTAACAGCTTGTCAGGAAAGGCCTACACCAGCAATTAATGCAAGCAGGCTGCCCTCTTGCATAACCTAATTTTAGACATTCCATGTGACTTGTTATGAGCTTCTTGTGTAACACTGACCCTGGAGTTTCTTTAAGTTGCAGTGTTGGTGGACTTGTAGAGCTGTGCGATATGGCATAAAATTCATATTGCGTTATATATTTAACCATAGACTGTATACAGTGTGTATGGAAGGTATTCAGATCCCCTTAAATTTTTCACTCTGTTAAATTGCTAAAAAGTTTTTTTTTTTTCATTAATGTACACACAGCACCCCATATTGACAGTAAAACATAGAATTGTTGACATTTTGCAGATTTATCAACAAAGAAACACTGAAATATCACATGGTCCTAAGTATTCAGACCCTTTGCTCAGTATTTAGTATCTAATTTGATCTAATACAGTCTTGAGTCTTTTTGGGAAATTTGCCAAAGTATTTCACACCTGGATTTGGGGATCCTCTGCCATTCCTCTTTGCAGATCCTCTTCGTCCAGGTTGGATGGTAAACGTTGGTATATTTAGATCACTCCAGAGATGCTCAATTGGGATTAAGTCAGGGCTCTGACTGGGCCATTCAAGAACAGTCACGGAGTTGTTATTGTAGTTTTGTGCTTAGGGTCATTGTCTTGTTTGAAGGTAAACCTTCGGCCCGTCTGAGGTCCTATGCACTCTGGAGAAGGTTTTCGTTCAGGATATCCCTGTACTTTGCCACATTAATCTTTTCCTTGATTGCAACCAGTTGTCCTGTCTGCAAAACACCCCAACAGCATGATGCTGCCACCACCATGCTTAACTGTTGGGACTGTATTGGACAGGTGATGAGCAGTGCTTGGTTTTCTCCACACATGCCGCCTAGAATTAAAGCCAGAAAGTTCTATCTTGGTCTCATCAGACAAGATAATCTTATTTCTCGCCATCTTCGGGTGTTTTTAGCAAACTTTTACTGAGGAGAGGCTTCCACCAGGCCATAAAGCCCTGACCGGAGGAGGGCTGAAGTGATTGTTGACTTTATACAACTTTCCCCCGACATTTTTTAGTTAATAAATCTGAAAAACTTCAACAATTCTTATAGTTATTCTATTCTATATAGTTTAACCATATACCAGATAAAATAATATCTGGGCAATTCGAATGAAAGTGGACTTTGTCACACCCATAAGGCCAGTGAAATACCAGGTATTTGTATGATGTGACTGATTATATGTATTTTTAAGACCTTTAAACTCTGGATTTAAGGATTACTAGTAATGTTTTATTATATTTAAGGCATTGTTTTTTTCTGGAAACTCAAACTTTTTAAAGATCTGCGGAAACCCTGCCATGCTCTCTGTGCTCTCGCCCAAAAACAAATGGCTAATAATGACATGATTTGAACAAGTACTGTCATGGCCAAAATGTTGGCACCCCTGAAATGTATTCCTCACAGAAAAGTATTGCATTAACTCTTGTTTTGCTATACACACGTTTATTCCCTTTGTGTGTGTTGGCACAAAACAAAAACTGGAGGAAAAAAAAACACAAAACTCCAAAAATGGGCTGGACAAAATTATAGGCACCTTTTCAAAATTGTGGATAAAAAAAATATATATTGTTTCGAGCATGTCCTTTAAACTCACATGGGCCAAGTAACAGGCGTGGGCAATATACAAATCACACCCGAAAGCAGATAAAAAGGAAAGAAGTTCAGTTAGTCTTTGCATTGTGTGTCTGTGTGTGCCACAATAAGCATGGACAACAGAAAGAGGAAAAGAGTACTGTGTGAGGACCAGAAAAACAACATTCTCAAGGTTACAAGTCCATCTCCAGAGATCTAGATTTGCCTTTGTCCACAGTGCGCAATATTATCAAGAAGTTTGCAACCCATGGCACTGTAGCTAATCTCTGGGCGTGGATGGAAGGTAAAAATTGATGAAAGGTTGCAATGCCGGATAGTCCGGATGGTGGCTAAGCAGCCCCAAACAAGTTCCAATGAAATTCAAGCTGTCCTGCAGGCTCAGGGAGCATCAGTGTCGGCGCAAACTATCTGAAGACGTTTAAATTAAGTGAAACGCTATGGCAGGAGACCCAGGAGAGACATAAAAAAACCAAGGCTACAGTTTGCCAAAATGTGCTTGAGTAAGCCAAATCCTTTTGGGAAAATGTCTTCTGGACAGATGAGACCAAGAGCTTTTTGTTGTACCTGTTTACTGTTTACCAAAAACGTAATGAGGCCTACAAAGAAAAGAACACAGTACCTACAGTCAAACATGGTGGAGGTTCAATGATCATTTACACATTTGCACACATTCACCCTACCTGGTACACATATATATACTTGCAATATTTGCAATATTGAGGCCTATGGCAGTAAAGCATTTTACTGCCACTGTGACTGTGTATGCGTCAAATAAAATTGAATTTGAAAAAAAAAAAAAAAAGAATTTGAATTTTTGGAGTTGTTTTGCTGCATCGGGCACTGGGTGCCTTGACTGTGTGCAAGGCATCATGAAATCTGAGGATAACCAAAGGATTTTGGCTCGCACTCTAGGGCCCAGGCTCAGAAAGCTGGCTTTGCATTTAAGATCTTGGGTCTTCCAGCAGGACAAAGCGTAAGGAAGAGTGGTTCAAAATTCCGGGTGAGGGGTGTAAGAAGCTTATTGATGGTTATAGGAAGCGACTGATTTCAGTTATTTTTTCCACAGGGTGTGCAAACAAATATTAAGTTAAGGGTGCCAATAATTTTGTCCAGCCCATGTTTGGAGTTTTGTGAGACATTATGTCAAATTTGCTTTTTATTCCTCCTTTTTTTGTTTTGTTCCAATACACACAAAGGGAATAAAGCAAAAACGTGTTTATTCAATACTTTTCTGTGAGAATTACTTGATTTTTCTGGGAAAATATCAGGGGTGCCAACAATTTTGGTCATGACTGTATTACAAATTCAGCTTCAGCCTTTAGGCAGATGTGACCAAGTGTTGAATTTCACCAATCATCCCCTTGACTGTGGCTGCTGACGTGTCCACACGCAATATATTGATTCTGAATGAATTGTATCAAAAACAGGCATTTTGCTGCCATGGCTATATTCAACACCGCTATTTGCGCTGAGATATGAATAATCCTGCTCAGGTTCATGTCGAGTTTGCATCCATTGGCACATGACCTTGTTTTCCGAGAGCTACTTGTGCTAACGGCCATCTAACTGTTGGAAATTGGTAGCACATGACAATCCGTTTGGATTCGTCAGCACACAAGACTAATTTCTTATCACGGCAGTAGATTTACCTTTCATCTTGTTACTGATCCCTGCTGGCATGGCCTACGTTACATTTTCACACAACATTCACCAAGGCATCAGAAATCAATCAAATGGTAAATACTTTTTTTCAGAAGTAATTTTTGCGAATTGTTGTATAATATTTTAACATGCTCAGCATTGGTAACTGCCATAATGAGGGTTTTTGCTTTTAACTGCTATGCAATAAATAGCTAGCTGTTCCAGTTTTATAGTCAGTCTCTTCGATATATATTTTAGGAACATCTGCAGTAATTGTAGACCCACATGCAGATGGACCACAATCTTTTGTCTTTGACTTTGAATATATATCAAGCAGAAAATTACTTGCAGAAAATACCATTGCTGTTGGATCTTCAAATGGTTGGCCCTGCAAATCATCTTTCCTTTGTTTCCCAGGTCTTTTTGCCAGGTGCGTGGCAGTTTGACCACTTTTGAAACATTCCCTGATTTTATCTGATGCGGACAATTTCCACTAAACACGTCCTTCTGCTTCTCCCCATGAGCAGGTTATTGCATCGAGCTACACAGTTTCCTTCTGTGCGTGTGCATTCATCATGAAAATGGTTTGTTTAGCTTTTCAAATAATACCTTTTTCTTATGCGAAAGAATTCAACTGGAGCCGTACTCAAAGAATGCTTTTCTGTTGCTTTGTGGTTTGACCTCAATCTTTGTACAAAGGGAATCTGAGTTCATTTCAGGCTAATCCTGCCTGAAGTAATTCGGCGTCGCTGTCTCATAATTTCCCAGAACGCTGGCACAACCAATGGGTGTGCTTCGTTTGTATGCAAACGGCCGTGCTTCATCCAAATGATCTTTTGTTAAGAATGGGTACATAAAGACTATTAATTAGAAGTCATTTTGGTGGACATTTGTGGAAAGAGTGATCTCCAAGTGAACTGCTGAGATGAATGGCCCTGGACATTGTGACTAGAATGGTATTTGTCTTCTATGCCTTATATTTCCCTGTAACTGCTTTGTTGTCCTCTGTTGTAGAATAAACGGTGACCTTTCAGCACAGCTATAGTCTGGTTCTAGTGCTTGGATAAATAATTTTATTTTAGAAAAATAGCAAAATTTAGTTGTGAAATATTGGTGAATAATGTAGCTTTCTTTTACGTTTTTATTTGGTCCTATATATGAACAATTTTGTTGGCTGTGGTAGAACCATAAACACATTTTAAATGACTTATTTGCCTTGTATGTGAAAGTGACATGGCACAGCACATGGTGACACAACGAAATGATTATCGCTGCCCACCTCTGCTCTTTGCTAGCTATACACGGTGAACCACATCACTCGGTATTGCTTGCGTTGCTTTCATTTTCCAGTCCCTCAGTATCTGCGTGTCTTTTAAAAGTAATGCAATACACACACACACACACACACAATGTGCTAATTTCTGCCATTTTTATTGTGTTAATAAAAAAACACAATGCTGATCACTGAGATCGAGCTGAACTTTATCATAAGCATTGATCAAGATTGTGTAATTGCAGGTTGTGCCGAAATACCGAAATTCGAGTGACACAGACACACATGCCTGGCTTTGTGTTGCTCAGGCCCGGGTTCTTGGCCTTCTTGTCTTGGCTATCCAACTGAAGGCATAGTGTGGGGTGGGGGAGCACTGCACTGCACTGCACTGCACTGCAACTCAAATAAACCTCTGTGTCGCCGGTGGCAGCTACAGATGTTTATTTGGCCTTGGAGGGCTTTCTGTGGTGCCATGTTGATACTGTGTATGTAATTCAGACAGCACGTTTGAAGCAGTTCACATAGCTGGCGAACCGTGTCATATCAAAGCAGGGGGCTGGGGTGAAATGGGTTTCTTCTGAATGGTAGTACTTTTACTTTCTGTGAAATAAATGTATACTTCTGTTTTGTATCCCTGTTGTTCTTCCTGCTTGATTGCTCCATTTTGGTCCTTTTGTCCCCAGACTCGTGATGATTTCCTGGGTCAGGTGGATGTGCCTTTGCATCAGATTCCGGTGAGATTCTTTTCTCATTTTATTTTACTCCTTCACTGCTTGATGTATATGCAGGCGATATTTGATGCTGGTCTTTTCATTTGAACCACATGAATCATAAATACCAAATATTTTGCCCAGCTGCACAAATCTTGTATTATTCCCCTCAGATCGTTTGCTTATGTAAACTGGAACGCCCTCATTTTTGAAGAGCGTGTGTCCAGTAATGGAAATAAAGCCTGGTGCATGTTTATTTGCCGGGTCAGGATAACAGAAACTACAACACCCACAGAGCTGTTTGTTGTCGTGACCATCTGTGTGCTGCCTACATTGAATGTGTAGTAATGATTTTTTTTTTAGATTTATTTGTTTATTCATATTCCAGACAGAAAATCCTAACACAGAGAGGCCCTACACATTCAAGGATTTCCTGCTTCACCCTAGAAGGTTGGCAGCACTTAATTGTTTTTTTTTAATTATTCAAAACAATTTGAAATAGTCAAATAGTTTAATATTTTAATTTAATATTTTTAAATGCAGCCACAAGTCCAGGGTGAAAGGTCACCTGCGTCTGAAGATGACCTACCTGCCCAAAAATGGTGCTTCAGAGGAGGACTCTTCTGAGCACAACGAGGAGCTGGATGTGAGTGATCTGGGTTTTTTTTATTGAAAACATTCTGTAATGTGCCCCAAGCCAACTGACCCTAGATAGTTACTCTGGGCAGGAGTGAAGACGCCAGCCTCTTCCAAGCAGGTCCAACACTAGAGACTCGCTCCGTATTAATGTAGCACCCATCTTTGGAATGGGGTTATTGATATAACTGGCCAGTCATCATTCTTCCCTGTGTTGAATGTAATCAGTGCCTGAGGCACTCAAACAAGCAGACTACAGTCATCCGTCAGCAGTTTACATTTGAAGAACCCCTAGAAAGATTTGTAGCCACAATATTGCTTGATCAGGCACTAAACGAAGATGCAACTGTACATCATCTGTTTTTGGAACAATATGGAAGTATTGACTGGCACATTAATTGATAATGAGGTTAAAAATAAGCATGCAATGTGTACTGTATGCTGTATGTATTTTAGTACCTTAACACTGAAGTACCATGTTACATATAAAACATTTTTATAAATTATGTTTAAGCTTCAAAACGAACCCTAATTACATTGAATTATTGAGATGACTTCAATAAAAACTCATTAATCACATTATAGCCTAAGTGGATCAGGTTGTAAGGCTTTTGAGTTCAAAGCCTTGAATCAGATAACTATGCTTGGTTACTGTTTAATGAATAATTAATGAGGTTAATTAATGATTAGTAACTGTTTAGCAGATGTTGTGGGTCTGGAATCAGTTTTAACATATTGTTCGTACTGTGCGTCTCACCCTAACTATGTGTTTTCAATCTGCAGCCTGGCTGGGAGTTTCTGGAGAGCCAGGAAATCTGCGGACCACGGCACAATCACCAGCTGCCTGCACTGCCCCCTGGCTGGGAGGAGCGGCAGGACAACCTGGGGAGGACCTACTACGTCAACCACGAGAACAGGACCACTCAGTGGCATCGGCCCACTGTACAGTAAGTCTCAGTCTGGCCTCCTCTCAGTCTGTCCTTTTCCAAAATAAGATCAGGAGATCATAACAGAGGTCAGATGACTGAGAGGTGGTAGTGAATGCTCATTATACAAGAAATCACAGTCTGCGACAATCTGCTTAGGTCATGTCTGGGCCCTTAAAATGACCCCTTTCATCTTAGTCATGTGCTCCTCCGGGCCTGTTAAAAAGTGGAACAGTTGTACTGTATTTGTGCTAGATATGAGTGAAAGTTCATGCAGCTGAATAAAAGCCTTGCTGTTGTTGTCATTTACATTCAGGGATAGCCAGGCAGAGGCCGAGCAGCGGCAGCACCGCCACATGGAGGCGCAACACGCCTTCATCACACGCCGGCAGATCTCCGAACACGAGGAGGGCAGCGACCGCCACGATTCTCCGGAGAGCTGGGAGATCATCACGGATGATGACAACACGGCATTTAGCAGCGGCCTTCACGAGCAATCGCCTCCTCCGTCTCACTACTCGACCGAGTTCCACTCCTTCTGCGAGGAGCTGAGTCGCCTGACGACTGCCGCGGCCACACCCAGCGACCGACGCGCCTCTCTCACTACTGTGAGTCCACATTAATCTGGAAAAACTATTGATGTTGCATTTCTTTCTGTCATCCAAAACTCCTTGTTCGTTTTCTTCACTGCGTTTAGCTTCAGGGTCATCAGGGCCATTCCAGTCGTAGAGGCAGTGCACAGACTTTAACAGCAGAGGAGCACCCAGTCCTCCCAGTGGTCAGTAACAGATTTTCTTATAGATTTTTTTATTTACATGTTCAAGTAGCAAATAATTCTACAGAACATTGTGAATGACCAAGTAATTTCTTGAGTTACTGTGGTGGGTCTTACAGACATTTTTTGGTTGTTTGGTTTGCCCCAGAAAGCCTGCAGCTTCCAGATGCAGCTCGTCTGCACCATTTGTCAGCTGAACGGAAGCTTAGTTTAAATCGCTCTCCCTGGAGGCCATCGCCTTTTGCGAGTGATTTAGGGGGATGTTATCTGCCAGGGGCTGTTATGCTATTTTAAGACCACAAGGCATTCTTACATTGTTTTTCGGTTTTCCCCTCACTGTCATTGGCTAGCTGTTGCCCACCACAGCAGGCCTGCCCCCAGGCTGGGAGGAGAAGCAGGACAGTAAGGGCAGACATTACTATGTGAACCACAACAGTCGAACCACTACATGGACTCGACCACTCATTCAGGTAGGCTCCGTTTTTTTGTCATCTGAACTTTTCCCTTTAAACCCCATCCCATTAAGATATGTCAAAGTGTATGTTGAATTGGTATATTTGGTTTGGTTAAATATGGCATAGAATTTGCTGCACCAATAAATGTATTTGTTCTTTATCTGAATACTTAGAATTCATTTAATTACACTACACTGAGGCTAATTTAACTAGCTTAATGCTAAAATATAACTTTAATATTCATGTTTGATTATATAAATTCTATTTGTACAACCCTGTCCTGGATCTGTCTGCAGACGACCTCCGAGGCAGCACAGGCTGCCCTGACCCAGGGATCCACGGTGCACCAGCAGCCCATGCTGTCTCCTGAGGCTTCTCCCCAGCGATCCCCTAGTCCCCAGCCTCAGTATGAGTGTGGCCTGATGCCACCTGGCTGGGAAGTGCGCAGTGCTCCCAACGGCCGACCCTTCTTTATTGACCACAACAGCAAGACCACCACATGGGTAGAAAATTCAGTAACCGTAGCATATCCAGTAGAGGACATTATGATTACAAGAATAACAATAACTGAATCAGAATTGCATGCTTTCATATTTTTCACAGTTCTAATACCCAAACAGGGAATTTAGTAACTTTAGTGACATTATAAACATCAGAGTAGTTCAATTATGTGATAGTGAGACTGTGTGCAGGGATCTTCAAAGTAACTTCCTGTTTGTGTCACTCTGCAGGATGACCCTCGTCTGAAAATCCCCGTGCATATGAGGAAGCGACATTCACTTGATCCCACTGACCTCGGACCTTTACCAGTAAGTACTGCATGGTTGACCGTTAAATACTTGCACACAAATGTTAACATTAAACATTTAGCATTTTGCGGGCCTTCAAAATAGATCACATAACTATTCCTAGAATTGGATATGTTAAAAAAAAAAAAGTCCTCCTGGGGGGGATTGATAAAACATTCCTCTTTTTCATTACATTTTCACAAAACATTAAACTGCACAACAGAAGTGCAACACTAATAGACACAATAACCCATCTGTAATTATCACCCTAATGTAGCCTGGCTGGGAGGAGAGAGTTCACACTGATGGGAGAACGTTCTACATCGATCACAGTGAGTGGTCTGTTCTGTTTTTTCCACAAAAATTTCTTGTTTGGTGAAGTTTTCCAACAGATTTTTTTACTATTTCATCGCAGACACAAAGACCACACAATGGGAGGATCCCAGATTACAAAATTCAGCAATCACTGGACCTGTAAGACATTTTATAAAAAACATTGTATAAAACCCTCTACATATTTGTACTGTATCTATAATCTTACGTCTGTTCAGGAAGGCCCTAGAACAATTTTGAGCTCTTTTTGGACACACAATCCACACACAATTTCTCATAAACTATCTTTGTTTTTTTATTATATGAAATTAAGCAGAGGCTAGAATGTGAATTGTCATGGCTAAAAAAACAGAAACTTTATGCATGTTTGCCCGTGTGTTTTTCATTGGATTGTTTATTCTGTCTGTATTTTGCATGATATAATTGTATATATTCCTTTGATGTGTTGGATTGGAGTGTATCAGATTGTGATTCTTTTGTACTGTTTCATTCATTCTATTGCAGGCTGTGCCTTACTCCAGGGATTATAAGCAAAAATATGAATATTTCCGGAAGAAGCTAAAGAAACCAGTAAGCCCTTCAACATGACAACACCCAGATCAATTTCTGTATACATTTCCCTACCCCCTTACACCAGTCATGTCTATTTCTGTCTTTTTTTTTTTTTTTTTTTTTGTGTGTGTGTGTGTGTGTGTGTGTGTGTGTTTTTAAAATCATACCAGACAAAGATGCTTTACACTGACTCTCAGTGGCCCTTAGGTACCAAAAACTTTCACTCAGCTCACTTTAACCTCCTTTATATCTGTAGGCAGAAATCCCCAGCCGCTTTGAGATGAAGCTGCGACGGAATGCAATTCTTGAAGACTCTTACAGGCGCATCCTCTCTGTCAAGCGGCCAGATGTGCTAAAAGCTCGTCTGTGGATCGAATTTGAAGGAGAGAAAGGCCTTGACTATGGGGGTGTGGCTCGAGAGTGGTTTTTTCTTATTTCCAAGGAGATGTTTAATCCATATTATGGACTCTTTGAATATTCCGCAACGTGAGTTTTTCTTTCTCCATTTGGTCTTTAAAACGTATACAATCCCTGACAAAAGTCTTGTCGCTTGTGTACAAATTGACCTCAAGTGCCGCTGAAATATATTCCTAATCAAGATTTTTTAAATGGCTCATTAAAATGGCTCAATTGATTCCCAACAGCTTTTGCAATAATGTTTCAGTGCAAAACGAAACTGTCAAAAAGTATTCTAATATTCAAAGCTTGCTAAAGCCCATTGAGTCAATTTTTGCAAAGAAATAATTTTTGTTGCCTTGTCATATGAGCTTCACCTGTGAATAATAATGGATCAATTAGGTGTGAGGTGTGCATAAAATGAAGCCCAGTACACTAGACCTTCACATCAACTGCAACTAGACCTCTGCAAACATGCCTAAGATTCACCCTGAGACTAAAGTGTTGATTATCAAGAGGCTGAAGACCAGGTCCACTGCTGATGTGGCAGACACCTTCAATGTGTCTCAGCGTCAAGAACAGAGGATTAAAAAAAGATTTGAAGAGACTGGAGATGTTTTTGACCAGCCCAGGTCAGGCAGACCCCACAAGACAACTGCTTGAGAGGACCGTTTGTTGGCTCCAAAATTCAAGGCCAGCCCATTTTCCACAGCAGCAGAGCTCCACGAGACCTGGCCACCTTAAGTCTCTCTGTCAACCAGAACAATTTGTCGGATTCTGTCTCGAAATGGCCTCCATGGTCGAATCAGTGCCCAGAAGCCAGCACTAAACAAAAGACAATTGAAAAACCGTGTGGCATTTGCCAAGGCCCACAGCCTGCTAAAAGGATGGATGCTGGAAAAGCGGCAGAAGATGGATTTTTCACATGAATCTTGAAGTACATATTGCTGGAGACCTACTGGAGCCAGCATGGATCCGAGATCCATGATTGGCCAGCCCAGTCACCAGACATGAACATCATTGAGCATGTGTGGGGTCGGATGAAAGAGGAAGCATGGAAGATGAAACCAAAGAATATTGGTGAACTCTGGGAGGCATGCAGGACTGCTTTCTTTGCTATTCCCGATGACTTTAACTTGAAAGCACGTTGTAAGTCGCTCTGGATAAGGGCGTCTGCCAAATGCCGTAAATGTAAATGTAAATGTAATGACTTCATCAATAAATTGTATGAATCCTTGCCAAACCGCATGGATGCAGTCCTTCAAGCTCATGGAAGTCATACAAGATATTCAATTTGGATCTCACTGCACCATTACGTAATTTGCTGACATTTTTGTACTTGCAGTAAATTTCTTTAATTTCTGAATAGCGACAAAATTTGACCTTTCTGTCTGGATTAAATCATCTTTTTTCAGTGAAACTAATTCATTTCAATGAATTAATCATCATTTGGTAGGGTTTTAGCTTTTCATATGAGCTATTTCTAACACCAATTGATTAATTAAAAGTCAGGTTAATAGGAGGTGTTTCTACAAAATAGATAAGCGACAAGACTTTGTCATGGACTCTACACTGGCTCAGGATCAGCCTAATGAGAGGAAATTAGACATTTGCAGTTAGAGATGTGCTGCTTCTGTTAGTTTGTTGGGTTTTTTTAATCACTGTGACCATCTGTCGCCCAGGGACAACTACACACTTCAGATCAACCCCAACTCAGGCCTGTGCAATGAAGACCACCTCTCCTACTTCAAGTTCATTGGACGTGTGGCAGGCATGGCTGTCTACCATGGCAAGCTGTTAGATGGTAAGATTTATGATTATGATGGGATGGGTGTTGAATACACATACACAGATTGGTATAATGTTTTCAAAACCAAATTTTTCATTTTGCTTGGCTAATTTTTCCTGTCTTTTCTGTATGTTTTCCTTTTCAGCCTTTTTCATCCGTCCTTTCTACAAGATGATGCTGCAGAAGCCCATCACCCTGCAGGATATGGAGTCAGTGGTGAGTTCCTCTCAGGCCTGCAAGAAGCTGGAGGTCTGGCTTGGCCATCAGGTTGTGACTGAAGTGTGTGCTTTCTTTCACAGGACAGCGAGTACTTCAATTCCCTGAAATGGATTTTGGAGAATGACCCCACAGATCTGGACCTTAGGTTCACTATTGATGAAGAGTTGTTCGGACAGGTACGCAGTTTTCTTCACTTATTTTATGATTTGTATAAAGGGGGACAGATTGTTGCTAATATGACATATCTCTCCTTCTTTTTGACAGACTCACCAGCATGAACTGAAGCCGGGAGGTGCTGAGATAATAGTGAATGACAGGAATAAGAAAGAATACATTCAGTAAGTGCTCTTGCCCTCTGCTGGACACAAAGAGAATCCCAGCACCCATGCTTTAAAAGACTTTTAAATAATATTTTTTTAACTCTTGTTTAGTCTTGTTATGCAATGGAGGTTTGTAAATCGGATCCAGATGCAGATGTCAGCTTTCAAGGAGGTGAGGAATCTTATGTATTAATTATTTAAGCAATTAAATACAGAATTCAAATTACATTGGGAAAATGTTTAATTCCAATTTAGGGCTTCTACGAACTCATACCCCAGGACCTAATCAAGATCTTTGATGAGAATGAGTTGGAGGTGAGTACTGAGTTGAGTGGATCTTTCGCATCGTTTGTATCATTTTAGACAATTTCATGAATTTTTCCTCAGCTTCTGATGTGTGGTTTGGGTGACGTGGATGTCAATGACTGGAGAGAGAACACAAAGTATAAAAATGGCTATGGCCCCAACCACCCGGTCATCCTTTGGTTTTGGAAGGTGAGTTCTTGGGGTTAGTCATGGGCCAGTCTAAATGATATAGACAGTGTATAACCTGACCTAACAGGAGATGGGAAGACCTACTCTTGAATCCAGTTTATGCTTCTGATGCTTTGCCGTGGTTCTCAGACTGTGCTCCTAATGGATGCGGAGAAGCGAATCCGCCTGCTGCAGTTTGTGACCGGCACATCCCGAGTGCCCATGAACGGCTTTGCAGAGCTGTACGGTGAGTTTTGTCCCAAACTGAAATTAATTGACTTGGAGAATGTTTCCACTGGCCTTTGAGTCTTCTTAACACCCGTGTCCTTTTCCACAGGGTCCAATGGACCACAGCTATTCACCATTGAGCAGTGGGGCACCCGCGACAAGCTGCCCAGAGCCCACACATGGTGATTGCCACACTTCAGATTCCAGCAGCTCATATCAGCCACCTGTACATCAAAATGTTATATAACACAAAAATCTGTTCTCTTTTTTTTTATTATTAAAGCTTTAATCGTTTGGATCTGCCACCATATGAGTCATTCGAGGAAGTGAGAGAGAAGCTGAACATTGCGATAGAGAACGCGCAGGGCTTCGACGGAGTGGATTAAGGAGCCTCGTGTGCCTTGGGTGAGGAAATCCTGCGAGAGAGCATGAGGTGCTGCAAGCAGGCCCAGGGAGTCCCTGGTCCGCGGACACTCAAAACAGCACCTCCGGAACAGCCCCGCCCAGTCTGCGCTGCACATAACTTGTCTTGCAGAGCAGTTGGCGTGGTGATATTGTCTCTGCAGTTTACAGAAAAGAGGTTTTTGTAATCATTGTATGAATCATGGAAAGTTATGTCTTATGTATCACAGCGTACATAATCAGTTATGCATGTTATATTTATGTAACCCTTTGCTGTACATAATCTTTTGTTAAGTTCTGTATAAGCTTTTTAGAAAGCCTTTTTGGATTCAAGCTTGCTGATATATTCATTCAGCAATCGCTTGCACAAACACACACTACATGAGTGATTATTGTCATCAATTATCATATATGTTTGTATTTAATTAATTCCTTGTGGGTTCCAAAAGTGGGACCATACTTACTTTCTTTCAGGTCCTTGGAAAGTATTCCTGCTTAAGACTAAGTACTGCTCATGTGTTTGGTTTTCATTGAGCCCTTAAGAAGCGAGTCTCTCTTTTGCAGTAATTATTACCTGCATTTCCATCCAAATGTTATCACGTAGTATAGCAAGATCATGCTGTGTTTAAAATATTTACTGTAGGTCATACTTTGCCAAGCAGAAGAAATATAGTGATCTAACTTGCAACTTGTAATGAATGTATCTGCCAAAATTGCCCAATTTTAATACATTTTACACTTAAATGGAAGTACATGTTGATTACTTTGTGACCTTTCAATCATTTACTTGAATTTACTTGTACACTTGGATGGAAAGCTGGCTACAGTTGGTGGTGCCCATAGTAAATGCTCTAATGGGATTGAAGGGCCCGTTGGACAATAAAAGCATACGTTTACACTTTCTGCTATCTGTTTACAGATGACTGAAAATATTGTGCTTGATTTTTCTTTTAAGCTTTCTATTTAAATCATTTTTTTTTTTTAGCATAGCACTTTTATAAAAAAAAAGGAAGAACGATTAGTCTTACCCAATCAGCATGTTCATATCGCAACATCCTGCGCTAGAGCTGTACATGTTACCTTGAGTAAAAGTTTACATGTCAACATTGCTGATTTTAAGCACATTCTGTTTTCATGCTTAACCTGACTGTTAAATGCCTTTAATTGTAAGATGTCCATTTTAAAAAAATTGATACTGGTTAAGAATATATTTCTTGATTACTGATTGAATGAATAAATATATTTAATATGCTGTTGAACTATGACTGTAAAAATATATTGCATTTTTATATATATAGAGTGTGCATGTGTGTGTGTGTGTGTATGTATGCTGTTATTTGGACAGGAACTAGCAGTGCATTTTGTATTACTGGTAGAGGCAATTTTTTTTCTATTAACTGCATGCCCATCAAGAAATGGCAGATTTTTTCAATTAATGAAATATCACCGGTACTTTTTTTAATATTTACTTTCTTGCTATTGCCTTCACTAAGGTAAACATAGAAAAAAAACGCTTAACTGTTTAGGACTTGTTTATTATGGTGATCACACGCCTTTGTTTCTATGTTTCTAGAGCCTTTGATGTTTCATCATTTTGTTGTAATTGCATCTGAAAGGCACTCTGTTCCTCTGTCTTGCCTTTTCTGGCTGAATGTGATCAAAATTAGAAAGTCAGAATAAAAGTGAGCCATGGCTCTGATTTACAGTGGTATGTAATTGAAGCTGCTGTGTGTGTGTCCTGGAGAGAATTGTCAGAAGTTGTCATGTATTTTATTGGACTTCAGCACTTTGCTCAATTTGACCTAATTAGTTGCTTTCTTTGTAAATTTCGAGATCACTTTGACAAAATAAAACAAGTCTATGATATTACAGTATTACGAAAGTCCATCCAATCATTTTTTTTCTTAAAATGTCTTAAAATTATTTAAATGTAAATTCAGGGAATGACCGTAATATGTGGCAAAAAGAAAAATGAATATCTGCTGTAAACCATATACAGCATCTTTTGCACTAATAACAAAGAGATTTGGGTTGGGCTGTCAAAACCTTGGCTTATAAATTGTAAGAAGGCACATCTTGTTAAGATGAGCGTGTGTGTGTGTGTGTGTGTATTACTGTCTTGTCTTGGCCCATGTACTGAAGAAGGGGGCTGTAAATCCCAAACCACCAATGTTTTCTAGTGGCTTTTGGCTGTTATAAGGATAATATTATGTACATAAAATGAAACATGAATTTTTCTCTTGTAAAGTGCAATAAATACATGTTTTTCATTTATTTATAGATCCAAAAAATTTTATGAATCTGAAGTGTAAATGTGAACTATGGGATAAATCTGGGATAACATATAATGGACACGTCATTTATCATTCTAATAAAAAGTGCTGACGTTGCAGGTCTAAAACAGTCCACAAGATGGCGCTTTAAAATACATTTACTCAAGAAACTTCTATTTAATGCCATTTAGTGTCGTTACGTGAACCATGTATGCTTATTCATTGAGATGGTTGTGCATTTTCGCTGAATGATATTTTACTGAATTTAATACCTAATATTCAGGGATTTCAAGAATAGTCTTTTTTTTTCTCCTGTGATATACCATGGGTTCTGATAGAGGGAACCAGGAGTTTCCCAACCTTTCTCAAGAGCGGTACTTTTGTTGAAAGGGAAGGGACACCCCCCACTTCTCCAAGGGGTCAGGTGATAGGTCACAAACAATCCCATTCATCCACTTGGATGCAAGGGTCAGTGGGGATGGGCCTGTGGTGGGGTAGGGTGACTAAGTAATTATCCAGTGGTGGGGGATCCAGAGGGCGATGCTGCTGCCGGATCTCCTTTCGCTGAGCAGTCTGAACATTCATAACCTGATAATGACTTTTACTCTATTGATCTGACCTCTGAGGGGACCTGCACAGCTAACCCTTAAACATAAGCACATTGGCAGCTCCTATCTCCCATTCTCACGCATACATATACACACAAATATACATTTGAGTACATTACACCACCACACCATGTAACACTTGTTAGATGACAACTTCAAATCTCAAATCACTTTGCTATTTTAATGCTCATATTAAATCTTCCTCACGCTTGGAAGTAAATGTTCAGAGGACTTTTTTTCAACATCCAAGCACAAACACAGTCAGCAAGGGAAAATCACCTTCACCTTCAAATAACACATACATCGACCGCTGCGTGGGGTGCTGTCCATGATACAGCTGGGCCTATTTTCTTATTCTGAATGGAGGTCCGGAGAGGGGAGAAGAGGTCAGTCCGGCGACACAAAAAGAGATGGACAGCCGATCAATACCGGTATTTACCCAGCAGCTGGCTGGCCACCTCCTGGCCATCTTGCACTGTGGATCGCTGACTCCTTTTCGCTGGAGGAGATCTTATTAACATAAACTGCCTACTTTATGTGGTGGGAACCAAAAATAATTGATTTTGGGACATGTGTTCATGCAAACACTTCTGGCATACATTTCTAGATTTGAATGTTTTGTCATGTTATGGTACTGAATAATAATAATTTAATAATGACAGGACACAGATACATGTAATAGGTTTAATGCTTTCAAATGAATACTTTCAACCAAATAAATGTTATACAGATGACATTTCAATCAATTATAAGTAGACCCCAAACTATCCAATTTTCAGAAACATGGATATGGAAAATTCCCTGAATTCAGTTTATTTTACAATTACAATTTTCATGTGCTGGACCATCGCTGAAATTGTCTAAACATAATGGCATGCACCTCAATAGTCTATTCGCCACTTAAAAGGTCACACTGAATGTTGCAAATGGGCTATAAGCCCATCTGTAAACCTGATGATGCTCCACGGATCGCCCTGATTGGACTGTTTGGTGCTTTTAAAGCACTTTAAAAATGTATGCATAGACTACAGAGAATCTGGCATCTGCCAAAATGCTCACTTCAAAACGGAACCATCAGGAATGTAGCAGAGAATTTTCTGCTCTATTTGCCCTATATCCTGTTTTCAGCTCTGATGTCTTCATATTTTCTTTGCATCTTTGTATATTTCCTGTTTCATGTTTGTTATATTTATATCAGACATTTGAAATACTGTAACATTTAACATCACACTTCAGTTATGACCTTTACAAGTTGATGTACTGTACGTTTATTTAACGTAATAAGGTCTGCACAAGGTTAGTGTGTCTTTATTCTAGATCTTTAAATCAAGTTTATAACAAGTTATGTACCCCAGAGACTAAAGCTAAAGCTAAAGTTTAAAGATTGCTTAAGAATAAGAAATTGAAAGCTTTTCTGAACAGGATAAACTGCCCCTGTGAATAATGCAGGATGTAATGTATGCCCACGGCGATGGAGAAGGTAAAGTGAGTCCAAGATTAGGATTGCTGTTTCGCACGAGGAGACAAGTGCATGGGCTACAGTATGTTAAAGTGGGTGGAAAATAAGACAAGGAGTAAATGAACCATGGGAACCTTTCACTTTTCCCATTTTTTTTCATGGGAACTAATGCGAGTTCATACTGACTTAAAATTATGGGAAAAAATGGCCCACTTAGATTTATATTCTAAACTGCACTTTCACTTTAGAAAATTTAACTTTGTTTAAACACAAAAACTTTCAAGAGCTATACGTTTTCAAATTTAGCACATATAACATGAATATACATTTTATAGGTGAGCAAATATGCTTGTTAAGCAATTTAGATATCATACTGTTCTGATCGTATGCTAATTCTGACCTTGGTGACCCAGCAGCGGGTCCAACTGCCCAAGTTGGCGGAAGAACTCTCCCAAGGACCTCAAACGCACCGCGCAGGGAAAGGAGGTGTTCCTCCGCCGGCAGCTGAGTGAAAAAGAAAGTAGTCCCTGCAGCGATCCGAGGAGCGCGCGGCGAAGTCCCGCATTAGTGGCCATCACAGCTAGAGGCAGGAACCAAAGGTTCTAGCATGAGCGAACATCCAGAATAAATGGCTGGCTTCAAACGGAAATTATACCAGCGCCTGCTGCTTTTTGCGGTATTTCTCCCAATCTCAGGTAAGACCGCGTCTTTTTTAAAAATTATTTATTTAAATAGCGGAGATGAGAAATAGTTTTCAGCATCAGCGGGAGACGCTCCTTACTCAGCATGCTCACGTGGATCGCTCTCGGCAACCATTTTTGACTATTTAAAAATGTCTGGGTCATAATTGCATGTTTGTCTGTGCCTGCGTGTCGGGGCGCACTTTTATGTGCCCGTCGGTCTGAGCACTGGCCGTTTCTCTTCGGAATGAACAACTTGTGCGAGGTGTAGTGCCATGCATCACTGAAACGAACTACAAAAACGTGCAAAATGCCATTAAAACAGCGTCGACTACATAGAAATAAGCATTGCAATAAGGAGGGCAAGTTTTTAATGCATGGCTTTGAACTGACAGCTCCTCATGATCAATTCAGCTTAAACTGGCAAGACATATATTTCCCTTCTTTTATGCTTTATTACCCATATTCTAAAATATTGCATGAATTGTTGTCATTGTTGTAGTATTTGAATCATATGTTTGATATAAAGACATTACTAGACATCAGTTAATAAAATTACTATAATATGAATTGGTGACAGAATACATGTATATCGTGAACAAGTTTGATTTGAAATGAGTTGAAACTGATGCATTAATAGACTTTCACGCTGCAAATGCAGTAAAGTGTTCTATGTGACGCATAGAACCAAAATTGTTCTCAGCCCGCGACTTTATGAGCCGTGAGTAATCAGATTAAATGGGAAACTCGGACATGATTCCGGCCTGCCGGAGAGTCCTTATTCCCGCAGTGTTGAAAGTTTGTCTGATGAGGTCTGTCTGGTTGGTTCTCATCTGTCTTTCTCCGTTGTTCTTCCCAGGTGTGTTATGTTTCAGTGAGCTCTTTTTCATCAAAGAGCCGCACGATGTGACGGTGATGCGGAAGGATCCTGTCATTTTGGACTGCCAGGCCCACGGAGAGGCACCCATTGCCGTCAAGTGGCTGAAGAACGGAGTAAAAGTTGCGGAGAGCGACCGCGTTTACTTGCTCTCCAATGGCTCGCTCTTCATTTCCGAGGTGGAGAGCAGGAGAGGAGACAAATCAGATGAGGGCTTCTACCAGTGCCTCGCTCAGAACAAATATGGAGCCATCCTGAGCCAAAAAGCTCGCCTTACTATTGCAGGTATGTTGACACGCTCCAGATATTGCTGTGACTTCCCAGCCATGAAGAGCAGTCTTACTTGGTATCAGTCATAAGATTTGCCAGAATGGGTTTGGATGTGGGTGGCTGAAAGACGCCATAATTGGAGTGGAAATAATGGAATAGTCAATGGAGAGCATTGCACCGATATATTTTAACAGGCAAGAGACAGGAAATCTCTTCGGCCAAGAGGTACTTCTCAATCTACCGGTGGGGTGCGCTCCACTCCTGTTCAGGCATCTAACCTCCAGCCCTGCGAGATCCCCACTTTGGTGGTGTAATGCCCGACCAGCGTTCCTTAATTCATCTTAAAGAGTTGAGGAAAGGAAGGGCCTTCGGAAAAGTTTTTCACTCTATTGTGTGTGGGGGAGGGCATTAAACCTTCAAAGTTACGGGCCTGCAGCCCAAAAAGATACTCCTCTGAAGAGAAGATGGCCATTGGTGTGCAAATGACCGAGCTGCGGGTTTGAAAGGTTAGGAGCTGACCGGGAGCTGGTAACCCTGGTGCTAAAGAGCATATGACCCCCATTCACCAGCCCAGACTTTCATGATGGCCAGGGATTGTTCTTCGGGAATGCCTGGGCTCTCTCCCTCTCTCTCTCCTGCCGTGTGGAGTGAGCGTGACTCTGTCCTTTCAATAAATTGGCCAGTGAGGCAGCGCTGGCCTTTGGGGTCCTTCTTCCCGGGTGTCACCACCCCCCAGGCCATCCTTCTTGCTGGGCTGCTTTTTCACAAAGGAGTTTACCTTCCTTTCATACCCCCCCTCTGCATTTTGTTTCATTGAGGAAATCTGAGCTTTCGCTGCAGGAAGTAGGAATTCGCACAGAAAAAGTTTACTGGGTTGTAGTTGCAGGATTACATAGTGGGTATCACAGTAAGTTACCACGATATCCACTATGTGAAAGCACATTTTTGGATGGAGAATTCGTAATGATTCATGGTTTAGTGTGCAGTGACATTTTGTACCATTGGAACTGGTGTGTTTTTTGGTATAATCTAGCGTTACCGCATGAAGCTTTTCTGAAGGTTTTTTTTTAAGAAGGCTGACCTCTTGTCTCAGTGTCCCAGCATGGGACGTGAGCCTCTGAAAGCGAACGGCTGTCCGCGCGCCGTGCTGAAACCGTCTCTACCCTTCTGGAAACACGTCAAACCCTCACAGTCCCCTCACAAGTACACGTTGACAGACAAGAATGCGTTTGTCCTGAGCGGATTCCTTCGGACTCTTCCAGGACATCAAACTGTAAATGGTAAATCTGGGTGGGAAATTGGAATTGTGATGAGGAATTGCTGTTGACGGCACACAGGCTTGTAAGTGTGGACGTAGTAAAAGACAGTTAATGAGGCTCAGGTTGTGTAACAGGCCGATGAGGAATGGACCTTCAGAGCAGCAAATGTCTTAAAGCAACAAAATACGAGTGTTACGCCCCCTCCCCCGGCTTTACAGCACGTTCCAGTAGTTTGCCTTCAGTCACCGGTTGACATTAAATGCCTTCACGGACGCGTGTGTGGTGTGGGTGTGTGTCCGGGCTGCATTAATGGAGCACGTCTGCAGGTTTATGTAATGAACTTTCGAGTTTACAGGGTTGTTTTAAAGGCACACTTACACCTGCCTGACGATCTGCCTGGAAGATTGTAAAATTTGCAGGTACCTGAGAAGTGCTCAGTAAAACGAAAAAAGACCTCCGCAGGCAGAGGGACACAATCTGAGAAAAAAAAAATCCACAATCTGCATCACTTAAACTGACGTGATTTCCCCCGGAAGAGTCCAGCGGGCTCCATGTGACAGTTTTCTGCTCTGCTACTCTGGAATTAATGAAAAGCTTTTCACTCCGGCCTCCTTTTGTCCCTTTTGCCCCCAACTGCCCCTGTGAAGAAAGGGATTTCTTTTGAGGGCATTTGTTTGTCCAGAGATCAGTGGACAGGACAGCTGGCCCTATTCACACAGAGAAGGCCAATAATGGTAATGACAGAGGTCTGTAAAAGTTCGATGCAGTTTTTAAACTCTACTTATATCTCAGTCCATAAATGTCAATGAATAGTGAGAGATACTAAAGTATCATATAAAAAATGTATTTATATGTAACAGTAAAAAAGCTATTTAGCTAGGTAGCACAGTTACACAATGCTAAATCCATGCGTTCTCACCATTATTTTAAACAAGTGACACCAATCCGAAGTGTGAAAGTATAAAAAAGGATATATATATAAAGGATATTAAAAATCAAGTTGATGTTAATTTAATGTTTTTATGAATGAACAGTGCTTGGTTCATGAGAATGCGAGAACGAAAAACTGTGTGTATTGAGGAGGTTTGTTGGCTAGTTTGCTAGCTGTCAAGGTATCTTTTTTCTGCTTAATTTGTCCAGTTTTGTTTTTCCTGACAGATTTATTTTTCATATTACATTTGGTCCCAGCAGTCTGAGCTTCATTTATTATCCTGCCTCAAAAAGTAAAATGTAAATATATTTTGGGTAATAGGTACAACCTCAACGTTGGAAATCCACGTAGTTTGATTGGTTAAGTTTATGCTCACGGAAATGACTAGAATGTCATCATGGACACTGGCACTCTGCTGCACTATGAAGTATTAACTTGTGACGGGTCTGTGTGTGCACTTTGGGGGGGGGGGTCACTGTGAATAGGATTATGGGAAAGCGTGGCCTACTGCGTGCTGCATCCTTCAGCCGGGGGGGAGACTGGTGGGACGGCATGTGTGCACCTTTTGTTGCCTCTGCTCACCTCTGACCCCAGGAGATATGCTGCATTATCAGGTAAAGAAATAACAGCGGTTCTTAGTTCTTACGGTGGCGATGGTTATCATGAGATCTTTGTCTCACTTTCATTGTGTGAGTGTGTGTGTTCATCTGCAGGTGACATCAGTAAATTTGGTGTCAGGGCTGTTTTTCATGTAGGGAACGTGTCTGGGGCAGTGGAGACCTAGCGGTTAAGGAAGCGGGTTGCTGGTTTGAATCACGATCCGCCAAGGTGCCACTGAGGCGCCTGTCATGGCTGCCCACTGCTCACTCAGGGTGATGGTTAAATCACATGTGACAATCACTTCACTACAAACTTCTCCATCGGTAATGTGGTTTTTTTTTTGTGAAGTGGTTGATGGGGTCTTACTTACTTACTTCAGTTCCCTGGGGACCATGCTTCTATCCTGCATTCCTTCATGGAACAGATGTATTCATTTTTTTATGTGTTTGAACGGGTTGGCATAAAATGTTTTCATGGCTTTGCTCTTCTTCACTTTCATGTTGTGTCCTTTGTGTGCCTTCTGAATGGCCGCTCAGACGGCCTTTACACCGGGAAATGACTGACCTCTCCGTTTGCACTGCCTGTGTTTTCTGTTGCCATGGAATAACACAAGAATTGCACTGGCTTAGCAGTTTAATAACGCAGACGTGGGGCATGGCGTTGCTTGCACAGTTTGGGACTGTTTCAAGAATTTGGCGCGGAATAACTCCTGAATAATTTATTCCCTCGTTCATGGTGCATGAAAGGTTGCCATAGTTTCCTCCTGCAGTGCTGTTAGAGGTCACAGGTCTTCTTGCCCATCAGTTGTTTGGATCGTCCCTTGCCAGGCCAGGCATTTTTCATTAAGACAGAAATCATATTTTGGTTTTGATATAATGCCGGTCATGTGATCACTGCACTGTGTATAGGCTATTTAGCCCAGTGTACTCACTGGCTGACCGTTTGACCCGGCCAGAAATAGATTAAGAACAACAGCACAGTTGTAATGGAGAAGCGGGGGCATGACGGTCTGTGGCAGAGCAGTTCAGGGATGAGATAAATGTGCGTGTGCGTGTCCGTGCGAGAGAAAGGGAGCGATGGGACTGGTGGAAAACTGTCTATCGGCCACCCCGGCCCCCTGCTGCCCTCAACTCTTGGGAGCCGCTCTTTGTTTGGCCAGGCCAGTGACCAGTGGGCTGCCCTGTAGCCTCCGAGTCTGGGTGACGGTGCAGCGGTGATTGATTTGCTGTGCTTTTCAGAGGCGCGTTCTCTTTCAGAAACACAAAGGGACCCTGGACAAATCTTTCAAAGTGGGTGCAGTTGAGCCTGAAGAAAATTCCTTAAAAAACGAGCAGGAGCGAGGTTGCAATATAAGCACAATGACGTCTAAATTATTGCGGTGACGTGAGCTTACGCGATGCCGTGGTGCGTATAGCTGCGTTGTCTTGAGGAGTCTTCATTTAGGGTGAATTAATTTGTGGTTATTTACCTCAGCACCTCACTGCTCTCAGTTTACTGATTGCTGGCATTTAGTTTCGCTGCTGGATTAGGTTACCATTGTTGCTATTTCTGTCACTTCTGTCACCTCAGGACCTTTAAGGCAACATGGAAACGTCGAGGCTGGTTTTGGGCAAATGCTCCTCTCCTTTAGAGCCGCTTCCTACGTGCACTTCCAAAGCCCAAGCAAGCCTTTTTCTCTGAAATGCGAATATTATTGCTTTTTTTTATGAAAAATGATTCATCTATAAAACACTAGTTCAGATTTCATTTCTTATATATATTGCTTACATGTGATTATATAAAAAGATATAATCACATGTAGGCAAAGTCTACAAAAGTCTGAATAAGGTTTGAAACACTTGACTATATGGACAATTGCGTGGTGCTGAGACCTGATCCTTTTAATGTATCTCCTGCCAACCTAGTTTTGGTAAAGGCAGTCTTCCCATTAAATACAGTAACGTGAGAAGACATGACACCGAGAGGACTGCGTTCTGTTGCCCTGCTTTCTTACCTGATACACAGCTATTGTTTTGTGAAAAGGTTTTAATAATGGGCCTGAATGCCTTCTTTAGTTAACCAAACCAGTCGCCCTGCAAGGGAAAAGCGAGCAGGGCACCCGAAATTCTTTCCCGTTTCAGTTTCGGTGGGTCGGTTCACGGCTGTGCTTCCGCCCGGTCACTGTCCAGACCACCGGAGTCTCAGACCCCCGCAGTCGCAGCTTGTTCTAATCAAGGACAAAGCCACAAACAGCCTGGGTGTTGAAGAGGAAAAGATCTGCATCCTTTCCGGCCACTTCCTGCATTTTAGCACCGCCAGGGACACGCGGGGGCCTGGAGTGAATTAGCAGAGCGGTGCAGCCATTGACCTGTCAACAGATGCCCTGGGACTCAGACTGGTGGTTTAAAAAAAAGAAGAAGCTGGACACGCCAAGGAAGGCCTAGAAAAACAAGGGGTTTAACCCCCTCGCTAAGACGCACAGGACGTAATGTTGGGGACAGGAAAACAGCAGCATGAATGAGGCGCTGGTGTGGCACTAAGCATGATGGGTTCATTTGCTAATGATCCAGGAGAGGAAAGTGGACGTGTCCTATGCGGAGACTCATTTCCATAATAATGTCCTCTCCACACAACGAGCTGAAAGAGTCCCTAACAGCACCGCCTGGACTTCCTCTACCTCCCGGTGTTCCTGTGAAACGCCGCAGACTGAATCAGATACAGTCGGCTGCTGCTGTAATCTGTACAGTCCGTGAAAAGAGCAGAACAATCCTGTTCTATCCAGAGTCGAAAGGGGGGGTCTGGAAGACCCTCGAGTGTTGACTGTGGATCGGGGTGGGGGTCGAAGTGACCAGGGGGGTGGTGGGATGGGACACTGGCCCCTGGAGTCTCCAAGGGAACCTTTGTCCATGTTTGACCTGTCCAGTGACCCAGTGTTAACTGGCAAAAGTGGCAAAAGGAAAAAAGTGGGGATTTGGAATAATGTCTTAAATGTGACAGTTGCCTCTTCCCTCTTTTTGGATTTAACTTTTTCAATAACTTTTCAGTCCAGATCCTTAGTTTGAGGTTATATATCCTGTTTTGAACCCCATAGGTGCAGCAACTCTGTGTTCTACACAGAAACTAAGTACAGATGTTCCACACCAAACAATGTATTCTTGGGCAGCAGTTCAGCAAATTGAATAAAAACCGAGACATGGCTGACATCTAAGCACTGATGTCCATCTGTACACGAAATGTGCTCTGAACAACCAGGGCCAGAGGGGGTTTTCGGAAAATATGGGAGACCATGGGACAGCTACACTACACAAAATACACTGTGGCTCAATGGCCGTGTAAAAAATAAATGATTTTATTAGCATTTTTCTCATTAGCATTTTTTTTGTCTTAAACGTGTCTAACATTCCTAACATACTTGCTGAAATAAAGTGATTGTAATCAACACAAACAGGATTCTTTTTGCTGCCTATTGTCACCACAGAAAACAGATAACCTCATGTGGCACCGCAGGTTCCACTTGTGGAAATTGCAGTAGATGGGTGCCCATGGCCTGAAACTATATCAGGTCTGTGCAGGGGCAGGGATATGTGGGATATGTGATCTGCGGGCGGATCCCTTTGCAGAGCCCCTGGGTGATTGATTGGCAGTGTGCAGGGAGCCAGCAGGCTCAGTTCTGCATTGGGGTGGCCCTGCGAGGCTCTGCCTGAATGAGCCCGGCCCTGGCCAGGATTTGTGGAGGTCAGAGGTCAGGGGTGAGGTCAGCGGTGGGGGCAGATGGACAGATATTCTTTGGGTTTTTGGTTAGGAATCTACCATCTTGAGCAACTACCCCACTACAAATAAGCGAAAATGGACCTTAACAGCAAGGCATTTTGTGGTAAATGGTTTGTGGAATAAAATATGCAAGAAATAAAAGATCATAGTGCAACGTCTGGAGGGAATTATTGTATTTATTGCACAGATGTCTTGTAACTCAATCCGCTAAGCACACTTGCGGCTTGCATGAAATAATGTGTTGATTTGGGTGGTCTTTAGCTGCAGTTCGTGTTAACTTCTATCTGAAAAGAATTGGACATTGTTAATTTTATCTCTCTGGTTAACAAAAGGTCATCTGTGTTTCTCAGTAGCTTGGGGCAGGAGCACAGACCTCTGTTGGGCAGAGTCTGCCTGGTCAGGGTAGAACAGTGGGGCTTGTTCAATAATCAATAAAGCCATTTCTTGATGCGACCTCTCAGGAGCAGACGGTGTATTTGTGTGTGTGTGTGAGAATTTCGGAAGCTCGACTTTGTCTGGCCCCAAGGCACTGGTCTTCCAAGAACCCTCTTCTGTCACAGCAGTTACGTTGTGCAACCGCGAGGAATGTGTTTGATGTTGACTGGGACCGGTGCGTACCCTAACCCCCTCTCCAGCACACACAGAGGAGCGGTGCTTGCGTTCGGACTGCGCCCAAAAGGCCCCGGGGGCTGAGGTTGTGCTCCTAGTGGTCAGCTTTGTAGAGATGCACCAGGAGAGGAGAGGCTCAGCAGCTCAGAACCAATTTAATTAAAAGCAGCTAACTGCACGCTCAGTATAAACCAGTGGGCCCTTGTTGGAACAAAAGGCCTGACCTTTATATCAATGGGTGTCAATGGCACAGCGGTGCGGCCCATTAGTGGAACCTACTATTTCCCTTACCCCTGCCTCGAAGAGGAGCAACCATGGTGCTGCTGGCAGGCAGAAGTGGGGGCCAAGTGTTTAAAGGCAGGGAACCCCCTCACATCTGACATGTCAAAGGTCAGCAAAGTCTTGAGGAGAAGGAATTTGGTGCACTACCTCACCAAAGGCAGGGGAGAGGGCAACCATTCTCCAGAGGAGCAGCCACGCGGCCGTGGCCAAAGTCCTGCTGTTCAGTGTGCCAACGCCTGATACGACAGGCTATACGCCTGCAGAGCTGGGAGTAGCCTGTTGTCAGTGTGTATTGAGATGGCTGAGTGAAGGCTTATATTTATCAAAAAAATGATATACAGTACAGGCAAACGTTTGGACTCACCTTCTTATTCAATGTGTTTTCTTTATTTTCATGACCATTAACATTGGTGGATTCTCACTGAAGGCATCAAAACTATGAATGAACACATGTGGAGTTATGTACTTAACAAAAAGTGTGGACCTGGCCTCCACAGTCACCCAATCGAGATGGTTTGGTGTGAGTTGAACCACAGAGTGGAGGCAAGTGCTAAACACCTCTGGGAACTCCTTCAAGACTGTTGGAAAAACATTTCAGGTGACGACCTCTTGAAGCTCATCGAGAGAATGCCAAGAGTGTGCAAAGCAGTAATCAGAGCGAAGAAACTAGAATATAAAACTTGTTTTCAGTTATTTCACCTTTTTTTGTTAAGTACATAACTCCACATGTGTTCATTCATAGTTTTGATGCCTTCAGTGAGAATCTACCAACGTAAATGGTCATGAAAATAAAGAAAACACATTGAATGAGAAGGTGTGTCCAAACTTTAGGCCTGTACTGTATGTCACATTTGCTAGCATCATAATAAAAGCTACAGTAACAAGTACAAGTGAAAGTGAAGGGATTGTCATTGTGAAACACTGCAACACAGCACACGGGTGACACAACTAACTGTGTCCTCTGCTTTTAACCCATCAACCTTAGTGAGCAGTGGGCAGCCATGACAGGCACCCAGGTAGCAGTGTATGGGGACGGTGTTTTGCTCAGTGGCACCTTGGTGGCTCGGGATTCGAACCGGCAACTTTTATTATTTTAAGGGGCCGCTTCCTTACTCGCTAAGAAACCACTTCCACTACTATTGCTTGTTCATTATCCGTATCTTGACGAGAAGGATCTAACTACCTACCATGGCCTTTTTGTTGCCGTGTCATTATTTATGACACCCAGAAGACTTTTAAAAGGGAGGAACCAGTGTTGAGGACTGCATCCTACTTCCTGATCTCCTGTCAGGAACCTGAGGGTTCAGCATGGGAGAATGATGGTGGGATATGGTGTTCCCCATCACTCCTGTACTAAACTCAAGGGTCAGAGGTCACAGCAGTTTGTCTGTTTATACATGGCTCTGTCTGTGGGTTTCACAATTCAGAAAGTCACAGTTCATCAACTCAGGTGAATCTCCCCTTAAAATTTGTAATCCACCGTAAATGCAGTGCTTGCTCCTCAGACGCGAAGCCGGTCATTGGCTCTTTATCCTTGTCTGCCTTAACTAATGATTATTTGGTGCGAGTGGGATGTGGAAACATGGCTGATTTGATTACTGTAGATTATAATTAAGTAGATTGTATCAATCCCTGGACCTTTGTGTAAAGATTACCTCAGACCTCCTGCAAATGTGATTTATCCTGCGTGTGTTGGCATTAGAGCCAGGGTCGGCATTGATTTCTTTTAACAAATCATTGACCGGGGTCTTCTTCAGGAGTAGAAGGAGCCGGGAGGGAGGCTTTTAACGGCGGGGGGGGTTTACGGCCTTATGCCTTAAAAGAAAACAGCCCATCCAGCATTTCGCCAGTGACCCTCTCAAGCTGTTATTGAGCTGTAGTAATGTATTGTACGCTCCAAGGGGGCCTGAAAGGCCACCCCCTTTGTTTTTTAGAAGACAGAGTCAACAAGATAGGAAGATTTGGGCACAATGAGCTCTGTTTTGTCAGTCACTTGGTTCAGCTGGCTGACCAATGTCAAGCTAAAAGCACAAAGGCTTTATGTAACTCACACCATTTTGTGACATTTTTTTCCCCAGTTGTCCTCATGCTTGCAAAATATAGTATTTTACATGTAAATCTGTCTTTTTAAAAATATATATTTTCATATTTGACAAAAAGTGCTGACTGTTTTATAAAGTTATGTTCATGAATGGAATGCAGTGAGATGGGCACCGATGCTGTATGGAGACAGGAGGCTGAGGCTGGGTACACGTGATCCAGCCTTTCATGTGATGTTGAGACAGAGCAGCTCCGGCCCTTTTGGTGGCCACTGGTCATTCATCTCCTCTCTGCTGCTCTCAGTCACCAGATCACCTTTCACTGAACCTCCCCCCACTGCAACATGGGAAAGTAGATCAGTGATCTCAAAGCACAGTGGCTCAATCTTTCTCTCTCTCTCTCTCTATTGTGTATTCTCTTTCTTTGAGCCATGGCTCTCTGTAGGGTTTTGCGGTGTAACATTTTGGATTTCAGTTGATTGGACAAGACAATATTTAAACAAATCAATTGCTTCAGATCAGGTTATATCAATCAGTTGCGAGCGTATATCTCTGCTGGTGGCTTTATGGAACGCTTGCCGCTGAGCGTCAGTGTCATCGGATCCACTGGTCTCTGTTAGCAAAGCTGCTCAGGGGTTTTATTTATGAGATTAATGAGGCTCAGTTTGCTCTTGTGATCTCAGCAAAGAGTTTAAATGTGCTGTTGCTTCAGGAAACTCTCAGCTCCATCTACAGAAGTCAGAGTCAGAATCTAGATGTCAAGTAAGATACAAGAAAGCCCACAAACCCCCTTTGTTCCAGAATTCACAGATCTATTAATAATGAAACAGGTAGATCAGCATAGTAGTTTGAAGAACTCTTACTGCACAAATTTTGCTGTATTTAAGAGTAGTGTGTATGATCTTTCCATGATGGCTTACAATTAGACTACATTCCTGGCTCTCTTGACATTCTTAAATTCATTTTCTGTGACATAATGCGTTTTGGACATTTCAACTGGAATACAAACATTTTGTCGAGCCCTTAAACAGTGGTTGTTCTGAAATATTTTGTAATTCAGCAATTCTGCATTGTATGTTCTCATTATATCTGTTAATTCTTCCAAGAATGTGTATTGTTACCTGCCTTTTCCCAGATCCCAGATCATTGGCATAGTTGACAGATTGGAACTTAATGTCAGGTCATCAGTAGAGGCCATATGTGCCATGAACATTGCTTGAACACTGTTTTAACCCTGTTTTTTTTTTATCTTTTTTTTTCTAGTTATTTCGCCTTTTACAATCCAGCCCACCTCCATAGTGGTTACAGAGGGGTCTGTTGCACGCTTTACCTGCAAAATCACTGCAATCCCTCCTCCCATCATCACGTGGGAGCTGAACAGAGTCACTTTACCCCTTGCTACAGAGAGGTTAGTTCTTTTCACGGATTGGTATGACAGGGATGCCATTATACATTTGCAACGTGATAATGAAATACTCATGAATTTAAGAAAATGCTTTACAAAAACATGTCTTTTGTGTATGTGTTGTAGAATGTTTGCTTTTGACTAATTATTTAATTCAGATCTTTAAACATAGACTTTATTAATATGCCATGTGTTGCTGTCCTCGCTTCTCACTTTCCTGTCCTCTGATGATGATTGTTGGTTCAGATTCACTGTGCTGCCCAGTGGCGTGCTGCAGATCCATGGTGTGGAAGAGAAGGATGCTGGAAACTACCGCTGTGTGGCAACCAACATTGCCAGCCGACGCAGGAGCACAGAGGCCACCCTAACTGTCACCCCTGGTGTGTATACCACACAAAATAGCACTTCCACTGAGGTACAGGTCATGTTTTTTTCTGTTAATGTCAGCAGCATACAAATTCCACCTCCATCCACAGCTCCACATCCCAAACTCCCCCAGAAGCCTCGCATCATCGCTGGGCCGCACAACATTACTGTGTCCCTGCACCAGAGTGCCATCCTCGAGTGCATGGCCACCGGCAACCCCAGACCCATCATATCCTGGAGCCGAGCCGACCACAAGTCCATCGACGTGTTTAACACTAAAGTGCTCGGCAGCGGGAACCTGATGATCTCTGATGTGAAGCCCCAGCACGCAGGAGTATACATCTGCAGGGCCACCACTCCCGGAACCCGCAACTACACCATCGCAGTGGCCAACATCACTGTTCAAGGTACAGAAGCCGTGCCTCATTTCTGTTTTAGCTATTACAACCACAGCCTGTTTGTTAATGTGTTGAAGGATGCTGATGACTGCTGTATCTTACAGCTCCCCCATCTTTTGTGGAGTGGCCTGAGAGTTTGACACGTCCGCGGGCGGGCACTGCCCGCTTCGTCTGCCAGGCCGAGGGAGTGCCCACTCCTCACATCACGTGGCTGAAAAATGGCGAGAGGATCCATTCTAATGGAAGGATCAAGATGTACAACAGGTTGGTTCAAGGAAAAAGCGGCTTTCCTAATTACATAATTAGTATGGGGCAGTGGTGGCCTAGCAGGTAAAGAAACAGACCCAAAATGGGAAAGTTGGCGGTTTGGTACCACTGACGCTCTGCTATACGCAGTGTTTCACAATGACAATCACATCACTTTAACTTTAGTGCAATTATGTAACTGTTCCTTGTTTTTTAAAATATAGGCATTTTATAAATTGTTTTAATTGGTTAAATGTAGTCTAAATAAGAATACTCCAATTTAAGAATAATGAAAAATGTATAACTTTTATATCTAAAAGGCCTGAGATGTAATTGTTTTGAAGTGTTTACCATACTGTGTACCAGGTTATTTAAGGTTCTAGAAGGAATACCCTTAAACAAAATTGTCTTCACTTAGCTCCTCTGCAATAAAAAATTAATTAGCATGTCAGCCAAATAAGAGACACCTAAATAATTTACCACACTGCTAATGGCATTTTAGGCGATAATATTTTACCACACTGCTAATGCCATTTTAGGTGATAATATTTTACCACACTGCTAATGGCATTTTTTTAATGACAATATCCCCTTAACCTGGGAAATTGTCCTACCATTTATTGGATCCTCTTTAAGCTTGAAATTTTTTTGTGCTTGTTTGTTTCAGCAAACTGGTCATCAATCAGATTATCCCAGAGGATGATGCCATCTACCAGTGTCAGGCGGAGAATGATCTGGGCTCAGTGCTGTCTATGGCCCGGCTGATTGTAGTCATGTCAGAGGATCGTCCCAGCGCTCCCAGGAACATCCGTGCGGACACTGTGTCCAGCTCTGCCATCCTGCTGGCCTGGGAGAGGCCGCTGTACAACTCAGACAAAGTCATCGCCTACTCTATACACTACATGAAGGCTGAAGGTAGGCCTAAAAAAGAACTACACACTCATAAAAGTCGTTTCTAACTGTTAAATTAGATTTTTGTTAAGAGAATTCATAAATAAACTTAATTGTGGTCATGCTTTATTTGGACAGTTCAGTTTTCATATTTGTTGTAATATTAATGAGAATCATTCAATTGGCTGATTTAGAGATTGTAGCTATAGTATTGCATAAGGTCAGGTTTTATGGATGGTTTCAGGTTTAAGGTTGTCTGAGGTTGTCTCCTGCAAAGGCAGTGACTGTTGCCTAGCAACTTATCAGCAAAAGTAACATAAGAGGACCTCAAAGGGGCAATGGATCATTTGGATAATTATTTACTAATTGCATAATTGAAAAACTGTGAAGTGCAGGATAAACACTTATTTTCCAATTCACTTAGATACCATTTAGCTGATTCATGCATTTGCTGAGTGGGGGACTGAATAACCAAAGACCAGGCCAGATTAATGGACTTTGTTTCTTCAGGAGTTTAGATTTACGAATGTTTAGAGTTCTTGATGCTCCCACTTCCTCCATACCCTGAAATAGGAATGTGGGAGATTGACCATCTGTTGTTAATAGTTGGTTGCCGGGCTGAGGTCAAGGAAAAAGAATGACTATCCCACCAAAAGCAAGAACAACAGCTTTCTCTATACAAACAGGACCGGCCTCACCACCTTACATCTTAACATCTGCTTTTAAAGATGCAGTGCCTCCTTTATGTAACCAAAAATCCTTGTTTTTGAGAGATTGTGGGTGGCAGAAACATCCTGTGGGAATATGTATAATCTGAAGAGGAATCTCAGTCTGGACGGTAGTTGCTGTTGGACCCTATTGTAGCTGGGTAGTAATTTCCGAATCGCTGTTGAATAGTAATTGTTGTTGAAGAGGCAGAAGCAGCACTTTTCACACCGTGTAGCCTTTTATTGTAAAAGAAACACCTGTCAAACTATGTACTGATAAGCACTACGATTAACAAAAAGTCAGAATAGTTGGCATCTGTAAGAGTTTTCACATAATTGATGAGGACTTTTTGACACATTTTGTCCAGGGCCAGAGAATACCCGGCCATTTAGGTTGATAAGAATGGCTGAAACAGTGCAACAGTGTGTGTCTGCGGGTGCGGCCAGAAAACATCGGAAATAAATGGGAGCCCCATTGAAAGTGGTGGCTAATTAGGCTGCTTGTTGAAGAGCGTTAATCCGGCACTGTAGAGTTTATGGAGGCACAGGGAGGGCACAACTCCTCCTGGAAGTCAGGCATTGTGTTGTTCCCTTTAAAAAAAGGCACATTCAGACTCCCTTAACAAGGGCTGCTTCTGTTTAGCCTACTCTCAAGGAGTCTGTTTACCAGGTCAGAAATCGGGACAAGCCGATTCAGGGCGCCAGGCTTTAAATGAGTTCTTTGTGTGACCTTCCCAATAAGTCCTAATTAAACTGCTATCAGGTACGAAGGCGCGAATGTGGGAAAATGGATGCAAGGAATTCAGCTTTGACCTTGTACATGCAAATGTCAGACACTTTAAGCTGTATGGACGTTTGTGTCCTCCCTGAGACCGTTTCTGCATGACACAGAAAATTTTGTCTATCCGGTGATGCTGTGTGACAAAAAAAGTAATTCCTCCTCTGTCCAGACATACCATGGCATGTACTGTAGAATGTCATGTGACTTGTTAAAAGTGTTGCCAGTCCATGCCTTTGGTTGAATAGTCTCAAATACCACCTTGTGAGCATAAAAACATTTTCATTTCAAAACTGATGTGTTTCCATTAACCGTATTTTTAATTAATGGATGGAAACGCATCAATATTTAAGAACTTGGATAAGTTGAGTCTTTCCAAGGCGGCGGAGAAGAAAATGCTCATGTGCTCAAGGTCAGGGTGTTTCACACTAGCTAAGAATCTTTTGTGTATGAGTCAAACATACACTCCATTCAGCCCATTTCATACACTCCATTCAGCCCATTTCATTCAGTTTTCATAAAAAGGGATGCATGGCATTTTAAAAGTAGTAAAGATGTACATGGGGGAGTATATCTAAACAGAATACTTTTTTTAGGTATGAATAATGAAGAATACCAGGTTGTTATTGGAAACGACACCACTCGCTACATTATTGATGACCTGGAACCTGCCAGCAACTACACGTTTTACATCGTGGCCTATATGCCCATGGGAGCAAGCCGCATGTCTGATCATGTTATCCAGCACACTCTGGAGGATGGTGAGTCACAGCTATATGCTTGTACACACACACGCACACACACACGCACACACACACACACACACACAGCCTTATCTACACCATTTCCAACAGGATGTCTCTTGGTAGAACATCACTGCAGATAGAACATGTATGTAAATATGTACTTTTGTAATAAATAATGATAAAGCACTATGTACGTTTGTACAGTGATTCACGTATAACTGTGCCGATTCACTGTAATAATGAGTCAAGTTCATAACAATGTTCTCTGCAAGTAACCCAGCAGCCTGGATCCTCCATAGCCCATTCAATGTGAGCTGAGATATTAAAAGGCATGTGTACATGGTATGACTCGGGTTTGCCACAAAGAACAAATGTCAGCTGAATATCCTAAGGGATGCTATTAAAGGAGCCATGGCTAGTTAAACATTCTTCAGATAGCAGTGGCGGGCTAATAAGGAAGCAGACTAGTAACCGAAGGGTTGTGGGTTCAAATCCTGAATTCCGGTGCCTCTGAGGTCCCCTAGAGCAAGGTACTGTCCCCACACACTGCTCACTAAGAGTGATGGGTGAAATGCAGAGGACAAATTGTGTCATCGTGTGCTGTGCTGCAGTGTCTAAAAATGTTTTACTTTTACTTTGCTGCAGTCCCCCTGCGGGCCCCTGAGCTCAGCCTTACCAGCCGCAGCCCCACAGACATCAAGCTATCCTGGCAGCTTCTGCCACCCAAGCTGAGCCGGGGCAGAATCTCCGCCTACCGTCTGGCCTACCGGACCAGCACTGACACCTCCGTCACCCAACTGGAGCTGTCTGGAGAACACAGCCAGCACCTTTTGGTGGGCCTGCAGCCTGACACCATCTACCTCATCCGCATTGCTGCTGCCACCAAGGTGGGCTGGGGGGAGCAGTCAGCCTGGACCTCCCATCGAACACCCAAAGCCTCTAATAACAAAGGTAAATCACATTTCTGTTATGACTGTGATAATTTAGTAATCAGATGTTTGGGTTGTGCGATATGGCATAAAATTCATATTGCGATACAAATTGAACCATAGAGGATAGATGGTATATTTTATATATTGCGGCTTATAAATTGAAATGTAACTGTTGAAAGGGTAACGTATCAATAGCAAAGGCATGGCAGCAGGACGTTGTATAACATATAGCTTAACTGTATACCAGATAAAACAATATCTCTGAAAGTGGACTTTCTGTCACACTCATAAGGTGAGTGAAATACCAGTAATAATGTGTTCATATTTTATCATGCAATCGCTCCAGGATTCCAAGATTTTACTTTGAGATTTTTATGATCATAATGACTATTTTGCACCAAACAGGCTAGGATGCCCCTGGTCACTTCCATGCTCGCTGCATTTAGTAAACCTGGAGGTGCGCAGTGACCGGCAGATTACTGACAGATTGAAGGCTTGTTTTATTTTGTTTATTCGGTGTGAACCGTTGTTCTGACTTTTAAACTCTATATTTAAGGATTACTAGTCATTTTTAATGATATTTAAGACCTTATTTGTTTGGAAACTTGAATTTAAGACTTTTTGAAGATCTGTGGAAACGGGCATTCGCTCTGTGCTCTTGCCCAAAACTGGTGATGCGACTTTGTTGTTTTGGTGAGGAGCGGATATTTCTGCGGTTGACTGGTAAAATCAAAATCAATTTTGGTCAAATTTATATCTCATACCGTTTATACCACACAGTACCACCAGATGTCTGTGAAGACAGGTTAAAATACACAAGGTGTGGCTCATACTTTATTTATTGATTTGTATACCATATGAAGACAATACTTTGTATTCCTGTTGGTTTGTACACTTTTCTTGCATTTTTGTTAGTGTCATCAGTTTACCTTTAAGGTATGTCAAAACCAAATGTACTATAATAAATTAGAATAATATAATAAAAAGGCCCCGGTGTACTCAGAAGCTGTGAGGCGAGAGGAACCTGTGTGAAGAGCTTGCTCAAATAATCTTGTTAAAGCTTTGGGTTTGTTACCCAGCGACCCCTGCCCCGCACTGTCAGGGAACATGGGAATGGCCTCAGTCATGGGTCATAAAAAGAAACTGAGAGACAGAGGAAGGTTCTCTTTTACCCCCACCCCAAAAAACTATAGAGTGGGGATTCTCTGTAAGTTCCCAAAAAGCCAGGTAAGCTCAACAGGATCAGCGAGTGTTCAGATGAGGAGATAGTGTGATTTCTGGCTGCTCGTGGATCTGCCTGTCACGCAGTGAGGAGCGAGTGGGCCTCAGGAGAGGGGAAGGGGGTTGAAGAGGCGGGTACGAGAGCCTGTTATTCCCATCAGATAAAGCAAGGCAACAGCTGGGTGGGAAACATTCCTCGATGCGAGGGGCAAGAGCTGGAGTGAAGGCAAACTCGGGCCCACATTCCACCGATGCTTGCTGCTCTCCTGTGTACCCAGCGCTGATTCCAGCCTCGTGTTTTTGTAGTAGCTGCTGTGGTCAAAGTGCCACCAATAATGTAGCTGAGTATTAATAGGGCCTGGAGGCGTTTTCTGACTACTGATTAAACTGAAGTATGAATTAAATATTTAACCATACCCAAAAGTCATGATAATATGGGATTATCCTGAGGTATCACAACTATTGTTATTTCTGTATTATTTCTTTTGTTTGTGTAATCAGTCTACAGTGCTTATTGGTAGTTCTGGCAATTATCAGCTACAGTACCAGTCAAAAACTGGACACACTTATTTGAAAAAATGATACAAATGATGTTTCACGACTTGTTTTGTAAATCATGACATGATTATTGAAGAAAACTATTCAGACTAGAATCACATGCAGGACTGATGGAAAACTATCCCCAGTGTCTAACCTAAGTTGGTTGAGGGAAGCAAAAAGTGTGAAATCCAGTCAATACAATATTAGTTTGCTAGTTTGAAGACCTATATTATGAATATTTTTAAAAAAAGTTCTCAGTTTTTATAGATTTTACTTTATATATTGTATTGTTCTATGATAAGTAGATGTGTTGATGATAAATGGAGTACTTTGTTTCACAGTTCAAATGTGACATCACAATATTTGTATTATGTAGCGTTCAATATCAACTTTTTTCTGGTATTTACATATTGAGTGTGAAAGTGAGTTGTTTTTGTCATTGTGATACACAGCATAACACAGCACACAACGAAATGTGTCCTCTGCCTTTAACCCATCACCCTTGGTGAGCAGTGGGCAGCCATGACAGGCGCCCGGGGAGCAGTGTGTGGGGACGGTGCTTTGTCAGTGGCACCTTGGTATTTAATGACAAGCTTAAACACTGGTCACCAATGACTGCTTTAATTCCCACATTAAGCCCAGGTGATTAGCACACTGTTAAGCCTGGAGGAAAGGTTGTGCTCTCAACGTCCCGCTGCTATTGATCCTGTTATTGAGACTTTAGCTGATTCATCTCTCCGTGTCTCTCTGAACCCCCCCGCCCCTTCCCTCCCAGTGCCCCTGGCTCCCGAGCTGCAGCTAGAGCCTCTCAACTGTACCACCATTGTGGTCCACTGGCAGCCCTCCCCAGGCAATGCTGCAGGAGTCCAGGGCTACCGTCTCTACTACCATGAGGAGAGTCAGCCAGAGAGCCCACCCATCCAGCTGCATGCCAAGGACAACCACTACACCATCGGTGGTCTGGGTACGTATGTACCTCTTCACTCCTTTTTCTGTTTGTCGTCATTTAGCCATTTAGCCTCTAGATTCTGATTAAAGACATCAGGGTATTGTTGTTGCAATTCATCTTTTTCTTTTCCTGGGCCTGAAAGAAGCCAGTGGTTTTGGGAAGGAACAATGGAGCAAACTCCTTTCAGGGGTAACTATTGACAGCTAAGGGCACTGGCCTGATATATCAAGTCAGGCCTTTCAAGGCAGACATGTGGTTTATCTCCAGAGGGGTCTTTCCATGTGAAAAGGCGCTCAGGCCTCTGGCCTCCGCTTCTTACCTCTCTCCGTGACCCCACGACCTCCCAAAATCTCAGTGTGTGTCCATCCAGCAGCTTCCCACCAGGCTGTCCACCTAGAGAAGGAGGGGCTTTGAGGTTGGCGTATGGATGTCCGGCACAGCTGCTCCCCCTCTCTGGCCCAGAGGTCAGATTTTGGTGTGCTGTGAGTGGACAGCTAGCCATCTGTGGGGGAGAAGGCTAGCCAGGTGGCCAGCGACTGACTTTTAAATCAGTGTGGGCCAGATAGAACGAGGGTGCGGAGGAGAGGGAGGTGGTGGAAGCTGCTCCTCTATGAAGCTGCCGCGTCATCACATTTTGAGGTTTTGACGTGCTGTAACAATGATGTAAGATGAAAAGAAAACAGGCAAGATGAGAGCAGGAAGTGACGCCATTTGACACCCCTGTCCATTTGCTTAAGGCGTTGTGGAAAACAGACAGCTTTTTTTGCATTATGTTTTAATGATAACAGTTAACTGTAAAAGACTTTACTTTTTTAATAAATAATGATGCTTGCATCCTTTTAAACTGTGAAAATATGTGCAAACATATATAATATACATAAAACATGTGTAGCATGATAGAATATTATTAGCATGGATCATGATATTCAAAGTGCTAATGCTACATTATATTTTGATATTGCTAAAAAAATTATATTCATTTCTGTTTAATTTTATATAAAAAATATAAAAATGAATGTAATTAATGTACAGTTTATATAAGAAAGGAAAGTTATCGCTTATGGCTTAGAAATGTGCCCTTAGTTCATACCAGGTCTTTGTTTTCTGTTAGCATCAATCTGGACTGCCTTAATGGCCTCATTTAAGTCTGTTTGACAAAAGGCTTGCTGTAGGTGAATGGAATGGCCGTGTCTCCAGGAGAAGGAGTCTGTTATTGTGGGGGAGATTTATGGCGCGTTTTATAACTGTTGGCTTCTGAGCTTAGAGGGCTTCTTACATCAAAGCCTGCTATTGTGCTGCTATTGTGGTCTACATGCAACTAAATTCAGCCGTCCACCTCGTGTACTTGCGCTACCGACTCACCTGAGGCCCCGTGCTCTTCGCTTGTGGAAAATACTGGTCATGTGCGGTGCTGAAGGCGAGGAGTCGGGTTTCCTGGGTCAGTTGTGACGGCTGGTGGATTCACGTGAGAGGATCGGTGTTAAGATTCTGTTTAATTGGCCTTTGATCTGGGTGAGCTGATGAGGGCATTTGGTATCAGCCTGATGTGTTAATGACAGCATGACACTGTCAGCATATGTTATCCAGTGTCATAGGCATTTATTTAAAAGAATTAGCTAATTTGCTTATGGACAAAAATGTTTAGGAGCTAATAAGATTGAATTAAAATCTTTGTTTATGCTCAATATCGCTGCTATTGTGAGGTTAATGACAAAACAATATCATTTAAAAAGTCCATTTATATTAGTTTGTATCACAGCAATCAAGGTTATATTGCACTAGGCCTTAATTACTTGCACAATTACTTTTAGTATATTAATATTTATAACAGTGATTTGTATTGCATTAAATTGTGGTGATTTGTTTTTAATTAAAATTGGGCATCATCTATTCATTTGTCCCAGCATTCATGTTTGTCTATAATTGAGAAGTGTGTGGCAGTATTTGACCCCAGGGAGGGCATTTCGGCACTGATTCCCTCCATGCCAAAGTTCAAGTGACAGCATGTGACTTATGTCACCACTTCCCTGAGCATATCCTCTGAGGGAAAGCTCATGTGCATGCTTTAGGCTGAGCTTGGCGTGTTTCTGTGACATTATATGTCATGCTAAAACAGTTGTGAAAAACTGAGTATGTCTGTGCATGTCTTTAAATGACAGCTTTGTCCTTTGTGAGACTTAAATTTGAAACATTAACTCCATTCATTGACCTTTATTCGGTGTTTTCCTGATGGTCACTTGTATACTAGTTGATAGATAGTTACGCTTTTTTTTGTCTTTCCCACTTTATGTTCTTTGTTACCAAATGTTGTCCCTTAATTTATTTGCCTTGTACGCAAGAGTTACCAGGTTATACATGAGAGGCTGCTTTTCATTAAGCAGAGTCAGTAAGAACACTGGTGAAATAGCAGTAACAAAGGCTTGTGCTGAATATACTTCTTGTTTTCTCCTTACTCTAATATTTGCTCTTGCCTATTCTGTGCTTATGGTATTACTCTATGTATTATTAATTGTCAAAGGTTAAAATATACTACCATTCTAACATGTAATGTTCTCTGTAGTTTATTTTTCTCGCGACCTCCTGAGGGCCTTTGGCTGCTGAGATTTATTTTGACGCTGCGGGCCAGTTGCTACTCCTTGCCACACCAAACAATTAATTATTACATGTCAGGCATCTGCCAGAGGGTAAGATACATGTGGGCTAGATGCAGCCATAAAACAACTGTCTGGATTTCAATGGCTGCATGTCAGAAGAGAGGTCTGCTATGTGCATGGAAACAGAGGAGCGTGTTGTCCTGGTGGTGAAGTTGTGTGTGTGAATGTGAAGTAAAATATACTGCTTTGGGGTGGTTCATCAAAACTCCTGTACAGACTATGGTTGCAGACTATGACTGTTAAAGAATTACGTAAATGTACAGAGGACCATTAACTTTGTTAATGGCTTTTACTGATTCATTTTTTGGTGTTTTCTCTTTTTTCTTCATTTATTAATGATCGTAAACGTATGAATGGTTGTGTTTGCATGCTGTGGAGGGCTTTCACAGTCCTGGACTCCCACAGAATACACACATGGCCAGTAAAACTTCAGGTGACCACATACAGTTCATGAAATTGTCTTCAAATTGTAAGTGGCATTTTTAAATGAATGGAGCATTACTCATTTTCCACCAGTAGCAGGAGAACAAACACCTTGTGTCACACATTCACACATTATTGGCTGCTATTACATGACAGCTAAAGCTCTCTTATCAGTGGGTGGGATTTGGCTGAATGGACACTGGCTAATACACATATTCCTCTGAGCACTGTTTATTGTGAGGGGCAATTAGTGCATGCATAGGTGACCCTGTGTGCAGTGTGCCGGGCACCCAATATCTCTCACCGCAATCAAGGGTTTCTCACGGTGCTTGGCTGACCTTCATTACAATATTTCCCTCGGTGTTGGAAACCACTCTGCTTTAAAATATAAAAACTTTTTTTTTTACATTTATAAGTTGTACAGCAATAACTATAACATATTGCATCTGACTTTAAAATTGAAATATTTTAACCCCTGTTGTTTCTTAGTATTTCCAAACAGTTTTCTGCTCAATTTCCCAAGGCTTCCCTCCCCCCTTTAAAATGCCCGGACAAGATTTAGCTTGCCCACATACCATGTCAGAGGTCATGGCCCAGATGTCAAAGCCTCCCCTCTCTGAGCTGGCCTCTCGTCACTAGGCCCCCGTGCTGTGGTGCTGGTCACCCTGGCCACAGTATTCAGAGGGGACACTGACACAAGACAACTTTTATATAGAGATACCCCAGCTCGGGTTTTGTATTCTCATGAGGGAAAAGGCTGAGTAAATTCAGCCGATATTTCTATTCCATAACTTGATTTAATCTTTTAACCATACCTTATCTTAAAAAGATAACTTGCAGGCCCTCAGGAGTAGCCTAAAAAAGTTTGTTATCCTTCCCCTCCCCCGTTCCCAAACGATTTCTTTATCTTCTCCCATTAGAGCCTTGGGGGGCAGTGAGAGGCTCCGGAGAAGGAGGGGGAGGCTCGACTTGTATTCCACACCCATGACCTAGGATTCTTTGGAGTTTTTATCTCAGGATGACCCTATGACCTCAGACCGGCTCCAATGAAACTCCCCAGCCCACAGAACCCCTCCCTAAGCCCCATTTTTGCCTGGCACTGCCCCCTCCCACTAGAAGGCCCCTGGGGTCAGAGGTCAGGCAGACATTTGGAAACCCTAACACCTTTCTCAGCAAACAAGCTCTGCTGCCAACAGGGGAACAGGGCATGGGATTTGTTTATGATTCCTTAGAGGTGTTGTGATATTTTTAACATTCTCCCCTCATTTTGTTCTCTGCAAGCTAAATACTTCTTGTCTATTAAGGGATTCCTAAAGAAAAAGTGATTCAGCCGTATTAAAAAGAATATTAGGAATAAAGATAGGTGGTTTAAAAGACCTTCACTTTTGCATGTGCTCTTACCTCAGCTGTTTCACACATTGATTTCAAACCAAATGTATTAGGCCCAGGAGAGGGACATCCCTGCTGCTCTTCTCAATGATGCCTCATTACTCTCTGCCGTCAATAATGGCTAGAATCTCTGCCCCCTCTAGTGGCCACAATGATTATCGCATACTGCCTGAGTTGAGTGCTGCACAAAATGCAGTTTCATAAAAACTATTTTCACAATGCCTTTATAATAATAATGTACATTAATTTATTATAATTTCCAATAATTTTGAATATAATAATACAATAATAATTGCAATTGTATCTTAGACCAGACCCATTTGCTGCATATTCTTAATTGTGTATGTTGTAACATGTAAGTATCTTCCAGTGTGTCTAATGAGCAGTGACAGAATTTGCTAGAATTTATGGGTTGCAGTAAGTCATTACTTGGACTGTAAGGTTGAACTATTGGTGTGGTTTCTGTAATGATTACTAATTATATTGTAAACACACCCTGCCTTATTTGTACTGTTTTTTTATGTGTTTGGAACAAAACATAGAAATGACCCATATTTTTCTAGGTTCTATGTATTTTTTTACTTGTTATATTACATTAAGTCTACTTTTAGTAAAGCATGAGGTAAACACAGAAAGTACTTGAGTGTACTCAATTGACCAAATGGTAGTAGGGATTTTCCATAAGACATCTGTTCCATCATGGATCTGGGAGGTTACTGACTTTGGCCATGTGACTGACCAATCGTCCTTTCCCATGGGATCACCACCCCCACTTCGTCCCTGTCCGAGAACTGACTAGGAAATGATCAGTGGCCAGCAGGCTTGCTGTGTTTCAGCTCTGGGGGTGGGAGGGGGTCTGAGGACAGACTCTGATCCCCCCATTCATCCACAGATGGCTGGCAGGGTGATGGATGGTGAGGGGAGAAAGGGCAGGAGCTGACCACAGACCTATAGCTCTGATCCTCCAGCATCCCCTATCATATATCCATTCATACCCTACCTCGTAGACCAGGGTCCCTCAGAGTTACATATATGTTCACAGATAGGGTGTTAAATTATAATAACGTCAGTATGATTATTATATATATTCTGGGCCTTTCTCTGCAGACCCGAGGAGAAAGTATCACGTGAGGCTCCTGGCTTACAATTTTATGGGTGAAGGATATCAAGCAGACCAGACCATTAGCACCCCTGGATGTGTCTGTAAGTGTTTGTAATATTTACCATATTGGCCTGTGTATAATACGGCCACCCTTACAAAATATTGTGTATTTCTCTCGTGTATTTTGTTATGCATTCATATATATGTACAATATTGTGGTAACCAGAGCATGTTTTGTATCTTGCCTCCGTCTCTCTTAGCTGTCCGTGATCGGCTAGTTCCCCCTCCACCGCCTCCTCACCACCTGTATGCTCAGACCAATAGCTCATCTGCAGTGTACCTGCACTGGGGCCGGCCTGCCTTCAGCTCGGGTCAAGCAGTGAACTACACCATCCGCTGCAACCCGGTGGGGCTGCAGAATGCCTCGCTGGTGCTCTACCTGCAGACGTGAGTGTCTCCGGTTCTTGCTGTTACTCAACCGGCTTTACATTACCCACAGTGCTTAGAGCTAGAATGACTTGGAAACATGTAAATGTAGATATTTGAAGTTACTTTTTGAAAATCCCCCCCTGGTGTTCCTCTGGATTTTGTAGTGGTGAGCAGAGTCTCATGGTACAGGACCTGGAACCCAACACCCGCTATGAGTTTGCCATTCGTCTCCACGTAGACCAGCTCTCCAGTCCCTGGAGTCCAGTTGTGTACCAGAGCACGCTCCCTGAAGGTGAGCTCAACAAAGCACCTTCTTTTCAAGCACTGGGGTCCATGCTTCGTTGAATATTAGTATTGCATTATGGATACAAAGGTACCTATATAGTAGAATCCATTGCTGCTTTGAATGTCTACATGATAAGATCTGGCATTTTAAGGTCTAAGCACATCATTCATTACTAAACTCAGTCTCAAGCCAAGTATTCATTAATGTGGTGTGTGCCCACTCTGTTACACCCATCCCTTCTCTGCCCTTCTTCAGAAGGCTGAATGTCACAGCTCATGGGGAAAAGCTGTGTGTGCAAAGGGATCGACTTTTTCTCCATGCATCATATTTCAGTAGCTGTTTTTCCATCAGGTTTCTAGTTTCTTAGCTGGGTGAAAACCACATATATTGGAACATGGCACTCATCTCAGATTGAGCTCGGTTGAGCATTTCATTTTTCAAAATAAAAGAGGCAGAAGTGACTTTCAGTGGGTCGTTGTTTTTATTGATGGTTGTGCCCTGCCAAGTTTAACTTTCACCTTGTCTCTTACAGCGCCCACGCAGCCACCATCAGCGGTGAAGGTGACTCTGATCGAGGACGACACGGCCCTGGTGTCATGGAAACTCCCAGATGAGGCCAATGTGGCAGTGACACGCTACACAATCCTCTATGCTTCGCGGAAGGCCTGGGTGGCTGGAGAGTGGCAGATCTTACAGAGAGAAGGTGAAAAACAGAATTTCTCCTCACTACACCATCAATTGGAAATCAATATGTCATCCCATTCTTCAATATATGTCCATAGTTGTCATTTAGCCATTATAATTCCTGCTTACTTGCAGAGAGCTGGCTGTTATCGAATCAGCTGAAGAATAGATTTCTGAAAGATCTGTCATTAAAAGTTCCATAGTGTAATTGCATGAAGTTTAAGTGCTTTGAAAGCACTTGTTCATACACGCATGAATAAATCAAGCATGCCAGGTCAGGCGCAGGCAAATCCCAGGAAGTTGTAAGTGTCCCGAACCTTCAGGAACTCCTGCAGCATAAGCATAATTGACAGCAGATGACTGCTGGAAGTCTAAGGCATCCCAGGTCCGTCGTTGAGGAGGGTCAAATTTAAGGTCATGCACAAAGGCCCCTTGCCCTGCTTTGGGCCGTCAGCTGTGTAAATCATCCTTATGTTCACAACAGTTACTGCCAAGGGCTCAGCTGCAGTAGTGCCGAGGGCTGGGTGGCTCTAGGGACTGGAATGGGCACCACCCTCGGCCATTGACCCTCCTAGTGAAGCATGGTCACAAGAGGTTCTCCTCGTTTTTTTTCACTATGCAGTAAATCCTAGTTCTTCCACTTTATGGCTGTAACATAAATTTACAGCTAGCTAGTTTCAGCAGGGTTAGTTGAAAATTAAGGTTAGTGACATAGCAGTAAAATATTATCACCACATTTAATGATGTATTCAAATTGGAACGTGCAACATCAATACCCGTGTTTGCTAAGTAGGACAAATGACAATCTTTAAAATATCAAATGGATAATACTGACATTTTACAATTTGAAATTTCAAAATTGTGTTTCAAATAATTCTACCTGTGAAATACTACCTGACTAAAAAAGATTTTAAACTGAAATGTAATCAGATCAGATTTGAATAGACAGGCATTAACAGTATCATGTTATTTTATTATTTGCAGTAATTTGCAAATTGTAATCATTTTTAATTAAACTAAACCATTTCAGCCGTGGTTCTTCAACAGTTCTGGTCCATTTTTTCAGGGAGCATCACAATGGCACTACTAGAGAACCTACAACCTGGAAACATCTACCTGGTCAAAGTCTCTGCCTCCAACGAGATGGGCGATGGGCCATTCTCCAGTGCGGTGGAGCTGGCTGTCAACACAAATGGACCTTCCTCTGGTTACATCCCTCATGCCAAAGGTGAGTGGGCTTTAAAACCATCGCCTGCTGTTGCCTCTCACCCTGATTGGGCGCTTTTCCATATTTCCCTCATTCTGACAGCCTCATTTTCCATATTTCCCTCATCATTATAGCCTGATGTTCGCTGGACAGGTATTGCATCCAGTGGCTTAACCTCTACCCTCCATTCCCAGTTCAATTATTTACATTGCAAGGCTGCCCTGTGAATAATGGGCATGTCTGCTATCTGTTAGCGTGACCCACTTTCCCTGCTGTGAATGAATTGGATGAACGTGTCCATGTGAAGACTGCAGAGACTGTGCACCTTCTCACTAACTAATTATGTGCCCTACAGTGTTTTCCGATGGTTTCTACCACCTCGACGAGAAATCAATGACTGGCATCATCGTGGGTGTGTGCATTGCACTGATTTGTATCGTCATCTGTGCCCTGATCCTTGTCTGCCGGGGAAAATCCAGGTAATTATGTGCCCGTTTTCATTTCTACCATGCTTGAGCCTGGGTGGTAATATGTACAGATTTATGGCCAAAAGCGATGACCATTATTATCTCATTATAATTGAATTATAGGAAAACCTGTACTAAAACTGTGAGGCAAAACAGTGGACAGACACCTCCATCACTGCATAATGTGGCCAGTGAGGTTCAGACAGAGCACACTGAAGTCAGGGTGCCAATGATGGCCACAAGCCACTTCATTGATGCCAAGGTAAGACCATGCTAGTTTTTTTAAACCAGTTTTGCAACCAAACAAAAACAAACCAAACAAGCTTCCCTTTTATTATCATTTTTTTAGGGTGGGAGCAATTTAATTATAAATAGTTATGGACCTGTCAGGCCCAATACACAAAAACAGAAGAAAAAGAAATGGCTTTTCTCACACAAGGAGGAGAAAGAAACAGGCCAGGTAAGAAGAATTTCACTATTAGGGCTATTCCTTTTAATTTAAATTTGATTGTGCTGCTCTGAAAGGATTTGTGAACTTTAATTATAACCCATGTTGTGTTGTTTTTTTTTTCACTTTATTTAATACATAGAGGAGATCACATGGCGTGTGTCTCTACCAGCCAGGGACCACCATGCTCTGCTTTAATGAGGAGTCGCCACATCAGTCCACTGCTCTCCAGGTTCTATTCGGGCCCTCGATGGACACAGAAGGATCCCAGAGTAGCGAGGGCAGCCATGAGACAGGGGACTCTGGCCGATACTCCCAAAACGAAACAGAAATGACAAACCTGTCGCTCCAGAGCCCCCAGTCGCCCTCCCTTCGGGCCGAGGAGAGTGGTAGCCCAGAGGAAGGGGCATATCCTCGTGCAAAGTTGCCCCCAGACAACCCTGTTCAGGAACAACGTCAAACCTCAGAAATGTCCCAACCTGCACTTTCCCTTTAGTCCTGTGTGTCCGCCTTACCTCCTGTCCAGCCCAAAACTGTCCCTTCCCCTACTCCCTCCCTGTTCCAATGGACAATGAGCGGGAAGCCAAAAACCAGGAGGCTTTTTGGAAGTCCGGGGCGCTGGCTTTAGGTTTCTTTCTAAGTCTTCTCTTTACTGAATGTGATCCATTTTCTTTCTCTTTTTTGTTTAAGTGTTTGAAAAAACCCCCAAAAAAAAAAAAACCTCACCCACCATGAATGTTTCCAAACTATAGTCAAAATGTGTGAAATGACTGTCACACTTTTTGACATTATTTAAGTTTATCACTGGAGCAAACATGAGAGTGGAGCTCTCTTTGCTTATTATCTACCTCAGTTTACCTTGCGGTAAACTTCAGCGATATATTTAATATCTACTTATACTTGCAATGGGTGCCCCCATTGACACACAATTTCCTGATAGCAATAATTTGCTTTAATTTAGCTTTTAGATTTGTGTTGTCTTTATTTTTTCATGTATGTTTTGAAGTATGGGATTGTAAGGACACTGTAGCCATTTGGGGTTTTCTGTAGTTATGACAGTAACCTCACATAACTCTGTTTGTGGAGCTTTCAGGTCTATTTCGATTCATCCACATTCAGAAACATCCAATAAGGTTTTTTTTTTGTTTTTTTTTAAACTCATCAGCAGCAAGCATACAGTTCTGAAAGTTTATTTGTTACCATACAGTAGTTTGTGTTCTTGCAGTCCCAGATTTATACTACCTCACTTTAAGCATTATTTTGTAGTGGTTTTTTTTCTTCTTCTAAACTCAGGGAATTAGGTTTAGTACATTTGAAGAAGCTGTGTCCCGATGGTTGCATGGTTGACAGGGTATCTTCTCAGAGCTGGAACGCTCAACTAGGGCTAGCTGCCATAGATCTGCTTTTGAATGTTTCTCTTGTATCTTGTGCCAGCATCAGATCTGTGCTCTCTATGGCCGCTTCTCTGGAGGAGACGGCCAAGGATTATTTTGTGGCCGTTTGTGTGTGTACTGGGGTTGGGCAGATAACAAACAGTACTGATAACGGGTAACAGCAACTAATTGGGCTACACTATATTATAATAAGAAATCCGTCACCAATTTTGCAATGATGAGACCAGGCCGTTGGCTCATTGCTTTTTAAAATTCCTTTTTATTTAAACAGTCACCTGCTAAGTCACCAGATATTATGAACAAGACATTTAATGTAATATCAGCCCAACCCTAGAGTGCACTGAGGAAGGTTTACTGTTGTGGGTAGATTTGATTTCCACTTTTTGTTGCGTTACTCAAAAATAGCTCTAACCAAAAATAGCTGGTATTGCCACGTGCAACACAGCAGACCTTAAAAAAACCATACAGATGGCCTTAATGTGTTTGAGGAATGATTGTTGAAAACCAAAAAAGAGGAGTGGAATCAGTGAAATGGAAGTGAAGAATGGCATGAATACCAAAAAGAAAAAAAAATCTTTTACCTAATAAAATATATATTTTCTCTGGGTTCATATGTACTACTGAGTACAAATTCTAGTTACTTTTATTCTAGAAATAGTGGATACTATTATAGAGTAGAAACACGAGTTTAGCACTTGTCGTTCAGATTAGTTTCAGTTTGTCCCCTGTTAATGTGCAACGGTGGCTGCCGCTATTACCCAAAGAATTGTTTGCTCTTTTCTGTTGTTGTTGTTTTTTTTTTAATTCTTCTTCACCCAACCATTTTTGGGGTGACTAGACCAAAGATTAAAGTCTCCTGTGGATCATCTTAGATGCTCCTTGCAAGTGTAGCCAGCTCCTGCGACCAATGGAGATGTGGCTAAACTCCTACTGTGCCCCAGGGGTGTCAGCTACTTTTATCCTAAAAAGAAATAATAATCAGTTACGTGTGCAACCACCAAATCGTCTGAATTGGTTTCCTCTAAAGAAATTTGCCAGTGTGGCAGGATGTTTATTCTGTAGGTGAATATTATATGGAGAGAGAGATATATATATATATACTATTTTCTGTCACATGATGCAAATTTCTTTTCAATCAAAGGAAAGCCAATGAGACCTTTGGGTCCCAGGAGGACTTTTTTGTACAAATCAGAGCGACACAATCAGTTTTACTTTAATTTATAAAGCAAACAATGTGAACCAAAGAACTGGCAGCCAGCGTTGCACATTGGCTAATGTGCATGGAGTTTTATTCTTTCAATTTGTCCTCAGGTTTTACCAACACATGCTTATATGGTGATAGTTCACAGACTATAAGAACATTGGCATTTGGTTGTGATCCTCTGTTGAACATATTCTGTTTTCTACCTTTGTTTTTAACAGTTTTTTTTCTCACTAGAATGCAGTTCCTTAGGAGACCACATTTTGTTTTATACAAATGACTGAATTTTGGTTTACCTTTGAAATGTCTTTAATGTGATTAATGTTAAAGTATTGCAGATGAACATTGTTCCAGAAAGCTGTGTTTAATTGTTAAGTTTATACTTTCTATGGACTTCTGTTCTGCATTTTAATTTTGTTTTTCTTGATAATGTAAATTTCTCTGTTAAGATCTTGGTTCTGACGGCCGTGCTACAGATCCAACAAAGCGTCTACCTCAGGTACATAACAGGGGTGGCCGTTGCAACACAGTGCTCAGAGAATTTTGTGACGCAAATTACTCCTGCAAAGTGACTGAATGTTCCGTTTTTTTCGTGAATTGCGTAAAGGGATGAAGTGGACAGCATCGGTAGACGCCACTACCGTTGCTGCCATGTTTTGTGTTTCCTGTAAAAGCTGTGCGCAGGTTTAAAAGTGCAACGGCGAGGTGACTGTGGGCTGCACGGCGTTTTACTCATGGGCGCTGCCTCTCCGTTGGCACTGTAAACTTGCCCACAAGCTTTGAAAATTGAATGTAACTCTCATAAGTATTGTTTTTGGCGGTTTCATTGTTTTGTTTCACTCTTGCAACTTTTTACCTTGAGCTTTTTGGATGGTGTTTAGTGTGTGCTTTCTATACAACCATGCCTATGCCAAAAAAATCATTATATATATGGAAGCCAAAAATGATTCAAACGTAAAGTATTAATGTGAATGATTACCAGTTTTAAATAAAGGTTATTTACAATGTAAAGTGTGGTTCCTTTTACAGTAGTATACACCAATCAGCCACAACATTATCTTGTTACAGTGGCGTCTGTGGGTGGGATATGTTTGGCTGCAAGTTTTTTCCTTGAAGTTGATTTGTTGGAAGCAGAAAAAAAAGAGCAAATGCAAGGTTTTGAGAGATTTTTGGACTATGCGGAGAAGGCAAAGCTGACAGAGAGAGTGTGACGCTTTGGACCGTGTTCTCCTGGGAAACCTCGGGTCCTGCACATTACTTTGATGTAGTTAAATGTAAATGGAGTTACAGGGACAGACCCCCCAGGAGACATTCAGGGTTAGGTGTCTTGCTCAGGGACACAATGGTAGTAAGTGGGGTTTGAACCTGGGTCTTCTGGTTCACAGGCGAGTGTGGTAACCACTAGGCTGCTACCACCACATATGTACACATACATTATATATATATATGAACATATATCCCACACAAGTGGGGTTATTAAAGGGCCATCTTATTTTATGCTTCGAGACGTCAGCGCTGCTTTGGCGGCAAGATTGCGAAAATATACATATTTCACAATATTTCAAGATGATTTTTTTTTCAGTATGAGCACCCCTCCCACATTTCTGGTGCCACGAACCCGATAATTCATGTCACGTAGCAAAGAGTTTTTTTTACAGTCAGAAATTCACTTCAAAATTTTCTGTCGGAAACGAATGGCGGCCAATAGGCGGTTCGACGATGAACGCAGCGCTCGGAAACCGCGTGTGAGTTCCACGTCCGACACGCTCACATGTCGCGGCGGAGGGGGGTGTCTGCCCGGGGCGCCCCGTTTCCCGCGGCTCTATACCGCCAAGTTGAAGCGGTCCGCTCCTTTTAAACTTCGCAGGCGACACACACACAACACACACACACACACACACACACCCAACACCGAGAACCGGCGACACGCGAGCGCGTCAGCTCTCTCGACCCCCCCGCCCCGCGTCATGTGAGGAGCCCGTAATGTCCGCGGAACAGGACGGCGTGAAGCGCGCCAGAGGTAACGCGGCTTTCTCGCTTCTTTTCGCCGGCGTGTCGGGGTCGGTGTCGGCGGGGCCGGGCGCGTCTGCGCTCCGCCGCGGTCTGCCGGAGCTGGCCGGCCTACCTCGGGGCCTTCTGGGCAACCTGAATGACAGCGGGACGCGTGGCGGCCGCGATTCGGCTAGCGGGGTAATAAAAAAACAGAACCCACGGAGGCGGAAAGTGGCCGGAGTTTCCGCGTTTTTTCCCCCCCGCATTTTAGCGCGGACCGCGTCGGAATGCGCGGAAAGCGGCGCGACGCAAAAGTTTGCGCAGTTCGATTTGCGAGCTGCCGAAAGCATCGATCCCCACCCAACACGGGGCAAGACCCCACGCAGCGCGCCCACGGACCCCCACCCCACACCGCACAAAACTGCAGTAAAGCGCACAGGTCAAGTTCCACGATCGAAATGGACTTGGTTGGTCTGTCCGTGTTTTTTTTTTTTTACGTCCTAAAAGCGAAAGTTCATTTTTCAGAAGTTGAGCAAGACTGGTCAACTGGGGAAAAAAATCCGGACTCTTTCCCAGCGTGGAAATCAAGTCGCGCCTTATTAAATCCGTCCGTGGGAAGCATGTTGTGTGTTTGAGATCTGTATGAACATTTACAGGTGCTGATGGTGGACTTGAAGGGTTAGGTGGGCCAGGAGTGCTGCTGGGGAGTCCGGATAAGAGAAAACGAAAATCAAACCCACAGGTAGTGGATGCACCGTAAAAAAAAAAAAATGCTGGCCAATTTATTAAATTCAACTCTGGTTACCTGCATTACATTAAAGGGCAGGATCAAGGAAATAATCCGAATGGGACACGAGCCTCACTGACCAGCAGATGGGTGTCAGCGGACCGAAGGGCACCATTCGGGTGACAGACCATCCTCGGTGTGGGTGGTGGATTGTTTTTTTTTTTTTTTTTTTTTTTTACACTTTAGTGCCACGGTCAAGAACGTTCCTGATTGTTTTTTATCAGAACACAGAACAATCCTGTGGTCTGATGTCTAATTTTCCTGACAAAAACACTATAACTGGTTGAGTGCTTGTTTTTAATAAAGTGGCCAGTGAGTGTCTTCTGAAATGTATGAAAATCTTTTCTTTGGCATATAATAATCTGCGTTGTCATTGTTTCCTCAGACTCCATCATTCGCTCCACTCTCAGAGTATGCGCCGCCACCCAACCCAAGTGCTGATCATTTAGTTGCCTCCAATCCTTTTGACGATGGCTACAGTGTGCCATCGTTCAAGCAGCTGACTACTGGAAACCCCTATTTCGGTCCCTCGCACTACCCGGGTTTAGGTGGGTATGGCCCTCCAAGGATGCCTCCACATGTGCCCAACAGAATGCCTTCTCCATATGGGGAGCCGTACCAGATGCGCAGCCAGCTCCCGCTCTTCGTTCATAATCCGATGGCCTACGGCCAGCCCGACAACCTCAACTACGGCAATCAGTCCATGTTCAGCAACATGCCAATCCCACCAGGTCAGCCTTTCAGGCCCCGCCCAGGAGAGGATTCCAATCAGATGGCACATCACAGTGTCAACCAAAGCTCTAGTCCGGGCCCCGGGTTCGGTCCTGAAAACGCACCCAACAGTGGAAAGCCACCTCCAAAAGCGCCACAGCAGCACTCATCTCAGCAGGCCGCCCCGCTAATATCCAAAGCTGACGGGGGTGATGCCTTGACCAAAAGCACAGCGCTGTCCACGTCTCCACGAAAGCACAGTCAGAGCTCCGAGGAGAAGGCGTGTCAGGACAGCACTCCCGACCTGAAGTCCAAAACAAGGGGTGCCCCCAAGGGACAGGACGCCGCAGAAAAAATCAACGGCGTCATCCACCCCATCCAGGATGCCTTGAAGAAGTCTCCGCCATCCCTCGATAGGCAGCGAAGGAGCAGCAGCGGTGGCAAGTCTGCAGCCCACCCCAAACGCCCTAATGTCCCAACGTCTGCCGAGCCTGTGTACCCATGTGGCATATGCCTCAGTGAGGTCAATGACGACCAGGAAGCCATCTTGTGTGATGCCTCATGTCAGAAATGGTTTCACCGGGTTTGCACTGGGATGACGGAGACGGCTTACAACCTGCTGGCGGCAGAGGCATCAGCCGTCTGGGGCTGTGACACCTGCATGGAGGAGAAGGGAGCACAACTGGTGAGAACAAGGGACACGGCAGGGTCAGCCCCGGTCAATATCGACGGATAACCACCAGTGTGTCGCTCAACTGCGGTCCTTTTCAAACTTGATCTATTTCAGAAAAGTAAAGTAAAAATCCAACATCCAGCTGATCGTCTCCATCTGCTGAGTTCTACTGAAGGCGCCATTAAGAACTGTCCCAGTGGCTGGGCTGTCAGGTCGATCGGACACGCACAAGAAAGATAATCTTCACGATTAAAATGGTCTAGTAACACAATTATTTCAGCTCTTTTTGTTGAAGTAGCAACGAATATTTACCAGAATCCATTGAAGAGATTAAAAAGTTTGCTTCAGGTGCCATTTATTGCCTTTTTAGTATGATAAGAGTTGTAATCCAACATAATCTGCTATTCCGCCCTGCTAAATTGTTGGTCCACTGTGCATTGAAGTGCTTGTCATATTTGGCATATTGCAGTTTGTGTGAAATATGAAACAACAAATTGGGATTTTTAATTGAGGTGGAAATTCACGGTGACTCGTACCTTCTCCGATAATATTCCTGTCGCTAATATATTTTTTATGTCGCTGATAATAATATAATAATATTTTACTGTTATGGATTTGCCATTGAATGTAGCGACTTGTTTGTTATTTTTTATGAAATATTGTAGCATATTGTCAGTGGGTATCCAGTGGAGAGAGGGACGTAATTTGTATGAATGTACGACGATAAAGAGAGAAATAATATATGTTAGCATGCAGTGGAGTCGAGTATATCTGCATTTTAGATATACTGTATGTGATTGCTTTTTATAAATACCTTCTTCATGCAGTATGCACTTCTTTGAATGTTCTGCTGGGGTTTGTAGAATGAGGGTGGTGATTATGAAAAATGTATATTATGTTCGGCACTTTTCTTTATCTATAGGCCTACAATTTTTACAGTACAATCTGTTTTTATTTTGCTTCTGGTTCGTACGAGATGGATTAACTTTGTAATTACTGCATTTCTGTATTAGCATTGCTTTCCTATTTGCGTCTTATTAATATGTATAGCATATGCATTTTGTCTCTCCATTTCAATTTTATTTTTTTCTTAGCAGAGATAGTATTGATTTATTCTTCCTCTAAGAAAAACATATATTTTTTGTAATTTTATTTCTCCCCATTGATCAGGATCCTGTGTCCCAGAGGTTCCAGAATAACCGGTCAAATGGTTTCATCTGAGTAGTGTGGCATTGTGAATGTAAACTGTGTGCTATGTTACTCGGGTATGTAGATTACATGTATAAATCCATCCAAAAAAAATCCATCAGTTCTGTAACACACATCTGCCATCTTTATAAATGTCACTGCCAGGTACAATGTTCAGAAAACAATTTATTTATTAGATCTTACTGCTGTTTTGAAAGTCGTTGAAAGAAGTTATACTGATGACACGGTATTTGATACTGGGTACTGTGCCAGTCCAGTCCAGCAGACACAAATAAATAACAATGTAATGCAAGGAGCATTAAATGGTTCTGTTTTTCACCATTGTCCACAAGATCACTGTTGAGACCAGTTGAAAAAGTGTTTATATTTTAATCTTGTGATAACTTATTATAGCATGGCACATACATTTGATACAAAACTGAAAGCTGAACCAACTGCAACAGGTCCCTTGCAAGAAACAGAAATAGTGGACACATTCATGGAATTTACTGTTGACTGTCCACAGTGTTACAAATAACCATATCTGGGCTGAAATTAAGGACATGGATTGTGTTATAAACACATAGATCAGAAATATGTTTGCAGGTTTACTAGAAGTCAGAAGGCCAAGCGTAAGGTCAAATTTATTGTAGCATGATCATTTTGTCTTGTGTTCTGAGATTTAGATTTTTTTTTACCTGAGTAAAATTTCAAAACAGCATAAAAGTAAGGAATAAGTTTATTGATCAAAGTAACAGCAATGGAGTCGCTGTCACCTCAAAGTCATTTTAGTCGGTACACAGACTGTGACCCGCAATACTGGTATGGTTGATCGATTAATTTTTTTTTTCTTTATGTATTACGTCATATAAAAGTATAACTAATCCGTTGCATAGACGTAGTTGTGAATAGAATGAAGTTAATGTTAATTGTCAAGCTAGTTGAAACAAGGGTGCAAGTTTCCGCTAATAAGCAGCGGATCTGGCAACAGCTCTCTCAGACACGGAGGTCTGATCCCAGACCTGCGGAAAGGGGTCATCACCCACCAACACGTGAGGACGTGCCTGTGACGTCATGACGCCGATGCCCAGTCAGCTTTGCGTGTTACCCTAGCAACCCGACAGAGCGTCTCTGGTGTTACTGAAGTTATTCTTGCAACAACAACAAAAAAAAACATGCCGGTGATTGTGCAGGATTACAAATGGGAGCAGACGGACTCCGCCGTGTTCGTAAGCGTGCCTTTGAAGGGAATGTCTGCCAGTCAAGTCGACGTATTTTCGACAGACGAATATTTAAAGGCAAGTCGTCTTCATCTCTGCTAATAATCTAACGTGTAACCGGCTTCTATCTATCCATTCATAGCCAGTCCTTAGCTAACTTTATTGTATGGGTTGTGATGCCATGCTGTTCTTTTCTAGGTGCGCTTCCCTCCTTTTTTATTTGAGGCTTTTCTGTTTGCTCCTGTTGAGGATGACAAGAGCACTGCGACAATCAAAAAAGGTGAAATGTTGTTCACCCTGCAGAAAAGGAGCAAAGAAATGTGGAGCCATCTGACAGTAAAACATGGTATGTGTAGACAAGTGGATCGACTTTGCTGGTCCTCACTTAGAAAGACTAGAAGCTGAGTGATGATGTCTTGTTGTCGTGTTGACAGCTGACAAAGAAACATTAAAAGATCTCAGGCTTCGAGCCATTCAGGCGGCTCAGGAAAAGGCCGTTGCCAGGTCTAAAGCAAAAGCAGAGAAGGTGCAAGAGGAGAAAAAATACACACTGGATACAATGATGAAGGTGAATTGGTCTCTTCCTACTGTGCACCGGTAATATTAGCTTGCATGCTCGCTTGCTTTGAGTGATGTCTTCCATTTCTAGCTGGAGGACGAGGAGAGGGCAACGATTCAGAAAATGAAGGCCGGGGAACGGAACAGAGCTGCAGCGGAGCTGGAGGCCTGGAAGATGCAACAGAGCGCAAGAGAGGAGGAGGAGGCAGGCCGTCGAAGGAAACAGGCAAAAGAATCAGAACGGATGACAGAAGAGCAGAGATCAAGAAAGCCAGGACTTCCATCACTGCCCAAATCTTCACAAACAACTAGAGCCGTCCAGCAAGGTCAGTAGAGCCATTTTCAGGAAATTTCACTGAAACAGCAGCATTGTCATTTTTTTGGCTGTTCTGTAGGTCTGCAGAATTGCTCCAGGAAAGAAAAGCGAGCTGATTTACCGGCACCGAGGTCCAGTGGCGCCATTAAAATACATTTTACACCAAGGGTCTTCCCCACAGCATTACGGGAGTCCAGAGTTCCTGAAGAAGAGGAAGTCGGTTCTCTTTTTACATCAAACACAGTGTTTTATTGAAGCTTTTTCACAAATGTGCTCATACATCTGGATTTGTTTTTGACCAGTGGCTTAAGAAACAAGCAGAGATTAGACGTGGTGGCGTCTGTGCCGATTTGCATGAATTTGAGGACCTTAGCGAAGAGGAGAGAAACCCTGACTGGTTGAAGGAGAAGGGGGAGTGAGTAGAATTCCATTCCAGTTTTCACAATTGTGGACGTGATGCATTTTCCCGACAAAACTAATTTCGGATTTTCCTGCACTGTTTCAGTAAATTGTTCGTTGCTGGGAACTACCAGGCTGCCATCAACGTCTATGACCTTGCCTTGAGGCTGAACGGAAAAATCCCAGCGCTGTACTCAAACCGGGCGGCATGTCACCTCAAGATGAGAAATCTTCACAAAGCCATCGAAGACTCTTCCAAAGTAAGCATTTTGCACATGTTCTATCATGGCAGTGTGACTGTTGTCGCCGTTGTACAAAAATGAAACGTGTGCTGTGACAGGCCCTGGAGCTGCTGACTCCACCGGTGGCAGACAATGCTGGTGCCAGGATGAAAGCGCACGTCAGACGAGGCACAGCGTTCTGTGAATTGGAGCTTTATGTTGAAGGTTTGCCTTGAACTTAAACATGCTCTTGAATATAAATGAGTTTATGAACGGAGTCCAAACAACTGCGGATCTAATGGAAATGGACCACTGTGTAACTATTTTAATGATCTCTCTTACATTTTATAGGTCTCCAGGATTATCAGGCTGCTCTGAAGATTGACCCTGGCAATAGTGCACTACAGGCAGATACGCAAAAAATTAGGGCAACTATTCAAGGGGGCTCAGAAACTTCAAAAACCTGAAACATTTTCCAATTCCTTTTGGCAATTACTCAATTTGGGCAACAGGAAAGAAATCAATGCGAACACAGTCGTACATTCTGTTGTTATGATCAACAATAAAAGTTTGCTTTTAATGTTCACAAACACAAACAGTCACATTGTGTTACTTAAATTGGGACAGTCGTAAACTCTGCTCCTATCCAGACTGGTGTTAAAGGTATTGTCTCTGTACATGCCACACTTTCCAAGGTCCTCAGTGAATCTCTGAGAGAGCGGGTGGTAGGTGCAGGGTGACGATTCAAACGTTGGTGGCAGGCCCCCATAATCAGATGACGTTATCCTGTAAAATGGGCTTCTTTGCGGTTTTGCCAGTGGTACTTCTTGAGATGCCATCCGTGGGACTCCTTTTACCATACATGAAAACACGGGGTTACCAGGATTGGCACAGGGTGCGTCTTTCCTGCTTCCCTTGCACGCCGGGTCTGTCATGTTTCTGAGCTACGTGGTTTCCTTTAAATAAAGAACGAAACAAACAAATGAATGAGAGCAGTTAGCGCACATAATACCTCAACTACAGGCTCCATGTTTAATTATTTCACAAGTCAACAATTTGAGTCACTTTAAAATGTTGTACTTTAGAATTACATAAAACAAAATGTACGCGACTGGTTTTTAACCAATACGTCTAAAAAACATCTACGTCTGTGATAAGTAGTCATTAGAAGCATTTTTCAATTAAAATATGATTAACCAGATGTACAAATAATACACATTTACTCAGCCGAAAATGACGCTCATACCTTTATGGCGACTGGATCTTGCCTCACTTTCTGACTTTCTTATCTCGACGCTGTTATCCACACCCGCACATGCCGCTGCTCATCTCTGTTGTGGATACGCTAGTTGAGCTTCCTTAGCAACGTTCATTGCGGCCTCGTTACGTTGACGTAAAAGCCTAGCGTAAGTTGTGAGCATGCTTATTGGCACTAGTTAAGACACGTCATTATTATTGTTGTATTATTTAATATATTAACTTACATTGTTGCACGGCTATTTCGTCGAAATGCTGACACAAAATCACGCGACACTAGTTTTGCCACGATACAACCCACGTGATCATAACAGTGCTGGGGCGGCCCAATAGAACTTATCTGCGCAAATATGTTGGATTGTGGGAAATGTAGTCTACGCACAAAGCGTAACACCTTTATTGGTTCAGCCAGTACTGAGAAAGACTACATTTCCGGATTTCCGCAGCCCTCGTTTCTCCCACGTCGGTGGGTGGATGTTTTTGTTGTTGTTGGTGGTGAGGTTAGCAAGTGAGGGCGCAGTTGCGTTGAGATTTTCCATACACTTATCTACACTGGATAAAGATAATATTTAGCAGGTATGTATGTATTTTTGATTTGCAGGTCGACTAAGGTAGACTACAGTTTGGTGCGCAATTTGTACCTCGTGCTGAATGAATTTCCAAGCACGTTAGCTGCGTAGCATATGTTTAAAAGGCTGGCGACTGCTTAGCTACGTGACATTGCAGTTATCTTGAATACGTTTAGGCCTGTGTGTATTCGTTTTTAGCCGCTGGTTAGCTTGGTGTCTGAAGCTCTGTACAGGCCAGCGCACCGCAACAGTCTGCTTCCATTTCCTCTCCTCCCTATTCATCCCACGACAGATCCAGCTCTACACTTCTCCTGCTAAAGCGCACATACGGAAAGCTGCTCTTAAATGCGCGCTCAGTGCATTATAATGCAACAGAATGTCATCTCCGTGGCAAAAGTGATTGACTCCACTAGTTTTGTGGTCAGAGTGACATTTTAGTTAAACAAACATTCTGTTTAAATATGACCCTGAGGTTTTGCTTTTTTTTAATCAGATGAACATTTGCGCATGAATAACAAGGCACCTTTCTTTTGCCTTGTTATTTAAAAAAAAAAATCACTTTTGCTGACTTTCGCCATGGCATTATTGCAGCTGGTAAACGGTGCAATGTCAGAGAGCTCGAGCGACACTGAATCCTCCTGTGGCTGGACCATCATTAGTAATGAGGTAAGTCAATGCCGCCCGTGCAACAGTCTTTTGGAACCAAGGTTGATCTTCACATTGTAATATTAGATCTATTCTCACCTAGCTGCCGGATTTCATACCCTCGATATAAGTAAATTTAATACGCACTCATAAACAAAGTTACTTCAGTCCAAGGTAAATGGCACATTGTGCTGATTAGATATGAATGTGTTAAGCCCACTAGTACTGAGGTCAGAACTGAACCATCACAATTCATTTATATGCTTTTCACTCATGCTTGTTTTCTCTCACTCATATGCGTGTCTCAGTTTAGGCTCATTTTATTAAAGCAAGCTGGTCTTTTGCTATACTTTGTTTTAATGTCCGTCCCCGTATTTTAAGGGCTCAGACATAGAGACCATTGGTCCAGAGAATGTTCCTGAAAGTGAGCCCGAAGTCTCAGAGAGTGGCCCTGTACAGCTGGACGAGTCACACTCTGCCTGTGGTATGAGGCACCAACTTCTCACGTTGCACTCAAAGTTGATGGGCAGTAAATTTTAGTTTTACACGGGAGCCTCTGATCCGGTAGTCGTATAGTGGAATACTGAACAAAAAATGTGTATCTAAACTGCCTTTGCGAAGTCATTTGAGGGTCAATCGCCTCGGCATTTCTCTCTGTATGTTTTAGATGAGCAGAAGGAGGAGCTGGATGAATCATCCCTGGATACCACTTTAAAAGCAGAAAGCTTTGAGAAGGCACAGTCTGTCCCTGAGGTGGGATCCATGTAGCCCGCTGACGTCACATTTAAGGTTGTCGAATGAATACAATGAAAGAAGAAAATGAGAGGTCTAAGTTTTTTATTTTCAGGCGGGGGCGGAGGTTGTCCCAGAGGAGCATGTGACCCTCTGCTCCTCCAGTGATCACTCCGACATAGTCACTCTTGGAGACTCCTCCAGGGAGGAGCGTGTAGTTGGTGAGGAAGATGAAGATGCCAATGGCAGTGAGGACCTTTACATGGGCACCTCCTGCAGCAGCCATTACACCTTCAGTGCTGCAGAAAACAGTAAGCGCCATGCTCTTTCCTAGCAAATACCAACAGTGTGTGATAAGGTGAGGTAGATGCCCTAAATAGATTTTATTGTAAAAACATGAACATTGCAATTATTTCAATCTTCTCATGAAGCAAAAATGAAATAAAGATCTTTCTTTCTAACTACAGCCACTAATGGCAAGCATGTTTCCAAATGTCACATCTGCTTGATGCACTAGACCATGCAATAGGTCTTAAATTAAAGATGTGGTAATCACAAAAAGTTTCTTATTGTGCTGTGTCCTACAAACACAGCAATCTGTTAATGGGCATATCTGCCTTTATCCATTCTCAGAAATGTTAGGTTCATTTAATGTGATTATAAGATAATGTTTCAAGCTATGCTCTTCAGTTTTAACCTCAGAACGGAAAAAGAACACCGCATCCTTCCTTTTTATTTGTCCACGTGTGAAAACAGGTTTGATGATGAGCCAGTGGTCATTTTCTCAGAGTCTGCGAGACTTTGGCAGTCATCTGAAAGAGCAGCTGTCTGGCAGCCGTTCTTTCTCAGGTGGTCTTTGCTGGGTCGAACTGTGGTCTGGTCGCATGCCTGCCTATAAAGGGTGCAGGTGTAAACTAGTTTTACTGGTTTTGTGTGTGTGTGTGTGTGTGTTTGTATGAGCATGGCATGGTTTTTGTACTGCTGTGTGTTTACTTGTGGGACACTTTTTAAATAAAATCTCTCATTCACATAGATACTTAGAGATTATTCAAATACCAGATTTGACGCGTGTGTCAATTTGTTTAAGGAGTGTGATTTCTTAATAACATTTCGCAAGTCAGATTGTGAGATTGCATAACCTGCAGGTCTCTGTAGGCATTTGTAATTTGAGAAGCCATGAGTTTTGTTTGTGGAAATTTTAGCTTGAGTGTTATTTTGAAAAATGTAACCTTTTAATTATGAAAATATAATATATAATATAAATATAATGATTCTGTCATTAGTTAGGTTATTGTGTTGTGGAATACTCACCATAACCATGGGATGTTCCAGCCGCCTTCCCCCGGGAGCAGCCCGCACCGAGGGAGTCGAGCAGCAGCGATGAAGAGCTGAAAACTGATGCCAGCCCAGCCGTAAGGAGGCGCAGGTTGAGGAGGAGCACAGTGGGCTCAGAACCTGAGGAGGAGCGGCAGCCTGTGGAGATGGAGGCAGAAGAGGTGCAGGAAGCCCCGGAGCCTCGTGCATCACAGACACACCAGGGCCAGGTTAATGGTACCCTCAATAAGTGCATCCTCCTGGCCCTGGTCATCGCCATCAGTATGGGTTTCGGCCACTTTTATGGTGAGTTTTACCAATGATTCCAATTGAAATATTCAAAACAGGGAGTGGCTTTGTGTTAGCATTACATATTTTTGTTCCTGGTTTGCTCTTCTAGGTAAATATGAAGGTATGGGCTAGTTGGAAGCTCTTCATCTGACGTAGATGGATAAGTCATGTGACTTGTATTGCTTTATTTCCTGTGTTAGTCATTAATCACTTATGTTGTGGCCAAAAAGTATAATTACAAGCATATACGTTTCAAAGGCTTTTATTTTTTTTTTATAGTTTTAAAGGGTTTATGCAAAGAGTCAATATTTGCAGTGTTTGCAAAAAAAGTGTTTTTTCAAGACCTGCAATTGGTCCTGGAATGCTGTTAATCAACAACTGGGCCAAATCCTAACTGATGACAACCCATTCCTTCATAATCAGTGCTTGGAGTTTGTCAGAATTTCTGGGTTTTTGTTTGTCCATCCACCTCTTGAGGATTGACCACAATTGGATTATAAACCGGGGAGTTTCCTGGTCATGGACTCAAAATTCCAATGTTTTGTTCCCAGAGCCACTTAGTTATCACTTTGGTCTTATGGAACGGTGCTCCATCATGCTAGAAAAGGCATTGTTCTTCACAAAACTGTTCTCGGATGGTTTGGAGAAGTTGCTGTCGGAGGATGTTTTTGTGCCATTCTCTATTCATGGCTGTGCACACATGAATGGTCTCAGGATGCTTTACTGTTGGCACGAGACAGGACTGATGGTAGCGCTCACTTATTCTTCTCCAGACACCCCAAACAATCGGAAAGGGGCTTCATCGGAGAAAATGACTTTACCCCGGTATATGCAAATTGCCATAATAAAAACGGGAGCAGCAAACTGCTTCCAAAACCAGTATTTGTGTCATTCTCAAAACTTTTGGCCACGACTGTACGTATATTTAATCAAAATGATATTGCATGTGTATATGTAATATCATCTAAAGGCATGACAAACGTCATTTCCAATTTGGATGTTTTTCTGAGACAGGAGACAGTTACTGGGCTGAAATGTATTCTGCAGTGGAAAAATCCAAATTTCTCATTTACATTTTGCTGTAAATGTGCCTGTTCATGTTGCATATGTGGATTACTCAGTGTCATTTCAGTATGTTTGATTCATGTCACCTTAAAATTGCTCTGCATATATATCCATTTATGAAATGCATGTATTTACTACATTGACATGCTATTTTCTTCCCGAGAGTTATGTTTCATTAAGTCCATGTCAGGGAGGACACCAAACTGCCACATCAATATAACTGACATGGATTTCACTTCAGCACATGGTTCTTGTTTTGTGCTGATTGGTTTAGTCTCTTCTTGTCCTGCATGTGTCACTAACAGGAGCCCTTCAGTGTGACACCTGAACAGTGTCCTCCCTGACATGGACATTTTGGTCACTTTTTTGACATCACAATAGAATTGCAGTGCTTGTCCTTGTTTCAGATCATGCAAAACTGTTACATATGTGATTCATGGTCCCTGGCTGTGTGTGGTGTTCACAGGTACGGTGCAGATCCGAGAAAGACAGCGTGCCATGGCGCAAAGAAGCTTCCTTGACATTGACATTGATGACCCATCAATTCAGACGTGTGAACCGGATGTTGAGGTTATACAAATAACGACATTCATGCGTTATGTTTTGGTCTTCTGCCCTTTCCCTGTCTTCCTTCTTCTCGTGATGATCTCTTTGGTGAAGTTTGTTTCAGCTCCATCTCTCTAAGCTTATATCTCCTATTGTTTTGGCTACAGGGTGCACTGCCAAGTACAGTTGAGCAGGAAAATTCCACAGACTAGCAGGAGCTATTCACTACTCAGCAGCAATTTCTTGCTGCATTCAATTTTAATAATGCAGACATGTACTTGATGGTTAACCTGCTTCCTGTGCCAAGATATACATTGTGTAGTGTTAATAAAACACAGCACAGCATCGTATTAAAAAAAAAAAAAACATAATAGCACCAACATAGGCTGGTTTATAACCCTGCATATTTTTTTTTAATTCCTTAATAAATTAATCATTCTCTGTTGTTGTCTGAAGCGCTTGCTTCAGAAATTGGGTCATACACACACCCCAGCTGACACATGCTGTCCATGTGGGAGTCTATTTATAATGTGCCTCATCACGCCTTTTGAAGTTTTTTATAAATGTAAAAAATGGTTTGCTATTTTCCTCTCTTTCTAAATTACTCCCCTTCTTTGCATGTACATAACATTAACCTGCATGGGCGTTTTTTTAACGGTAAGTACATGATTGGGAGCACGAGTGTGTCTTGTGCTCATAGTTGCAAATGCTGTCTCCGCACATTCAGGAAGTGTCTGAGAGTCTGAGAGAAGACCTAGAAAAGCATTACATGATGTTCTCCCTCACTGGGCCTGTGGATAAGTTAACTAAAGAAAACCAGCAGCTCAGACTCAGACAGGCTGAGTTACAGGTAACCAAAAATCCATTTTGCTGCTGATTCTGCCTCAGTGGACCTGATGTTCTGTCAGAATTGGAACAACATGGACAGAAAATGCTTACTGCATTGTACACCCTGCAACAAATTTCACCATAGCTGTTTATTAATCCGGGAATAAATAGTATTTATTCTAGACTGTATTATTATTTTGACACTGACCTGTTTGAATTCTACATTTCAAATAAGGCCCAGAAGGAAGTTCTGTCTGAGCAGCTGAAGCAAACAGTGGCGGAGAGAGGCATGATGGAGTCTGACCAGGAACGCTTGGCTAAGGAGAACCAGCAGCTGAAGAACTTACTGGATCATGAGGAGGCGTCCCTGTCCGCACTGAGGGACGAGCTGTGGAGCCTGCGTGCTCAGATCCGGCAGCTGGAGGAGCGAGGCACTGGTGCCGACTCCATCCTGTCTGAGAACCAGCGCCTGAAGGACCACCTGGAGGAGGAAAGGCAGCGTGTACGCAGCATCCTCGGCCAGAGGGAGGCGCTGGTGGCGGAGGCTCAGGCCCTGCGCGGGGAGCTGGATCGCGAACGGCAGGTCACTGACAAGCTGAAGGAAGAGCTGATGAGCCGTGGTGCTGACCCAGAGACCGAGGAGCTTCAGTATCGACTGGCGGAGCTGGAGAAGAAGCTGAGCTTTGAGCAGCAGCGCTCTGACCTGTGGGAGAGGCTTTATGTGGAGAGCAAAGAAGAAGGTGAGAAGGCCAAGGGCGAAAGGCAGTCCAAAGTGAAGAAGCCAAAGGACGGCATGTTCGGAAAAGTCAAAGAAACGTTTGACGCTGTGAAGAATTCCACCAAAGAGTTTGTTCACCACCACAAAGAGCAGATTAAGAAGGCCAAAGAGGCCGTGAAGGAAAACCTAAGGAAGTTCTCTGACTCTGTCAAATCCACTTTCCGCCACTTCAAGGACAGCGCCTCAGGCATTTTTGACAGGAACCGCAGGCCCCATGAAAGGAAGTATCACGAGAAGATGGAGACAAAACACAGGAACCAGGATCGTGTGCAAGATAAATTTACAGGGCATGGAGATGATGCACCATGGCACCATAAACCCCAAAAGCCCCTCCATCGACACCCACGGAAGTCCACCATGGATTCCTCATCTTATGCCGATCGTAACACCAGAAAACCAGGGGGCAAAAAGGGTGCAGGAACAGCGGGCCAGAAAGGTTCCCTCAAAGGATGCACTGGAGTGTTTGACTGCGCTTACCAGGAGTCCATGAGCCTCTTCAACAAAGCCATGGACCCCATACGTGCAGATGAGTTCAACCAGCTGCTCCACAGCTACCTGCAGCAGGAGGTGGACCACTTCCACCACTGGAACGAGCTGGAGGGCTTCATCAACAACTTCTTCCACAATGGAGTGTTCATTCACGACCAGATGCTGTTCACAGACTTTGTCAGCGGGGTGGAGGACTATCTCGAAGACATGGACGAGTACCACGGCCATAGTGATGATGTGTTTGAAGACCTGGACGACTACATTTATAAGCACTTTTTTGGAGACACGTATTCAAAACGGTATGGGCCAAGGTAAGAGCACTGCTTTAACTGGTAGAGCAGAGCTGGGCAGCATATCCCCAAAATATCAGGTCCATTTGTATCTTGTTTTACATTTTAGTAAATGTAATAAATTGATTCATGTTGTCCAAACTTACGATTCCCACCAGAAAATGTATATGTATATAGCTGTTATGGAAACGGCCCCATAGTCAGAAGGTTGCCGGTTTGAATCCCAGTCTGCCGAGGTGCCACTGAGGTGCAATTGAGCAAAGTACCGTCCCTACACACTGCTCCCCGGGCGCCTGTCATGGCTGCCCACTGCCATGGTTAAAAGCAGGACACATTTCTGGCATTTAAACACACTAAATGCCATAACAACATGGATATTATAAAAATGTAGAAAGGAAAGTTTCAACGGTGCTTGCTTTAAGTGACATCCACTTTTCTAAATATCTGAAATACTGTCATTGTGAGTATCGTAGATGTTTTTTTTGAAGATATGTTGCCCAGTCCTGCCAGATGCATGAAACTGTACACTGAGCATCTCAGTAGCTGTTCTCTGTCTTCTCTTTGTCACTAGGTCTGAATCTCAGTAGGTTTCTGCATGTTGAATGAGTGCAGTGAAGCAGGAATGAAGCTCATGGGTAAATCTCCCCTCCCCTCCCTTCCTGTCTTGTTTGTACATTTTTCAGTCAGCCCTTTGAAGACCCCAATTCTAAGACTAAAGAAAGCAGGCAGGCCAGGCAGCAGAGAAAGCAGGAGAGAGTGCGCCCGCGGCCACACAAAGAGCGGAAGTGGAACAGACCAGGACGCCCAGACAGACACATGGCAGAAGTCAAAATAGAGCTGGGTCCCATGCCGTTTGATCCCAAATATTAAAGAGTGGAAAAAAAAAAAAAGTAATTTATAAGTATAGAATTGCCACTGGCTTAAATGGTCTGGCTGATGTTTATTTTTGGATGTCTGATTTTAAAACTTCCCTTAATAGTAACTTTGCACAATAGTATCTTTGCTGCTGTTTTTTTTTGTTTTTTTTTTTTGCTGTGGTTGCTCGGTGTATGCTGAAGTGTCACTTCATCTAATCCTGTGCAAATCAATGTTCATTCTATTCATAAATTATTGCATTGTTAAAAGAATTGTGAAATATGAGATATATAAGTTGGTGCCAGTTGGTGCCTTGAGGGTTAAAAATTGTTTGTTCTAATTGGCTAAATCGCATTTTTGGATTCTTTGAATGGTGATCTGCATTGATCTCGTTTCTGAAAGGCATTGCCCTATGTCTCTAAAACATGTTACAGTGTTCTTTGGGGAGGTGTGGAAGGACAAAGCATCCACGCTCAATTTGATTGAAGAAAAAAAAAAAAAGTACGTACTGAAATCTAACGTGATTCCTCTGAAATTCAGTCTGCTGTACGTATGCATGTACAGGAAGTCTTGGCATTAACTGGCATCAACGCACAGCTCCATTTCCACCCTGACATGAAGGCCTTGAGAGTGCAGGACTGCTGTGCATCAGATGTGTAATTAGCTCCTTCCATGCTGCGACGTAAGCTTCTGCTCTCCTGAACCTTTACACAACATTCCAGCTGCAGGATGTTCTCATGAGGCTGGCACTTGTGTGGTTTGCACATACGCTATTGAAATAAAAGTTATGTCAAAGTTGTGGCTGGTGGTTTTCTTCTCTCCTGCTTGTAAATGTTGTGCCATTAACCGTGTTTGGGACTGCTGTTGGTCCACTTTATTATAAAACACTTACCCCTGTGTGTGTGTGCGTGTGTGTTTAGAGGTACATTATAGACCAGCTGTTGTCAGTTTGGATCTATTCAGAAACCCACCAATGATGAATGGAGTAATGGAACAGCAGCAGATGGGCTACAGTAACAACTTTAAAATGTATGTTTAAGGCAGTCGTATCGAAAACACAGTTGGCATTTGGAAGAACAGTGGTTGATTATCATTTGTTATGAATTAATAAAGTTTCCATTGAAATACATTATTTATTAAAAAAATATTTTAATTCACATTTGGAAAAATTACAAATATAAAATGCACATTTTGGGTCATGACCACTTTAATTGTTTCCCTGGGAGACTATGATACAAGGTCAGCCCTTCTGCTCATAAATGAGTATACTTCTTCCCACTCTGCCGTCAGGAATGTGAGTATGAAAAATGTCAGTAGTTTTCACAAAATCATTTGCGTTGAGGAAGGCGGAGATGTCCTGTCGGGAAAGAAAGTATATGATGAATAAAAAAAATCTTCCCATCATGCTGTTATTATTAATAATGCTCAGTGTATGGACAACAATGTCATGTGTGGTATTTCAGCTTTGCACCTTTAAAAAAAAGGGTGTGCCTCAGAGAAATTAAGAATTATTTTCAGCAAAAAACCAAAACCATTACTCTTACATACCTGTTCCAGAACATCAAAAAAGACTATATGGGAGGGTAGAGATTCCTTGTAGGGATACGTCCTTGCTAGCCATCTACCCGGGTCTGTGTAGAAGGCATCTGCTTCGTCCACATAGTTCATATCACCTGTTAGATCTGGAGGGCACTCCAAGAAGCGCATTTTGAGAGGACAGTGAATATGGCTGGAAAACAACAACAAAAAAAAAAGATTATGGGAAATAGTTTTTTTTTTTTTTTTTTTAATGAAGAGCTGGGTCATTATTTGAATACCTAAAGAAGGGCGTTGAGTGGCAGGGCATCAGAAAGAGAACCTGTGTTTGAGATGAATTAGGGGTCACATGGTCACACAGGGGTTGGAGGTGACCCATGACATCCAGGGTGCCCCGCTGGTGAACCAGTCCAGTGTACAGAGCTGTGATCAGGTTTGCAGTCAATAAGGTGTATGCTGCTGGCTTCCTCCATACTTTCAGGCTTGCCAATGATTTGCCTGCAATCAAATTTTAAGTGAAGTGATTGTCATTGTGAAGCATCCTCACCATTAGTGAGCATTGGGCAGCCCATTGGGCAGCCATGAAAAGCCGGGGAGCAGTGTGTGGGGACTGTACTTTACTCTGCTGCTTCAGGATTCAAACTGGCAACCTTCCGATTATGGGTCCGCTTCCTTACACTCAACCCCCCGACTTCCCCTGCCCCAACTTCATTAACAGCTGATGATTTTGCCAACTTCTTCACAGGGAAGATTGAAAAAATCTGTGAGACATTCTCCACCACTAATCCTACTCTTCCCTCTGAAAATTCGACAACTACTCTAAATCAATTTTCTAAAATCACATCTGATGAAATCATTCAGATTATTTCCACAGGCAACCCAACCACCTGTCCACTAGATCCAATACCTTCTGCAATGTTTCAAACTATCTCCCCTGACCTCATCCCTTTCATTTCTTATATCATAAACGGCTCAATCTCATCTGGCCACGTACCATCCGCCTTCAAAACAGCCAGGGTTCTTCCAATCCTAAAGAAACCCACTGCTGATCCTACAGACATTAACAATTACAGACCAGTTTCCCTCCTCTCGTTTCTATCCAAAATCCTTGAGCGCTGTGTCTACAACCAGCTATCACTCCATTTATCACAGAACAACCTCCTGGATCCTAACCAGTCTGGCTTCAGAACAGCTCATTCCACCGAGACTGCCCTTTTGGCGGTTACCGAGCAGCTACATGCAGCCAGATTGGCAAAACTGTCATCAGTTCTTATTCTCCTTGACCTATCTGCTGCATTTGACACCGTTAACCACAAGACTCTCTTGTCAATCCTGAAGAGGCTTGGAATTCGGGGCTCAGCATGGCAGTGGTTTGCTTCCTACCTTGATGAGCGATCTTACCAAGTGACTTGGAAAGGATCCACCTCTACCTCACGTAGACTCTCCACTGGTGTCCCTCAAGGCTCGGTGCTAGGTCCTCTCCTTTTCTCCCTCTACACGAGATCACTTGGTGAGGTCATTTCCTCACATGGATTATCCTACCACTGCTATGCTGACGACACACAACTCCTCTTCTCCTTTCCTCCCTCTGATCTACATGCTGCTTCCAAAATCTCTGCATGTCTAACAGACATCTCGTCTTGGATGGCAGCCCATCACCTCCAACTCAATCCCACCAAAACTGAACTAATATTCATTCCAGCAGATTCTTCACCACATCAGGATCTTGCTATTTACCTAGACAACTCGCAGCTCTCTCCTTCTGCAACAGCCCGCAACCTTGGCGTAACAATAGACAACCAACTCTCCTTCTCAACTCACATCAGCAATCTTTCCCGCTCATGTAGATTCCTTCTCTACAATATCAGACGAATCCGCCCTTACCTGTCAACCCAGGCCACCCAACTACTGGTTCAGTCCTTAGTAATCTCACGACTGGACTACTGCAACTCCCTTCTAGCTGGTCTACCTCTATGTACCATCCGACCTCTACAACTCATACAAAATGCAGCAGCACGACTGATCTTCAACCTTCCCAAATTCTCCCATACCACCCCTCTGCTACGTTCCCTTCACTGGCTCCCAGTAGCTGCACGCATCAGGTTCAAAATACTGATGCTGGCCTACAAAGCCAAACATGGAGCAGCACCATCCTACCTCACAGCCCTCATTACACCTCGCACTGCACCTCGTCTACTCCGAGCCTCCAGTACTGCTCGCCTGGTCCCTCCATCTCTGAAGGTAAAAGGAAAACATTCATCCAGACTCTTCTCCGTCTTGGCCCCTCGGTGGTGGAATGAACTTCCCCTCGAGGTCAGAACAGCTCAGTCACTGAGCACCTTCAAACGGCAGCTCAAGACCTTCCTCTTTAAAGAATATTTAGATTAAATTGTAATTTTCTTGTCAAACTTTGTGTACAGAATCTACAACAGAGTGAATTAAATAGATGTATTCATAGTTGGGGTCCTAGTGAACCGGAATTGATCTCTTCATCGATGGTAACTTGAAAGCACGTTGTAAGTCGCTCTGGATAAGGGCGTCTGCCAAATGCCGTAAATGTAAATGTAAATGTACACGCTAGGCCATCACTACCCCAGTTGACTTATGAATGCTGATAAATATACTTTAAGAAACATGTATATCTAAATACTCACCACAGAATAACATACACATGGGGAGCACCGGGTAGATGAATCTGAACTCCTTGTGACCTAACAAACTGTCAGAAAAACATCCACTAAAAATGCAGCATTTAAGCATATATTTCCAGTAATAGGTATATTATATAGGATATAGGAGTGTTCTTACCTGTAAATAACTATTGTCCAGAAAATAGTTAATATCAATATTCTGTCTCTTTTGGAAGCCAAAGTGCAACCATGGAGAAAGAATGGGAGATGAGGACCCAGAACTACCACAAATCCTTGAGTGAAGTACCAGTGCCATGGATGGGATCCATAGAATTCAGCCACATTGTGGAAGACATTAAACTTGAAGAAGTTGAAATGGACAAGGATCCACTGGGAAGGTGCAACAACAGAGCAGTCAAACATCCTGTCTGTGATGATTTATGACCATTTACTGAAATTCAGGCAATCTATATTCATTCCATGCCTCAATAGAACATTTCTGACTAAAGAGCTATTATTAATAAGGACCAGATATTTATTAGGTATAGCCATCCAAAATACCACGGTAAGAAACAGAATTATTGATAACTCGAAGATGCTTAAATTCAAACAAGTTCAACCTGCTGGCCAGGTGTCCCTATTAACATGGCCAATAATTTTAGACAAATAAGCTTACCTTTCCATGTATCAAACTGTCAATTGCTGTGGTTATTCCTAGGGTGATTGCCCTGTGAATGAAAGTATTACATTAAAGGTCCTCTATTATGAAAATTTCACTTTGTGAGATTATTTAACATTAATCCCTTATCCTGTCTATGGTCCTGCAGTGACTAGAGATGGTGATAGGTGTAAAGAGTGCTTTGGTCATTCTGCATTCAGCTCAGACATCATAAGGGGAAAGGTTACCTCCCCTTTCTCATGCTTTCTCTACCCAGAGAGTTTCCACCCCTCCCCTAAAAAGTTAAAAAGGTTTGCGGCAAACAGGAAGTGTCGATGTTTCCGCGAATGCCCCCTCAACTTCTAAAGGCTGCTCTCCTCCTCGTTCCGCCTCTCTCCTCCTCGTTAGCATTTAAAGTTACAGACACTGAAACGGCACGTCCCGGGGAAATCTCATTGTGGGACTGGATCAAAGTGGCTGTAATTCTGCACCACGGCTGAATTTCAGAGAGAGATTTCAGATACAATATTAGGGGACAACAGACCAACATAAAAGCAAAAAAAAAAAAAAAACATAATAGGGGACCTTTAATATTTCTTTAAATAGAATGCATCAAGCATCTATCAAACAAACAAACGTACAGTACAGGCCAAAAGTTTGGACACACCTTCTCATTCAATGTGTTTTCTATATTTTCATGACCATTTACGTTGGTAGATTCTCACTGAAGGCATCAAAACTATGAATGAACACATGTGGAGTTATGTACTAAACAAAAAGTGGAGACCTGGACTCCACAGTCACCGGACCTGAACCCAGTCGAGATGGTTTGGGGTGAGCTGGACCGCAGAGTGAAGGCAAAGGGGCCAACAAGTGCTAAACACCTCTGGGAACTCCTTCAAGACTGTTGGAAAACCATTTCAGATGACAACCTCCTGAAGCTCATCGAGAGAATGCCAAGAGTGTGCAAAGCAGTAATCAGAGCAAAGGGCGGATATTTTGAAGAAACTAGAATTTAAAACATGTTTTCAGTTATTTCACCTTTTTTTGTTAAGTACATAACTCCTATTAAATTTCTATTTACTATATTTACCCTACAGGAAGGCCATGGTAAATAATGAGCTTCAACTTCTTATCCTCCTGCCAGATGTGGACTGCCAACAAAGGAAGCCACACTATCAGGGCAGTAGGACGGACAACGATGGCCAGTGCAACCAGGGCCAAATATTTTGAACTAAAGAGACACAAAGAAATTTTGCATTAGGCTCACACTTCCTCATTAAAGTGGCAACAAGAATCGCTCATAAACAATAAATCCAACCGGCTTTGTGTTTTCGATCCTGGCAGCGGGTAGTAGCACAGCGCCAGCGTGGTCAACATGGTCTCTGTGGTGTTGGTGAGGGTCCGTGTGCAGCAGTACCATGTGAACCAGGAGCAAAGTTGACTGAAATACTTCCAGTCAACAAATAACAATGAATTCACTTTGGATTTTTAAAAATAAATAAATAAATAAATAATGCTCACTGTCCATCTGGCAACATCTGGCCGTTCGAGAGTCTGGATTAGCAGAAACAATTTAATGTCGGCCAATGCAGCAAGGAGCGCCTGTAGAACACGAGGTAACCACACCTGTCGGGAGAAAACAGAAAAAGAACATAACATGGCTGCAGTGTATCAAATGTATTCTTATTGTATGCCTAGAAATTTGAATAATACAGAGATGCGCTTGCCACTTACCAAAAGCAGAACCGTGTCATAACTTAGCATATGTAGTAATTTGTATACTACTGCAAAGACGAGAGGGTAGGAGTAGCCCCTGATTCCCTCCGTCCATTCCCAGGTCACATAACCATAGGTAATACATTAAGGAGTTACACTGTGATTTAAACAGATCCATACAAACTAAATTATGTATTACTATTATATGATACTGTTACATCCCGTGTTCATGTGATGTGTGGTCTGTGTTCTCTGTCTTGTTTGTGTTTTTCCTTTTTGTAGGAAGAGCCTGTAATTTATGGAACCTGACGCTGAGGCCGTTAAAGATGGCTTATCATTAATGATGACCCCTGCTTGTATCTTTATCAAGCTGTGGCCTTCTACTCACAAGAAGTACTACCAGGGTGCCAAAAGACCAGCAAATGGCCTGAGGTGCTATGACGGGAAGGCCATGTCTCGAGTGGGTGTCCACTGTCTTCCTGTTTGGTCAAGGCAGAGAAATCAAAGGACAATTTGATTTGTCTGTGGTGAGTTTTTTGGGAGTCAAATGTCGAGTGTAAAAGAGTTTCTCTCCAGTGGGGGTTCTCCCCCCGCTTCTGCCCCCCGGTTTCTCCTTTCTTTTCTTTTGGGGTTTTCTGTAAAACTGGAACAATATTAACCTACCTAATCAATTAGAAACTGTTCATTCCTGTAACCTCTATTGTGCCAGGTAACATCAGTTTAAATACAGTGCTTTGACGTGCAGAGGATATCTGAAGACCATGCGGTGGGAAACTTCCAGGGACTGCCAGTACTCGTCAGGCACAAAGCTGGTCTGCACCAGGAAGCAGTTGATGAGGCGAAGAGCGACAGTAAACGCTGTGACGCTGAGCCCAAAGGCGCCTGCACGATGAGCAGAACGGACACGATTAACATGGGAAGAGCAGCGCAGACACATTCCACACCGCGACATCATAAAGGCGCTTCTGATGGCTGCTACATATAAAGGAAAAATCATTCACATGCCGAACACCAACTCCCTCTTCGAAACCTGTGCGATGTTTGCACGTGACACATTGCATCAGAATCCATACAAAAAGCTGACAGAATCGGAACCGACCGATATGCAGACAAAGCATTGTGTTGCTCGCAAAAATAAGCTCAACATTACCATTACGATGTTGAGCAGGATCATCGTTATTGTACAGTTTCGACTTTCTCTTTCTCAACCTAACTGGTTCAATAAGCGTCGACTTGCTACGCAGACCGATCCGTCGACGAATCGCTTCCATTCTGCGAGCAAGTGGTTTTTATACATCAGCCTGACAGGCAGACGCTGCAGGCATGACAGTCAATGCAGTCACCCGCAACACTTCCGTGTTCCGTGACGTCACCAATCGACGCGAACCTGCATTGTGCCGCCTTTCGAATGAAGAATAGGCTAATTCGTTTATTTAGTTTAGTACATTATATTGACCGATCCACAATAGCACGCAGAAAGATAAAGGCACCCGTAAGAAGCCGCATTTATTTCAACGTATGCAAATCGCTTTTTTCCGCCGCGCCTTTGGACCTCGCATGCCTGCCGTAGTCGCGTAGTGACCTTGCTGTGCCGAACCAGTTGGACACGTAGCTTCGTACAACCGTGAGATTTTCTTTTCTTCCCGCGTCGTCTTCGTGTCAGCTTGTCTGTGAAGGCTGAAGAAGTTGGGCGCGCATCTTTTCTCCAGCGTGGAATCGCGCGGTGCGTATCTTAAAAACGGAAACTAAACATCAGTTAGCATGCTGGCTAACTGATGCGTTCTGGAAGGATTAGTAGGTTTGGAAGGAAAGGTTCTAGCAGCTAGAGCCGTGATCTCTGAACTTTGCCGTTGAACACAAGTAAGACACTGTCAAATAAAGAAGTCCCGAGTTCAGTCCCCACTTTCTACCATTTGTGTCCCTGAGCGAAACACTTCACCCCGAGTGTCCCCAGGGGGGGACTGTCCCTGTCACTACTGATTGGAAGTCGCTCTGGATAAGGGCGTCTGATAAATGCCGTAAATGTAAAAGTACAGCACGATAAAGGAGAGGGTAGGAACAGAATCTAAAATGATACTGGCAAAGTCTAAAAAATAAAAAAAAAAATAAAATCTTTATTTTTAGTTTACAACGCCCCGCCCCCCAAAACCGATTTTTCCATATTATTCACATAAGAGTTATAAATGAGCAAGTGCACTGAATGGTTTGCGTTCTAAGTAAAGCGTACATAGGATTCCCAGAGGCAGGAGTTGAACAGGACACGAACGGAATAGTTTTTTTTCTTAATTTGATGGATTTAAAGCCGCCTTGTTTTCTTCTGTCCTTCAACAGCAGCCTTGGACCCCGCAGCAGCAAGTGATGGTGTGAACGCACCCGAGGAGCAATGCTTCGACGAAGGATCCCCTTTCACCAGATTGCGTTTGCGACGCTGCTCGGAGTTGCTGGGGGGATTTATGTGTACCGGCCCATGTTCGAACCCCCTCGTCCGAACCCCGAGTCTGTGGTGCGGCCTGAAGATGCAAACGCTGCTGCCCCATCAGGGGGTGACCAACAGAAATGAGGCCTTCTGGAGCCTGGTTTACAATCTCTAGCGTGGACCTTCATACCTAGCTATGATAATGATAAACCACGTGCCTTGATGATGATGATGAAGGAAGAATAATAAAATAAAAAATAAGACAGATTTTAATTCCCCTGTGTGCTGTCGGTTATTTAGAGGGGGTAAAGATACCCAGTCCACCATGCAACAGAAGCTCGTGTTAACTCCACTCACTCCAGACTTGACCGAACGCTCGGATTTATCTCTGACAGCGACGGCCTGCCATACGGAGCTCGGTACAGCGTCACGCCGCCAGGGGGCGCCACAGCACCGGCGTCGGTATAGGCGCAAGATGAAATGTGCAGCCACGTTTTAAAATCCACACGTCAATGAAGCAGCTATTAGCAGAAACACGGAGTCAAGTGAGACTTTTTGAGGTTCTCTTTATTTGAAAGTAATAAAACAAGTTATATGCTTATTTGCACTGCGCCGTGGAGTGAATTCTATAAAAAAAAAAGAAAAACCCTCCTGGATCGGTATGTGAGGGAGGGGCAGTAAAACGGGAAGTGATGTGAAGTTGCCTCCAGCACCGAGCGCGGCGCACGGAATGATCAGAGCCGCGGAGGTCGACGCCAGCGGCCGCTACGCACCTCTCACTCGGACCTCGGGGCGGCCACGTCGCCTCCGCCACGCCAGACGCGCATCTGCCGGTGAGTCGCGCCGCTGGAGGCAAGTGCGACACGTTCATCCCGACATATTTTTTGCCCCAGAATGTCACTTTCCGCGCCGTGGCGACATCGCGCTCGCTTTAATACGCGGGTGGGCCGGTGTGGCGTGTTTAATTGCCTGGAAAAGGCGACAGATGACGACATTTCCTGCGAGCGGGGTCCAGCCTGGTCGCGGTGGTCGCGCCCACGTGGTTTCTCGGTGGGTGTTTATCGGCGATACTTCTCATAAGTTGTAGTTTTCGCCAGAAACTATGGTCGCTATGATCCTTCTCCTCCTTATTTGTTGCCGAAGTAGTGATGCAGCTCCCCCTCCCCCCATAAATTATATAAAATAAAATGATCGATCGGCTAGAGCTAGAAATAAGCCCCCCTCCCCAAAAAAAGCCCCTCACACCATCACCAGTTTTAATATCTAATAGTCTTTTGCAGTATTTTTTGCAGTAGTTTTATGTTTTGGCCCATGTCCATCTATACCGTTTTATTATAATAATGAGAATTATTGTAAAAATTGAAATGGTTTCCGAACATATGGTTCTGTGGCTCATGATCACTGGCTGTGCCTGCCGACCAGCATTTGCACAAGTCGATGCAAAACATGGAGCATCTTTTTCCAGTTTTCAAACGAGATTTGCGCTAGATGGGAGCCTCCTCCCCACCGGCATGCAGGCAGGGGCTCCATATTGGGGAGAGGATGACCTCCGACCCCTAATGTGCGACCCTCGCTTTATTGCATCGAGAGTTGTGCACAATGTACACAGGCGGTATGTAAATAGCTTGCACACTATGCAAACACGGGTTATCTTGGCAACGGATCCCAGCCCGAGCCATTCTTCCCTTGCCCGCGTGCCACGGTGCAACTCCGGCAGTCGAGTCGGCCTTCCCTCCGCGGCGTGAGACCCGAGATCCGTTGCGTTGGTGGCATGTCTGATGTCACCTGACCAGTCAGGATAAAGCACTGAGGATGGGGATGGGGATGAAGAACGGCCGAGATAAGCGGTGCCTAGCGCCGTGCAGACTGACCCCAGTAGCTGCCGGTTTGGCTGTTGATGCCGTATTCAAACGAGCGAGGCAAATCCGGCGCTCCAGAGAGATGCACTTGCTCCGCATGCCAGCGGCTCTCCTTTTATTCCCTTTGCTTTTGCAGTAACTCGATGATTTATTGCGAAATGCTTCTTTGATCATCGGTGTTTGCAGCGGAGCGGCGTAAATCAGGAAGTGATATGTAAGTGGCGGCCGCTACGGCCCGTCTCCACTTTACTTGCCGTCTCCGGACTCCCCCCCCATCCCAGCTGGATTCCTGCCCGGGGTGGATACCGAATTCCGCTCCGCCGGGGCTGCCCGCCACCAGACTTTGTTCCGCTTTATCCCGCTCCTGTTACAGTGCAATTAAGCGGCCCGCTGAAGTCCTGGTAAAACGGAGAAACATGAAACTCTGGGGAATTATGCACCTCGCCTGTTTATAACTATAAACCCCGTCTGACGTATTACTTAAATATCATTTTTTTTTCATTAGACCACGATTCAGACGGAACATCTGAGTGTAAGGCCTGCCACTTAAGGCTTTAAAATGGAAAAGCAGGGATAAATAAAGGAAGAAAAAGCCGGGCGAGTGTGGGCCTGGTGCCCCGCCCTCCTTCCACGCCTCCTTTCTGGGAGAGTTCGGTGGTGTGGAGCTCATAATGGTGTGAGCTTTGAAGGAGGGGTTGCCCGTCACATTCCTTCGCTTTCTTGGCCCACCGTGGAGGGGTAAGAGCAGAAAGTTGTTGTTATTTTTTACGTTTTCTGACCAGTGACTTATAGACTGTCTATGCCGGCAATACTTTTGTGTCTATTTTTTTGTAACATGACAAGGTTCCACGCCCACTCGGGCACGTTGCAATGCGTGAAACTTCCACCACATTATTGGCTAATATTGACGGAGTATCAGCCGTTTCATCGTTGCTGTAGCTTCCTTTTAAACTTCGCCGCCGTGTTGAGACATGCTCAGACCTCAGCCATGACGGTGAAGATCTTGGGGTGTGTTTGTAGAATTTAGTTCTGAAGAAATGAGGAAGTATGTACTTGTGTATATATACAGAAAATAAAATACTGCATACATATATATATATATATATATATATATATATATATAATGTAATTTTCTTTTATTCAACGATCAAACTTCATATAGTTTGATCGTTAATATAGGGTATAGACGCATCTGCGTCTGTTCCCTTGGTTCTGATCCGGCACCTGCAGGCGGGGTTTTATCCAACGGGCCATCAGCACAGGACCTGCATTACCAGACGGCCGGCGAGACGTCATGCGCCCATGTGTGTGTGTGTGTGTGTGTGTGTGTGGAGGGGGGGGTGGGGTTGTTTTCTGCCTTCACTGTTCACACGGTCCAGCACAGTTCTGCTGTAATATTGAGAAACAACCTCTCTTGAAAGTCTTAAGCTGCTTATGGACGGGGGTCTTAACGTGGCTGAGGGGGAAAGAATGCAGGACTTGTTCGTGGTCATATGATGGATGTCATGCCATCGCCGGAATCATGCACCGTGTCGTTCGGATGTCATCACAAGGAAAGCCTGGCGTCATGTGCTCGTCCAACAAAAGACGTGTGAGATGCACAATCGTTAAATCCTAATGGCATTTAGCCTGTGAACTAATTACCCGTTGTTCGGAGCGAAGCCTTGATTTTACAGCCAGACCTTTCCCTCCCCCCGATTGGCTCTAATCTGATCACGGTGTTGGCCGTGAGGCGGGGTCGGCGCGGGACACCTGTGGCAGAAAGAGGGGAGGAAGGGGAAAAAAATCCTGTTTCCTGTTACTGCGTCAGCAAAGATAAGCAGAAAAAAATGCATTTTTGGCTGTGAAACGGCCTTATCTGTGGCGGGCTGTTGCAGGCGCCTAACCGTGGTGAATCTCCACAAGTCCTTCGCCAGAAAGATCAGCCGTTTTTAAATTTTTTTATTTTGGTGGATAGATTCTTTAACGTGTAAAGTGCCCGTGTTTGTCTGCATTTGTCCGCAGGTCAGAAATAACCACTCACTATGTCTGATGGGGACTACGATTACCTCATCAAGTTCCTAGCCCTGGGGGATTCGGGGGTGGGGAAGACCAGCTTTCTCTACCAGTACACCGATGGAAGGTTTAACTCCAAATTCATCACCACAGTGGGCATAGACTTCAGAGAAAAGCGGGTGGTGAGTATGTTGATCTTCAATGTTCGACTCGAAGAGTAAATTGAAGAGTAATGAAGTAGTTTCGCATTCGACCCAAAGTGCAAATAGTAAAGTGTATCGTGGGAAAAGGTGCTTGTCTACTGCTCCGCAGTAGGATGAGCATTATTGCATGCAGGTAATAAAAAGCATGTGCGGTGTCAGTATTTTGGTATTTTTGGGACTTCGTGTGTGTTCATGTCCCAGCTGAATAAGAGATTTCCTGTTTCAGGGTGCTGGTACCCCCATGCATGTCAGTGAGCACAGGACTGAGTTGTTAATTAGTATTGGAAGACGACATTAAGGTGGTAGTAGCCTAGTGGGTAACACACTCGCCTATGAACCAGAAGACCCGGGTTCAAATCCCACTTCCTACCATTGTGTCCCTGAGCAAGACACTTAACCCTGAGTTGCTCCAGGGGGGACTGTCCCTGCAACAACTGACTGTAAGTCGATCTGGATAAGAGCGTCTGGTAAATGCTGTAAATATTTATTAGCGATCATCAGCTTCAGGAATCACATTGTTTGATTTGTGACCTAAATTAGGATGTGATTGAGTGTTGTAATGTTTTAAAACACATTTTTTATCCTTTTTTTAATCTGCACTTTATCAATTACTTCAAACCGCAGGTTAAGTGTTAATTACATTTAATTTGCTAAAAATAATTAAATTGCAGAGGGTGTGTCTGTCCATTATTCCCGTTCACTGCTGTGGCCACACCTTAAAGAAGAGAACAATACCTGCACTTCCATGTAGCGACACTACAGCAATATTCTGGAAATGTTGAATGAAGCACACTTTTGACATGAATGTTTCTGTTCAGGTGTTATGAGGAAAAAAAGGAGTTTCTCTTCTCATTTCTCTGTTCTCCAGACGTTCCATGACATTGCAATTTTGTGAATCGATTGATTGATGACTTGCCTTTAGGTGTAGATTCTATTTGCAGTTTAAAATGTATCAGTTTGAGGATGAATGGAAGACTGTACACTCTGGAATAAAGGTGAAAAGCATGTGGTGTTTCGGAGAAAAGATCATATCTATGAATTGCATCATCTGTCTATCTAGATGTATATATATTTTTTTAATTACAGAAACATGATCGCAGCAGTTATGCTGTGCGTCGCCATCACAGCAGCCTGTCCCACCAGTAATGATTTGCTACTGGCATGATCAATAGTCAATAGTCATTATTAATTACGGAGATTTCATGTGTCCAGGATCTCTGACTTGTCTTCAGCTGCTCCCAGTCCTCCAGAGCATGACACACACGAGTGAGAGGAAACTCCTAAAGAATAAACAGTGCATGTCACTTAACCAAACATGCCTCTTGCGTAGGGCTATTAAAGCAAATACATTTATATCCTGAGAAAAGGAAGACCACAACAGTAATTATCTCTTAATAATTCAACCGTTTCTGTCTCCTTCAAAGGTGTACAAATCAAATGGCCCAGATGGGACCGCAGGCAGGGGACAGAGGATCCACCTGCAGCTATGGGACACAGCCGGGCAGGAGAGGTAAGGAAACTCGGACCAGACAAGTTCACGGTTCGCGAGCTGAGATTTAGGCCTGTGTCCTCCCACTTTCAAAGGTTCCGGAGTTTGACGACAGCTTTCTTCAGGGACGCCATGGGCTTCCTCCTCCTGTTCGACCTGACCAATGAGCAGAGCTTCCTCAACGTCAGAAACTGGATGAGTACGTCTTGTTCCTTGCTAACAGAGCTGGAGCCCGTGCGGGCCTGCGTCGGGGTGGGTGGTCTGATGGCGGCTGTTCTCAGGTCAGTTACAGATGCACGCTTACTGCGAGAACCCAGATGTGGTGATTTGCGGCAACAAGTGCGACCTGGAGGACCAGAGGGCCGTCAGCGAGCAGGAGGCCCGGGAGCTGGCAGAGAAGTATGGGTGGGTATACGGGGATGGCGGTGACTCCTCGCATGCATTTGCTAACAGGGCAGTGTCTGGCCCGTGTTTGTACAGCAGCTTGCCAGCAATTCGCTTCGGTGTACAAACAGGGCCCTTCCTTTAAGAAAAACCGATCAAATATTTACTCGTTCCTCTGGCTGCTTTTTCTTAAGCATCACTCACCGGCTTATCGAGGGCGATGGGACGGGCTGCGCCTTCGTGCGCCGTGAATCAGCCCTGCGCAGGGCCAGAGCCCTCGGCAGGCCGAGTGGGATCCTGGATCAACCCAGACTACCAATAAGCAGCTTCTGTGACGAAAGCGGGTGTTGTCATGAATTATTTGAAGAACTGGTCATTTTATATCCATGTAATGTGCCATATGTGGCAAACTTTTCCCAATTCTGTAAAATGAACCGACTACTCCAGTCGGGAGTGGCTGTGAGAGGAGTGTTTGGCGGCGAACATGAGCTGAATGTGTTCATTTTTTAAATGATTTTTATGGTTTTGTAGATAGGTTCTGTGGAACATTTTGTCTCTGCTGTTTCTGTAGGTCTCAGCCGTGGGCTCTGATTGGTTGAGATGTATACATTTCTGCATAATTTGAATATTTGGAATGGGATGACACCCAACCAACAGCTTTCTTCTACCATTCCTTACAGGATTCCTTACTTTGAAACCAGCGCGGCAAATGCCGAGAACGTGGCCAAAGCTGTGGACGTTCTGCTGGACCTGATCATGAAGAGGATGGAGCGTTGCGTTGACAAGTCCTGGATTCCGGACGGCACCGTGCGCTCAAACGGCCACAGCACTAGTGACCTTATGGAGCCTAAAAATGAGGACAAGGGCAAATGTGCTTGTTAGTGTCCGAGCGATAATTCAAGTGCCTACCCTTTTAAAAACACTGATAGGGCTGGTATGGGGGTGTCAGACGTCTTGTCACCTTTTTGGAACCACGAAAAGGTGTCATGTAGAGTATATTGATAGTGTCTGTGTTTTTGGCAAGTGCCATTTATATTATGCACGTGATGTAGTGTATTGATGCATTAGGGTTTTTATTTTCTCAGCGTGCCTTACGGACAGGGCTACTGTTCACAAAGTGCCACTTGAATTACTTCTTCAAATCTTAAACACTCTTCTCTGTATCACCAGGAAAAGGTCTGTGCCACAAAGTGACTTGTGCTATAATCAAAGGGCATATGATAATTTTTTTTCCTTCCTCTTTTTAATGTAATTATTTTTTTCTAATATTTTTAGTTGTCGTAGGAACGTCCCCTGATTTATTTGATTGGTTGTATATATTAAAAAGCGCACTTCAGCATTTCTGGGAGGGAGGTGGACGTCATGGATGTATATTTATAGTCTGGAAAGGTGTGAACAGATTGAGAGTAATAGATGGTAAAGGTCCCGATCTACTGTGCCTAATAATCTGCTGCATTGTCTTAACACTGAATAATTGCCAAACGCACTCTGTATGCCAAATATGAACCGAAATTTCCTTTCTTTATTCCAGGAAAAATAAATAAATATATTTTATTATTTATTGCTTCATTTTTCACATTTTTTTTCAAAATTTCACAAGAATAATACAGACCCACAAGGGAAATTAATAAGGCCTTAGTTTCATTGCACTGATTAAATCTAATCTCAGAAGAACTTTTGTTTTGCTAAAAGCCAGGAGGAAACCCCACTATTCATTTAAGAGGCTGTGTAAATTCTGATAACATTTAAGTTCTGGACTTCCTCGGAAACTTTACTTCTCCTGATGCAAAAAGGGGGTTATCGGTCACACTTAATCTCAGATGAAAGGAAAAAACACATTTCAGCACCAAAATTCACTGGATGATTATAACTGATTCCATAATCCTATTTTTATTACATGTATGTTCATGAGTGGAAATGGAAACAGGGTTGCCAGATATGGCGAGGGAAATGGAAACACATGTTTCTGTACTTTTGGAATAAGCATTGCAGGGAGCTACAATGAAATGAGAAATCAGAGAAGAATCACGTTCATTTGCAAGTAACGGTTCGGGTGGCTGGCGCCCCCTGTCGGAGACAGGACGCCATTTTCACTGAACTGCGGTGAATAAAATAAAAATAAAGTGAAGTGATTGTCACATGTGATACACAGCAGCACAGCACACAGTGCACACAGTGAAATTTGTCCTCTGCATTTAACCCATCACCCTGAGTGAGCAGTGGGCAGCCATGACCGGCGCCCGGGGAGCAGTGTGTGGGGACGGTGCTTTGCTCAGTGGCACCTCAGTGGCACCTTGGCGGATCGGGATTCGAACCGGCAACCTTCTGATTACGTGGCCGCTTCCTTAACCGCTAGGCCACCACTGCCCCCCCACTGAAAGAGAGAATCAGGTATTCAGCTTGAGCTTCTCCAAATGTCAAACCTCGGAAGGCAGACTGGACTAAAGCTTTCTGAGAAGCTTTTAGCCCAGAGCTGTCAGTGGTGTAGGATAATTTTTTTTTTTGGCCCCCATGGACATGTCACGCAGAGATAATTAGAAGTGTTGCGTTGACAAGCTGCAGCTCTCTTGGCTGGCATTTGGCTGAAATTCCATAAAATATGCCCTGGCCATAATATAACATTTCACAATGCACACAGCAGGCGCGCATATATATATATATATATATATATATATATATATATATATATATATATACACACACACACACACACACACACACACACACACACACACACACACACACACACACACACACACACACACACAGGCCAAAAGTTCTCATTCAATGTGTTTTCTTTATTTTCATGACCATTTATATTGGTAGATTCTCACTGAAGGCATCAAAACTATGAATGAACACATGTGGAGTTATGTACTTAACAAAAAGTGGAGACCTGACCTCCACAGTCACCGGACCTGAACCCAATTGAGATGGTTTTGGGTGAGCTGGACCGCAGAGTGAAGGCAGAGTGAAGTGCTAAACACCTCTGGGAACTCCTTCAAGACTGTTGGAGAACCATTTCAGGTGACGACCTCTTGAAGCTCATCGAGAGAATGCCAAGAGTGTGCAAAGCAGTAATCAGAGCGAAGAAACTAGAATATAAAACATGTTTTCAGTTATTACACCTTTTTTTTTATATAACCCCACATGTGTTCATTCATAGCTTAATGCCTTCAGTGAGAAATGGTCATGAAAATAAAGAAAACACATTGAATGAGAATATATACATGCACACACACACATATTTATATTCTTACTTCAAGAAAAACCATCTGAAGAGGTTGTGTTTTTAACTGCACTTTTCCTATATTGCACTTTATTGTTGTTTTAATATAGTACTGAACCACTGAAGAAGCCATGAAGAGATAGAGCAGAAATGACAAGAACAGTCCATCACCAGCACGTAAGCGTCGCCACATCAGAAAACAAAGCTGCGAACAGCCATCTGTGATGGTGCCCACCTGCCCACAAGTCACCTCTGTGCTTAGTGAACGTGAGCAAGGAAGTGACTCGAACAGATGGAGTGAAGGTCACACGGCCACATGTGCTTGAGATGTCCTTGTGTGCGACGTTGAGGAGCCTTGTGCTCGTTTTGTGTCTTACTTGTGTCTCTCTTTGTCCCTCATTCCTGTCCGCCGTGAAAGGCTGGAGAAGGGCGGAGAGAGGAGAAACAGGAGATCAATAATGTGATGAACGCTCACCTTATCGCACAGTTACACCCTCAGTCTTCAGGCAAACAGAAACTTCTTTATGAGGTCGGATTTATAAGTTCCTGATTTGTCAGTCTCCTGTCACCTAATTTTAACAACAGTCTATCAGTCTACAACCAGACAATTTACAGCATTTCAGAATATTACATTCAGCTTCATACAATATAATAAAAAAATTCTAATTAGAAATGCTCACGAATTATGAAGTTGTTGAATATTTAAATAGGAGTGGCATGCTACTGTCAGAATGGTATTGATTTGCCTGATTAATCAGCCGACACTATTTTGTTGGTATGTTCTTGTCATGGCACATAAGGTTACTACAGGGTGGGCCATTTATATGGAAGCACCTTAATAAAATGGGAATGGTTGGTGATATTAACATCCTGTTTGTGGCACAGTAGTATATGTGAGGGGGCAAACTTTTCAAGATGGGTGGTGACAACTTATAAATGTGAACTTATAAAATGTGTTCAATGTCACCAACCATTCCCATTTTATTAAGGTGTATCCATATAAATGGCCCTGCCTGTACTTTGTTTTTAGTACACTTATTTAGTAGGTCCCAATGTTCTCCACATAGAGACCAGCCATGGTTAGTGTCCTGTGGAGAAGAAATGACACTTGAAACTCTGTAATGGCTGCTGCGAGGGGTCGTTCGAAGATGACTGACCTCTGCTCGATGGACCACAGCTTTGGCCTCCTGATTCTCCACCAGCAGGTGGGGCTGTTTTGCTGATTTTGGATTTGGGTGTGGCATTCGGACGGGAGTGAAAAGGTACTTTGTCTGAGGAAGATTTGATCCAGTGGGGCTTTCAAATGAATACTTCTCTGAGACCAAACTGGATGATGGAGGGGATGATGGCTAAAGACACAGGGAACCTTGCCTGTGCATTTCAGTGATGGTGTTTGCTTCCACAATGTGTCTTTCATAAGAAGCTTGCCACTGGAGGGAGTCTCGGGTTTCCTCAGCACGGAAATGTCCACCGAGGACAGTGGTGGGCAGATCACGGCCTCAGATTGCAGGGGAAAGCTGCAGATACAGAGAGGTGTGTCTTACACAGCCCCCTCCACCAAACGCTGATCCTTCAGAGGGGTGTCATGCTTCAGATATCCTGCTAAATAATACAGATTTTTGTCCAAACTGACAGAAATGCGACCAGAAATGGGCTCAGTTATAGTCTGCTTGCCTTATACTTCCTTTCCCAGTGAATCCCACAAGGTGATTCGAAATGGCAAGCTCTCCCCTCTGGTCTCCAGTTATTAACAGCGTTGCCCTTTGTTCTATCAAAGCTGTAAAGCTGTCTCAAGGTTTTCTGTGTTGTCAGAAAATAGCTGAAGGGGATGTGCCTGCAATGCAGACCAGACCAAACATTACATAAATACACCCAGCTATGTTCAAAACTGCCGAAATGTCCAGTGTGCAAGATTAGAACCACAATGATTAAAAACAGAACTGTTAGAAATAGGACTGTAAACATTTTTTGCCAGATATGTATTCCAGACATTGTCCATTACATTATGTTTTACCATACACAGTAACTCACAAAAGTGAGTACACCCCTAAGTGAAATTGTCCAAATTGTGCCAAATGAGCTTTCCGTTTTTGGTCAGTCTCACGACTTTTGTCTTTTCTTATTCGTGTAAGTTTAACACTGTCATTTGTCATTAAACCCCCCCCCCCCCCCCCCCCTTTACTGAACGTAATTAGATTGCAAAGGTGTGTTCCGCAGTGCCATTTGTCTCATTACGTTTTTCTGTCTCCTAGAGAACAGAGTAACATTTAGGGTCATAATGAGTGTCTTTACTTTTACTGATGGCAAATGTCCCTTTCTAAAAGTTTGAGGAGGAAAAGGAGAATTTCTCCACTGCTGGATGTAACGTCTGGGTGAAATATCCTGCTGATCCCAGATGTCAGTGTGTGATGGAGAAGACTGCACTTCTCGCTGCTTCGTCTGTTGGCAGCATTTATTGACATGCTGATCGGTTTTTGGCGTGCACAAGCCTGCGGCTCTAGATAGCTGATAAAATAATTATTATATCTGTGGGTGGCAACGGCTTTCTTGCTACCCAAAGGGGCAAGTTTTCGGTGGTAAACTATATGAAGTGCACTGTCGGAATATAATGACAGAGAATGTGATAACATTTGATATAGGCCTAGTGGAGATTGTATTATTTACCCGCAGAACTATATATATGTTGAATTGGAAATGTAATTTCCCCCGGTGCTTCCAATCAGGCCTATTGATCCTGTTCGGTGAGCAGGTGCTGTTTCAGATAATGGAAGTGCAATGCGTGCGGCCTGTGATGCCATAAGAACCTATTTCACTCTTAGCTTTGCAGGTGCGTTCACTCTGGAGCAGCGACTGATGGTCCTTTACCCCCGGCTGTGCGCGGGTTAATGGTTTGAGTGGTTATTGAGCATTTTAGAAGTATAACCAAATTAAAAGTCTAATCAACTACAGAGTGGGTTTGACTCTGAGGGCTAGAGAACCCTTGGTTTGAGTGGTTATTGAGCATTTTGGAAGTATAACCAAATTAAAAGTCTAATCAACTACAGAGTGGGTTTGACTCTGAGGGCTAGAGAACCCTTATTGGAAGAATAATAACTTGAAGAACCCAATTCCAGTCTGGGTACCTTGGGGTGGTCAAACCTAGCTGTTTAGTATCTGGATTCATCTATAAATATATACATGCTTAAATCAATATGCAATGCGTGCTCCACATTTGCAGCTAATGTGAACCATGTTACACTGCATTCATCTTAAGTACAGAGTAAGAGACATTTTTCAAAACATCTACTCATTTTAGCTCATTGTAGTTGTTTTTTTCATGTAGTAGACAAAAAGACCTTGTTTTACAGTCTTCAACGTTGCCAACGTAGTCTGCTTTCCTATGTTAACTCCGTAGCATCCATAGCCCCCACAGAGTAGGTATGCTAAAGGTAGCGTTTTTATTACACGAGCGATAAATAAAAATGCTTTTTTTAGGGGGTAAATATACCTAGATAGTATACCTATTATATAGTATATTCTATACTATATAATATACAGAACTGCTTATAACTATCTATGCTATATGTAATGTTTACATTTACCACTTATTGACCTTTAACCCTTTCTTTTTTCTAAAAATCAATGGCCTAATGTATTTTGTTTTGGCTTTAAAAGCTGATCAATTTAAAGCCAAATACGTTTAGCTTTTAAAGCCAAAAGACTTTTGGCTTTCAAAGCTGATCAGTTTAATAATTCAAATACAAATGAAAAGGATTGTGTTACAAAGTCTGCAACAGCTGTTTTTTCCCACTTAAAATGGCCATATTGTTCCACTTGTTGGATTAAATTCTAGAACAGACACCTCCCCCCTGTCTCCAATTAATCCCAGAATGCCAGTCACTGGCAGCCCTGATCATGCTGCCTTTCCTCCACTTCTCTGGGGTTCTCACCTGTCCATGCATAAAAATGGATTTCAAATTGGATGGGATCACAATAAACCAGGCTCAACCAGAATGAATTTATTCAGGGAATGGAAGAAAACAATCACACTCAGATTTGAATGACCTTTTCTCAGCAAGTTTTGCACCTGCCGCAACACTGGCCTTGATGGTGTATTTTTTTCCCGTCGCACTTCCAGACTTGTTCATGTCTCCTCACAGGAGACGAGCACAGGGGAAAACAGCAGCAGGTCTCTTGATCCCCTGTGCCCATTGCTGAAGGACCTTTGTTGTGAATGCTTGGGGTCTCACTGGGTTTAAACATGTGTGATTGCCATTAGTCAAGGGTGTTATGGGCTGAGGCAGATTGAATAATGAACAATGGATCATTGGAGTGTGTTTGTGAGTGTGTGTGTGTGTGTGTGGGTGTGTGTGCATACATGGTCTGATGCAAAGACAAGCAAGTACTGTCTGTTTTGCTCTGTCTGAGATACATCTGAAACCTTGAGAGATATTTAGAAGTATTTGCCACGATCACTTGTCTAAACTGCTCATCTAGAAGTCAGGGAAGGGGGGGTTGGAATCTGCAGCCACTGTCCTGTAGATGTTTTTATTTTTCTCTCCAGCCTCAATGCCGCATCAGATGTTGACCATGTTTGGCAGCAGGCGTGTACAGCATATATAACATTTCCATTTAATAACTCAAGCAGGCCTAAGTAACTTCAACATTGCATGCCAAAAAAATATTTCCCTTACATTGCTTAAATCGGACCTTTCAATTTAGAAATTGTTCCGGCTTATTTGTAACTCACTTTTTTAAGGACCAGCTGCTACCCGCAGTGGTACATTCCTCTCCGTGTCTCCGAGAAACAAAGAGAGGATGTACAGTATCTGCACTATGCAGAGCATGACTACATGTTCTCAGATAAAACCTGCCCAGAAGCCTGTCTACATATATATGAACCTGCAGGTGTCGACTGTCTGTAAACTGGAGGCTCAGAGTCTATCAGCGTCTCAGGCGCTTTATCTCAAACTTTTCAGATGCTCTTTCTTATCTTTTTTTTTGTGTCGGTGAGCTCTTGAGTTCAGCTGCTGTGGTTGCTTTCTGTAATATTGTTCTCATGTGTTATGGCCTCCTCATAAAACTACAACATAAATTATTACAAGAGAGAACTATTTATTAGAGGAGAATGGATAGGAATATGGGTGGGTGGGTGGTAGTAGCCTAGTGGGTAAGACACTCGCCCATGAACCAGAAGACTCAGGTTCAAACCCCACTTACCACCATTGTGTCCCTGAGCAAGTCACTTAACCCTGAGTGACTCCAGGGGGACTGTCCCTGTAACTACTGATTCGAAGGCGCTCTGAATAAGGGCGTCTGATAAATGCTGTAAATGAAGGTACATTCATGCATGCAGCAAACACAGATGAACTATGTATATATGGTCATATAAATATGAACTGCAATGTATGATGGACAACGTTTTAATGTATTGGGGTTCTTGAACGGCACAAAAACACAACTTAATCTGGTCAATGGTTAATGCATGCAGTCTAAAACCTCCAAAATCCCAAGATGGTCATGGTTCAAACATTCATTCCTTTGCCTGTACTACCAGTTTTATTTTCACTTCAAACTTAACAGATACCCAGTTTCCACCACACTCATGCTGGAAATGGTGATGGTGCCAGGAATTGACGTGTGCTGAAGTTGGGAACCAGTGAGAACTGACATGCATTTCCACAGCTTCTTGAAATATAGTTCTCTGCAAGTTTTTTCTCCTCCATTTAGTGAATTAATCACTGATGTCGACCAGTAATCATAGCTCTTTTATTCTCTACCCACCTTTGTTTGAATTGATGCCTTATGTTTAGGACATCTAGTACTGATGGTGGCACTATGGCAATGTTCTTCTACACATTGAAAGCCATTTATTTTACTCATACAGGCTGCAGAAAAACATTTTAATGTCCGTGTTTTATACACCTGTGAATAGAGTCCAGCTCTGCAGAGCTCTGTTGTTTATAACCGCATCAAATTTATAGTGGTCAAAATTGAAAGAGAAATACATATAGGACAAAGGTTCCCATGACAAATTTCACTACACGTTTGTGTCCGGGAAACGTATTACATTTAAGATACACATTTGGGAACAAGTTTCTGCATCAATGAGGTGCGAGAGGGTTTCTGGGAGGTGAGATTTTTTGAAGCTCCTGTAGGCCAAAGTTGCCATGCCTGCCTGTGTTATGGGAAAGGACATAGGCTCCCCCAGGAGCTGACCTGGGAGACTGGCCATCGTTCGCCACACTGGGGACATGAATGACTGCAGAGGGGCATCTGCTGCCACACAGCAGGCAAACAGGGGCAACCTTTCTACCAGGAAACCTCAGTCGCTCGGAGAGGTGGAGAACAGACCTTGTTTTTGTTCGTGATTAAGTGCTGCACTGATGTCTCTGTCCCTCTGGGTAGATTCATCACATACAGTGCAGTGAATTGTTTTAGGCCTCATTCTGTAGGTGTGTGTCCTGTTTCCTTCATGGAAGAAGATTCTGCTGACATACATTGCCCCCTCGCCTGGACTTACTGTGGGTGGCATTTCGCAGTGAAACAGAAGATCAGGCAGAATTAAACAATGCCCCTAATATATGCCCCTAAAAGGAAAGAGCAGTAAGAGTCATTTTTACAAAGATGAAAGTTTTTTTTCAACATAAAAATGATCTTGATCACAACATCACAACATCAGAATGCAAAAAAATAAGAAAATATGCACATTTTTGTAAACACATACGCAAGAATGAGACCAAGCGTCCAAACATATACTGTGGGGCAAATGCATATTTGGCAGCCACCAATTGTGCAAGTTGTCCTTCTTAAAAAGTTGAGAGAATTCTGTAATTTTCATCATTAGTTTGTGAGAGACAGAATGTAAAATGTATCCAGGAAATGACACTGTAGGATTTTTAAGAATTTATTTGTATAATGTTGCAGAAAATGAGTATTTGGTCAATAGTAAAAATAGCCGATCCTCTATTAGATTGAGGTCTGGAGACTGGCTAGGCCACTCCAGAACCTTGTAATGCTTTTTACGTAGAAATCCATTCGTTGCTGGGGCAGTGTGTCTGGGATCGTTGTCAAGCTGGAAGATTCAGCCATGTTTCATCTTCAATACTGTCACTGATGGAAGGAGGTTTTTGCCCAAAACCTTACAATACATGGACCCATTCATCAGTCGTCCTGTCCACTTTCCAGGAAGTACCCCATTGCTTCACAATGGGTTTGGTGTTCTTGGGATGCATTCTTCCCCCTCCAAACACGAGTCTTTGGCAAACTTTAGACGGGCCTGGACATTTGCTGCCTTAAACAGGGGGACCTTTAGAGCACTGCAGGATTTTAATCCATGACGACAAAGTTGTCCGTGAAGGAAAAGGTTACTAATAATAACCTTTGTTATGGTTGTCCCAGCTCTCTTCAGGTTATTGACCAGTTTCCCTTGTGTAGTTCTGGACTGTTTCCTTACCATTCTCACAAAAGGAGTCGTCTGCTTTTACCCTTGGTGAGAAGTGGGCAGCCATGAGAGGCATGTGTGGGGACCAAGCTCAACAGCTCTGACAGTTTGAAGGTTTGGAGAGGTGTCTTTTATACAGATAATGAGATCAAACAGGTGCCATTAATACGGGTAAAGAGTAAAGGGTAGATGAGCTTTTTAAAGAAGAAGTAATAGGTCTATGAGGCACAGAATTCCTACTTGTTTGTAGGTGCTAAATACTTATTTTCTGCACCGTATACAAATAAATTCTTTAAAAATCATATAATGTGATTTCATTGTAACTCTCACAGTTGAAGTGTACTTATGATGAAAATTACAGACCCCTCTCATATTTTTAAGTGGGACAACTTGCACAATAGGTGCCTGCCAAATGTTAGTTTTACCCCACTGTATAGGTAAGTATGGACATAAGGCACAACAAAAGAACACACAAAAAAGCACAAAAACAAACAAAAAAAAAAGTTCAGTGTCAATGGTTCAGTAGCGGCCCCTTGTGACCTTGTCCTGCCAGGACAGGACATGAAACTGACGCCAGCTTGACTTGAACAAATTCAATTTTAAAACATGTCATAAAAACTTCAGTGGCTTAAACAAGGCGAAAGTCATCCATCTTTTTCGCAGAATGCTATGACTTTATTATGCATTATTGTGCAGTTTATGCATTTGATGTTGACAGAAAGCAGCAAACATTTTATGTGCAGCCCACAGTGGCTGATAGTTCCAGCCTGGAACAGCAGGGCTGTGAACAGTAATCTGACATTGTGTGGGTCTGAGGTGGGGACGCCAGGGCTGAATACTGACATTAAACCGCTTCATTAGCCTCGGCAACGGGTCCGGCGAGTGTGGCCCAAACGCCCCCCTGCACATTTGCTCCCTTTAATTACAGCGAAAACGCGTTGTTGTGCCACTGCCACCACAGGCGAATTTACAGTTAATCTTTGACAGGGAAAATTAAACCACTGCCTTTGACACTAACGAAGCAACGGCTTGGGCTATTGTTGGAGTTACTGAGGGAAAAGAATGTAAGGGTGCATTTATTCACTTGTCTTTTTCTTTTTTCCTGGCCTACATTTTATATCATCCTGAGACAGAAAGTACTTGCCAGATCCTTGTGCAGCTTTTCCAATTATAAATGAATGTGATCCATATTTGTAGGTTTACCTCACTATTGCCTTAACATTATATACTCTTATATCTTATGTTGCACTGGTTCTATCAGGGGCATGTACGTGTCAGCGGGGTATCCCAGTGGGTTCCGTTCATCCCAGTTCTGAGACGATTAAACAGTCTTCCAGACTCCTATCACAGCATGTGAGTGTGATGGAAATTCCTGAGAAAGATAACACTTTTTTTCTAGCCTCTGACTGAATTCCAAATGCGATGCAAAAAAAAAGGTGAAGCCCTCTGTTAGCATATGAGAACTGAACAAAAAAAGATTCACTCAGGCTCTGCAGTATTGCACAATTATACTAATAATCTGCAATAGTTTCTCAATGTACATATTCTCAATACTCTCACTGTGTTATATTTTATTCTTTATATTTTCCAAATACAAGAAGCAGACCCATAATCGGAAGGTTCAAATCCCGAACCGCCAATGTGCCACCGAGGTCCCCTTGAGCAAGGTACCGTCCCCACACACTGCTCCCTGGGCGCCTGACATGGCAGCCCACTGCTCACCAAGGGTGATGGTTAAAAGCAGAGGACACATTTCGATATGTCACCGTGTGCTGTGCTTGATGTGCTTCACAATGACAATCACTTCACTTTCACCTAACGTAGGTGTGGGGCCATTCAAACCCGGCATTGACGACTTGTTTGATGTTGTTGTTGCTAGGATTGTGTTAGACAGCAAATGAAGATGACGCATGCAGCTCTGATAGCACATCATGGTTGATGTCTGTAATAAACCATCACAGGAAGTGCTTGTACCTTGCAATTACATCAACTGCTTGCATATACGGTACATGCAAGACAACGAGCAGATCGATGCCTGCACATGTGAAGTGAAACCACCGCACCTGGCTGAGGGTGAGACCCCAGGGCCACTCCTCACATTGGCCTTTAGAGGGCAGTGTAGCCCCTGTGTATTGAGATTGGATCTGAAATGAGTGAGCATTGCGGGGGGTTCTATCACAGCCGCTTGAGAGCCACTGCCGCCTCCATTAATTAACCAGCTTCACATGGTTTCGGATCACATGTTGCACCTCAGATGGCCACCTTGATATTGCTGCATTTGCTGCACCCTCAACTGGAGAAGTGGAACAAAATATTGTGCTTTCTGGTGATTTTATTTTTCTGTTATTAGTGCATATGTAAATCAGCTGGAAAATGTTTACATTTATTTGTACAGCTACATGTTAGTTCAGAGATGGAAAAAGAAATGCTCACATTTGATCAGTCTGACCATAATAAATGATGGAAACCAGGTTCTGCAGAACGTCTGGTCAGCTTGCAAATCAAACACACGTGTACCCACCCACCCAGCTCCCCAAAGGGGAACAAAAGGGCGACTAAGATTAAAAAGACTTGTGTGCCGATGATGAGAGTGGAGGATTGCTGATAGGATGGAGGTCGCAGCACACATCGGTGTCCCCAGTGATGGGTCTGATAACACTCACATCAATCCACAGTCACAAATACTCTCTGCTGCTGCCGATGATGACTCTGCTGCCAGAGACTAAGGCTCATCTCTGGTGAAGACACACACACACACACACACACACACACACACTGAGACACAGCGTGCGTACATGCCAGTAATTACAGTAAGCCCCCAGTTTGATCGCCCTGCTTGGTAGTCTTGCCATGTGTTCCACAGAGGCTGGCTGAGCAGACCCATCTCTCCTCTCTCCACAGAGGGAGGTCTACTCCCTGTCGGCTGCTCCCGTTACGACCTCGCTTCTTTAAAAGCCATCACTGCCTGGAAAGTGCATATTAATGAGGTAAAATGGCCCTCTGTGGGTGAATATATCGGCATGAAGACCCTAACTGCAACTGTAATTCATCAGCCTTGCAAATGCACAGACTAGTTTCTGTGTTAAGATCTTAAATGGATTTGATTGAAGAAGCCTTTCATGCACACAGTCTGTACCCTCCACCCTCCTCCTGTTTTTCTCTTCTCACTCTAATGGGATTCTTCGGAACCTGTTGGTTAATTGACTGTTCGTCTTGTTACTCAATTCTCACCGCTTGAAATCTCCATTTTCCTATCTAACGATGATCCCTTTTACATTTGAACATGACAGGGCATAGTGGGGCAGCACACAAGCACACACCACCAAGAAAGGAGGGCTTGTGTATCTCAACAGAGGAGCAAGTGGCGCAGGTTGGGGAATGAAACGGGTGGGGAGGCTCGGTAGATTAAAGGAATGAAGGGGAGTTATGTAGCTACGGGCAATCAGCTACTCACTCCTTCCAAAAGGCTTCGACTCTTGTCCTTTTCGGAAGACACACACACACACACACGCCGCTCTTGGAGCACACACCGGGTGACGCGACTTGTTACACTGACCCCAGTTAGTTGTGCCATTATTCTGTGGAGGCCAGAGCAAGGCTAAGGTCCAGTGACTGGCACTGTTGTCGCTGAAACCGGGCCAGGCGGACGCACTGTGCCCTTGACATGTTTGTAACATGATATTCACTCATATGATTGGAGCTGAGTGGCGTGGCGAGGCGGCGCTGCACTCTGTGCTGGTGAAAGAAATACATTCTCTATACCGCTACTGACTGCTGCTGCCATGTAAACGCATCTCACAATCTGATAGGTTAGGCTTTGAAGATTTAGTATCATGAAATGTTTACCTTTTAACCAACAGGAAACATTGGCTTTTAATCAACGAGACATATTTTATTCAATTTCTGTCTTGCGATTCCATAATTCTATACTGCAAGAGAGGAAATTCTTCAATCGAAATGTCACAACATTGCAATTTAGAAGGAATGTCAAATTAGTGTAATTACACCTAATTAAGCGTGTTGTCTGCTTTTAAGAAATAAAAACATCCTGAAAAATCTACATTTCATGCTTTTGCATTGGTTTGTTGACTCAACTGAAAGTAACTGGAAAGTCAATTGAAGGGTAATGATAGATGTGAATTGCTATAATATAAAACATATTAAAATATAAATTGAACGTAAATAATTTTCCCACTTTATGCACTAATCATGCGGTCATTGAAAATGATCTAATTTTGACTTTCTCACTTCCAAGGATCATCAAGTACATTTCAACAGATGCTTATGTAAATAGCAGACAAATGCACCAAATACAAAAAAGGTGTATTTATATGTATATTGAAGAATATACATGGTTGAATTTAGGATCAAAGATATGTTAAATTGTTTTATTTTTTAATCAGAACCCCCAACCATGGTTTTATATATATAGTTTTCAATGAGACTGCAAAAATATATATATATATATACATGGCAGTGTGATGGCTGGGTAATAATTTATTGAGTGACAGCAGTGCATTCTGGTTATCTAGATCCAGGGCTCTGTGGGCCTAGTTCTGGAGATCCTCATGACGGATGGATGGGTTCTGTGAAATATTAAGTTCTGCTTGTACCGAACCATGTTCCCTTTGCTTGGAGTTCTGTGATGATATTGTTTTAGTGAACCCTCTTTCTCGCTCATACGTACGTGCAATCCTGCTTTCTCCTTCTGCTGTTATATTTATACTTTCATGTCACCTCTGTAGGCACACTTAGCCGGGAGTGGAGAGGTAGAGTTAAAATTTTAATTGTCCCGCGCATCTTGAAATCCCTCATGTTGAACACACCGGACTGCAGGTCTCATTCTTTTACTCTAGAAACAGAAAGAGAAAGAAAAACGCCTGTAACAAATTAACATGGAACCTGCAGTGTCATTCTCCAGAGCGGTGAAGGTATTTAAATCAGCGCCCCATGCTTCGGGCTGAGCAGCGGCATGGAATGTCTTCATAACCACTTCCACTCCCTCTAATAGTGATGTGCAGGATCCGGGGAACAAAAGAACAAGGAGAACACGGAGAGGAGGAGGAGGAGGAAAGAGGAAGAGCGATGGCCTTTTGTGGAGAGGAGATTTAAGCAGCTGGATGTCAGGTGCAGTGGGAGGAAGGATGTGCCGCCTGTCAGACTTTGAAAAGCGAACAAGAGCCGGTGGAGCTAAAGCCTCTCCTCCTGCCACTGCGTTGTAATTACATTTGGCTCCAGAGCCCGACGGCCAGGTCAGCGCTACTCGCGGCTACTTTGCCCGCTTTTGACAAATAAAGCAAACTCGAATGGTCCGGCTTCTGGCAGTACGCATTGTTCGCGTTCACTTCGGTACAGAAAAAAGGAGTTGGATTAAGACTATTCTATGTAATCACGCTGAGAAAATGACAATTTATGTTTTATATACATATATGAGTGTAATTACTATGAAAATAAGCCAGCGGGCAAATATAATTTGCTTCTGTTCCATGATTCATTTTGGTCAGTCTTAATTAGACACGTCCTTTTCAAGGACTGTGTATATGCAAAATAAATGTGGTGTGTGCTAATGCTGCTATAATGATTAGTAAAAACATCCAAAAAATTGTGCATTACTTTCATCAGGGCCATAACTAGATTTCAGAGTAATTTGCATGAATATCTCCATAGGTCCAAAAGTGCACAGTGTTAGTATAAAGAATGTACACAAGGAACACAAACACATCAGCAGTCTCAAACAGAGGAGCATGACGTTGCATATGAAATATGGTATGAGGCCTCCAGTGTCCCGTTCGACCCTGGACGACATGGACTACAGCCGCATAATGTAAAATGCAAACCGGAAGACTTCAATCCAGAGTAATTCCAGGAAATCCAGCCTGGCTGGCTGGAATGGGTGCTGGGGACATGAGTTGTGTCGCACTTCAAAATGAATATATGTGCTGCCATGCAAGCACCTCCCACTTCCCAGTCTATTGTGGCCTGAACATTGCAGTGTTGATGTGGACCTTTTTTATTTCATCTAGTTGAGAAGGGTCAGCAACGCATATAGTTTTTACAAAAAGAAAGCATATATTCAACAGGTCTACATCATGCCTCTTATACATCCATTCACACAAAATGTCAAAGACATTAGCAAATTAGTGTCACATGATTCCATCCATGTGACCGGGAGCAACACGGAGATGAGGTAACATGACTCCTATAAATTGGCAAGATGGCCACTGCCAGCTGCTCATTCATTGATTGGCCACTCTTCCCTCTCATCCTGTCCCTTCCCCGATTCAACCTAGAATGCGAATGACAACATCCATTTGGTGTTGTGGCTCATATTCGCATATTAAAGCAGAGGAAACTTACCTGCCTCCTTGCATCCAGTCGCCCCGGGGTTTGTCGTTTCTCGAACCACACGCTCACGTTCTGGTACCGTGACAATTAGTCAATATCAGCAAATATTAATGCAGTTTAAGAGCTACATACTTGTAAATGAGCATCATTTCACTTTTTAATCTATGTGTCAGGTTTAGAGTCTCTTTTTTTAATTTAAACACACTTTAGTCTCTTGCCATTTCCTTTTGCCTTTAACTTCTTCTGCCGATGAAAGAGTCTCATCAAAGAGTCGTATTTTCAAAGCGCTGTAAGGGTCGCAGAAAGTAGAGCTTGTTCACTCATGTCAGGTCAAGTATGTCCTCAAGAGAAACTTTAATAAATAGATAAACACGAGAAAGAAGTGCCAGCTAATTTTCTGTGTCTTGAATAGGAGAAAATTATTACACTTTTTGTTGGTGTTTAATTATTTCTGTCACCCAGAAGACATCTTTAATTAAGTCTTTCTAAACATAATGGATGATTGACAGCTTTCCTGCACCATTCTTCCTCATTCTGGACAATGTAATCTGCATCAAGTCAACAAGTCTGATGAGCAATGTAGCCCAAGCAGTGTTGCCAGATACCAGATTTCTTCAGACCAAAAAAAGTCCAAAAGACAAATAAATTCTTAAATCCTTTATTAGGCTTTTACGTACTACTACAACAATATTCGGATGTGGGTTCTTCAATACCTAATCTTGACAATTTTCCTTAATTATCAAATACAAAACTACCCAATCTGGCAACACTAAATTCAACTTTCTGATTGTGGGATCCTGTCTCCATCCTCCTGTGTTTACTTCTGGATTCTGTCACTAAAATAAATCCTGCAGTCTTTATTAATCATCGCTTGTGAATCTGATATTCCTGAATATACCCAAAGCACACATACATATATATGCATAAAAGTGTCTCACTGCTTCATCTTTTCAAGTAATATTATTATTGCCATTTCACCATGAATGCTTGGCTGGAAACACTGAAACTTTTATATGCTTATGGTGTGCATGCAGCAAAACCTCACCGCAGCCTGCAACACTGCAGTGGTTCCTGCTACATAATGACAGCTACACTATTAATCACAAGCAGCGAAGCACAAGGACCTTTCACACTGCCTCTTCACAGCGCTCCGGCAGGGAACTTGATGGAGTATCCCAGATATACCACAGTGGATTTGGATGAATACGAATGTGTGTGTACCTGTGTGTGCCTGTGTGCCCTGGCGTAAATGTTTTACTGCAACAGAAGTTTTGGAGCTTTGGGTGGAGTTTTCAATAATGTGGGTGAAATAGATACAGCTCTAAATGAATATATTAATTAACATACATTAATGCTGGATTACAATACTGTGAGGCACATTTGAAGCATAATTGATTTTTTTCCCAGTTTTTGGAATTCATCCCATACACTTGTCAATATTTCAGGCACCTGAAGACAGATTTCTATTGCATTAAAGGAAGTGTGTGGGTCCAGTAAAACCGTAAGGGGGCTCTTAATCAAGCCACTGTGCTAATGCATTCAGCAAAGTGTGTATTGAAGACTGAAAAGAGAAATAAATCAATGACAAAATCTGGATTTACTCCAAGCAGTGATTTTGTGGTTTTGTGGAGCACTGAGGATCATGCAAGGGAGGTTGTTAGAGTGGGATAAACAGTGCTTTAATGCATGTTTGCAGCTGCATGGCTTGGTGTGCTAAAAACAAATGGTACAAACATCTGGCAAAAACTTACCAGAAGGCAAAGGCAAAAAGAAAACTGGATCAATACACAAAGCTATGATCAACACATTTAGAAATAACTTAATTACAGAAAAAAACAAAAACATGTAATGGTGGTTTTACTGATTCAGTTTTATGCCTGTGTTGCTGAATTTGATGTGATATACTAATTCATATGGTGTACATGTGTTTACTAGTGTGTATCATATACTGTAAAAAGTGTTTGATTCCTACAGATATTTTAAGATCTTAGTTTATTTTGCATCCTTTTGATTGTCCATTTATACACGGCCTGTACTTTGTTGTTTTTGATCCTCTTTGAGTATTATGTCCATCAGTCTACGTACATGAAGTGATTGTCATTGTGATATACTGTAGCACAACGGTGCACACAACGAAATGTGTCATTTGCTTTTAACCTTTGCTTTGCTCATCACCCTTGGTCAGCAGTGGGCAGCCATGACAGGCACCCGGGGAACAGTGTGTGGGGACGCTGCTTTGCTCAGTGGCACCTCAGTGGCACCTTGGCTTATCGGGATTCAAACCAGCAACTTTCTGATTACGGGGCCGCTTCCTTAACCGCTATACTGTTACAGCCGGTAAGGAAACAGACCCACAATCAGAAAGTTGGCAGATTATTATTATTTATTATTAATAAATCTGCAAAAATGTCAACAATTCTGTGTTTTTCTGTCATTCCACTGCTTGAAGCTAAATTACGTTTAGCTAACCTCTGCTTGTACAGCATCCCCATAGTTTTCCAGCCTTGTTTTGGACTTGGATAGAGTCTTCAGGGTGTTGACTTATGAATTTTATCTTGGATTTTTTTCTTGGAAAATCCATACACCATCCTGTTTGCCTTTTTAACTGCATCTCCAACTGCACTTTCCCCCGTGATATGCACGCCAAGATCATTCTCATTATCAGCTGCCTTAGTTTCAGCAGAACCAATAAAATATCAGAATTCATATTTTTGCTCCCTGCATGGATCACCTTACAGTTCTCTGCATTGAATGCCATCTGCCAGTTATCAACCCAGACCTTTAATAAAATTTGCTTGAAATCACGTACCTTATAGATAGATAAAGCCCCTAAAAGCCCATAATAGTGCCCTAAAAGAGTAATTATATTAAAATGCAATGATCATAGTAATCATGATAGAACATATCTTATTTCTCTTCCTGAATACCATCAGCAAAACATAGCTTGTAAGCCATATATATGCATTCTCTATTTTTCGTCTAATGCCTTCTGTTGGTTTTCATAGTTTCTGACATTATTGCTTTGTGCACATGCTTTGAAGGCTCCAGCTCTCTGTGGTTTACAAGGAGCTGTTCCTAGACCGTTTTGATCTGATCTCAGTGTTTTGACCTGCAGCCTGTACTAAGTCAGAAATTCATACTTACAGTTGAACAATCCCACGAGGAAGCATTGTACGGTACAGCTGTTGGGCAATTTCTGTCCTTCAGACCATAAATCACTATTAGGCTAAATAAGGAGACAGTGCAGTGCGTAGGCCATAGTGAACCCGTGGACCTCTGCAGCTTGGTATTAATTCTGTTCGTGTCTGAGTACCTCCAAATGGATTTAGATTTTTTTAAAATTTCAGCGCTTGACTTTTCAAAGGTCTGCTGCTGTCATCAAATTAGAGGTTAAAATTATAGCCTGCTGCTATCGGCCCTTTTTATTCATGAAAAAAATGATCATGCATCATTTAGGTGCTGCCTTGAAAATGAATTTTTATTTTCTCTACCATTTGCCTTGCCTGTCTTCTGCTCCTTTTTATTTTTCACAAATGATGCAGAAGTGGCAGAGGTCTCCTCTTAATTAGCAGGTTGAAGTGGGCCGACCAGGCATCAAAGAGCGGCTTCAGTCATCTGATCCGCATTTGGACACAATCATTCCTGAGGGGTGTAATGTTGCATCAGCAAGAACTGTGCCACATGGTGGCCATCGTGAAGGCTGGAGACCAAGGTCGGAGCAATCCAAGTTGTCTTACTGGGCCTACGGCTACACTTCACCAGTCTTCTCAGACTCTGTACACGATCCTGCACTTTCTTGTGAATGAGAGTGCAATTTAAAAAAATGCTCTATGCAGCACTGTAACATTAAACTGGGCATGAAAACTGTCTGTATCCAAAGTGGTAGCATTAATTATGTGCTTCCACTTCAAAGTGGGCACAAAGTGCTTTAAATCACAGTTTAAAGTGCTGCAGCGCAGTGAACATTGAGCAGAATTGTGAAAGTGCTGAGACAGTTTTGTTTCAGGGATTATTTAATGCGATAATAATATTCTTCAAAGGAGTCATACAATTTTTTCCCCTGACTAGCACGTAGTGGTGGGATCCTGTTCAAACAACAGAGAAGGTCACGTTTGCAAACCGTCCTGTCTCTGGGTGCAGGAGGGCGTGCTTTGAATCCCGTCCCTCAGACGATCTGTCTGGATGTGTATTATACATAAATCATAAGAATGCTGCTGTGTGGTTTTAATAAGCATTTGATAATGAAGAGCGTCACAGTGGGACACCAAACACACACGGCTGTGCAGGCCACCAAGAAGAGCTGTGCCTGTCACTCCTGATGGTGCCATTAAATCTGATGTTTTAGAGTCTGCAGCATGGGGGAATGTTAACGCACAGGGTTGCCGAATTGTTATGTGCCCCACGTGGCAGAAAACTTTGTCATTTATCTTTCCAAGGCATCTGGATGTGGTTGTATATAATCTTTGTGCCAATGATTATGACGCATCATTGCAGATAATAAGGCGATTTACCACGTATCATTATGCATGCACTTACAGCACTGACACAAACCAGTCACACGTCGTGATCTGACAAGAATGTGTACAAGGTGATGTGTGCACACACTGCTGCTGGCTGTTAATGGCGAGTGTCTGTCGAGATGTAGCAGACTGGATAACAGCGGCCTGCACCATAAGCATTTGATGACAGTTGGTTCGGCTTCATTATTTATTGCTTGCTATTAAAATATACAGCAAACAGCTGTTTATCACCCACCCATCACTGGCATCACTCAACTTGTTAAGGGTCTTTTTTTATTGGTTCTGGTGGAATCAGCTTTTTGGAACAAGGTCCCAATTTGTGTTTCAGTCAGCAATACCTATGAGGTGCAATACAGCTTTCTAGCCTTTAAGGGTGGGCGATATGCCACTAAAAGTTTCAATTCTCAATTTTTTATGAACAAGTATATTGTAATATTTATTGTAATGCTGTATAGTTCAGACACATATATGAATCACATTGACCAAAGTGTTGTACTAATATTTAGGCAGGGTAGCTATATAAAAATAAGGGATAATTTATATTGATTGTTTAATAACTGATGTGTATAGAGTGGATATCACAATATTAATTAATTTAATAATAGTGATGTATTTTCACAATCATTATATGATATTTTTATCAATATGTTGGGTTACAAGGCAGATTTGATCTTTGTCAGGTTAATTCCTAGTATCTGAGTATTTCAAAATATTATCACAGTCATTATGTTCTGAACTTCATATGAATATGAGAGCGTAAAATGTGAAATGATGTGATGTGAACATGATATTCCTGACAGTGGACAGTACATTCAACAACTGCAACAACCTGAATGGCATCGTTGTGATATTTGTTTCGTTAATTTTTTATTAAAGTTTATGCTTATGCTCAGTGTCTCCTTACTCCTCACTCACTCCTCTTCGGGTGAAGTCTGCTCCTTAAATCTGTTCCACCTCTTGCCTGAGAGTAATAAAATCGGCTATTGTTTTTCATTAATATTCAACACCCATGTGTGCACATCAGTGGCCTGTTTTCATTTTGATGGCCATCTTTGGTTAAAGGAGAGGAAATCTAAATTTGCTTGAATAAAAGAACACTGTGGGGTTATTTGCTCAGTGAGGAAGTGTTTAAGCTCGAGCTGCTGAGATGCATGACTGATGGACCACTATTAACTTCCATAACATCCACACATGCAGCACACCAACAAAGAGAAAATGTGCTCTGAAGTTCCGATCATGACTTCAGTTTAACAGCTGGTAAAAGAAGAAGGTTCTATTAGAGCGCAGCAAACAGTTTTGTTGCAAGAAAAACAAAAAAAAGTACATCACTTAGGACTGAATTGCTAGAGGTCTCAAGGGAATTGGGGATAGCGACAGTAATAACATAAAAATCCTTGAGAACTTACCTAACTCAGTTACAATCTAAGTCCCTCGAAGCACAGAGCAATAAGGCCCAGTTCATTCACAATATACACCAGCTAATCTATTCTTTTCTATTCCGTTTATAACGTATCCTTTAGTTATCTGCCTTGATGGGTGAAGTTCTTTTAGTTGGTCACACTGCAGTCAAACTGTCACGACTACGGACTTACGTGGGAAGGAAGCGCAGAGGTCTGACATGTTGGGAAGGGGTTTTATTCATAAATATAAAGAAATACAAATAAACAATGGCGCGGTGGCCGAAAACAATTTAACTTAAATAAGGAACTGAAACAAACCCGTAGGCGTGTGGCGATTGCCAGAACTCAAAACACATAACACTAAACCAGGTCCAGTTCGTGCAGAGAGTTCACGAAAATGCCAGCGACCCCGAACGGGCGGAAACTTCCGGCATTTATGGGGCGTCAGGATTGGATTCCGGTGTGGAGCCCAGCTGCAGGCAATCCTGACACAAACTCACATTTTTGCAAATGCAGTGATGTTATATGAAATAACTCAAACTAACATTGCTTCTATATACATTTATTTTGAACAAGGCAATGCTGTAAATCGTAATTTTCAAATGTTTACGCCACAACATTTTTTCATGGAAAAATGATGAAGAAAAAGTCAAGGCAATATTAAGTAAATATAGATACATTTATACACATATACAGGGATCATAAAGTTTGCATGTGTTCATCTAGCCACAATCTAGTTTATGAAGTCCTCAAAGGTTTTCAAATCACGCACAGCATGGGTAGATTACATAAAGTGGCAATTTTTTCTAGACTTGTTGTGAGTATTTCCAGAAAGGAAAGCAACACCCAGATTGGTTCTGCTGCTGCGGTCCTCGGTCCTCCGTCCACGTCCCTGAACGGGGCGGCCTGACTCTCAGTGGGCTGCGTGACCCACTTTCTCGTCGTCACCGCGCAGCCTTATCCTCGCGCCGCGCTCCGGTTCGTAATCAGCGCACCACTGCTTCAGCAGCAGCCTCTGGTTGTGGGCGCGGCTCGGGTGGCAGGATGAGGGGGGGTCTTAATCCTGCTTGTAAAAAGTGGTGACATTTCACTTCATCTCATCACACAGCAGCCTCCAGTGCAGCAGATATACACATGAATATGTAATATGGAAGTATTTCAATCGTCTTAAATCACACAGGTTGGTGCTACAGGCGTAATCCCTGCTTCGCAATATAAACACCGATAGTGAGTGTGTGTGGGGGTGGGATGTGTCTAGGGTTACTGCTGGATTCAGGGGCTACTCTGTATTATCAGGAAGTAGCTGTCTCAGTGAACGGTGCTCTTATGTTGAACTGGTCGTTTCAGATTCATTCAGGGCTGGTGGGAATTTCATTAGTCAGCAATCTGCACTCAAAGCTTGGATCGACTTCCAGTATTTCATTGGAAAAAGTCACGTGGTTGGGATCTGCAATTCCTTCTTAGGGAATTGCATTTTCAGCACCTATTTCAGCAATATATCTCTCCCACTCACTCGCTATCCTTAACCGTTAAGTCCTGTTACTCAGGGGCGATAACTCACCCAGAGCAGGGCACCAGCGTGAGGTCACGTCACTGTCCGCTCCACTACCCTGCAGCCCCAAGCAATAACTTTTTCAGAGATAATTCTTTTTTTGGGCCTTATAACATTTGTTTTTCCCCCAGTTTCTTAGGTAATTTAATTGCATCTGAGCACAGAAAATGTTTAGTTTTTTTTTTTACTCCACAACTACACATATACTCCAAGGACAGATCAACAGCTAGACACTAGACTCTATGCTGCAGGTGAGCTCCCTTTCTGAGTCTTGGATCCTCTCAAGGATCCTTTTTCCATTTTTGATCAGTTGCATTTGGCTTGCTCACTACAAGAGGTGAGCACTTATTTAAATACGCACTAACAGTGCTTTACAAATAACCATTGATTGATTGATTGATTGATGCTCATTTATCTGCTCTGCTATGAGAGGAAGCCTATACTAATTATTAGGAGCCTTTATTATGTATATATAAACATTATTTATATTATACATAGTTGTCGGGTGTGGAGCTAATCCAGATATCAGTGTGGCGTGAAAATCTCTCCCTTCGTTCACTCAGCCTCCCCCTACCTGCGCCCAGCATTCTGATGCCAGGCTCACAGACACAGTGCCTGCTGGAACTTGCTGTGACGATGCTACTGCACCACTACAGTGGCTTTCAAATGAAGGAATGAGAGAGAGGTGGCAGAACTGAGCTCATATGACATCAATGAAAGGAAACAAATTTTATTAAAATAAATCACAACATATTGTCAGTAAAATAATAAAAAAAAGTACCGCCTACAGTGTGTGTGCATTGTGTTCTAGAATGAGGCCACCTCTGTCTCGTTTTGACACTTTGGTTCCCCAGGAGGCAATAGCGAGTCACTGCAGCATCAAGTCTGCGCTTAGTCCCGCCTGAGAAGAAGACATAAACCTGCCCACAGAGTATTCTAATCTCCTGTCAGTAGGCCTGAAGGTAATTAAGAGTTAATCAGTGAACGGAGCAGAATTTGCTGTCAGAGATCTCCCTCGTGCGCCACACAAATTCCTCCACTTTATCTTTCCTGTCTATTACGATAAAACAAAATAAATGCCTACCAGTTAAATAAATCGGTCTACAGGGTAAACCTGTGTGGAAAACACAGACACTGGAGAATTATTGGCTGGTGGATTTACCAGCTATGTGCTCATTTCTGATTGTGTCTGATGCTGCACCATCTCAGACATGAAACATTAACTAGTTTTTGTTAGCCCATGGGCCAAATAGGAAAAAAACCCAAATTTTATAGGATCCTAAGTTACACTGGAATGTTATTTTTCCTTCAGTCACATCCTGGCTCTAGATTCACTATATCAGTATTCACTATATTCACTATATCAGCCACCTGTTCCTTTTGTTCCTGGCTTTGCCACATAACCTGCACAAAGTCACAGGTTCAATCCCCACTTACTACCATTGTGTTCCTGAGCAAGATGCTTAACCCTGAGTGTCTCCAGGGCGACTGTCCCTGAAACTCTGCCTATTTGAAACCCCTTGCAGGACAGTGGTGGCTTAGCGGTTAAGGAAGTGGCCCCATAATCAGAAGGTTGCCGGTTCGAATCCCGATCCGCCAAGGTGCCACTGAGCAAAGCACCGTCCCCACACACTGCTCCCCGGGCACATGTCATGGCTGCCCACTGCTCACCCAGGGTGATGGGTTAAAAGCAGAGGACACGTTTCGTTGTGTCACTTTGTGCTGTGCTGCTGTGTATTACAATCACTTCACTTTATTTGAATTATTTTACGAATTTTTGCTTTTATATAAGTGAAAGTGATTGTCATTGTGAAACACTGCAGCACACAGTGACACAACGAGCAGTGGTGCTTTGCTCAGTGGCACCTTGGTGGCTCAGGATTTGAACCGGCAACCTTCTAGGCCACCATTGCCCCAGCAGTGTAATGCTGTATCTGACATCTCTTTCCAAAATTCAGCCATGTTGGAGAATTCCAGACACTTTGATCCAGTCCCACAATGAGATTTCCCCAGGACGCGCCGTTTTGGTGTCTGTAGCTTTAAAAAATCGATCATTCTCTGAATGGCAAAGCAGAACAACCAAAGCACTCTTTACACTTATCGCCATTTCTAGCCACTGCAGGACCACAGACAGGCAAGGGAAACTCGTATTAATGTTATTCATGATCGGGGACCTTGCAGTGACATTCTTCAGCTCCATGTTGTCTGATATCTGAATTGCTGATATTGCAAAAGGAGGTATCACAAACCATTTCAGCTGAATTAAGTGGGGCAGTGGTGACCTAGCAGTTAAGGAAGCGGCCCTGTAATCAGAAGGTTCGAATCCTGATCTGCCAAGGTGCCACTGAGGCTCCACTGATCGAAGCCCCATCCCCACACACTGCTCCCCGGGCGCCTGTCATGGCTGCCCACTGCACACCAAGGGTGATGGGTTAAAAGCAGAGTGCACATTTTGTTGTGTGCTGCAGTGTTTCACGATGACAAGCACTTCACTTTCACTTCACTTCTAAATCTTTATTAGCTTAGAGCATTATGTTCAGCAACATGTGTTTCTTTTTTAGCACGTGGATGTGGATTTTTTACATTGCCCTTGGAGGAAACAAAATGCCACAGAATTCTTTAATTCAGATTGAAGATGTGGGTGACACACTGAAGTTGAGCCAGAACAGCTCTGGAAGTATAGAACAGTTTTCCCTCTTGTGAATAAACAACATATCCAGGGGTGTGTTTCTCCTTCATTCTCTCTGCTCCGGCATTATATTAGTCCTACACATATCTCATTCAGCACTAAGAAAAAATAAGCCAGAGTCAACTCGGTCACATTGAATCCTTAGCACTGGATTCACACTGAAAATACACAGTTTTGTGATTTTGTGTTTGGCACTTATTATTTCATAAAAAAAAATGACAGGAAAGCAAAATGAAAACAAAAGTGAGGCAAAGAGGCATAAAGAATCAGGTAGTTAAAATGGACATGAAAAAAAGGTATTTTTTATATTTTATATATATAATATATACTGCATCCTGGTAAAAAAAAAAAACATTCATGTCCCAATAGAGGTCTGGAGCCAAGTGGTTGGGGTTTCCTGGTTCAGTACACCGAATTTCTAGCCAGTAGACATTCTTCAACATATAGGTTAATATTGAGAATCTGGATGTTGCTTGAAGTATATGCTTAGCCGTCTGTCCGCATATTTTAGATTAATGAGCGTGATTAACTGCTGTACAGATGCGGCATCTATGACTGTCTCACAGCCCAGCTGCATTTTTCTCATTGGGAGTGGTGCTTCCGCTCTGCGGGCTGTTTGTATTTTGGGTGTAAGCTTGCTGTAAGTGAATTTGGTAGCAGCTCCCTTGGGCCAGTCTCCTGGCGTGCCTGTCATTCACCCAACTCCTCCACACTGCTCCTCTGCATGGCCTCTGCATGGAGCTGATGCCCTGGGGAGGTGCTGCAGGGATGGCCCAGCCTGCAGAGTGAAATGATGCAGACAGAGAGGAGATATATCTTCTCATTTTATGTGCTGGAAATGTGGCATTTTTTAACCATTTTTCTTTCTCTCTTTCATTTGTTAATTTCTGGAATGGGTGTTTTGGAATGCGTGTGTTTCCACTCACGTTCAGATTGCTGGAAGGCATGGGGTCTGTTTTTGTTTGGCCAGGCTGAGGTTTGTTCTGGCCAGAGTGTTAGAGCCATGCATCATCCTGCCACAGAAACCTGGTGCGGCTTTAGGCGCTTGCTAGGTAAGCGTGACTTCGAAGACGTCCCCGACAGCTGAGTTGTGCGCTTGCAAACCCTCAATTTTAATAGTAAAGTATCCCAAAAAAACAATGAGTTTGTGAAGGAAACTGAGTCTTTCTTTGAATGTACAGAACCATTTTCACATCAATTCTGCTTCTCTTTCAGCAATCAAGTGGCTTAAGCCCCATGATAAGATAAATAATCCTTTATTAGCCCCACAAGTGGGAAATTTACATTGTCATGGAAGAAAGTGGACAGTTCAAGATAAGAGCATAGACAATATGCTGACTGTATAATATAAAAGGTTAAATGTACAAATAATGAGTCTGGAAAAAAGTGGATGTGAGTTTTAAAAACAACAATGTACACATAAAGATATATTTGTGAATGTCTGTATAAGGAAAGAGCTGCTCAGTGTGGTCAGGTCTGCTGCATGGGGTGGGAGATGTTGTCCAGCAGGGATGACAGTTTAGCCACCTCCACTGGGTCCAGAGGAGCACGGGGCAGTGGTGGCCTAGCAGTTAAGGAATCAGAAGGAATCAGTGCCACCAAGGTGCCACTGAGGTGCCACTGAGCAAAGCACCATCCCCACACACTGCTCCCCGGGCGCCTGTCATGGCTGCCCACTGCACAGAGGATAGGGTAAAAGCAGAGAACACATTTCGTTGTGTGCACCATGTGCGGTGCTGCAGAGTTTCACAATGACATCCACTTCACTTTCATCTTTCATCAGAGGGCTTCATAGAACAGAGTTGGCCCTGGTCAGCCTGTTCAGTCTCTTTCTGTCTCCAGCAGAGATGATACCTCCCCAGCAGACCACACCATAAAAGATGACTGAGGCCACCACAGAGTCATAAAAGGTCTTCCAAGAGTGACCCCTTCATTCCAAAAGACCTGAGCCTCTGCAGCAGGAACAGCCTGCTGTGCCATACTCTGTACAGGCCACCAGAAATGTGAGTCCAGTCCAGATTATCATTCAGCTCTCCATGTCTCAATGTCCATACCCTGGATGTTGAGTGGTTACAGTGGAGGATGTTTGTGCCAACAGATAAGCTCCAGTGGGACTCCCTGGCAGCCATTTTTAGGACTACAACTTCTCTTGTGATGACACAGTGAAGAGAGACAGGGTTCTGTTTTCAGTGATGGAGACTGCATATCTCCTGGATCCCGTGGAGCAGGAAGGGTTAGAAGCTAGCCTCATCATACAAGGCTTTCATGATATCTTTGCAGCAACTGAAGTGAGCTCACCCCTGCTGAGAAATGCACCTCAAGCTGAGTCAAAAGACCAAAAAAATAAGCAAAGAGTGCCCACCCTCAAATAAAATGAACTCATCCACAGCTGATAACAAGGCACAAGAAGATTTTCCTTGCATGTCTGCCATTACAGGGACATAAATCACAGACGTGTCGTCATTTACGACGTGTAATTTTTGCCGCAATAAACAGCAAGACGGACTACCCTTGAGTAGGGTGATTAATGGGACAGGGATCAGCTCTTATAAAATAGACGCCGGTCTTGATATATTGAGAACAGATCTGTTTGAGTTGTCATAGCTAATGCAATGCCTCTTGGGTAGGGCTGGGGGAAGTGATGTATAGTTTTCGACAGCTTTAAAAAATCCTGTGTTTGTGGAGACCCTGCTCACCACCCATTCATACACGTCAGGCCCACTTTAACGCTTTGCACTCCTCCGACAATGGTGACAAATGCGACTGCACAACTCTGAACGCCATCTGCATCGTGGTCCTTTTTCAACACTTTGTTCTCATTAAGGGCAAAGAAAGCAGTTGGAAGGAAACAGCAGAAATTCAGCTAACAGAGCATTTCAAGTCATCAAAAATTTGTGTTGTTTTTCTATTTTTGAATGAAAAATTTAATCAAGCATATTGCCAGTTTTTAGAAAGTATTTTTGAATCAGGCTTGATCTCTCATGAAACCTTCAGAGAACTTCTAATTCCACCACTCAACACAAAATTATCCACTCTTCAGCAACTTTCAAAATAACTCTCCATTATGCAAATCACTTGAGCCCCCGGCTTCTGGGTAGCGTTTCACCATTCCCTCCTTCTGATGGCGCACCGCTAACCCGTTTGGGATTGGGAAAATGCACCAATCTATCTCCGGTGCTGAGTATTATCAAGCAGTACGGGATCAGGGCCTTGGGAGATTGGTTTGTGTGGGTCCATCTTGGTGAGTTGTGTTAATCTGGGCGCTGCCCCATCTCGCTCACGGCACATGGCACATGTTCTCCCCACTCACACCTACAGAGCTTTACAAACTGGTTAAACATGGCCGAAATTAGCATTGAGCAAACATGGCTATTTTGAGAGCAGTGCAGGGTGTGGGAATGGAGATTGTGCCTGGGGATGAACAGATGCTCTGGATCCTGTTTGGATATCACATGCAGTGTTTATTTCTCCATGCAGATGTGAAATTAAATGTCGTTGTACTTGGTGTGTTATTATTCATGCATTAAATTTACCGGTCTGCATGGCTTTGGTATTTTTCAAAGGAGTGCAAAAATTTCATGCTTCAGTTTGAACAAATGGCAAAACTCAAATATACATCTGAAGCAGGCAACTCTGTACCAGAAATGTTCATTTTTATTAGAATACAATGAAACGCTTTTTGAAATGACCAGCCTTCCTGCACTTCATTTATGGAGAGAAAATACACAATCTGTTACAAACATATAAACACATGGAGGGTTGCCATGGATGCAGCCCTTTTCTTTTCTCCATTGAGTTCTGCTCCTGCTTGTCTTCATATCAGTGCTGCCAGCAGCTCAGAGGTGCACACAGATACGGCCAACAAGTCATTAGAGATATAGCGGCGATTCAGGCCCCTGTGATACATTCATCTCCAGCCCAAGGCTACTTTGGCCCCCAGGTCCCTTGTGATGGGTGAAAAACCCCCAATGTGTGTCATCTCCGCTGACCTGAAAGGAAATAAAAAATTCTCCAGCCAGTCTGATTTTCCCTGTAACATACTTGGGATGTTACACAACAGTGGTAAAATCTTGCCATAGAGTACATTTCCCCCTTGTATTTTTGGTAGGATCACAGACCTTCTGAACATACTGCATGCAGAAGCCAGAGTAAGGTGAATTGTTTATACTTGGTGAGAAATTACCATTCAAAATATTAAGGGTTGTTTAGAAATAAAAAAAAAGAAAAGAAATAAGGACAATCAGAAATTGAACTGTGAACTGAATTTGCTACTTTAAGTGTTTTCAGTTTTAATACAAAACTGTTTTTTTATTAAATAATTAATAAAGCTTTTAAAGTTAAAGACTAATTACTTCTGAAAATCTACATGTATCTACATATATTCAGATATTCAAAGCTACAAATCATTTGCAATGTCTATGAATGTCTATGTCATGAAAAATGTCTAGAGAGAATTTTGTTACAGTATTTTGATGAACAAAAAGGTAAGTATTCTTAAACTTGTCAATATATAATGTCTATATATAAATTTGCCTCAGGAAAATGTATTATATAACACTGGTAAAGCGCTCAGCAGCTGGCAGTGGAGGGCAGGCTTTCCTGTCTGTCACGGACAACAACCTGAGGGAGGCTTACAGCAATACTGAGCTTTATTTGCATTGCTGAGAGGAAAAGATGTGCGAAAAGGGTGGGGATATTACTCTCATCAAGCACATGATGATGTGGAAAATACCACAGCATCTAAACTCTTCTCGTACAGATTCACCGGACTGAGATGTTCTTTTGCTTTTAATCCAGCCTAGACCTCTCCATCATTGGGCTTTGAGGTACTTTAATCCCAGCCTGTTAAATCATTTTGGACGCAGTGTTTCGTTCTGGATGGGTGTGTTTGTTTGCTGATGCAGCTTCAATAAAATTGTGAAGAGGCAAATGCTGGCTGGGTTCTTTACACAGTTGGATGGCTGTGGGAGTCTAGCCAGACAGAACCATATGAAGCCAGGTTGTACCAGTCAGTCCAAGACACTGTGTCCAGAAGTGAGTGTTGAGAAGAGTTTGTACTTTGGCACAGTAGAAACAGAACATAAACACAGAGGATATTGGCAAAAAAGAATATTCCTATAATAAGTCATACACTTAAAATACCATGCCTTTGCAATGTGAACAGAAAAGTATGTGCATGTGTATATTTTGTGTTTTGTGTAACATTCCAGAATACATCTTTAAAACTTAAACTGCACAAAACATTTTATATGTATACTTTATTGTATTTTAGGGACCTATCAGGTCCATTCAGGGAATTTTGTTATTTTTTTTATATCCACCAAACCATACAGGGTGTTTGGGTCAAGTAATTGCTGGGCATTTTATTGCTGTTCTGCAAAGGGGAATGATCTGGAACAGTTTCTGAGGTAATTGCATTGTTATAGTCAAAGCATGGTTACACCTATAATGCTTTTTAAAATCTACTTCTTAAATTTAACGAAATATGTTTTGACCCTTCCATAGATCTGTTACTATGAAAAGCATAAGCATATGCATTTCAAAATGTGGTTAGTAGGATAGTAATTACAAAAAACAAATGCATTTGATGTATAAGGATTATAAGGTTTTTGATTAAAAACTTGCTTTTCTTTCTTTCTCTCTGATATTTAAGCATCAGTAGCTTGTGAACTAACTTTATTTAGTATCCTTTACTTGAACGATTTTGTATTTGTAATTTATTACTGTAAGATATGAGCCAACCAAGATATGAGCAGAAACATAAAGTTTTTTGGATCTAAGGAGCAAGAACGTGACTAATTTTTGTAATTGGTTAATTGCTTCAGTTTCCTGGGATCTGGTGTGTCCAGATTGACCCTGTTCCACAGTGATGGGTGCATATACTGGATAAAGTTTCTCCACCAAGTGCCAGGATTGAACAGGTCGTAAATCTGTAAGCATGGCTCAAGAATAATGAGGCCACCGACCTTAACACCATTTAAACTCTTTTACACGTGTCACTGTACATCAACAGAACTAAAACATGGCTGTGGTCACTCACTAGGCCCACTGACGTTGAGCAAAATGCAACCTGCCTTGTAAGAGAGAGACTCCGCCGGCGCTCGATTGGTTTCCCATCCTGTGTAATTACAGCACTGTCTTATTTGGAAGTTTTTTCCTCAGGGAGAAAAGGGGGTGGGGGGTGGTGGGCAGAGACCAGCACCAGTCCTGTCGCCCACTCTGCTTCTGCTCTCGGGTGCCAGATTATAAGGCAGAGGTGGACTGAACTGCAGACGCTCGTATCCATAAACAAGATCCATTTTTCATTCAGGGGGTGAACGTAGGTTCAAAAGCACAACTCTGTGCATGAATGAAAAACCTGCAGTTGGGAAAATGGCACATGACATTGGTGTCACAACATAGACAGAGAAGGGGATCCAGGTGCGGCTGTGGTTTAAAATGACACGAAACCACAAAGAGAACAGATACAGGAACAGGAAGGGAGCATGGAGGTACTGGGAACAGCAGGGACGGGGGAACGAGGACAGACCTGACCTGAGGAGCGATAACGCTGTTAGGCTCTTTGGCTACACAGCAGAAGTGGCAAAATGGGGTCAGCGGTGCTAGACCAGACAAGAAAGGATGACAGGGGATGTCTTTATAACAGGTGGTGTACAGGTGAGGAGGATGGGCATGGCCATAGGCAAAAAACCCGGGGGGGGGGGCATGTCCTCGCTGAAATAAATGTCACCCCATAAAACACAAAATATTTTTTATTTGAGCAATATATTCATGTTTGTTGAACGCACAATGCAAGTTAAAAACACACTGTTTGAGAGTTATAACAAGTGAAAAATGAATAATCGTTAGTGGTTCAGTCCAACGATCTGTTTCTCCGCTGGGAGGGCGCTGCGAGGTGCAGAGCAGAGCAGAGCAGAGCGGCATGTATATAGTTTCCTGGTGAGTTTTTAATGCAGCAAGTCGTGTTTTAGTGCATTAAAACTGCTTATTGATCACTACACTTGTTCAACAGGCACAATACAGGACACGTAAAGCTTGTACTTTTTTTAAATGTCCCCCTCAGGAATTACTCCTAATGTTTACTGCCTAATGTCCCCCCAACAATGATGAGGGATTTTTGAGGTGACAGAGCGTGACAACTGGACCATGGGCTCTCCCGTTCTGTGAATAACTTTTACTGTAAATTGTAACCACAACAAGCAATTTTTGCATTCATCCCATTCCACAGCCTTCCAAAATAAAACGATATGCTCAAAGTTTTCAACACTTTACTCTTCCCCTACACACTTCTGTTCAAACAAATCATAAAGCCACACTAATGAATCTAAAGAGTAATTGTTCTGTATGCTTGGTCAATATTTGGACAATTGCTTACACTTGAATCTCATTTGATTAAGCAAAGTAATTATTCACATATAGCTTAAGGCATGCAGCTTGATGAATGTACGATGCACAATGCTCCATCACTGTTAGTAGTATTTAATCAAGCTACAGATAACTACCAAGAGGTTCCTTCTTGTTTTATCGTTTTATTTATACCAACCAGAGAACTCTTTTGAGCTTAATTTTGCAAACAAGTCGTGTGCTTGGCATGTAGTGCTGCATTTAGCGCCACAATACCTGTGGTGTAAGACATTAGCATTTAGCATAATATTTGTATATGAAAAGTGCTCATAAACGTTCATATCTAAATCAAAAGTTAAGTTTATTCTTTTTGTGTCCCTCAAACCTGCAGAATGAATATTTTAGCAGCCGGGAGAGATCCATGCTTTCAATTTCCCCTTATTTCACACCACTTCACCCTTGTGCTATTGGGGCTCAGCAGGCCACAACACGGTGCTGACACTCTCACACTTCGGTGAAACCGTGGCCCTCTGGAGAATGTCCTGGCGGTGAGCGGAGAGCTTCACAGACCAGCACATACTGAGCAGTGCAGCACTAAAGTCTTCGCTTTGCAGCTTTTGTCACTGTTTAATAATCTTCTCCCAGGGGCTGCTGAACTCCGCTGTGCTTTTCTGTCTTACTCTGATGTCCCTTCAGGTGCTTCTCCCCATGATGCAAGGGAGCGAAGGCACAGGACGATCTCACTAACAATGGCGAAAACATCATGGTCTATAAAGTTAGTTATTAATCAAGGGGCCAGACGGGGGGATATTTTGCAGATGCTACTTAAGACATTTGAGATGTAGATTAAAAAGATCTCAAACCACTGATAATCCACCTGATTTGGTATGTATGATCCTTAGACTACTATAACATATCAGGGAACATGTAGGATAGTGTATTAGGAGCAAAGAAGAAGGAGGAGTGGAGGACACTGGACACTTGAACATGAAATGTTGAGAGGAGTTTTAATTTGTCGAGAAAGAATGGTGTGTAAGAGGTGTTCCACTCAGTGGTGCAGTGGTTAGCAATGTTGAACCTTGTTTTGGACCATGTTGGCGTGGGTTGCTTCTGGGTTCTAATGGTGGGTTTCCTCCCACCCATGCACACTAGGTGGATTGCCAACTCTAAATATATTGTTGAGGAGTCTGCAAAAAAAAATGTGACAAAACCTGAAAAAGTTAAAAAACTATTCGCTGGCTGGACATGTCAAGGAAGGAGGACACATATGTAAAACGTCACAAGATGGATTTATTACATAGAGAACAAGACATGAACAGGGCAGCTTTATACATTTAATGGTAAATTCTGTGCATCAGTCCGAGACAAGGCACACTTTATAACTTTATTACGGGGAGGATTTCTTCTTTCACCCAAAATTGTATGATGAATATCAACGCAGAAATCAAGTAGGATAAGTTGGTAAGTGCCTACAGAATTCATGTGTGCTTGCCTCATGCATTAACATGGTTCAATGTCAGCACTGAAGTGCTGCGTTGACAGAGCATTCTCATGCAAACCCACGATGGATGGACAGATGTGGAAGAAAGGAGGGATAATCAATGCTCAATAGTAATAACAGTCTCCTTCTTCTGCCTTCTTCTATCCCTCTTTTTCATTCTGGCGCCGGCAATGACAAGCAATTGAGTCCAAGATACAGTGTTGGAGAGGGGCTGAGTAATTTCTCTCCTGTTCTCTTTGTTGTTTATGGCTGGGATTAATGTTGTAGCACAGAGCAGATTGCTTCAGGTCTGTATGGTGTAGGGACGCTTTAATTTGGTTGGAGAATTCCCCTGGAATTGCAGTGCTATGAATCTTTATTCCAGTCATCCTGCGTCCTCTGCACACTCACCTGCCGTTGCACCAGTGTGGAAGGAAATGTGGGGGAATCAGTTTTGAGAACAGGCTGATCTTTGATATTTAAGTAATATGAGGCACTATTTGCCAAAATGGTGCTATGTGCATTTTGCTTGTTCACTGGAGTAAGGTCAAAGTCGTCTTCAGAAATGACATAAAGAAATAGATGAAAAAGAAAGAAACACTTAAATTAATGATGTATGTGCATGTTGATGGCACAGGTTTAAAACATCCAGAAGGAGGAAATATTGTGCATGAGCATTTAAAACCATTTATTAAACCTGATGTTCTAGGCGACAGAAATAATTACACACCAACAAAAAGGGCACCTATCACCTCTTCTGCGAGACACAGATAAATTCCAAGCGATTCTTTCTTCTTTCTATTTAGTTATCTTTCTAAATCCTGAGGATGCTTTGACCTTTCACTAGTAAACAAGAGCTTAGCGCCTGACTTAAGCATTCAGCTGAATTATTTATTGTGTTTTTGGAGTAGATTTTGGTGAACATCTGAACTACATGCGTTCAATGCTTTTTACTGCATTGTGATCAAATAGCATCATATCAAAGGTATGAATCAGCGCATGGCAATGAAATTGCATATTACTATCCACAAGATGTTGATTGTGTGGCCCTCTCAAAATGTAAAGATAAATTTTGCAAATATGGCTCCTTTTCTCTCCTGAGGCTGACCTTTTTAAAACTCATCATTACTTCATTATCAGTGCATTTCATTATTGTGCCGTCATAACAAGCCTGCGGAAGGCATCAAATTTTTAATGGCATTGTAATGTGCCATTAACTCTGAAAGCTCCAAAACAAATAAACTGTCACAATGGTATTATTAGCAGCCAATGCATTGCATCTTGACCTATTGAATAAACCTTGTTTCATAATAATGTTTATTATGTTTCATATATTTATTTAAATGACAATGCAGCAATCAATATAGGTGGTTCTGCTGGCAGGGGGTAATAATAATAATAATAATAATAATAATAATAATAATAATAATAAAGTGTAACTGGCAACACCTGCAGCTCGTCAGGAGCAGGACCGAGCTTCATGTTTATTAGGCCTCTGAAACTGGAGGAATGGGTCATCTGGCACTTATGCTGTCGACTGTGTGGTGACAGCATAGATGGTGACTGTGTGTAGAGAATTGACTTTCCTTTGTATAGTGATTTAGCTGTGTATTTGCCAGTTTGGTGTAGTATTGTGTGTCTATACAGTACAGGCCGAACGTTTGGACACACCTTCTCATTCAATGTGTTTTCTTTATTTTCATGTGGAGTTATGTACTTAACAAAAAGTGGAGACCTGGCCTCCACAGTCACCGGACCTGAACCCAGTCGAGATGGTTTGGGGTGAGCTTGACCACAAAGTGAAGGCAAAGGGGCCAACAAGTGCTAAACACCTCTGGGAACTCCTTCAAGACTGTTGGAAAACCATTTCAGGTGACGACCTCTTGAAGCTCATCCAGAGAATGCCAAGAGTGTGCAAAGCAGTAATCAGAGATATTTTCAAGAAACTAGAATATAAAACATGTTTTCAGTTATTTCACCTTTTTTTGTTAAGTACATAACTCCACATGTGTTCATACATTTGGCCTGTACTGTACATAAAATCATATTATTATTCATATCTTCTCTAATAATGTTATCATTGTTAATGTTCTGATTATTATTATTAATGATACCTGTTAGTGCACCTGTCCCTGTGCATGTAGGCACATAAGCAGATCCAACAATCCCACTACCGAGGACTGGTTAACCCTCTGTGCAGGGAAAAGGTAGTATGTGCAGGTACCTACATATAGTGGGTACGAAAAGTATTCAGACCCCCTTACATTTTCACTCTTTGTTATGTTGCAGCCATTTGCTAAAATAGTAGTGTTTATTTCTTTCTATTCTTTAGCGCCATCCATGTTCTTTGCCACGGTTGTTTCACCTTTGTGTAGTGTATATAGTGTAAATAAACTTTGGTCACTATTTTTTGGTCACCTTGTTCACTCACAACACCTGCAACACCCTTGATTCCCCCTGACCCTAGACAAGGCACAGTCCATAACAAGGCACAGACACTGGACATAGTGACACCTGGCCCATAATGACTGTGAAGTTCCAGTGTGCACAAACTGGGGAGGGGGATTGGGGGATTGAAAATACGGAAAGGCACATGACGTGACGCAAATAGTCAGGCACATGACGTGATGTTTCATCACATCAAAATATAAGACAACTCAGACAACCCAGATGATTAAACATGCTATTATTTATTAAATGAAATGAAGAAAGAAAATCAACAAGTTAATAAGGCAGGATAATTAATATGCTTATTAATTGGAATGATGTGATTATATTGTGGTGATATATTGGCTTGATTTGATTTTCGCAGGGGTCATGACTCCCATAACACTCACGCAAATAACTATAAATGACTGTACAAAAGCAAGCATGTGAGCAAATATCCCATACCTCTAGTGGGAAGCCCAGCCATTCATGTATTGTTCTATATGTGGCCCTCATTGAAAACAGTTTGGACACTCCTGCCATAGAAAGACAAATGAATATTATTCCTATTGGTTATTCATGTAGATTATTTGCATAGACAGTCTTGGCCAAAGGTTGTGAGATTGACACAAATACTGTTTTCTTTTAGTTTGCTGCTTCAGTGTTTTTAGCTTTTTTGGCAGTTGTTTCTGTGGTGTATTGAAGTATAATTACAAACATTTCATAACTTTCAAAGGTTTTTATTGACAATCACGTAATTTTTATGCAAAGATTCAGTATTTGCAGTGTTGGCCCTTTTTTCGAGACCTCTGCAATTCACCCTGGCATGTTGTAAATCAACTTCTGGGCTAAATCCTGACTGACGGCGAGTTTGTAAGAATTTGTGGGTTTTTGTTTGTCTACCCGTTTCTTGAGGATTGACCACAAGTTCTCAATTGGATTAAGGTACAAATTTCAATGTTTTGTTTTTGTTCCAATGTTTTGAGCCACTTAGTTTGTGGCACTTTGGCCTTATGACACGGTGTTTCATCATGCATTGCTGCATGATGGAGCACCAATGCATTGTTCTGCAACAAAATATTTTTGAACTACTGGGAGAAGTTTCTGTCGGAAGATGTTTTGGTCCCATTCAATTGGAAATCACCAGAGAAAATGACTTTACCCCAGTCCTCACCAGTCAGATCCCCGTACTTTCTGCAGAATATCAGTCAGTCCTTGAGGTTTTTCTTGGAGAGATGTGGCTCCTTTGCTGACCTTCTTGATACCAGGCCATCCTCCAAAAGTCTTCACCTCACTGTATGTGCAGATGCACTCACACCTGCCTGCTGCCATTTCTGAGCAAGCTCTGCACTAATGGCACCCCGATCCCGCAGCTAAATCATCTTTACGGGATGGTCCTGGCGCTTGCGGGACTTTCTTGGGAATCCTGAAGACTTCTTCACATCACTTGAAGTTTTGATGATCTGATAAATGGTTGAGTTAGGTGCAATCCTAGTAGCTGCAATATCCTTGCCTGTCAAGCCGATTTTACGAAATGATTTCAAGCATCACCCTCCGTTGAAAGCATCCAGTCTGCTATTCTATCTCAATCAGCATGACAGAATGATCTCCAGTCTTGTGCTCCTCAGCACTCTCACTTGTATTAACCAGAGGATCACTGAAGTGATCTCAGTAGGTCCTTTTGTGGCATGGCTGAAATGCAGTGGAAATGTGCAAAAAGGCACTTTGCCATTCATCTGATCACTCTTCATGACATTCTGGAGTATATGCAAATTGCCAAAATAAAAGCAGAAGCAGCACACTTTTTGAAAACTAGTATTTGTGTCATTCTCAATACTTCCTGGAATTCATCCCTGATTTAAAGACATGACATGAAGAAAAGAAGATTTTACAAATAGGACATTAGGATTCCCCCACATTTCTCAAGGTCCAATAAATAATAACACCAGGTAATAACATTGTGGTGTACAATAAAAAATTACCTGAATTAATAGGACCATTAGATAAATTGGGCCTCCATAATGACCTCCCAGTTTCTGTTTTTAACTTCACTTCCATAAACAGACAAAAAAAAATATTGTAAAGTAAAAATATTGTGCAAAGGTTGAGAAACCTAACACATTTAGATCCAACTAATTGCTTGACTGTCAGTGAAAATTGAATAATTTTTTGTTTTGGTGACTCCTAATGAACCTGGTTTTTTGTTTTTACCGTTGATGGTAGATTCACCATGTGTGTTGTGTATTTTTAATTTTCCTCTTTGTTGCTGAAACTATAACTGCAGACTTATAATTGCTGTGTTTCATCCATTTCCAACAGGGACTAAGAGTCGATTAAATTTTTGAAAACCCTTTACAAACAAACAGCATCTTCTGTGGGTGGTAATTATGAGGAATAAAAGTGCAGTAATGACTTCTCAGGCAAGAAATAAGGAATTATAGTTGGGTGGCTAAGTTGTAATAAAGGCTTAAAACTCTCCTGGGTTCCATTGACTAATTGTATTGATGGAACGTCAACTTCGTGTGGTTCATGCATGCCGTCCGCTAATTAATGACCAGCGATCCATCGCGCTGCTTCTGAGATCACTGGTCCACATCAAAGACTCAAACCGCTCAGGTTTTGGGGAATTCAAAGACGACGGAGTTCTTTTTATTTTTCAGCCCTGTGAGAGACAGGCCCTTTGACTGCACAGGTCTAGTGCAAAGAATACAGTGTCGGTGCCAATCCCCTGCCCCATGGCAGCAATTAACAGCAAGACAGATGGTGCTTCCGTGCTCTTATTTAGCTTGATGCATTTTGATACTTTACACATCACAGCTTGCAAACGCTTAAACAAATATTACATTTTCTATTATAATCCAGGTAACCTTCACTTTATTTAAATATCCATACCCAATATGATTTGAATTACATTTGGTGTGTCAGGGACATTCTTGTGATGAGGGTTAAAAATGAAGGGTAAATGGGACAGTTCGTTTGAATAAATAGTCAAAATGTATTCTTATAACTACACTAATTTATTTTCTGTCCACACAGAGTTGAGCTGGGTTTATAAGAAACGGGCTTTGACAGAACCTTCCGACAAGAGCCATGTGTCTGCTGCTTAAGTCCAAACAAATACGGACTGGCACATGCCCACATGCTGGCAATCAAGGGAGGCAGGAAACAGCCTCAGATTGAGAATTGTGACACTTGGCACCGAGTCCTGCCGAACGGCTGCCAGTGAGGAGGAGACAGCTCGACCAGTGAGATGAGCAGAGATTAAAAGGAACATGGATCAGCCCCTGAGAAGCAGCAGTGGGGGTTTATGCCATACGGCTCCAGTCTGGGTTCGACCCACCAGCAAGCTACTCTGGAGATGATCTGATATGCAAAACGCATTCAGCCAATGCCGTGAAGCCCAGCATAGTTATTGTTATGATCTTTGCCCTTCATACCGTTACTCAAGAACAATAAGGCTGTTTTGCTGCACTAACATTGCAGCCATGAAGGTGTTTGAGGGACTAATCAAGCCCATCATCCCCTCTTCCATCCCCAGCAACATAGATCCTATGCAGTTCACCTATTGCCTCAGCCATGTGAACAAGAAGCAGGAGAGCTATGCAAGACTACTGTTTGTTGACTACAGTTAAACATTCAACACTATAGTTCCCAGTTCCCTTAGTGTTCACTAAGGTGATAGATATGGGACTCAAAAGCAGATTGTGTGCATGGGTGTTACACTTCCTTCCCTGGCAGACCACAGGTGGTGAGAGTTGGGAACAGCATTTCCAGCAGCATCACCCTCATCACAGCAGCTCCACTAGGGTGTGCACTCAGTCCTCTGCTGTAATATCCTACACCCATGACTGTTCCAACACTATTATGAAGTTTGCTGATGACACGGTAGTGATGGGGTTCACCTCAAATAACAATGAGACGGACAATGTGGAAGAGGTAGAGAACCTCAATTCATGGTGTCAGGAAAACCACTTATTCAGCAAGACCAAGAAGCTTGTAATAGACTTCCACAGGGGACACTAACTGGACTACAAGCTCCTCAACATCAGTGGGACTCCAGCTGAGAAGGTAAGCAGCTTCAAGTACCTGGGTGTCCACCTCTCCGAAGACCTGATGTGGTCTGAGCACATACAGGCTCAGACCAAAAGGGCAAAACAGTGCCTGTACCATCTGAGACAGCTGAGAAAGTTCCGGGTGTCTCCAGGCACCCTAAAGACTTTCTATACTGGAGCTGTGGAGAGCTGTGGATTTAATTATATAATTTAATTCTATAACTGTATAACTATGTACATTTAAAACAGAGTGGTTCAGGATTAATTTCACTGCATGTTGTACTGCTATGACTATTCATGTGACAAATAAACATCTTAAATCTGGAATCTTGAATCTGTTGAAATTTTTACAGCAGTAATGTCATTTGTATTACAGGTAATATCAATAAGCAGCTCTAAACATGAAAGGACTGGTTGCTTTTTTATTTCTGGATTATTAATTAAATTAATTTATTTCTGAGCGATATTTAATTGATATTTTATTATATTTATATTTTTAACATTTTTTAAATACATTTTATGAGAGTTGCCTGTAGGTTCTTAAGCATTGCACTTCATATTTGTGGTCGATTTAAACAAGCAGGGTATAAAAGAGATTCTCTTGAAGGCTGCAGTCTCTTCTCTTCTTCGTCCATCGGGGCCTCTCTCCCCTGTTTCTCCTGGGCCAGGCTTCTTCTCTGAAGCCTGGTTCATGGCTTTTTTCTCTCTCTTCCTCTATTCCTTTATCTTTTATTTTATTTTGGGTCTTTCTGTATCATTGGTATCATTTTTACATACAATATTTACATGTAACTGCAATAGTAATCTACCTGTGTTAACTAGAAACTGTTCATTCTTGTAACTTCTTCCAATGCAGTGAAGGAAGTTCTCTTTCTCTATGTTCCTGGAAGCAGGAGGAAAAATAGTGGCCTTAAATCACTGAAATAATTTACATAAAATCTGATTATTGAAAATTTAGTCTAATTTTCTGTCCTGTGGAACATCACTTAAATTCTTGTTCTGCTTCTGAACATCCTCAGTGTTCAAACTGACACAAGTAGAATGTGTGTTTATTATTGCTCACACCATGAATTCATTTGGCATATAGTCAATAATTTTTGAGAATTGTCACATTACTGCACTCATGTCATTCTCAAGGTTTTTGTTTGGGTGAAGTGACTGTAGCTCCTTGAAAATTCCAGCTTTTCTCTACTGATAATTACTGACTTGGGATCAAACACACTGTCAAATTGATTTATGAACAAAGCAAACCAAGGGAAAAAAGTAATTGTTTTGTTCTTTGTTTGGGAAATGTTGGCCAAAAACTAGGATCTGGGCTCTAAAAATAAGATTATTTTCTTGTGACTGAATTTTTGAATTAGTGTCTCTAAAGAGCTTCAGTTGACTAGAGATTTACTAAATGCAGGCAAATGTTCATTGCAATATTGTGTGTGGGAGCCCCGTCGTCACAGCTTGCCTAATGACAGATGGTTCCCGTTGAGTGGAATGGCAAGAGCGCTTCCATGATTTTATTATGTAACTCTGCTTTTCAGGCCCCTGCGGCTCTCCTTCCTCTGCACAGATGACAAGTTGCAAGTCCACTAGGTCCACTATGGTTGTCTCCTGGAGACAACTGGCCTGCCTGGTTCGTACATCTCCGAGTGTGAAAGACAGGAGTCTGTGAGCCTCTCAAGCCTGAATGAGTTCAGTTTGAGTTGTACATGACCTCTACTAAGCCTGCCTAATTTATGTCTATTTTCTGTAATTCTGTCTGTTGGGCTCCTGCTTTGCTCATTGGTGTGATAGTCCCAGTTGGATCTTAATATGTAAGATGTGGCACTATCTATTTCATGAGGACTTATGTGGCTGAGCTGGACTGATATCCAAGGATATTGAAATGAATGCCAGTTATGTGAAGGCAACAACAAAACTCAAATTACAATCTTTATCAAGTTACTCTGATGCCATGAAATTAAACAAAATGTGTCCCTCATGAAGTTAAAATGTCCTGATTGAATAAAGTAACATAGCTTTCCTTGTCTACACAGTGGGTAATTGCTGTGGCAATGTGTCTACATGGACCAGAGAACGGCGCTCCTGTGGACCTCCACTGGCAGATGGTCTTGAGGAAGGATAATTATTGCATCGTAAGTGAGGTGCGGGGAGGGTGTTTATGCAGTCTGTTTCAGGGTGACCAAGGTGGGCTCCGGAGTGAGCATGAAGGGTGGAAGACGATTCTGCTGTGTGCCTTTCAAGGCAACAGTCCGTTTCTGTGCAGACGAGCCCACCCGGCCCATAAAGTCAGTGCTCCCAGTAGAGTGGCATACTGAACTTCCAGCACTCATTCACAGCCTTTATTCTCTTTCGGTGCCTGCCAATCCTCCCGGCTCGTAGATGAAGGCTGGTGGAGGCTAATTAATGAATCCTGACCTGTCTGCTGCCTCGCTCACTCTCCTCCCCCAGTCCCTCTAACACTCGTTCTGCTGCTCCGCTCTGCATGAGGCTTCGTGTATGAACCTCTGGATGAATTAGCGGCTGCGACTTAAAGGGCTCAGCATAAAAATACCCTCACCTCTGTTGGCCGTCACATGGGTTGTGTTTAAATTGGCGAGAAAGTCACTAGGCATGACCTACCGGTCCTAAAGCGATAATGCTAATGTACAGGCTAAGCCAGGCATCTTCAGGATTTACATAAATAGATGAAACAAGAAAGAAGCGCGAACACAAGGTGGTGCGGCAGTTAGTGATGTAACCTCACAAGGTTGTGTGTTTGCATGCTTTCCCCGTCGTTTTCTGTGGGTTCCCTGGTTGTATTGTATTGACAACCGGCACCTGTCGGCACCATACAATACATTTATTCATTGCATCTGTTTATGTAACAACAGCTTAGCACTAGCAAACAAGGCCCTGTGTTTAGTGCACAGTGCTGTGCTCAGTGCCAGTTTGAAAATAGGGGCCACAGTGTTAGCAGCTGAGGATTAGCATTTCCAAGGACTACGTGGATCTGTACTGACAAAAAGAATGATTTGAGTTCACTCTTGTGATGCAAGCAATAATGGAACAATAACCTTACCGGAGCTTTAACTCCCATGGCTCACTTTTATTGTGTAATAAATATAAACGACTCCTCCTACTCTGTTGCCGACTTTGAGGAGACTCTTGATCGGGACGCTGTTGGAGGGAGTGGTTCAACACTCCTCCTCAACAGCTGTGTAGATGACATTAGTGAGTTGCAGAGTGTGCCGGTGTCACTCCTAAAATGGCTTCCATGATGTATCGTGCCTCAGTTGATGTTGCTCCTGATGGTGATCATTTCTCTTTGCATGTACTAAGCTGGGTTGCATGCCCTGGGAAATTCATCTAGACACATTGAGGTGATTAATTTACAGGTTACAACGAGGGCGATACATCAACTGTCTCAGCCTTTGAAACGCGCATACAAATTCATATATGCTAATCAGGTTCAGGTAGCATGAACCCTATCTGCACCCCAAGTGTAAAGGAAAATTAGTTTCTTAAAGTGACAGAGTACATTTTTTTTGTTCAGAGTGCTGTCCTAGAATTGTAGGAGTAGACAAAAAACAGGAACTAAACATTTTATTTGTTTTGTTTTGTTCAGAACAGAAATTATTTCTGTTATATCCCAATGTTTCGAAGCCTTTCATCTAATTAATACAGTTACGGTAAAACGTAGAACGGTTAATAACCTTATGTTAAACATGAGCCCACCAGGGGTGTAGCCAGAGGGGGACATAGGGGGAATTTTTATTTTTAACTTTTAACCCATCACCCTTGGTGAGCAGTGGGCAGCCATGACAGGTGCCCAGGGAGCAGTGTGTGGGGACGGTACTTTTCTCAGTGGCTTGGGATTCGAACCGGCAACCTTCCTTAACCGCTAGGCCACCACTGCCCCATGGTTTTCATTTCATCTGTGTGGCAATATCTCATGCATGCAGAACGTTATTTATATTCATCCGAGTAACACAAAGGAAGGGGAGGAGCCAAGCGCAGGTCGGATACCAAAAGGTTTACAGGAAAAACAAACATATAGGTTTCTAGTTTGGAAAAAGGTGGAAATAGGAAAAAGGAAGGCTCCTACTCACAGGGGAGCCCTCCACACGCACACCACATTTGAAATACAACACACCTAAAATAAACAAGACCCACCGACTCTGACCATGAAAACAGCCACACAGCAGGAAATCACAGGGCAGACCGGGTCCACGCCAGCCCCCCGACTAGACACCGTATACACATACTCGTACCATGCACACACTGTGACAATGACAGTGAATCAACAAGACAGGACTCGGAACACTGGTGCAGGCACTCTTTTAATGGAAGGGAAACAATCAGGAGGGACGTGGCTTGGGGGACCCTGGATGCTGGGGATGAATGTTACACAACAACAGTGTGAGGAAGGTAAGGAGAGGGAATAAACTCTTACCACGTCGACACTTTCAGCTTGGAAAAGGGCATCTACTGATGCAAAATCTGTTTTTTATTCATGTATCTGTGTGTTTTTTTTAAATAACATCAAATATATAGTTAATAAATAGTTCATTAGAATAGTACAGAAAATATGTCATGTTCTCATGGTGTTAGATGTACAGGGAGAAAACTGTAGGCAAGTTTACCAGATGTTCGTAAGGAAAATAATAAAACAGCGTGCAAAGCACTTTTTTCCTATTGGTTGAAAAGCAATGTATTTCATCTTATTGGATTAAGTTTATGTCTTTCTGACACAAAATGAAATTTACCGCTGAGATACCTTTAAATATACTTTTTTGGTGGCATGAGGGATTTCACAGCACAGCATATTGTGTCAGAAAGCATAAAATCAGAAAAGGCAAATCCTGTTCAATCAGATACTGAGGGAGTTTTGTCCTCCACAACATGATGCATCCTCTGAACACCCCGTGAGATGACAGCAAGTATGATAGTGCTCTCTCATCTTCTTTTTTATGGGAAGATCTGTTTTTATGAGATCATTCCAGCAGGAAGTCAAGGTTGATGCTTTTTGTGCTACTTGTGTATGTACAGAATGTTGTTCTTCTGCTTAAAAATTCTGGTCAGCTTCCTTAATTTAACAGAGGACAAAATAACCCAGAAGGATAACACATTTCTGATGTGATCCAGCTCATAATACCAGCACATAAATATTAGAAATAGATGCTTGACAAACGGGATTATGACAACATTTCAATTCACACAACTCAAAGACTAAATAAATCATTTTTATGTGAATTTGAGATTAAATACATTTTACTCCACATGAAACACACCAAATCTTAATTGATGCCCCTCTTGTCTGAATTTCTTAAGTTAAAATATATAATAGTTCTTTGGAAATAAATGCACCTATGGGAAGAAATAGTTCCTTAGGTCTGAATAGAGATATTACCTTCTCCACATTATGTTAGTAGTTACTGTGTTGACAGATGCTGGTATAGCTCCACCTTTAACCATACGTCTTTTATTAGCATTTTCCACCAATTTGCTTTCTCCTGGGATATCAAGGGTTTTGGATGCTCATTTTGAGTTTTGGCAGTAAAGGATTCCTCCAGCAGTCTGTTCTTTGGAAGAAACTTGGTTTCCATGGTAACAGTCTGCAATTCATTTAAAACCCCATTGAAAAATATACAACATTAAAATGTATTCTATGTACATTCTGCTATGGACGCAATACTTTATGATGCTATATGTGTGAATCGAATTGGGAAGCATGGAATTAATTTTCTGGCAGTAGATGATATACTCCAAACTACAATGTAGAAAGGTCTTGAGGTTAAATATTCCCATGTTGCTCTCCAGTTCAAATTAGAGAAATGGTTCCACACTGGCAATCAAGAAATGAATAAAAGACCATTTAAAACAAGTTATTAATCAGATCCATGCCCTCTGCTCATTGCAGAATTGTTATCTCCTTCGCTGCCAAGGGTTTTTGGAGAAAGAAGGAGGAAGCATACCTTTCCTGGCGGGCACCCGGGCAGGCGAAAACAAAAGCAGCAGGAGAGCAGCGGCTTCAAAGGCATCACAGGCTGAGAGCTGACATCACTTTCAGTGGTGAGATTTCTGTATTGATCTGTTGACACGCCAGATATCTCACTAAAAATAGAGGCTTGTTCACTAGTGAGAGAGAGCAAAGCCAATAAATAGCACGCTGACAAACGGGCTCGCCTGGTGTTTCCTTATTAAAGGCATGTATCGTTAATGAAGGGAGAATGTTGTCCTGCTTTCATTAGATCAGTTTCCTGTAGACGTTTTATAAGCTTGGACTAAAGGATTAGTATAGCCTGAAATTAATGTATATAAAAGGTCGAGTATTGTAAACACTCTGATGTTGGCCTAGCGGGTAAAGAAGCAGACCTGTAATCAGAAGGTTGCTGGTTCAAATCCAATTCGAAACCACCAAGGTGCCACTGAGCAAAGCACCCCCCCCACACACACACACTGCTCCCTGGGCAGTGTGTGCCTGTAATGGCTGCCAATTGCTCAACAAGGTAATGGGTTAAATGCAGTGCCTGTTTAATTAATAAATTCCTAAGAGTATTCTGAGCACATACATTTTGTTACAGCTTAATTCCAAAATGTATTAAATTGATTAAATTGATTAAACACCCCAGAATGACAATGTGAAAAAAATTAACTTGAGGTTTTGGCAAATTTATTAAAAATTAAAAATCTGATAAACCACATGTATATAAGTATTCACAGCCTTTGGCAAAAAGCTCAAAACTGAGCTCAGTTTTCTCCTGTTTCTCCTGATCATCCATGAGATGTTTCTGCAGATTGATTGGAGTCCACCTGTGGAACAAAACGCTTGATTTTACATGATTTGGAAATGCACACATTTGTCTATATAAGGCCCCACAGTCGACAGTTCATGTCAGAACACAAACCCAGGAAGAGGTCAAAGGAATTGTCTGTAGGCCCTCAGTTTAAGACCCATGTCCCTTTAAGCTTACAATTTAATGAATGAATGAGTGACTATCACACCAGTTATAATACCAGCAAATAAATAAAGTAATAATAATAATAAAGTGAAGTGATTGTCACATGTGATACTCAGCAGCATAGCACACGGTGCACACAGTGAAATTTGTCCTCTGCATTTAACCCATCACCCTGAGTGAGCAGTGGGCAGCCATGACAGGCGTGTGTGGGGACGGAGCTTTGCTCAGTGGCACCTCGGCGGATCGGGATCCGAACCGCCAACCTTCTGATTATGGGGGCGCTTCCGTAACTGCCAGGCCACCACTGCCCCAAAAATAAATAACGCATGCCATCTTTTACTATAAACAGGGGATAAAAAGACCCCACTGCTCTCATTTTCCATCAGATTTTCACTGAAGCAAGTCAGACTCAGCTTGAACATCTAACAACTGCTGAACATGATCTGTATTCAGGTCACTGGGACGACAAACGGTCTCCTGGACTCCTAATTCCACACCTTTTCATGTGCCGAAGACCGGCTCTGTGTAATCTGTGTTCAAAGGTGCTTTCTGCACACGGATGCTTACAGAATCTTTTACAGCAAAACTTTCTTTACTTTACAGTAATATCAATGCATAATTGATATTGTGTGAGTTGACCCAGTTTATATCTGATCTGTATGCACAACATAATAAATGCAGGTTTGAAGATATACTTCACAAGTCATTTGGTAGGGTTTTGATAATATTAACTGGTTGGATTATGGCTATTGTTTCTATAGTTGGTGGGGGCAATTGTCTTCTCCTATACAATGTGATTCGCCAGAAACAGCTCCTGTGTCATATGATTTAATTCAATAATCAGGTTCGGACGTCCCAATGCTTTTCTGTACATGTCTACCAGTGTATGAAATAGTTGATGCTGCTGATGTGTTGAGCAGCTCTACTGTTGCTATTGTGTGCTTTATTGGAAGTGTCTTATTTCTGAACATGATTCAGAAAAGCTGTCTATGGTCCTGATCCTTGACATTTAAACGGATGAAGCACATTGACATTAACATAAAAAAATGACACTTTTTTTTTTTTTACAACTTATCACTAAGTATATTTACATGACATACAATTTGCCATCAGTGCAATACATAGGAATGTTGCATAATTACCAAAACGATAAACTCTTTCCTTTGTAAAGAAATGACAGAAGCTGAATTAATTCATACTCTGTGTAAAGCAACATTTACAACTTTTCATTAATTAACAGCTTCACAGAAACCCCTTAAAGTAAATACTATATTCACCCCATCAATCAACAATCGCATACGTAGCATTTCAAAAAGAACATCAGTGTAGCATGTGTACATGGACACTTTTCAAACAGGAAATAGATCTTTTTTTTCAGTACAAACATCGTATATAACTTTGGCAGTTTCTCAGGGTCAAAGTTAACGTTGGTATGAAACAACAATATCAAACCGTCAATGTTATGTAAGCTCGCCGTCCAACGCTTGCATTCACAGTGATAGTTGAAAGAGGCTGAAAGTGGATGATGGGAAATAGGTAAAAACAGGGAAAAGAAGAACAGTGGCATGAAATAAAACATATTTCTGTCCTTTTTATTTTAGCTGAGAGTACTGGAGTCTCTGTCATACAGAATTACAAAATTACAAATATGAACAAAGTGTGAAGTTTGAAATAGCAGTCATTGCCGTTTTTAATGGTCTGTTTAAGGTTGATTCCAAATGGGTGGGTTCACAACGGTTGCCGTGGTAACTGTGAGCTCTTGGGAGAGAAATGTCAAACACAAGACAACCTGTGCGTGTGTGTACCGTGTGCGTGTCGATGCTCCTCAAATGGGTGAAATGGTTCGCGCTCACAGAGAACGGGATACACATGGACAAATGAGCCAGTTTTAAAAGATACCAAGTTCACCATAATTTATGTCTTTATTTTAGTTTTTTTTTTCTTTTTATCTCTGTTTTGGCACTTTATCTGAACAAATCTCTGTTCAAAAAGACTAAATGTCATACAAAAAAGGTACTGAATGTCTTTTGAACATAACCTGTAGAATATAGTACTTAACAGTGAGCATACAGTAGGTAAACACTTGTACATACTGCAGTTTAAATGAACATTCCAACAGATGTTTTACACACATGCACAAAACAAACAACACAACTCCTCAGGCCAGTTGCACAATCCCTTTTTTCCTCTTTTTTTAAATTTAAAAACTCCTTTTTATCATTTATTTTTTCGTTTCCGTCACTTCTTCGGCTGACCTTGTGTCTGACTTGAGACGTACAAACTCTTTGGCCACCTCGTCGTTGGTCCTCTGGGAAAGTATCCTCATAATGGTCAGCCCGGTCTCATCCATGGTGATGTTCTTTACGAGGGGGCACAGGGCTGAGAGGCTTCCCTTGTCCACCAGCTCTCGCAGCTGGATGACCGTCATGCCGATGATGCGGTCCTCCCTGGCAAAGCAGTAGTCCTTCACTGAGATGTGGAGCTCGTAGGCCTCGGGACCGTGCTCGTTACTCAGTACACTGAAGCAGAAGGACAGATGACAGTTTTTTCTAGTGCATAATTAAGTTACATGGGCAGGAAAATTATATTTTAAGCCTTTACATTTACAAAGGGTCATCACTGAATGGTTGATGTAGGTGAAAACAGCTTTGCCACCATCATCACAACAAGCCATGAGGGTATTGGATCATTATTGCACCTCACAGAGCCCGATCCCTGACTTTTCCTTTGTCACCCATCCGTTAGCGTAAGTGTCCAAACAGCAGCCTGTAAACTGCCATCCAGCCATTCGCTGGTCCTAACTGCCCTCTGAGGTTTCGAGTGAAATGGCCAGAGGAGACATCGATCCACGGCACCAGACGCTGCAGATGATCGCACCAGTGGGTGTGGCAGAGACGGTGTGTGTGGGGTGTGTAAAAGAGAAGGTCGTGTTTCATCAGGCTTACAACTCCATGCTGCTTAATTATGCATCAAAGGAGTCTAGGATGCATTGTCTGCTGTTTTGTGGTAATTTATGCTCTACACGTTTGCAATGACACCGTATTTGGGTTTGCGCTACTCCTGGGTTCGCTGCACAATTTTGCGCCGAGTGATACATGAATATTTTTTTAAAGAATGGTCACACATACAACACTGCTAATTCCCCACTATTTGTTTCCCCACTATTATTCCAAAGGGTATTGCCTCATTTTTGTCAATTCCCCATAATGTTCTCCTTTAAAGATCACTTACATCCATTAAGGGTATGTGATATTGGCTAAAACATGCATTGGCCCCACCCATTTTTGATTTAATTCTAGAAAAGATTCCACCAAGTCAATAAAGGCATGAATGAATTTCCACCTATTTTTGCTGTATTAATGAGTCGTATTACGCAGTGCGACAAAACATCCCCTTTTTTTTGTTCTGCTCAATATGGAACAATATTCCTTCGCTCTTTTAAGTCAAGTGGGTGAGGATGATCTATGAGTTAAATCTTATAACGTAGATTGTGAGGCTGTTTCGTGTTTGCTGACTCACATTAGCTACGTTAAATTGCGCTGGACTTGCATTGATAAGATGCATCAGTCGATCCCGTTACGTGAGACAGGCAATCTTATGCAAATGCGTTGAGGTGGACTTACTATTGGAATGATTCATTGTATTTTGGCGACCAGTTGTTGTTCTTGGTTTTGGTGCTGAATTTGCGCTTCTTGTCCGCCAGGTGTGGGCCGATGGCGTTGATCTCCACAAACGGCCGGAACATGGCACTGGTTTGCCAGCTGATGTTGTTCACTCCCACCACTGCAAGGTAGAGAAACAAAGAGTTGTACATGAGGCCAGACGCTCCTCAACATGAGCCACATCGCCACCGTCACCCAGACACTTTCGTTCCCTCGCATTCTGTCAGCTGGCACTTTACCCCAGAAAATGTCTGTGAAATATCTCTCCTCTGTAGTTCCGGCAGAGTGACAAAGCCATGCAATCTAAGAACCGCGGGACTGCTTCAGCACACAATACTGTCTCATTCATACCTACAGCAAGTCTCTGTATGGCCTCGCACATCCACTGATGACACTCTGGACCACAAAGACCACAGTAAGGTCACAGACAGTTGGTGTAATGTAAAATGTAAAATGCATTCTGGAATGAGTGCATGTCTACACATGTCTACACTACTACTCAGTCCACACCCGTACCAAGGTCAATGCAGTTATCGTGTTCCTGGAGAAAAACACACTGCCCATTGCTAATGGGTGCTGTGGGAGGAAGTGCTTATATATTGTATACAAGAGCTGTAATATTGCATTAAAAGCTGGACATAATGATGAATTTAAATTGATCTATTTCATAATGTGAAATTCATTGGAAAGGCTCTCCATTAAGACTACAATGTTGAATCATTAAAGAACAATGGGACTATTACTAAAAGGCTATAATGAATTGAATTACCCATCAGCCCCCTCATAATAAATCAATTCATATCAGAACTTCAACAAGAATATGACGTTTAGCTCCCCTGGACGCCACAGGGGGCGTAGTCGCACCAAGTGAGCCCTGATCGCGCACGAACCTGATTCCACCTGCGTGATTGACGTTTCGAATTAACCAGGCGGTGCCGGGGATCGGGAGAACGATTCTCTAACACACAGCCCGTGGTTTCCCTAGGTCTCGTGTCTCCATCTGTCTGGAGGACTGTGGTGTTTGTGCATGTCTGCTGTCTGTGTTATGCCATACAGGATCGTGTGAAGCCACAAGGAGTGTCATGGGCAGCTCATTTACGTGTGATCGGTGACCTGAGTGGTCACCGATCAAGGCGTTGGGGGGTTATCACCTGAGTGCAGCAGGGAGACACACACCTCAACAGCTCTAGAGAAGCTAGAGAAGATATTTTCAGCATATGGCGTTGTGGTGCCTTTTTTCCTCCAATAAACTCTTTCCCTACCCTCAGATTTATGGGCCCTGTTTTTTTAACTTGAGTTTAGCAAGGCTCTTATGTGCAATGTATTGTTGAGTGCAGAATTAAAGCATCGAGAATGAGGAGGTAGCATGTGTGAGAGCCTTCATCATGTTCTTCTCATCTTAAACTTTTATTTTGAACTTATATTTTAAGTGCCTTGTGTACCTAAATGTACTTTGGGTTGCATAATGTATAACATTTAGGAGATTGCACATTTATAATGCATTTGTTACATAGTTTTGTAATGGGTTTCACAATAGTGCAAACCACATATGCCTGTGTGTGCACCTGTGAGTATAGTGCGTGTACGTATGTAGAAATAGAGGAAGAAGGGTTTGTTTCCGAAGGGAAGCCAGGCTTACCCTTCACGCTGACTTTGTGCTCCCCGGTGCCTGGATGAGAGATGAGATCCACTTGCACGGACACCTCCCCCACTGATCCGGCGGACGACTGACCTAGAGAGTTCCCAAAACAAAAACAGAATAAATCACACACACAAGGCATTTTCCCATTTCGGACAGAATGGCGGTATGGGTCGTGGAAGGCTTTGAAATGACTATTCAATGGAAAATAGACCTGGAAGAAAGACATTTAAGATACACTGTAAGAATGGACATCGCGGGAGCTTGCTTTGTCTTGCATAACAGATGTCTGCAGGGGGAAGTGTAACATCCCTGTGTCGACGGTTGTGGGTGAAGATTCGACACCCCGGTTTTTACATGTCTTTTGTCCGACGTCAACGTGCGAAGTATCAGCCGTCAGGACCGCCCACCCTCTTTGTCTTCACCAAATGGGAGGCACCGGGGGCGTGACATCAGAAACAACAGGTTCTGATTGGTCAGTGACAACTTCCTGTAGGCCAGTGACAACTTCCTGTAGGCCAGTGACAACTTCCTGTAGGCCAGGGGTATAAATGTCTGCACACATGTGGAAAAGGGACCTCTGAGCTATCTTGCTCAGGGGGGTTTTTCCCTCAGAAGCCGGAAGGCTTCTGGGACTTTTATCTTCCCTTCTCTTTCTCTTCTCCCTCTTTACTCTTTCTTCTCATGTTTACTTTCTCTATAACCTTGGTACCTTTTTACATTCAATATTCACATGTAACTACAATAATTATTTACCGGTGTTAATAAATTAGAAACTGTTCATTTTTAACCTCTGTTGTGCCATGCCTCTTTCTGCCAGGTAACATCAAATTGGAGTGGTTAAATACAGTGCTCTGTGTGGAGGGAGAAAGAGTTTTTTCTACACACTCTATTCTCTTCTCCAACACCACATGGTCTTCATGTGTGGCTTTTTACAACACTTTACTTCTTTTCATGCCAAGAAATTCTAGAAATTCTAGACTGCAAAAGTGTGTGTGTAAATGTGGAAATGAAGAGTAATGCATAAAGCCATCAAACCCCTGTTTGCTTTTGTATATGTGACCTGGCCTTCCCAGGACCGTAAATGCCCTGTAAATGCCCTTAAATGAAGGAGGACAGGGAAAGAACAGATGCCCGATGTCAACCCCTCCACAATAAATGGTCATGTTTATGTGTCGCCTAATCAATAATTGCCACCACATACTAACATATAATGAAGGAACAGAAGAAACTGATTTATGGAAATGATGGCAGATTATATGCAGGGGAGAAGAAAAATAACCGCTGTCCAGAAAAATACTGTAGAAGTGGAGAAATGAATGATTCTGGTTGAGTCCTGTTAAAAAAAATGAACAATCCAGAACATTAAATTCTGATGTCGGCAGGAAGTAAAACCACCATCACTTGTACATCCAGTGACCAGTAATTTGGAATGTATTAAAGTAACATTCATCTCCAAAGTACTGGTCCATCTGGAACAAGAGCGCTGTCAACCTGTACAGTGTCCTGAACCTGTCCTGAACAACTACACCACTGGACAACTACAGCCAGGGTTCAGGGGGACCAATTAGCTGTAGAAATGATTCTAATTTGCTTCCATCATTCTTCCAGAAGCGCAGACACTTAAAGCTAATTCCAACGTGAGTGACCACCCCTCCAGTGCTAAATTAAACCGCGGCCATTCTTCTTTATGATCAGTTAGCTTTGATGTTAATCATTTTCTGCGAAAGAACAATGATGTTGAGCTGCATGTGTTGCCTCTGACAGTATAATGTAATGGGGCATCGTTATTATTATAATATTGCAATTGAAAATGTACTTATTTTGTAATTGTGTATTTAAAAATGGAAAAAGCCCTATTCTTTATCAAACGATGTGAGTCTGTGCACCAGACACTCGCATGGCCCAAGGGCTTAGCTGATTTATGGTTCGATTGGGTCAAGCTGAGGTCAGTTGTCAACAGTTTGTGCTTTTGGGCTACAGCTCCCCAATTAAACGTGTACGAAATCTATTTGGCTCAAGTGCCTTTTCACCAAGGATCAGTGACCTTAATTATTATATCTTTATGCTTTCGAATTACCATAGTAAATTAGACAGACCACAGGACTTTGCTTATTGATCATTAAGGTCACCAGATAAAAATATTTTGGTCTGTTTTTCTGTAATGCTGCTGTACATGTTGTTGAATTAAATGAAAGCAAATTGAAATGAATAACTCAAAGGCTATACTTTATAGAGTGGATTTATGAAGCTTTAATGCCACAGTAAATTTCACTATGCTGAACTATTTATTTTCAGACCAATAAAATAATGCAGCACTCCCTCCATTCTGGCCATTTGGAGCCAGACTGATTTCAGCTCTGCTCGTCTGGCAGTTTAAATTTTTGGTCTGATATAATTGATGCAGGGCCAACTTTTGCAACTAATGAAAGTAAGTCAAGTGGACAAACGTGTCAGATCTGAGATTAGTGTGTCAACTGAGAAATTTCTCATTTCTGAGTAACAAGACATCTGTGGACAGAATATAAATGCTGAATTTGGAATACCACTGAAGTAAATGTATGATGCTCTTAAAAGGCCCTGCAGTCATAATAATGTAAGTGGGATCTTGTGAATTAGCATTGAAGACTAAACAATTCAGTGGATAAGAGCGTCTGTGATGTTCCTTCATCCTGCATTGCTGTCAAGCTAAGGCAAAGGTGGAAAAACACACACACACACACATACACACACAAAGCACAGTGATCGCAATCTTCAGGCTATATTTTGTCAAGACTCTGTCGCCTCAAAGAGAGCAGATAACCTGATCTTAAAAACAAAAAATGGTTTACATAACCCGCGACCAAGCACTGCATCATGGGCCAGCAGGGCTTCCCATGGCAGTTTTTCTTCATCGTGACTGTAAGTAATGAAAGCCAGTCCTGACAGATAGTCTGTGGTGGTCCTGTTCCCTGTGGAGTTCTCAAACTGGGACAGCGTAGAGTGGTGGTTTATGTTCTATGTTGGGCTTACAAACCAAGCTCAACAAAAATTGGTTCGATCTAAAGTTGAACTACTACTGATAGCTTGTCAAAAGCTCTGTTGTTAATGAATCGATAGTGTCATGATCCGGACCAGCAGGGGTTACTCCGGATCCTGAGTTCGGACCGGAGTTTCATGTTCGTCCTGTGTAATGTTCCCTGATCATGTTCACCTGGTGTCTATTTATATTATTGTATAAAACTATCCTGTCTCGTGAAGTTTGTATTAAACCCCTGTCGTGTGAAATCGTGTGAATGCGTCCTCCTTCATGCCATGTCCAGCCCACCCGTGACAGATAGTGTTGTAGGCAATAATGTGCTAATAAGGTGCTAATAAGGTGAATCTGATCAATTCTGATAAAAGATTTTATTCTGCTTTTCTGACTGTTAAGCACTCTGTAAATGCACATCCAGCTTAGACTGAGTACACTGTATACTGCACGTCATGTAGCACCAGAAGCAATCATTTTTGTTAATTGTTTATTACATCATATGAGTAGGCTGCCAGCATATAGTTTTATTATACATTTTCTGTCTTAAATGGCTTATAAAACTGGTTCTGATTATGCCCCTAGGAATCAGCACCGTAGACAGCTCCCTGTTCTGTGTATTGTATTTTTATTTATGCAGTAACTAAAAGGTGCAGAGATATGGAATGAATGCATGGACTTGTCTATGCACAGTATTCTTAAGAGGCTTAAATCCTTGTTACTAAGCATTAAAATTCCTACAATGACCCTGGTGTTGTTTATTGAATTTATGAAAATGAAGTGAATTTTATTGTGAAACATGGCACAGCACGTGGTGCACAGTGAAATTATAGACAGACAGACAGATAGATACTATGGACTGCTTCAGTTGCTAATTTCTGTTAGTTCTTACCTGTTAAAGCAATATATATATTGCACACACACACACACACACACACACACACACACACACACACACACACACACACACACACACACACACACACACACACACACAGTGATTCAGTTAATTGAGCAACATTCTAAATTTACTTGTACTGTCTTATTTAGCTAGGACCTTTTCCGAAAAGCACACAGCCAACATGTTAGATTTTTTAACATGTGAAATTAGTACCATTTGCCCTTCAAAAATACTGTGAACATATTTTACAGAAAAAAAACTGTAGAGAAATATTACGAGTGATTTGTGGTCCTCTCATGCCATTTCCACAGTTTACCCTCACCAGACCACTTTTTTCTTCAGTAATTTATTGAAAGCTTGGATGTCAGGATGTCCACATTTGTTTGGACGCTGCCCTTCATTCCCTGTTCAGCATCCAGCAGTCACACAGGAAGTAGTATAGTGTTGATGAGCTCAGAGGAGCCAAACAATGCCAGGCCCCCATAGCCTGACAGGGTATCAGAGACATCAAGGTAACGAGTGTGGAGACGTGTCCTTTTGTATGATTGCTTCTTCCATTCAAGGTCAGATAAGACGTCGGGCTGTGATATAGGAACTGACATTACAGCCAGTCACTCTCAGGATAAACAGAGATAAAATGCAAAAGCTGACATATATGTGCAGAGTGGCAGTATTTGAAAAAACTATTTTCAGCCACATCCTCTGGCTCAAACATGTCCATCAGCAAAAGTTGAACATATATTTTCAGTTTATTTTGAATAACCGGCATGTAATTTTGAGTTTCCTCCTCCGCAAACATCCAAACATCTCCATACCTTCTTCCTTTAGACCAATTAAGATGAGTATTAGCCAGTCTGATGAACGCTTCAAAATTGCAGGTCATCATAGTAGGGATTTAAGGAAATAAAGTGCCACTGAATGGTCATGAATCTTGCATGGTTTGTGTTTTAAAGCAAATCTAAGTTTATGATTATGAAGACACCCATTTATATGCCTAGGTAATATACATTGAGAAAATTATAATGTCTGTATCAGTCCTTTTTTGCATAAATGCATGAGGTTTTATCTGTTACTACTACTACTAGTACTAATAATAATAAACAACATTATGTTAAACTGTTATCCTATGTTAATTTATGGTATCAACGTATATCTGGTGATAAGGCCTGTATCCACACTGAATATTATTGTCATCATTGCCATCGTGACAATTATAGATGATGATGATGATGATGATGTTTGATGATGACAAATAATGAAAGAATATTGGTCTGGGCCCCCTTAGCCTCTAGCGTATAAAAAGCCTAATTTTGCTGTGCCTCTGTCCAGCTGTGGGTTTCCAGATTTATTACAACCTTTCACCCCATTAGCGACTGCCCCGATGCCACTGCTCTGAATCTCAGCATCCTGTTTGCTTTGAGACAAGGCGTCCAAATCGAGGTTCTCAAATAAACAGGATGGTTTGAGGCAAAAACTGTTCAGTCTCCCAGCCTTCTTGAATCTGGAGAAATTTGTGCAGAAAGTCCCCCTTCACCTGTTCTGAGACCACAAATGAGCAGCGTTCTGCTTAGTTGCGCACTAAGAGCTCCAGCTCTAGGAGACTTGGTGATATGCTCAGTTTGGATAAACTCCAGCTTTTTCCTGGTGGCCTAACTATTTTTTGTGCAGATATGGACAAGAAACAAGCAGATTCTTATTATAAGACTCTCAATGAAATTTGAAAGCAGTGGTGATTTTGCTTTTATGGGGACTCTCTGGCACACTGATGGGTGCTGCTGAGACATGGAGAGCTGGACTGAAAGAGAGAGAGATTGCAACATGTCTGGGACTGGCAGTAGGGTGACAATTACTCTGATGACCAACTTGAGCTGTGATATAGAAGGACCCAGATCCATGTCTATTTTCATCCTGGTGGATTTACTGACCATCTCTCTCCACCAACAAGGGGCCATTTGTTTTCTCAGAACGTAAATCAATAGCGCTGCTTTTCTCAGACAAGTTGTTCTGCTTTTGGAGATGGCTACATGTTTAACAGAGGCAGTCAATAGAAATTGAAAGTGTACCTAAATGAAAAAGCAGAAAGAAAATGACATGAATAAGCTGACATGCAAGCCCCGTTTCATCAAGGTCAAGGCTAAATAAAAAAAATCATTGTATTTTAGATGCACGGTTGTGCAGCAGAATATAATAGATTTGATCCAGTTCTTCTCTGCCAGGGTTCAGGGTAAACAATGAGTGTTTATACACAGTGTAGACATTTATGAAAGGGGAGGGAGACAGAGCAACTGTTAAAATGCTCCGGGGATCAAAGGATAAAAAATACACAGGCTGCTGAAAAGCTAAGCTGCATTAAGTTGGATGAATCCCAAATCCTGAGTCACTAGTTTGACTAATTTCATTACAAAAAAACATTCAAAAACCCTTCTACAAACAGAAGTGGAAAGCATGCCATATATTCCTTACTCTTGATCTTCTCAAGAGTAGGGAATATAGTGTACAGTATAGTACTGTGTCAGTCATTAACACAGGTTTTCCCCTACACACTGCAATCAAAAATGCACAAATACACTACTAATGCAATAATACCAATAAACAAACCATAACATGGCCCTGCAAGGATGACACTGGTTGCAAATGCAGACCTATGCAGATTAAACAAATGTATTATGTGCTACTTGCATCTTTGATAGCACATTTAGCAATATATTTTTTTAAATTCTCCATTCTTTGTTTTTAGCTTTGGAAATGCTGCTGTTACATGATGATTAACCATCAAAGTGGGATTAAAATGCACTATGTCTATAAAGTAAAATAAATATACATCACAGTATAATGGAAAATGACTGGCTTTTGCATTTTGGAAAGATGTGTAGGAATCCGCAGTTTTAGGCCACAAATGTATGATTAATTGAATTTCTAGGCATTGTAATGCACTTGCAAATTTTGCCTACAGTCTGAAAGTTTTGCTCTTTCCCTGCAGCAATTGTCAGGTGTTCTGGACAGATAATACCAGAGAACACTGTGTACAGGAACAACCTCAGGTTCATTCCAGCATGAAGAGTTTAAAATATGCCTGCAGCATTCACTGTAACTGCAACATCTATCGTGCGGCCGTCCCTTAACACACATTGTTTATATCCCTAGTTCACTAGTTGGTGAACTAATATTCCAAATGTGGTTGGTCAAGGGTGGCGGTGATGAACACCCACTCTTCATAGGTCTGCCCAACAGGACCACAATGACAGTAAACATAATTCCAGACCCCCCCGGGACCTGTGACCAGTACATAAAAACCGCTGAGCAGTGAGTTCACTACCTCTCTCCTTTTTTACAGCAGGGAAATCAGTAGCATTAAGGGAGGCGGCTGAAGTAATTAAATGCAGTCCAGGAGAGCAGAAGTGGATCATATAAAATGGTCTGACGGCTCCAGAGTAGCACAGCCACACATCCTCTAACCAATCACTGCTCCCAAACCAAGAATTATAGCTGCTGGTTGCGCAATGAAGGATCGACGTGGCAAAAGGCAAAGTATGTGGCGGCACGTACTGATCTTACCTTGAGAGGTCTGGGTGCATATATATTTCTTGATCAAGGCATCTGTGGGTTGTGTGTAAAGGCTGAGAGCGTACTTCAGGGACTTCAGGTCGGGGCTCTTCTCCAGGAAAGTCTTCTTGAGACCATTACCACCCGCATGGAAATATTGCTGAAGGGGACAAATACTGAGTCAGGATGGGCAAAGGGAGGCATTCTTACACAGAGTTGTCCCTGCACTCTGAACACATTTATAATGCAGTATATGCTATACATAGATAGATATAACAAATTCTTAATGACTTTAGATAGAAGCAGGTAGTGCCAAACCAGGTAAGTGTAACTATTTTAAATTTAAACAAGGTTTAAGGTTTAAAGAATAAAAAAAATAAAAATCAAGAAGGATAGCTTTTGCTTTTGCTTTCCTGTAAATTGTACAGAACGTCACATATGCTCATATGATATAACAGTCAGGTTATGAGGTTTTGAATGGTGTTTTATAGGAGATTACAGTATGACCTACCTAATGCATCATTATCATTGGCATATAAATGGGCTTATGAACATTTAGCGTGCACATTTGTACAGACACATACAGTGATTCAGTAGACTGAAGGCTGAAATCTCATATCAACTGGCACAGACATCCTGATGTGTGCATGATATAAATTTGTTTACATGTGGTGTCAGCAGTTGTGTTATTTAAATGTTGACGTTGAGGGTAATGTGCCTGTGAGGTCAGAGGTCTGGCAGGTGTAATAACCATGCGTTATGCGATTTGTCCTGTTTGATTAAGAACGATGAGGCTCGGTCCCGCATTAAGGGCTGCCACTGTCCCCCTGCTTAAAAAGACTAGGTGACACGCTGTCACTTCCTGTGTTTTTCTCCCTCCTGCACCTTTCAGGCCTGAGTGGTGCTGACAAGATGGCAGTAGCCCAGGGGGGTGGCCTGCTGAAACGCTGCCCAGCTCAGTGTCAATTTCACCAGCTCTTACCTCCACCCCTTCCAATTATCCCACACAAACAACGCCCTGCACTTTAGGAAAAATTCAATTATTACTGCCGGTGATTTGTTCATTCCGTTTGTCTCACTAAGTTGGCCTCCAAATGGTCCTTCCCTTTATTGATTGGTCAGGTAGGTGTGTCACTTCAGTTAGGTGTGGGAGGGTAAATAAAATTAGCGGCAGCATCTCCTATGCACAGCCCAAGGAATTAACACAACATCCTGAAAAGGTCTGCCCGTCAGCCGCCTAACATGGAAAAGCTGCCAAGACAATTTTTTAAGTGCAGGATGTAGGATAGATAACTCAACATTGAAACACACCTATCTCTAGAATTTCTTCCAGCCTTTATTGCTGCAAACTAATAAGTTCATTTTCAAAAACTGACTTCAGATGACTGGTGAGTTTAAACGATACACTGAATAAGTTCACTCAACTTGCACAGTCCTTTTAAACTCAGAACAAAAGAGAGAGAGAGAAAAATCTCTTCTCAAGCCTTTGCTAAGTTTTGTTAATTGCATCTCACGTTCAGCATACTGATGAACTTAATTCCCTGCACCGTGATTGATCTAAAGGAATAGTCTGTCTCCTTGGAGACCAATTCTAGGAGGCTGCATGGTGCCCGTTTTCACACAGGACATTTTCTCGCTGCCGCTTGCTCCAGCCTGCATCTATAATTACAGGCATGCACCTGCTCGAAGACTGCAATAACCGTGCCTTCAAAGGAAACCCTCCTCCAGGAGCTCATACCAAGGTCAAGCATCAAAATCCCCCTTTCCCCCAAGGACCAATAAAAAAAAAAAAAAAAATACAATAGAGACGGCACGGGAGGATCCGGTACAGCACACCTTTTCAAAGTGTGGCGAATAGTGGGGTGAAGCATTCTGGTACTGAGCTACACTAAAGCCCACTGAACCAAACAGAGGAAAGCAGCAGGAGTATAAAACCTGTGTTTAAATTAAGAGGAAAAAAAAACATGTAACCTCAGGGAATAAACTTCAGTGAGACGTAGCATCTACAGCCATGTGTCAGGGTGACAGGGTGAGGCTACCTGTCTTATTAAGAGTAGCGAGTTCGATGTGTGCTGTCAGGCCGAACACACGGGAAAGTGAGAGAAGGGAGGGATGGACTGAATGAGAATGTGCGTTAGAGAATGGTACCTTGATGGTGGGAAGCACTAAATCCATGGCTGCACACTGCCGAGGTGTCAGGCTCCGGGCCTCATCGCGCATCACACTTTCCTGCAGAGGAGACAAGAGAGGTGCAAACAAATCAGCACTAGCACTTTAACGGTTAAGTGAAGTAGCGTCCCCATTAGCCAGCAACAATCATATTAATAGATTTATTTGAATATTTCACACAAAACATTTCAAGTCAAGTCAACCATCAACACACTGCGTAGAGAACAAAGTACTGTTTTATGTGCAAAACGTCTGGCTCCTGTGAACAGATGAATGACATCAGTATTTTTTTTACTTGCAGAGGAACTCTGCATGCTGCGCTCTTGCACACCTCTGCAGTTGCACCATCCTCTTATACTGTGACCTTTTACACATTCTGATGCACACTGTACACTTGTCATTACACTCTTCTGGCACATTCATGTCACGTCTGTTTTTCAATTGTACTTCCCTATTTCTCTTATGCAATGTATTTATTTATTTTATATTATTACCTTGTATATTTTAACCTCAGCACCAACCTCAGCACCAACCACTAAATTGTGTGTAAGAATGAGTTATAGATTTGATTTAACATGTATTGATTGTTCCTTGCTGCTTTAGTTTGTGTATTTGTAAAAATAATTACATTTAAGGATTTGTAAAGTAACCTATCTAGTTCATTTGAGCTATAATCTATATAAGTTTAATGCTCTTAATTACACTTTCTAACTCAATTTAACTATTGCATATAAAATATATTAGTGTAACATATATTAGAAGTTATTCTCACTATTAAATCACTGACTAAGAGAAACAAAGAATGACCATACCGCCTCTTTGGAGCCTGATGAAACGCCCAGCTCTGATGCTTATTCGTTATTTAATGTTATAAAGTGTGTGTGCGTCAGCCTGTAATGGAGAAAAGTTACAAGGAGGCGAAGCCTGATCTAATGATTCTTCAGTAGTCCCCTATAAGGCCCGAGAAACTGTTGATCAGGAAGATCAACATTTGGTCTAGAAAAATATGTTTTGCAACTGCAAACTTGTCACAACTGTTCTGTGACAGCTTCAAGGGTTTTACTGTTTTTAAACCTAAAACCCTACTAGTTGCATTAATCAGGTGTGTGTGTGTGTGTGTGTTTTGTGAAGGTTGATGCAAGAGGTTTGATAAGGAAGAAGATGTCCATCGATTTCTCCCCATAAAAGGTCACTTTTTTAAAGATCAGTTGCCATACAACGTTTTTTAATGCTTTGTCAAAAGGAATTGATTAGGTGTTAACTCTGCAAGTGACAGGCGAGATTAGCAAGGTCCAGAACTGCCTATTACTCTCCATTATAAAGTCACAGACATCGAGTTTACAAACAAGTCTGGAGCCCAGGACACACACACACACACACACACACACACACACACACACACACTCAAGCTCCTCATGGTCCACTGAGTAAAAAGCCAAGGTAAATTCTCCCTCATGGAGAGGCAATTAAAGGCACAAGTCACGATATATGTTTTATCCTGTTACTGCCACACCAATTTCCATCTTTATAAGAGGAGAAATGAACAGGATGCAGGCTGTTCGCAGGTGGCAAAATTTCACACCTTTCCACAATTTATGTTTGGGGGTACACTATGCATTCGTGGACACAACACCCAGCGTCCCAATTTCACTATGCAGATGAGTAGATTCAAATGTTCCAAGACGCAAAATTGTAAAAAAAAATAAAATAAAAATAAAAATAAATTTTAAAAAGCCAGTGTCAGCAGACCATATGCATACTTTTAGTTTGTATGCATTACCAGCAATTCTAAAAAGTTTTGATGGCACTTTGCCACTGTAAAACCTTGTAGGAGTAATAATCTAGAAAATGAAAATGTTAGCTATAGGATATATATATATATTTGAGCTTTATATGAGCTTTATAAGTGCTTGAATACTATATGAATATATTATCATGATCATCACACTGATATACATAAACAGTCAAGTTATTAGTAGACTGGACAAGTAAAGATAAACAATGTAATATTGGGTTAAAGCTTATTTGGTAATTTGACAAAAGTAGTTTCAAGGAGATAAAGTCTTCTACAGCCACAGACTATATACTGTATGTATGGGTATGCTTTGCAGCTGTTTATCATAAGCGGTCAACCATAATCATTAACATAAAACAAAAAATATGAAACTTATCACTTTCCAGCATATTACATTCTCTGAGATGTACCTGTTACTGCACGTTATTCATATATTCTGCCCATTGATGCCAGTATCTGCAGTGTAAACATACATTAATTTTATAGAGCCATCGCTGGAACTACTATGTTCCACACAGAACTACTATAAATTTGGCCTCTTTGTTCCCGTGTTATCAGGCAGCCAGTACCTGGGAAAAGTAGTGCTGAGGTACTGAACGGCACTCTGCTCAGTGCCCAGAACATGCAGGGACGATTTGATGAGTGATGATGTTGGTAAAGATCATGATTACCACCAGTACGATCTGCATCAGGGCAGGCTGGAAAAAAAAGATGCTGCAGAGGATTTCAATGCATAGGAGAGGAACCACCTGACCCAGAAAGAGGTTTTGGATCAAGCATCATCATCGGCGACCTGCCGTCCCACCTGAGACCCTCGCCTGCGTGGCTCCGTTTAATACAGCACACCCACACCTCTCCACAAAGGGCGCCTGGGAAGCCCGGAGCAAACGCAGAGCTGCTTAACAGCAGGCTTGAGGTGAAGTGCTCCTGATCCGGCCTGCTGGAGCCAGGCTGCAGTCACGTGCCCTGGCAGCCGGTGGAGGCTAAGCGATTGTGACTGGTAAAGGGATGGTGTGTGGAGAGTGGCTAGAAACTGGCATTCAGCTCCAATCACGTCTGCGGAGTAGAGCGGCTAAGGGTTGTGCAAAAGCCCTGGTGCAATTTTTCAGTCTATCGGCGCTGCAGAGATGGCTATCTCTCCCCAGACCTGCCAGCACGGGTCATGCTCATCTTTACCAGGGCTCACCCCATCTGCGCTCCTCGCTGAGAGTCAAACCCACGAGAGTGGGAATGTCAGGCTCATTCTCGTTTCCTGCAGCTTTTTACGTGTTGAGGTGAGCTTGGGCCGCCATCCAATCAATAATCACATTGATCCTTCGCTCTCCTATTGGACTAAAGTGGAATTCTAATGCAAAGATCAAAGAGGACCAAAATCCATGTTCCTAAAAGCCAAAAATGCACTTATATATAGCCTTAATGTTTTAAACATGTTTATGAAGCTGCTGGGTTGTCTGGTGGAATGAATTTAATTTAAATAAATTCATTTATTTATAAATCATAATAATAAACGTACTAAAATGCTTTAAATGCATATCCACATAAATCAGAGCTTCTACTGCGTACCCATCAGCAGCCTTCTTCCATGCTTACCTTCAGCTTTGATAATTGGCCCAAATCTTTTGCAGCACTGAATATCATCTGGGCTCCTTGCTGTTTAATAAAGAAAGAAAGAAAGAAAATTGCATGATATTATAGGGACAGTGTGCTAATGAGACATTATGGTACATAAAAAAATAATTGTTCTGCAGGTTGTAGATAAGAAACCGGGGCCGACTGGGGAATCATTAACAGCAAAGAAAAACATAATAATATTTGACAGGATATTTCAATATTATGAACATGACATTGTTCAGGGCTTTCCGGACTCTGCAGTTTGTCATGTTTGATGTGATATTGCTCTGTAAACCTGTTTACTTGCAAGTAGGACAGGGCTTAGTATGCATTTACATCAGAAGCAACTAAAAAACAGCCAGATAGCTGATACGGAATGTTAAATGTTGGTTTGGAACATGCAGGAACCATTACACAATCTATTACAAGTATTTTTATTTTTAATTTTTATTAACTTACAGTCTGGTCTGTTAATGGCGGCAAGACGATTTGCCTTTCGATGGTGTTGAGAACAATTTTCCAAAGCTCTTTCAGTACCCGCTTCAGGACGGTCTTCTCACAGATCTTGGCGAACAGAATCAGACTGCAGAACGATACAGAGAAAATTGTCAACATCAGATGAAGTGGACTGAGCGGCGAAGAGAAACAGTGCTTCATGCCCGTGCCCAAACCATCAGCAACACAGCAGCGGTTATCCTTAATCTCCCGAACGGTTACATTGTGGTTTAAGCGATAAAAGTAGAAAACATAGATAGCAAAGGATTTGAAATTTGCATATGACTAAAAGACTTCAACCTAATACCCCATTGGTCTCAATATTGAAGGATTGTGGGATGATGGTTTTGTCCATTCAGCACTCTAAATGGATTCCAGGCATGATGTGACTATAATATCATGCAATTTGGATAAGCTTTGAATTGTACCAAAGGCTAAAGGCTACAAGCTGTTGGTTTGACATCTATATTTAATTGAGACACTATGGCTTCAGGCACAAGGTATATGTTTAATATACATAGTGAAGTGCAGCTCACTTCTTGTCCAGCAGGTCCATGAGAGGTCTCAAGACCATCTCAGCATCCATGGCTGCATTGCTCTTGTTTCCAGCGCTACCCTTCATTTGCACCAGCTCTTGGTTCATTTGTTTCACGCAGTCCTCAATCACAGGCTTGAAACTAATGGACAGACAAGAATGGAACATTGCAGAATGATAACGCTGATGATAAGGCTCCTCTCAAATTTTTTTTTACAGGTTCTCAGCACAAGAGTGTTTGAAAACCCATCATCTTTAAATTAATTCATTTGCATTCTGCATTTGCATTAGCACATAAAGGACTGATTTCCCACACCATCTGTTCCTGTACTGTAGGTCAGGGAAGCACAGATTTGTGCTGGATTTGCATATACATTACATTTACATTTGATCATTTTATGTGACTCCCTTATTAAAAGTCACTACCATTGAGTAATTACAACATTATGAATGTTGCAGTAAATGGTTTTACTGCAGAATGGTAGCAATCAGGGAAAAATGAAATATTTTCACTGTTCAAATGAAATATGATTATATTTACGTATTGAGCACATTTATGGTCAAAACAATAAAAGTGAAAATGGTGACAGCAAATGTTAAATTACACTATATATTATATGTAATTAATACACTGAAATGTATGTTTCATCTCTCTGTTTATGCTGCACACACCCACCCGGTACACCCCTGATTGGCCGAGCATACACTGTTGAGGTAAAGATTTAAATTGACTTGATTGAACATTGTTAAATTGTTATTTATTAGGTGAGGGGCTTTTATGTTCCAAACCAAAAACGGAAAAGGGTGTTTAATCTCTGGTGGTAAAATACCTGGAGCCGAAGACGCCGCTGAGCTGATCCAGCACTGTGTTTAGCTTGTTCTGGAGCTCCTTCAGAAGATCACTGGCCTCAGCATCAAGCTAAAAGAGGAGTGAGACACCACATCACACATGGATTCCAGAGACAGCAACTTATATTGCACACTGTTTGGGTGTTGTGTTGGGGTTGCCTTCAGAGATGAATCTGGTGGCATGACCCCAAAAATGCAGATATGGAATCTAATCTTGGGGTAACTGGTGTATGCAGTAGCTTAAAGCCTCATGCCTGCACTGCTGGAGATGCAGCAAAACCCAGCTGGTGTTCAGTAATCCTCAGCAAAGAACTGACTTGGTAGAACGTGGGTGAATGAGGAGAATCTCGGTTGTGCCTCGCTCTGTATGCATGTCTCACATTTTGCCTGATGTCCCGTTTCGCTGTCTCAAGTGCTACCTGCAATCATTTATCCCTGCGTCGACTGAGCTGTCGTCCAATGAAACAAATTAACTGAGAGGCTATTAGTATTACACACCCACGTTGGAGAAAGACAGACTAATTGAGTCCAAGCATGAAGATCTTTTACAAAGCTGGGGTAAAATGCAGAAAATTGTTTATTTTGCCCCTGACCTTGTCCGACTCCCATTCAATGCCTTTATTCATCATTTCGGGAATTAAGATCAGGTTTAGGAGATCGGAGGCTAGAGTGTGTGTCTGCTTTGAGATGACTCAGGGCATCACATGTGCTCATACTTTTAAACGTCTGATCAGTTTGAGTGCCTTTAATAAATCCTGTCCCAGAAAAGTGGGTCCTGATTGAAAGGTTGGATCCCTGCCACTACACGTCATGAATACTGAGTTCAGTAGAAGGGTAAAATTGTAGTATATAATGAAAAGAGACCAAGCCAGGAATAAAGTTAGGAAGAATTACATGAATTATTAAAGCATTTGTTAAATAGGAATGTTTGCCATTTTTATTATGAGCCGGCTTTCTAAAAGTCCATCCCCTTGGCCACACGTGTGTGTAGGTGTCAGGAGAACACCAGTAATGAATTAGTGAGCATACGTCGTAACTTACATGTCTGGAGAATGTCTGGCCTCATTAAATATCTATGTGTGTAATAAAACATTCATATCCTGGCTGACAGTGATACTTTTCCCTGGCATGTTCAGCTCCTCACGGTTGGATCCATAAATTCTGTTTCCAGGAGGAGCACCGGAGCGGCGTGATGGACGTGTGCGGTGCTCTCTGTGGTGAGAAGGGGTGGCGGGAGGTGCATGGAAGCTCTGCGAGTGCAGATGCCGGGAGCAGCCGCATGCATGCCCCATCGCCACATCATCATGTGAGATGAGGCGAAGCCATAGCAACCACAGACTTCAACACATTCCAATGCGTACGGCCCCGCCGTGGCAGCTACGCGTACAGAGGGCCATTATGCTAGTCACTTCAGTGCACTAATCATATCACTTACAGCAAATACAGCCATTATACCCCTGCCATGCTGTTTACCTGCGATAGCACCCGGTCTGCATAGTCAACAGAAACCCAAAGTGACTGATCTCCCTCAGCTCTTCCGGGGTATTCCAGCAGATGTTTCAGGCATCGGCATTTAATTTACACGTTTGCTTGCTCTTTCGGCGGGCATGGCTCTCTCTTATGCTGTCGGCCCTCATTCAACGCATCTCTTTTCAGACTGATGCATGCAAGGGGACACCAGTGCCTCAGTGGGATGAGGAATGACTGGCCTGACTCAAGGGGAAAATTTGCCTGTTATGGATCTAAACGAACGTGTGAGACTAAGCCTCATCATTTGATGCGTTTTAATGAATCAAAAGTGACATTACTGGATGGATAGTTAAGGCTACTACTCACACATAATGCTAAGCACCCAGTTAAGGTTAGGTCAAAGGTAGGGCATAAGGTGAATTTTTGAATTTCTTGATTGTGTGTATTCATTTGTAAAAATGAACATGCCCCTGCCCTATTACAATGAAAAGAGCACTGAAAAGATTTTCTCTGTTGTTGTAGTTCACATAGTACTGATCATATTGTACGTGCTCACGCTTTTTAGTAGAGGTGCGCATCTTCAGTTGTTTCTAAGGGTTCCAATTATTAACCCATGTCAGTGAAAGTGATTGTTTTGTCATTATGATACACAGGGCATGGCACATGGTGACAAAATGATGTGTGTCCCCTGCATTTAACCATCACCCTTAGTGATATGTGTGGGGATGGTACCTTGCTCAAAGGGATCTCAGTGTAACCTTGATGGTTCAGGATTTGAACCCGCAACCCTTCAGTTACAAGTCCGCCTCCCACCACTGAAAATAAATTCACCATTTTTTTCAGTTAATACAAACCTTTTACAGAACATACAAAACTGTAAAATATCATAATCCTTTTAAATGTGGTTGAAAGAGTTTAGAAAATATGTACACTGCTTTTATGTCAAACTGCTGCCTGACTGTCTAACTGTGAGATTTTAGTGCATGAATGGCAATAATATTAATCAAAAGACAGCTTTTAAAGAGTTATTGAAATTGGAGCGCACACAAAACACACACATTTTCTAATTGGTAAAACACATTGCTCAGCAAAGCTGTCAAATTGGGAACTACACTGAGTAACAGTACACAATGTCCAGCATAAGCAATGCAAGCCATCTTACCCAACTGATTAGCTTGTTTTAATCCATTTTAATTAATAAACTCTTTCTGCGCTATTTCAGAATTGTACATTTTTGCATTGAGATTTTAAAACATCTTTACCAAAACATTACAAACCATTTGAATCCTAATGGGAATTGGCCTAAGTGAAGAAGCTGACATGCCATTAACCACATGGCCACAACAAATCAGCAGGTAATAAAAATACTGTGACCGCAGTTATTCCATTATCTCATGCTACTCTAGCCCAGCATTTGTGGGTTAGAAAATCCAGTTCCTTGCAGCTGCAGCTCTCCTCCTCACCTATGAAATCCGTTTCTCACTCTTTTCATTGGTGGCCAGATAAGCCCATTGGAAAGAGGGTCAGGAGATGCCGTAATAAGTAGAACAGAAGGTACACTCTTTCACGATTAAACTTGCAATTAAAAAAACGGACTCCCTCCGGGCAGGAGAGGCTGTGGACGAAGAGGGGCTACGCTGCCTAGTGACTATCAGACTGAAGTTGAACTCGTGCAATTAATTTCCTGGATGGTTAGCGATCTGGTATTTATAATTTTGCGATAATGGTTGGCTGTAATTACTTTTTACCCTTTACTTTGCTAATTACTTCAGGAACACCACTGCAGCAATGGCTGTCGAGTGCTTTTACTACATCAGAAAGACTTTGATGTGCCATCGGGCAAATTTATCAATAAAGTGCATGTCATATGCCACATGCTGTTACATAATGACACATGAAAAGGAGGTCTTATTTGCACGCATTGCGTTGAAATGTCCCGTAGACTTGCGAGTGTTCGGCCAGCTCATCACACCCTTGCTGCAGTGAAGTCCTCTAACTGAGAGAAAAATCCGACTACAACGCTGGAAAACCTTCTGTTAAATTAGCCATCATCAGGAGTACAAAAAAAAGTGGCAAAGCTAAAAATAAAAGTGCGATCGGGTCGGGAGATGCTGGGAATGGCGCCGTTTTTTTGGACGGGGAGGGTCACACCGGCGGCCCCCAGTGTGTGGAGCCTCGGCGCATGGCTTTCTGCAGTGCTTCGGAAGCATGCCGGGTTATTTTAGCGGCCGTGACACATGCTCCTGACGGGAAAGGGTAGGTGGGTGGGTGAGGAACGCCGAGTGGTGGAGGGACGGGAGAGGGATGATGGGAGAGGTGGCGTGCTCTCGGTCTGTTGCCCGTTTTGGCGATGCCGGTGCACAGAGGCCCGTTCACACACCTTACAGAAGGACACAGCCCCCTCCTCCTGCCGCACACAGCAAAGAAGAGTGGGAGGCAGAAACAGAGACCACAAGAGACAGGCGCGCGTCACATTTTACATGTAAATGAGGGAGAGAGAGAGACAGTCAGATATACGGCTGGGGAACAGAGACAGGTCTACACCGCATGCAGCGCTACATCACAGGAGAGGATTACTCGGTGAGAGTTACACACGAGCAGAGGGAGTTAGACAGCGTTAGAGGGGACAACATCCACCCGCTCCCTAAGGCACAGACGGGGGTCACCGGGCGGGTAGCAGCAGAATACCTGTTTTCCTCCCATGGACTCGAACATCTTTTCCAGCTGGACCCGGAGCTGCTGGATGTTGTTGATCAGAATGCAGGGCTAACAGTCAAAAAGAGGAACATGTGTGTCTGATCTGTGGTGACAAACCATCAAAAAACAGTCTTTATTCTGTTTTAATCATAATTCGCTTTCATTATGGCGTAAGTGCGACTGTTTCAGCTTAATAAATGTTGATGATAAAACACACAAATGTACAAAAGACACAATAAAAACCACAGTACACTTTAATAAAAGGCATTTGAATAAAGATCTGATTTAAAACTAGTGGGAACAACTCATTCCAATGCTTGTTGGCCAATACTGCAAAAGCCCTGTCACCTCTGCATTTCAGCTCTGATTTAGGAACTTGGCTGATTTATGTCTTAGGGTCTCAAGTCTTTTTGGTTTGTGTTCTAAATGACATAAGGAATTAATATAAATAATTTTTCATTCATATTAATTGACTTACGCATGCTTATTTTAAAGGTTCAGACTCACTAATAATACATTCTCACACTGACTGTAATATAAAGGATTACCCAGTTTTAAGATTCCATTTAACGACATTGTTCTGAATGTTATATTGAATTATGTAAGGTTTTAATGATTTGTTATGTGGGCCTGTGTAAGATGTAGCCCATCAGGAGTATTTGCTGGTATAACATCACATTTGTTTTCAGTGCCAAGACCAACATAGTCTTTAAAACAATTATTTTTCCCATTTATACTCGGGAAGTCAGCTGACCTCCAAATCACTGACCGGCAATGGCAAGGCGATGCAACAGACTGGCCATAAGATGCCTATCGAGAAAGCCCCAACCTGAGAGCTAATTAAGTGAATTAGCATGACTTGATAAGAGATGATGTGACAGCGCCTCCCGTCTGAGACAGGGCCCGATCTGCGCCTCTGATTTAATGAGGACGTGGATTTTACTGGAGCCAGCAACAGTAAAGCACTGTATAATTGTTCCAGGCTGAGTTATCGGTTACGGAGAAACTATAAAGTCTGATGAGGTATTCTAGAGTAGAAGGACTGACAGACGCAGAGCAAAAAAAGACAAAAGGTAGGACAGAGAGGGGGGAAGAAAAGAAAGAGAGACTGATTGATGTGTGACACGCTTTTAATTAATGGCCAACTGTCATTTTGTCGGCAGACCTGTCACCGCTTCAGAAGAAACATCTGTCTCTTCTTTCTGACGGATGTCCACGGTGTCAAAATTTTAAGATTACAATAAAGCAAACTGCTGTTGAACAAGTAAGCTTCTCTAGCATTCTATCTACTCTGTCAAATAAAGATCAGCTGAAGCCGCGGAAAGAATGAGTTTACGTTGACTGCTACTGAAAACGTGTCATTAGCTGGTTACTGTGACCATTTATTTGGAACAGGGATGCTGGTAAGACTAGATAAAACAAGCATGGTTCAGCAATTTAAAGATTTTAAAAATGGTCACCATGGAAACAAGAGAGTTGCATGCTCCACAAAAGAGAGAGAGAGAAAGAGAGAGAGTTATAATTTATAAAGTATGTGGTCTGGAACAAAGTGTTGGGAAACACACAGGGACGTGCGAGGAAATAAAGGTCACTGTGGGCGCTTACCACTTTCTCTTTGCTCAAATGCAGGCTGAAATCCTTGGATATAATAGCAGCGTACTGCAGGAGGACTTTGTTGATGGTCTGAGGAGACATTTTTGAGGTAAGTGAAACAATTAGCGTCTTTCAATAAAAAGATCTGTTCTAATACATGATGGCTGAGCAATAAAAAACAGACCCTCTGTTAAGAATCCAAGCATCTAAACCCTGTAATAAAACAATCAGCTAAACCTGCACCAGCACCCCATAATTACAGCTTGATTCACCTCATTCACATTCACACACACACACACACACACACAGATTACTTTTACAACTTCATGAATACCGACAACATACAGTCCTGTGAAAAAGTCATTTGGAACAATATAAACACAATATTTTACTTGAGAGAAATAGAGGAACAGTCAGAACTCTCCACATGTCTGTTATTCTGCTGCTGTTCTCTGATCTCCAATCTTGCATGAACATGAGAGATCTAACAGATCTCTACATGTCAACAACATTTCTGAAATCTAGTTAAATTGTTTGTGTGTTTTGCACTTTTAGGAACTATGCCCATGTAACAGCACTGTTGTCTGTCTCACCTTTGCAAATCTGCACATGAAGTGAGCTCGAGCCTGTGGGTTTGGACACTCCAGCTTCTTAATGATCTCGAAGCTCTGATTGAGCTGAGTAAACACGTCCACCACGGAGCAGGAGAACAACGCATGTTCAGATGTCTGCTGGAACTGTGCACACAGAAACACGAGAGAGAGAGAGAGTGAGTGAGTGAGAGAGAGAGAAGAGAAACGACCTCCACCACTGTCACCTCTCATTTGAAAGTGACAGTAAATCACTGCGCAATTGTAATTACTACAGGATTGCTTGGCTCCTTGGCACGTGCACCATCTAATGAACAAAGACTTACCAATGGCAGTAAATGATTTTCCAAGTAGAAATGAGTTGAAACCAATTAATGTACAAATGCAAATCACCCCACGCTGTTTGTTTTCATTACTGGAATCCAGCGCTCAATAAACAGGTAGATTTAAATAAGCATTGCCAACCTGCAACAACTGCATTAATATTCATGTGACTCTATTTGTTAATATGTAATGGCTCTGGATTGCAGGTCTTCATCATTTTAATGCATAGATGGCCTCACAATGGACCTGCGTCAGAGCCTTGCTGAACATTTCATCATGTGCTGAAGAGAGAAAAGAGAACACACAACATACATTACTGACTGCTTTCAATAGCTGTAGGACTTACTCCATCTTTTTTGTCCCTCTCCAGGGCCCCGTTGAGGAAGTCCATGGCCACATCCTCATTCTCATCAAGCCACTGGATGACAAAAGGCTCGAACCACCTGCCAGACAATAAAAAAAGAAATGTCTCACATGTATGTAGTGATTTCGTTTGGATTTATTGATAAATAATGTTATCAATAATGCTAGTTTGTTTCCTCAATGATTAAAAGTCTTTCTTTTGACATTTTTATTCTAACCAAAAAGAAAGATGCTTTTATAAGCACATTAAGTGTTATATTTTCAAATTATCTGGAAAAACAGTGTGAAAATCACCATAAAGTGCAAGATAAGTTAAGTGTCAAGCATGTGCTTTATTAGTAAGTTTTAGAATCAGTTTGTGGGTGTGTTCCATCAACAATGTTGTTGTTTTTTTCTTTTGTGTGTGTGTGTGCATAGGAAGGTTGGAGAAAAAACATCTTAATAAATACACACATGATAGTGTCCATGGTTATGAAATAACCATCCATTCACTCATACTCACTATGCATAATCTAGTCACTCACTCGGTCACTATGCATAATCCACTAATTCACTCAATCACTATTTATAATCCACTCACTCACTCACTATTTATAATCCACTCACTCACTATCCAAAACCCACTTACCTTCTCACTCACTCATTTACTCACTATTCACTATTCATAATCCACCCACTCACTGAGTCACTACTTGCCATAATCCACTCACTCACTCACACCCATTGTGCATAATCCACTCACTAGCTCACTCATTCACTCACTCAAAAAACACTCACTCACTCACTCAAAGTCCACTCACTTACTCACTCACTAACTCTCTCTCACTCACACACTCATTAGTCATAATCCATTTACTCACTCAGTCACATTCACTCACTCCCTATCCATAACCCACTAACTCAGTCACTCACCCCCAATCCATAATCCAGTCAATTTCTCACTCACTTACTCACTCACTCTCTGTCCATTACTCACACACTCTTCATATTCACTTTCAGGGTCAAGGGTATCAGAGCCCATGCCAGAATATTAGATGCAGGGTGGGCATTGCAGGGTGCACACATCATGCACTCACACCTGTGGCCAATTTAGTGTCCCCAATGTACATGCTTTATTGCAGCACAAGGAAACTGGAAAACCCAGAGAAGACCTGAGCCAACATGGGGAGAGCAAGAAAACTCTGCATGTACAAATCCAGAGCTGGAATTCAAACCCACAACCTCTATGGTGTGAGACCACAGTGCTACCTGCTATACCTCTTTATAGTTACAGCACAATTCAAATGTAGAGAGAGGCAGTGTCACAGTCTTTGTCTTGTGCTTGACTGCTTCAGATGTTATAATTTGTATGAATTTATCCTTTGCCTGTGGTTTGTGTGTGCATGTTTCGTTTGTTTTATTAAAACCTGTTATGTGTAAGTGAATTGAATGTGTCCTTTTCGCAGCCATGTATTTTTGAGAGGCAGGTAACCCTCTGTGATTTGTTTTGCTGAAAAACCTACACGTGTCCCATTCAATTTGACCATACTGATGAACAGACTGAGTTATTCCCTTTCGGAAAAGGCTATCAATAATAATCTTTACTCACACAACAGGGAAACCGTTCATCTTCCTTTTCCTCACCGTCTCTCAAATCTGTACATGCTTTACAGAAAAAATATTCACTTAGTCTCGATTTGCCCGCTGCTTTTGCCTTTCTTGTGCAAGCTGATTTTGGGCTGTTCTACATTTACATTTACATTACATTTACAGCATTTATCAGACGCCCTTATCCAGAGCGACTTACAATCAGTAGTTACAGGGACAGTCTCCCTGGAGCAACTTAGGGTTAAGTGTCTTGCTCAGGGACACAATGATAGTAAGTGGGATTTTAACCTGGGTCTTCTTGTTCATAGGCGAGTGTGTTACCCACTAGGCTAGGCTACTAACACCCTAATGTGACTGTACAGGCTACACCTCATTATAACACCTAAAGTATGTTTGGGCCTCAGATCACAAACAATATGCATAGGCTGCATACACAGACAACTGCCAGCGCTTGCAATAACAACATGCAGTCTAGTCCATTAAAATGGAAATCAAGTATTTAAGTTCACATTTAAGATAAGAATTAGAACAACTAACCAAGCCCCTCTTAAACCTTAGTATTTAAGCATAGTCATATTGCCCAGGCAAAATATATACTCTCAGCTTGAGACAATTGTCAGTTGATGGCTTAGCTGTATTGACAGTGTTGTCAAAAGTGTAAGAGGCGGAAAGAACACATAACATCAGACACCATCATGAGCAAGGCATGGTAATCAATACATCAATCAATCTGATTGAAGAGAAAGTGGGGGGAGAAGGTGGGTATATAAAACTCAATAGATGAAACATAAATAGCTGCAATTTATTGTCAAAATTGGTGATAAGACAAATAACAAGAATTAGCTTTCCATAAAGAGATATGTAGTTATTTTAGGACACTGACTGTAATCCCACTATGTCATATATAGTTTTACATATGTGTGGTAATGCAATACTAATAATATTCACAATGTCATTAGAGACTCTTGGCTCAAGCACCCACAAATTCTCTCCAAGCCGAATGGCATAAGGATCTCTAGCAGCGAGATGAATGATATCTAATGGTGTCAGAGAGCGGCCATGCACCATCCATTGCCTCTGGGAAAATCAATTCTTTTCAAGGTGTTGTTTGAGTGACAGGGAGGCACATTGCTTGCCACACTGTCCTGGCTGTCATTCTGTTCCGCACGCCCTCATAATTCAGACTAATGGATTGGATGCTATTTCACCACTAACAGGGCCGTATGGAAGGCAGATGTGTTTCTGCAAGTGTATAACAAATATACGACCTGTAATGCAGAAAGGATTATAAGCCTTTGGTCACTCTGAGACAAGCTTATAAGAAGCAATAAGTGCAGCAACCAATGAAAAAGGGGGAGGTGTATAATAATGGCATCATTTGTGATCTTACTGCACATCTAAGTAATTAGCTCACAAAACTAGCCAAACAACAAACATGTGGTGCACATGCATAACTCAAGAAGAGAAATATGTAATATTATAATAATATTTCTGGGTGTGTCCATGTTTTTACATTATCCAGAGTGACTTACAATCAGTAGTTACAGAGACAATCCGCCCCTGGAGCAACTTAGGGTTATGTGTTTTGCTCAGGGACACAATGGTAGAAGTGGGATTTGAACCTGAACCTACCATTCCTAGACACTTTCTGTATGGATTGACATAAGGCTTGCGGTCCATGGGACGTGCGCAATTCCCAACTTTTCAACTTTTTCGGACATTGAGGCATGACAGGCGGGGAACATAGATGTGCATATGGCTTGCATCGGTCTGACTTATGGATCACATGCCATTTTGAAAAAAATGTCAATGGGGAAAAATTATATTTTTTCTGAATCTGAATACCATGTAAAAAACTAAAATTATTTGCAAGTATGTTTTTTGTTTGTATCATTTGATACTTCAGGCATTACACATTACAACTGTATATTTTGTATCATATTTGGCAATAACAAACGTAATCATGCTCTGCACTGAGAGTCCAATTCCTATCTCTCCACATTGGCATCTGTCTCTACAAGCCCCCCTATGGCACTCAAATTGCCATCAAATGAACTTCCACTAAGTCATCTATAAATTAGCCTTCGCATATATTTAATGTTAAATAGACCCATATTTTTTGGTGAGATGTGTACGCCACCGCAAAATGATGACAGATCCATCCTGGCCACCCCACCGAAAATCTCCTGGCTCAGCCACTGTATAGCCATACTGTAAACTGTAACTAGAGGCTCCGTTATAGGTGGAGGCCTTTTACAACCAGTACAGGTGAGTGGATACTTACAAAGAATACTCAGGTGGGATTCCCTTGAAGGCAGGTAGATCGCGGACGTACTCATTGTAAAACCACTTGACTTTGAAGTGCAAATTCATGTACTCTGTGCTCTTGCATAGGCGATGCTTGTCGTGCTCTGCAAGGTAAAATGGATACAAACACAGAACCACAAAATTGTTATGCAGTGAATTGTTAAGACATGGCATTACACTCAAGACCCCATAATCTCATATTATTGAAATGCGTTTTATGTCCAGCTAAATTCAAAAGCAGGTCTTCATAACCTCAGTAGCCTGATATTGCCTGTTAATTGCCAAGTATATTCGAGATTCCGCTCCATTCAGCTCCATTCTGTTTGCCAGGCTTGGGTCTATACTTGAACTTTCACACAGATTCTCCAATCAGTCTCTATCTGGGCAAATTGACAACTCATTCCATGCACCAAACAATTAAGTAGCAGCGCACAGCACTAAGTCGATATGGTAGTGAGGGGGGAGGTCTTCAGACCTTCTCATAAGTGCAACGAGTGGGAAAAAAGACCAAGTTGTGTGAATGCTGAACGATATATCAATTTGCCTCTTTGGGTTTCCAGGCAGAAATCGACAAAAGCAGGCAATCTCAGAGCCTCGCCTACACACTCCCTGCTTGAAACCCTGACCTTAGCAGCAGATGTACACCCAAATGTAACCCGACTAGTGACTTAATGAAAGCTGGATTGGATGAAGGCTGCAGTCAAATGCATCCACCTGGCCCAACCGCTACACCCCATCTCCACTCGACAGAGGTAGGAACACGAGGATGCGTGCTGACAGGGGGTTGGGGGAGAAAAATAAATACATTAAAGAAATCACTTAACCCCGTATCCACTGTACTGACTGCCAGGGAGAGGAGGACAATAGAGCGAGATGTAGATAAAGAAAGAAAGAAAGTACATACATGTTTATGTCAGCATGGGAGGAAGGAGCTACAGTTTGCTTTCTTTGAATTTAAGAAGCCTGGAAGGTTGCTCAGTCAGCAGCAGGACACTGTGAAATTTTGTCACCGTCTCTTCCGTGCACAGAATTGTACCCTAGATATCCAGCCTGGGATCCCCTTAAACTCCCTGGAGTTCTCCTGAGACCACGGCTCAGCATTGAGCTAGTCTCTCTCATATTAATTCTCTATTCCATTCAGAATCACATTTACATTTCTGAGGAAACTGATATGTTTTTTTGCTAGTAACACAAGAACAAGCCTTCTTTCACACAAAAGGAATGAGACTGTTCATTGTAAAGCAGGAGATGCAAACCTGAACTTTTGTTATTGCTGGATATTAATTTATTAACAATGACACAGTTGATGCTCTTTTCTGAATGTTCTATTGAGAAATATAAGAAAAAATATATAATACATTAAATATATTGCTTTTTAATAGCATTTGATGTTATCAGCTCAACATAATGGGATGCTGCTTATCTATTGCTTGTTTATTGTCAGTCTGCAGCCGTGTCCGGCCCATTATTCAGGGTTGGACATAAGAGAAACGATTTTGCATAATGGCACTCAACATTGCACACACTCGCCATGGACATTAATAGCATCTGCTGTAGCCTACATTAATTATGCTAATAGATAAAAATCAATATTTTTGCAATCGGCATCTCCCCGGACCCATTCTGAACAAATTGACTCAGCATTTCAGAAAAAGACGTAGAAGCTTGTGGAAAACAAATAGCACGGACAGATTTTCAGAATTGCTAACTGCTGACTGGAGTTATCAAAAATCCTATAATATTGTAATATAATAACTGTTTTTCCAGAATTGCTGATTGTCCGTCACTATGGTAAGTAACTTCTCACAGATAATGTCCTTCTTTGTACTTTTGAGCACATATTTGTTCATAATGAAGGAATAAATGTTTAATTTTAATTTATAGCAACATGCACATGCCTCGTTGCACAAAAGCACCACTGACGGTTTCACGGAAAGAATCAGAGCTGTTCAAAGTTATCAACTAAACACAATCACTTGGGGGAACGTCCCCTTGCCTCGAATGCTTGTTATAATGAGTGTGTAGAATCGCAGAGCACATCCCTAGTCCAGGCTGAACTCGGATCAAATATGATCTGCTGTGACGGTGCCACTTCAATATCCTCAGAGATGAGCAGGTGCCTGTGGATGCCCAGGCAGTGCAATGTGGCACACAGGCGTGGGCTGGAGTCTGTGTAGCTGTGAGGATAGAGGTGGGGCTTCCCTTTCCCCCTTCCTCAATGTAGCAGAAAAGCATCCCATTAAATAGTAAAAAATGAAGGGATTTCTTCTGCTGTTTGCTCCTGGATGCGGTCATGTGTGGATGCGGTCTTTTGCATTTTAAAATTTGTCCCCCTAGAGTCTGCTGTGCTGCTTCGTCTTGAGCGTAATCAAGGTTTGACAATGGTAACAATGGACTATGCACCATCCTTGTATAGATTTGTAAGTTTTGTCACGGAAGTGCACACTTCAGGGACAGCAGTGGAAAACGGGAGATGACGTGCCCACTTTACATATCTTTTTCAATCTGATTGATCTGCAGACTCCTCTGGGAAAGCAGAAGTCAAAGAAATTCAATACATTCTGCTTTCTTCAAAGGACAAGGGTGTTCAGTGGCGAACAACACAGACACAAACACACATGCACACAGAAGTAAAAGCCCCAGACAGAAGGGCATTTGATGCTTTGCACAGACAGCCATTTCTGTGTAGCAGAGGGGTATGCATCTGAAGTTTCAATAAAGAACTGGTCTGAGGCATTTAAGGGGAATCTGAAATGATCTGAAGACCGGGGGGAAATGTTGAAAGTGGTTAGGGCATCCTGTCAAAAGTCCACGAAAAAGGTCAGCTTTTCTCCTCCCGTGAGGTGTATTTGTTTTTCCGCTAGTGCTTTACTCGAATTGGATTTATAAATCCACATAGCACTATACAAACGCAAAGCTAGGCTTCTTAACATTTCTTTACATTAGTAAACTAACATTAGAAATAAAGTGCTTGACATTGCAATAGAGCATTGCTGATGAAGCAGGCAGGTGGAGGGATTGTGATGTGACTACAGCAGTGGGTAGAGAGTAGAGCGGATTTATGTGCTGTGCATTTCTAATAACTGAACTGTCATGAAGACACATTTGTGTGCATTGGCTCATAAAGGCGTGCAATTATAAATGAGACCACCTTCTCCATTCAGGCAGTGGTACCTCAGTAATTTTTCCTTTTTTTCCTGGAATGACTATTAGAAAAGCGATGATGACACCTTTCTCGTTTTGATGAGGACTGCCTGACTCTACCAGACTGCGAGGGAGAGAGACAGGACACCTATGGCTCTCGGTGCACCGCTGAGCAGGCATTGAAGGTCTCCCAATGTGTGTTCTGAGTTCTTCATATGAAGAATATTAATGCCATATAGCTCTTTATACTTAATGTATTAACTGTGTATGGCTCATCGCATTGGTTATTATTTTTCTATTTATATGTATTATTGTTGTTGGTTTTATATACCCCAGACTAAACTTGACACCTAAAATCCTATGAAATCTTAGTTAAAAAGAACAATAGAACATTATATATATATATATATATATATACACACACACACACACACACACACACACACACACACACACACACATTTTTAGAACCTGGTACACCGTATTATTGATTATCTAAATAACTCTAAAATCCAAAATGAGAACAAAATTGCCCACAGCTGAATAGATTTTGCTTAATCCGAACTCGTGTCTCATAATCATCATCACAGGAAAGACATAATAACAGATTTTTTTCGGTCATACATTATTTTATCTATAGAAAATCAACACATCCTACATTTATTATGGCCTTTTTAAAATCACATAGGTGTCTGGAAGTATATATTGAAGGAAAAGTTTATATTGGTTACTTTCAAATTATTTATTGAATATTTGTTTATTACAATTGTATTTTAAAGGCAATAGGCCAGTGGAGACCGTGCTTTACAGTGTTTTTATCACAGTGATTTTATCGCTCCCAGCTAGTTTGATAAAATCGCTGTTGCACATGGCCTCTCATGGCTTAGTGCTTTAATCAACACTAAAACACACATGCACAACTGTTGTGGGCCTCCAGTTCACAGCAGCATTTCACTTCAGGGCCTCGAGTCCCAACAAATTTTAACGTTCCGCTTGTAGCTGGCTTAAAAAAAAAAAACAGCATGACCTTTAAAAAAAATCAGCTGATCTAAAATCACTCTCTCTCATGCATACCAAAAACCCTTCCTGGTCTGGGTAAGTAGTGTTTAATACATTTAGCATTTAGTCCCATTGCTGGTCCCAGGGGAATGAAAATGTCAAAATCGATCAAAGGGACAGGTGTTTTTTTTTTTTTTGCTGAGAAATGCAAATTGGGTGCAACATTCTGATATCAGGAGACATTAATGAGTGGAGGTGGTCCAGGCCACCATATTAATCCCAGCACAGCAGGAAGGTAATGCCACAAGGTTGTAGCAGATGTCTCTTACATTTGCTTATTGCCCCCAAAAGTGCTGCATTTGTAATTCTGTGGAGCTTCGAATACAGTCACACACATTTTTTTTATCATCTTCCATCTTCTCATCTCATTTTCCCCCTTCCAGGCCTTATCTAAAAACAAAAGAAACAATACCTGTACAAAATCTGTATCCTTCACCAGACTAGAATTCAGCCAGCTTTTCCAAAAGTTACCCGAGCTAAGAGCACAAATCATTCAGACCCAGGAAGAAACACAGACTTCTCAGCAACCCGCTTCAAACAATACCTGAAAGATGGTGGTTACTGGGGAAGAAAAGCCTTGCATGGCGCAGTTCAGGCTCGCTGGAGTTTATCATCCTCTTAGCTCTTTCACATCTCTCCTTCTGCACCTCCTACTCGGAGTCAGACACACAGGACCATCAGAGATCTTCTGTTACCTGACTTCGCCTCAGGCTACAGGCACACAGAGCACTGCTCTCCATGTTATCAAAGCCCAAAGGCCTTCCAGGTTAAATGGGTGGCTTTTTTCATCCCTTCAGGACAGATTGTGGAGAATCCATGGAGATAAAACCCTATAAAGCACTTCCTCCCCAAGCTCTTCATCAGAGCTGACATCAAAGCTTGCGGCTGCGAAGACCAGTGGTGGGCAAAGCGTGGTTTATGGTGTGGCAATAGTGTAGATGTATAGCCTTTATGCACTGGCGACCGTTGACTGTAATTTCCTGCCTGTTGATAGGATTTGGAGCGTGATTTCCAGAAGCAGGTTCCTCAGGGAAGGGGGTGTGACAGCTGTCAGAAGCAGTTATGAGGGTAAGGAGCTCACGCCTACTCGCTGCTAAAGTAGATCCTTCTCTTCTCTGAGCTTCAGCAGCCAGTGAGTGGGCTAAGTCATGCTACGGCAAATCAGAGTGCTATGGATCATATTGAAAATCGCTATTGTCCATAAAATCGGTCAATATACATTCCACAGCAATCATCTGCACTGGGGCAAAAACTGGGACTTTATCGAAGAAGATGATGGTTCATTTCTTTGTGGTTCACTTTTTACCTTATCAACAAAGTTACATCTTACACATGCTCTCCTCTTGCCTACTCAGTGTTAACATGGCTGGTAAAGGTTTGAGGTGGATTCTCATTACTAATAATTACAAAAACCGAGGACACTCTATTATTTCGCTTGATAACTTACTCCGCTACAGGTCACCATGTAGCCACACTTACACCATGTACACCATGCAGTCGCATTTACATTTAAATGTAAGCATTTATCAGACGCCCTTATCCAGAGCGACTTACAATCAGTAATTACAGGGACAGTCCCCCCCTAGAGCAATTTAGGGTTAAGTGTCTTGCTCAGGGACACAATGGCAGTAGGTGGGATTTGAACCTGGGTCTTTTGTTCACAGGCGAGTGTTTTACCCACTAGGCTACTACCACCCTACATACATGTAATATGTTTTTTATGTTTAATATGTTCGCATACATGTAAATGTTTTTTTCCTGCCTTTCCTAAAGGAATCCCTGGCCAAGGTTACAAATGTCCTCGTCCTTTGTAGCACCTAGTGTGACTGGCAGTAGTGAATCATGGGTCTTAAGAGGGCGAGGTGAGTAGTGCCCCAGAGGCTATGAGTCACAATGCTATGTTGGTGCTCACGTTGGGTTTTCCAGAGCCCTAGAACCCACCCCCCCACCCAATGTTGCCCAAGGTTCTCAGTCAAGCCACGCTGCATCTTCCTCCACCCTGCACAGACTGGCCAGCAGGCAGACTGAATAAGAAAACACAAGCCAGCGACACTCTGGAAGTACCTTAGATACAGGCTGACAGCGTTCTCGGTTCCAACATGCATCAAACATGCTTTTTCCTCAGGGCTGGTAGGGAAACATCTTGTGGTGTTACATAAAATGGGCTAAATTTGTAAACACCAAAAAACATAGGCAGACATCTCCTCTCCGCCACTCAGTAGGCTGATGAGTTCAGACAGCGGAGAGAGTCCATGTGACTGGAACCCGAAGCGGAGGCGGATCAGCCGTCTCTCAGCACGCCACCCTGTGTCCGGCATGAGCACCACAGGAAACTCTTTAGCTGCCTGGGAAGCATTTTATATGTTAAGGCTTATTTTAGGTATTAGTATTTTCATATATATTAAATATATATGTATAGAAAGCAGTCATACCAATTTATGCTCCACTTGTGTAGGTGTAACTATCATTAGGAGTGTGCAGAGGTGGAAAAGGTACTGAAAAAATGTAGTAAAGTAAAAGTATATTTACTTTTATTAAATTCTTATCAAATAAAAGAAAAGGTACCATCTAAAAATCTACATGAGTAAAAGTAAAAAAAAAATATACTCAATTTAAAATTTACTTAATTACTTTCAATTACTTGATATAAAAATGACTAGTCATGAATCCAATACAGCACTAGTTGTTTTTATTCAACTTTTAGGCGTTATAATGTAGAAATGATGTTCAGGCCACCCCAAAAAATAGTGAAAATTTTCAACAATTCCTTATTAACAAATTGTTCTTTTTATTCTTTCTATACCAAACATAAATATAGCAGTTGTCTTTACTGATGTTATGTTGCAACCTTATTCCAAAATAGACTAAATTCATTATTTTCCCCTAAGAATTCTACACAACACCTCATAATGACAACATGAAAAAATTTACTTTGGCAAATTTATTAAAAATTAAAAAAACTGAGAAACACGTGTACATACATATTCACAGCCTTTGCCATGAAACTCAAAACTGAGCTCAGTTGCATCCTGTTTCACCTGATCATCATTGAGATATATATGCAGCTTAGTTGGAGTCCAACTGTGGAGAAAACACTTGACTTTACATGATTTGGAAAGACACACACCTGTCTATATAAGGCCCCACAGTCGACAGTTCATGTCAGAGCACAAACCAAGCAAGAAGTCAAAGGAATTGTCTGTAGACCGCCAAGATAGATAGTCTTGAGGCACAAATCTGGGGAAGGTTACAGAAATTCTTCTGCTTTGATGGCCCCAATGAGCACAGTGGCTTTCATCATTCATAAGTAGAAGAAACTCAAAACCACCAGGACTCTTCCTAGAGCTGGCCAACCACCTAAACTGAGCAATCAGGGGAATAGCACATTAGTCAGGGAGGTAACCGGTGGTCACATTGTCAGAGCTCCAGAGTAGACAGTGGAGAAACTTCTAGAAGGACAAGCATCTCTGCAGAAATCCACCAATCAGACCTGTATGGTAAAGTGGCCAGACGGAAGCTACTCCCTAGTAAAAGGCACATGGCAGCCACCTGAAGAACTCTCAGACCATGAGATACAAAACACGCTTGGAGGAAACCAGGCACCAGTCATAACCAGGACAACACCATCCCTACTCTGAAGCATGGTGGTGGATAGAGTCAGGATAGAGAGGAAGAGGACTGAAGAAATGTACAGAGACATCCTGGTTGAAAACCTGCTCAAGAGTGCGCTTGATCTCAGACTGAGGTGATGGTTCATCTTTCATCAGGACAACGACCTGATATCAGCGAGCCAAGATCTCAGCGAGCCAAGATATCAAAGGTGTGGCTTCAGGACAACTCGTCCTTGAGTGGCCCAGCCAGTGCCCAGACACGAATCTGATTGAACATCTCGGGAGACATCTGTGCACTGATATTTCCCATCCTTGAGAGGTGCTGCAAAGTGGAATTGGCAAAACTGGCCAAGGATTGTGGCATCATATTAAAAAGACTTGCGGCTGTAATTGCTGTCCATTTGCATCAACAAAATACTGAGCAAAGGCACATTGTCATTGTGGGGTGTTGTGTGTATAATTCTGAGGGAAAAAATGCATTTAATCCAAGGCTACAACATAATAAAATGTGGAAAAACTGATGCGCTGTGAATACATTCCAGATGCCCTGTATAGGCTATTCTACTTACTGCACATGCTCTCAGGCTGCATGCTGTAAAAGTTTAGGCTACTGACACTCAACATTGACTGTCTTTTCTTTCTGTTTTTTTTTTTTTTTGATTGGCTGATAATTGACCCACACTAGGGCCCACAGTTGATGCCTTGATTCATGGTGAGGCGCTGCTGTTCGCGGTGTGAGAAATATGGTGGGCGCAAATCTGCAGATTTTTTCTTCTGTAGTTCATTTTTTTACTCAGTGACGAGTATATTTCCAAAATAACTTAATTACAAATTACTCACAAAACTTCTCAATTACAGAAACGTGAATAAATGTAATTATTATGAGAATATGGTAGTAGCCTAGTGGGTAACACACTCGCCTAGGAACCAGAAGACCCAGGTTCAAACCCCACTTACTACCATTGCGTCCCCTGTAACTACTGATTGTAAGTCGCTCTGGATAAAGGCGTCTGATGAATGCTGTAAATGTAAATGTAAACCTAACGCTAAATTCAATGTCAGGTGTTGAAACTGCACCAGGACTGTTGGAAATTATTCCCTCAATATCGTTTGTCACCTATGTCAAGCACAATTACAGGGAAGTCTAAACAACAATGCCACGTCTGCTGTGACTTGCCCCACTTTACACAAACGCTGCCCACACCGGCATAATTATGCTTCACGCCTCATGCCTTTTAATTAACACATGTTAGGCATTGAATAAGGTGGTAATGCTCGCTTCCTTTAACAATGCAGCGCCTGCTGAAATCAGTAGCCTCAGTCATATTTATTGCCCTACATGGCTGAGGGCATCAGAGCGAGAAACGGGAAACCCTGAGATCCCTACTCCCCACATCTCAGATCAGACTGAGAGGTTATGGCTGCTCTTTCAAGCATCTGCATTCTGCCCTGTGCATGCCGCCCCTCATTGGGTCTGAGTAAACAGGTCAGCGGGAGCTCCATCCATTTGAAGGAGAAAGGGATGTGGTGACCGCAGCATTTCAGCAATGTCCCACGCTGATGTGCCCGCTAAGAGGAAAAGTCCAGCCCACACAGGAATATTATTCCTCTCCCAAATGTGAATTTAGAAAGCTACTTACGTATTTCACAAATGAATTAAAATGCATACGATTATTCAGAGAAAAAGAAAGAAAGGATTATTTATGCAGCAGGTAATGAGTGACTATATAATCCATTTAATCCGAGTAAAGTGGTCCTGTCATTTGCCGCTGAGGCTGAAGGGACCAGGGGAAGTTCTAATGCGTTGATAAAAAGGTAATTTAGTGGTAGTGGGGATTCATTTTGGAGGTGGCTGGCCACTGCTTTTACATATTACAGTGCATGAATTTATTTCAGGGCTGTTATGTACCAAACATATTTTGATATTAATTGCGTGGAGTGCACTACTGAATATGTCAGAAAAAAATCAACATTTCTACATCCATGCAAGTTTGATTTCCAACTGTCTAAAGACTCAGTTTCATGTGGACTATAATGGGTTATTTCACTCCCAGCCACACGTGTGTGCATGTGTGTGTGTTTGTATGCTGCTGAACCTGTTGAATAAAGGAGATGAGCCCATTTCTGTAAGGTGCCATGCCCAGTGCTTTTCATTGAGACATTATTTCCCTCACATTTCCCTGGCATTTATACCTGCTGTGCTGCGGGTTTGTGTAAACACCGGTCCGGACATATGCCTCCAGTCTACAGAGGTTCACGCGTCTGCCCAGAGAGTCTGGCTGCTGTCGTTTTATTAAGAGGCCACGGCAAAGGCAACCTCAGTAGCGTGCTACCACCAGCCAAGAAATCTGAGCAAGTTTTCCAAAAGAGTAACCCTCCCTCACCGGCATGCACAAGTTCAGAAACAAGCTGTGTACGTATACGGAGCAGAGAACAAAGCAGTGCAATGAAAACCTGTCACTTTGACAGAGAAAACCCCCAGGTTGCTTTGTTTTTCCTCAAGCCAAGTTTGGCCAGTAGGCATCTCTGTATGCTGCTTTGTGCAGGCAGTTGGGGAACTGGCGGCGGTAAGATGACAAACGCACGGCGGAAAGGGATTGGCTGTGAGTGCACAGAACTGTAACCCGATGAGCAGTACCGCTGTTCTATCATCGCCACCACCAGCGGCATAGGCTTTACTCTGTTCTCCTCTGACCCACTGAAGTGCAGCGGCGCACATAATCTACGCCAAGATAAACTAAGATAGACTCAGGATCACCTAGTCAAAAACCCAGCAAATTTTTGTCCTCTCCAGGACAGTATTATAAAATAAAAAAGTTGTTGTATTCTAGAATGCAATGATTTGCATCAGCATGAAATATGGTTGGTGAGTGAAATTTGGTGTGTGATAAGAGTCTTATCACAGCTTCTTCCTGGTACATCCAGATTTACAATGCTTGAAAAAAACACCACAAACTACACAGATTTTATAAGACAAAAAGCTGATCACACATGTCAAGAACACATTCCTTGTTTGTTCCCTAAAGCATCTTCTCACTGAACTGCACTTTGACAAAAGAAGAATACTTTTTAATTTGAGGCCATATGCATCTCTGTATAACAAAAGGGGGGAAATACAGATTCTGCCATGGTAAAGTGCAAACACTGCATTCTTCTATGAGGCGATTATTCCTAAAATGATTACATTCTACTGTACGCAAGGGGAGTCTGTGTTTAATAGGCAGAAGTTCTAACAAAAGTGTACTTAGAATGCTTAGAGAGTGAAAAAGAGTATCTGTAGCTTTAAATGCTAAGAGGCGGGATGGGAAGGAGAGCGGACAATAGGAGTTGAGCGGGCATTCGTGGAAATGACATCCTCAACACCATTCACCAACCACAATATTTGGTACAGACAGGATGTCATGTCTGCAATTTTTCCAGAAAATATGTCCCTTATGACAACGTAATGAACGTAAGTCATAGAGTCCATCTGAGCTGCCGCTGTCTGAACGGTGAAGCAGAACGACCAAAACACTCTTTACACCTATCACCATTTCTAGCCTCCGCAGTACCATAGACAGGCTAGTGGAACTGGTATTAATGTTAAATAATCTCACAAAGTGATTTTTTTCATGATAGGGGACTCTTTAATATATGGCAGTTTTCTAATAAATTCGTTTTATTGACTTGCATTTAATATTTACTACCCTTGTTTCTTAGACGGTGTTACATGGTATGGGGTACAAAAGGAGACAGATTTTTCTTAATAGTGCCAGCTGCTGTTTGCTTCCCTGCAGTGTTGTTATTACTCTTAATATCTTCAATGTAGTACAGTTAATAGCATCACTTGTTATAGACAAAGGCTCAGAAATAATCTTCTTTCACGGTGGCTGGACATGGTGAGGAAGAAGGACTCATACACACAACATCACGAGACGGGGGTTTATTACATGGAGCACACCACAGGGGAAAGATCACCAAACAACGAGCCGATGACGAACAGAAATGAACAGGGCAGCTTTATACAGGCGGACACAGTTGAAAACAGTCAGGAAACATAATAACACAGTGCAAACATGAAAAAAATCTAAATGTCAGATAATAATCAAAATTTCTACATCCATGCAAGTTTGATTTCCATCAAGTGTCTAAAGATTCAGTTCTGTAATACAACTGTCATGATTTGGTCCGGAAGGAGTTACTCCGGGTCCGGGATCCGGTCCGGAGTTTCACGTGTGTCCAGTGTAATGTTTCCTAATCGTGTTCACCTGTGATTGTATGAAGCTGCCCTGTTCGTGTCTGTTCACTGTTGGGTCATTGTTACATGTTACATGTTCACGTGTTACCGGATGTCTTTCCTGTCCTGTTCTTCACAAACCCCTGTTTCATGACGTCGTGCGAATGCGTCCTTCTTCATCGTCAAGTCTTGTCATCATCTCAGATCACCTTCCTCGCCATGCCAAACGGCCGTGACAACAACTTATTCTATTTTATGAGGACTATAACGGGTTAATCCACTCCCATGAATGTGTGTGTGACAGTGGAATATTGTAGAATGCATGCCTATTTGGAGTCCAGTGATCGTGAATTGTTGGAAAAGCTGCACGGAGCCTGTCTCTGAGTGTCTAGTCTCAACTGCAACAACTCAGCCTGCTTTTATTGGCTGCCACGCTTCCTTCTGTTTGCCACCCTGATGCCACTGTGAAATCAATGGTGTAAGCACAGCTTGAGCGTACTAGTCAGTGGGCAACATTTATTGCTTTCGCAGGCAATGTGTTATTGAACACTTTCTTTGTGTCTGCTGAGTTGCTGTGTTTGCTTGATCCTTTAAGGAGCCCCTGCCTTTAAAATATGGCATCCGACTAAGTATAGTAAACAGTACATCACCTAAAACCAGGCTGGTGAGACACGTTTATATGCACAGTAAGATTACAAAGACAGGGGATATTGTGGAAGTCTGTGTAATTATAGAGAAGTTCATTAAAAATGTACTTTTCGGGTTCTGAGGGCTCCAGGCTATTGGCTGCCTTTGTTTAATGGACAAGACAGGCCCTGTCAGAAGCCATGAGCCACGATCTACTAACCCTTCCAGCTCTACTCCTGTTCTTCCATTTATAGCTTTAGTCCTGGTCTCATGAGCCTCCTCGGGAAGTGAAATGCCGAGAAGGAAAAGTATGCAGTGTTCCAAAACAGGGAATGCGGACCACATCTGAAGATCATAGGATGAAAACATCCAGCACAGAAAAAGAAATAATTTCTACATGGTGGATTTCTGTAATTATCATGCTGTAATTATCACCACCATCATTCCACTATGAAGGGTAGTAACGCTTCCCATTACAACAAAACGTGAGTCGCAATCCTTGTCCAAATTTATTTCCAGAAAAACCCATCTCATCTCTCATTGGAGACTCCAACACATCTAGGGCAGTCTGTGATAGTCCCTGCGAGCAGCATTTATCATAATACACAGCTCATAGGGGAGCCAACCTGAGAGGAATAGAGAGGGTCCTTGGGAGGTGTGCATGTCACCTGTATTCCATGCCATGTAATTTATTACCCCAGTAATGAACAGGGGTTGGATATCATAACTGGGACAGGACAGGCAGGAAGCCATAAATAACGTCTCGTACTGTATGAACTGTGGAACAACTGTAGTAAATTTAACGTTGAGAACAAATGAATATTATGAGGTTCATTAATGAGCACAGCAACACTAATGTTTGTAGCCTGAAGTACAAAATCATTGCAAGTACATAGAAGATGCTTAAGGCCATGTAAGACTGTTCTTAATTGTGACCCTTTGAATCTCCAGCCACTCCAGTCACAATCCAGTGGGGGCAGTGGTGGCCTAATGGGTAAAGAAAGTGGATCCGTAATCAGAAGGTTGCCGGTTTGAATCGAAACTAAGGTGCTACTGAGCAAGGCACCGTCCCCACACACTGCTCCCCGGGCGCCTGTCATGACTGCCCACTGCAAGGGTGATGGTTAAATGCAGAGGACACATTTCATGTTCATGTGCTGTGATTGCTGTGCTACGCAATGACAATCACTTCACTTTCTGTCTGGCCGCAGGTATAGACAAAAAGCAAAAAAAAAAAAACAGTGAAAAAAGACTCAAAAAGACCCTGCCATGCTGGCACATGGGTATCTGACACCTGTCTCTTATAACACTGTTATAGACAGAGAGGAGAGAGAGAGAGAGACAGCAGATAAACTGACGAGGGCGGCGAGAGTAGAAACAGCAGATGGACTCTGATTGGCTATGGGACACAGGGTGAGACAGGAAGAGTGAACGACAACACCAGCGACAGACAGACAGACCAAAGCGAAGAGAGTGGACAGAAAGAAATGTGAAGTGTGATAATCTGACTACTGAAGCTTCCACAAATGTCCAGCTACCAGGCAACGTGGAACGTTGGGAAGTGAAAGATGCGCTCCGGTCCGGATGAGCTGTAAAGGCTGTGATGGAAGTAAAGCGAGGGCCAGATGAATGGCCGGCTGCAGAGAAGTGAAATAAGGGCTGCAGGGTGGACCGCAGAAGGGGAGCACCGGTCCAGTCTGCCATCCTAATGAAGCGTGGGTGGAGGGGGAGTTTTTTTTTGTTTTTTTTTCCAAAGATGGGGAGGCCCGCCATTTATTACAGCCCTTTAAGGCAGGCCATGTTTTCGACAGTGACAAAGCTACTGGGAGCGTTCTGAAAGAAGCGGCAAACTCAGCCGCGCTTCTGTGACCATATGGAGCCACATTCTTCCTGCGCCCTGTTGCACCTGGCTGCAAATCGCGGTGCTATTTTTAATAAGAAGAAATAAACACCTCGCAGCTTACAAAAACGGCCTCGCGACTCTCCCACCAGCTCTCGCAGCTCATTTCATCCTCCTACATTTCTTTTCCAAACACCACCAGCGCCAGCCCCCTGAACAGATGCACAGCGCTAACAGAGAGAAGCTGCCACCCGAGCCACCTGAGGCACAGCAACCAGCTGCACTGCATTTGCAGACACAGGTGACAAATGGCACCAGCGGCATCGCAGCCCTCGCACACTGCAGCAGGAAGTGGGACTTGCTCCCCTCTAAGACGCCCAACACCAGACGTCTTAACACCATCTTTTTCAGTGAATATACTGACATCGTTTAAACTACAGGTATCAGTATGGATGAATTAAGACACAGATATGTGTATTTTTTACAGGATTTTTCCCGTGTTAATAACGTCGTCAGTTCAGTACAATTATTAGAGATACAGATACACTAAAGATCTGCATGACGAGGTACAGAACGGTGGCATCACTCATTTCTCCATACGTCACTTCTTAACAGTGAATGTCTACAGAGCACGGCCTCTGTGACGAGTTCTGGCCACATGTCAACAAGTGGTGTTGGGGATCTCGTAAGAAACTGATGGAGTTATAAATGCTGTAAAACTCCATTCAAAGCAGAGCATTGATCCAATTATTTAAAATATCTTTGTACTAGATGCCATATTTCTCTCTCAATGTAAAGAAATGGGGGATATGGACAGATGATACTTGGAATCTTGAATTGTTTCCACTCAGTTTTCTAATTTATTTCATTTGATTATGTGATTTAAATTACTTGTCATATTGACAGTGGATGACAGCTAATTATCAATAAGACATCTGATGATCGTTTAATTCCTGTTTAATATAAAGAAATATAGAACATTTAATAGGATTCACAAACTGTCAAACACCACTGTAAATGTAACAGTAAAAGCAAATCATAATTTGTCTGTATCAGCCCCTGTCTTAATTAAAGTAATTGAACACTGGGCTACAGTCATACAATTTTTTATAGCTTATAGCTATTCTATGTTATTTTGAGTTAAATCTTTGGCGACATATGAATCCACAAAAAAAAACTGCATGTGTTTTGTTTCATAAAACAAATCCATGTAGCCTGACACAGCCTGTGATTCCTACGCTGCTCTGATTAGTTCTGACATCCAGCCCTCCCCTATCTTTTTCTCGCCATTTCAGATTTCTCTCTCATCATCCCTTCTTCTCTATTGCTCTTTCTCTCCCTCCATCAGCGCCATAGGCTTAACAGTCGCACGGGCATGTCAGGGATCAGCTCTGCTGGGTGGATTGGGGTTGGGAAGGATTTCCCCACCCGAGGATTAGGGTCTCCGTCAGGCCCTGTAGCTTCTGGTTTTTATTCTAATAGTCCAAACACTGCAGGGTCTTACTGCCCCTAGTCTTTAAATGGACAGGGACGCTGATTTGACGGGGGGATTTGGGGCAACATGGCAAAACCATGTCAGAGGTTCCACATTCAAGTGTAGAGTGAAAGTGAGTACACTCGAGCATATCAGTGTGTGTGTGTGTGTGTGTGTGCTATAGCTATACAAGATTTCTGTTCTCTCAACACCTCCACCCAGCCACTCCCGACTCTGACCGATTATGTCAGTCTTGTGCTGAGGAGATTGGCATAAATTACGGCCGGCCTGTTTATAGCGGAGGCTGTTACCATCGCAGCGGTTCGGGAAACAGCAGCAAGCAATTACACGTCTCAGCCCTCCAACAGTCACAGCGGAATTACCGCGGGAGAATTAGGGACGGCATTTCTACGGGACCCGGTGAGAGACAAGCTTTTCCTCCTCTGTCATTTTCCTATAACATCAGCAATGAACTGGCACATGATTCCCCAGGAGGTCTCCCGTGGTTTAATTCCTAATCTCCTCAGTCAAGAAGGGCAAATCAAGATCCTTCTTGTCCACAACAGAGAAACTAAATAATGGCAGAGGGACATTTTCTCTCAATAAAATCTTGCTTTTGTTTATTAGCTGCAACAAGCTTCATAAAGAGTATCTTCATTGATTTTTTGCAACAACTTTAGTTCCAGTTGAATCTGCGCATTTTTCCTCAATCACAACATGACAAGTTTTCAGAACCCTGATGCTCAGCATGCAGGTATAATCCAATGCACGGCTCCATTTGAGTTCATTAGAGTATTACTGGATCTCCAGAGCAAATGCTTTGTTTACAGTAAAAGCTATTATATTTACAATAAATGAATCACATCAGGACCGTTGTCTCCTTCCCAGACAGATATAATAAGGCGGAACATGGTGTTTTCACAGTCTCATAATTTTAGCCTCAAGTAATTAAATCAAAGGTTTCCTCTTCAAAAAAACAAAAACACAAGCTTGAACACAGAATTCACACTGACCTTCCATGGCGTACTTCATATCTACAGCAAACAGGTTCCACATGACTTCAGAGCTGATCTGCCCCATATTTAGTTCTTGTGGGAACCTGTAAAGGATGGAAAAATCAGATTATGATAGAGTAGGGCTGGTAAGTAAAAGTTTTAGTGTCACGGCTGCCACCCCACCCCACGCAAACCGACCCGGAAGGAGACGAGACCCAAGTCAAACACATGGCGGCCATCTTGGAGGCTGCGAACTCCTTGTGGCCTTGTCTCTTTGTTGTAAGCATTTATTTCATGACTGTATTTTTCCTGCCAACCGATTTCCTTTGGACGATCCTTTTGGTTTCCTCTGGATTATCCTTGCCTGCTTCTCCTTACCACCGACGACTACTGACCCTCCCAACGCCCCAACGATCCAACAGTTTTTGGCTTCTCCACACCAACGCCTTCTGGTACTCCAGCCTGCCGTGTTCTCCTATGCCTACTCCAATGTAACCCAATCGGCCAGCGCCGCTTCTTCACGCACGTCTCAGACGGCCAAAAAAGCCCAGTAACTTAGAGTTTCCCTCTCTCGGACGCTTGCACCCCCATTTTCCTACAGCTGCTGCATCCCCGCAGCCCTCGAAATGCCAGCGCTGCTACAGTCCTGCTCTTCTCGCCAGGAACTCTGCCCTCACCGCCCGCCCCGCCTCTGCACCTGCGCCTCTGAACCTGAAACCTGATACATAGATTTTAAGTCAATACTCTAATTACCAGGACTGTGAACCTTTTTATCAGAGCAATTTCCCTTTAGATATTTTCAGCTTTAATGCCTCAAATGCTCCCTGGAAAGCAAACCTCTTGTTTCTATGACAACGGGTATGCCATACAAGTCATAGAAAATTATCACTGGCTCATTCACGCCTCTCCTCCTTTGGCAAGCAGCATCATTGAATACAGTTTGGTTGTGGCCAGGCTTAAATTGAAACAGGAAGCTCTCAACAAACAGAAACAATCCTAGACACATGCATGTGTGCTATGTTCATTTGTTCCCATTTTGGAGCAAATTTCCTGCCATGCGACCCAGAAAGTGGGTTGGATCACTGGCATGGTAGGACCAGTTTGCAATATCTTATCCTAAGGGCAAAGGCTCATTGTGGCTACAACCACTTGTCAAACCTGGTTCAGCTCTGTCACACGACACCTAAACGTTTTATTCATAATGACTTATGACTCCTAAAACAACTTAGGATAAACCTTTTTATTTATATATCTGCCATTCACACACATCATTAATATTTACAGGAAAATTTTAACTGCATTGCAAAGTTTTGAGGTCTGTACTCTCCGTCGGGTGTTGCTAGGCATGTCCTTGAATGATGGACAGCTAATGCCAACTCAGATTATTCAGAAGCCACAGAAGTCATTAGTGCCACTTTTCAAAAGTGAGCCTATGCAAATCCGTGTCATCGTACTTATTCTTAGAGTAATGGCTCACCAATTAGTGTCAACGTAGACCTTGGCTCTGCCAGGTCCCCCAATGATATAAAAGCATCTCTGTATCTGCAACTCTCTGATTTGAATAATTCAGTTGCTGTCCACTACCTTGTCTGCGCAAATTCACACACTACTCCAGAAATGAAAACCAAAGCCTCATATCAAAGTGATAATGTGACGTTTGGTACGACCCATTATTTAAGAAATTACAGTACTAGCATTACCCATTATTGAGGAATACAGTAGAATTCAGTAGAATTGGTGAGATAAATCCATTGAAATCATGATGTAAAATTTCCAGGTCCATGAAGATCCCCCCACTTTATCTCTAAGCTGTGGCCTTCTGCTCACAAAGGGTATCACCAGGGTAAAAAAAAAGGCCAAGAAAAGGCTTAGGTGCCATTTAGGTGCAAGGGAAAGTCTTATTGGGAATGGATGACCCCTTGTTCTGCCAGGAGTATAAGAGGTTGGTCTCGGAGGGTGTGGTCACTTCTTTTCCTTCTCCTTCAAGGGTTCATTAGTCATTACTCAACTGTCTTTCTCCTTCCCTGCCTCTCCAGGTCCAGGCTCAGGCTCTTCTCTCTCTTTTTTTCTCTTTTCTATCTTCTTCTCCTTTCCTTTAATTTGGGTTTTTCTGTAACATTGGTTCCAGTTTTACATACAATATTTCCATGTAAGTACAATAGTGACATACCTGTGTTAATAAGTTAGAAACTGTTTGTTCTTGTAACCTCTATCCTGCCATGCCTCTTTATGTCCAGGAAGACCTATGAGAAAGTCTTAATATGTCATAGTTTAGGTGGGCCATGTGCACAGAAGCAGCTACTGAAGCTTAACGTGTATTGGCTCAACTGCTCGATAACAGATATTGTTCCAATATGTAAGAGGAGTGTAAAAATGAGAAGAAAAAAAAGATTGTGGAAGCTTCGCTACAGTAAATCAGAGACAGATAATCATAGATTCCAATACTACATTTTGTGATTCATATTGCACGCAATTTTTAAAATGATGTCCCTTTAAATGAATGTTATCATATTAGATCCGTTTATCATATTTTGTATAAATATGTTAATAAATATTATTTAATAAGGGAACAATTATCATTTCATGTATATTGTAGAATGCTTCTTTACAATTATCGTAAAAATGCGGCGTCTAATTATGGCTACATGTAGTTTTCAATGAGACCAATAAAAAGAAAGTTGTTAAAATGTGCAGTCGGATTGCAGTCATACTGGTACTCACTGGTTAAGTACGGGTGTGTAACCAGTCCGATCTTCATCAATCACAGACACCATGAGAGTGATGAGTTTGGGCCAGAAGTCCAAGTTCTTAATGGAGGGACCCTGTTCTTCACGGGGGAGATCCTGCTTTTTCGACTGTTAGAGAGAAAGACAAAGAGAGGGAGGTCAGATAGGGTGCGGGTGATAAAAGAGAATGTCAGATAGTCTCCCAGGCTCTGCTTTGACCAAATTAATTATTTAATGAGAGAGAAGGAGACTTTTTAAAGATCTTGGCACAGCGCACTGGCTCCCAATGGTTTATTTATCCCACAGCATCACATCTTCATAGGCGACGAGCCGAGAACAGAAACCCTGGACCTCCGTTCAAGGAGGAGCTGCAAAGCGCCAACATCAGCAGCACTTACGTTTAACACCAGCATATGCCACCGTTAAACTCCTCTCCAAAAATAACACGAAGACAAATCAATATTTCAAGCCCTAAATCTGATTATGCATGCCTCCAGATCACACGCCATCACCACCATCTGCCGTGGCAGCAACAGTCAAGCGGAGACAGAAGCCTGTGGGGAATCCTTAAAGATTTGTGAGTTTGGCGCCCTTTTTCAGATGGATTCGGAGCTGTACCTTCTCACCTCTGCATTTGAGGGATTTCCTTTTGAGGCCTGCTCGGCATGTGGGGCAGCATCTTACATATAGTCCATTAGACACAGAGGATATCCTTTGGTAGCCACATCACGCAGCAATAAGACGGTAAGTGTAACAGCAGGTCATACAAACACATTCGCACAGTCCCATCATGCTCCCCTAAAAAAATTGCTCTTTGTACCAGAGAATGTTCAGTCTGATTGAATGGGCAATTGGGCACAATGCCATTTCGTTGTCCTATCCACGTAGATTGACATGCCCAGCTAGTTCTGGCATTACTTGAATTACAAAGGCTTTTACAGTCTGTGTCAGTGACCCAGTCTTATTATCTTAACTGCGCAGGGCTTTGGGAAATAGGGGACAAAGGCAAGGTGTGGTGGATAGCAGCTATAATTACCCGTTGGGTTTGTAAGGTGCTCTGGGATTGAATGTCAGACACGGAGACGAATGTGGCAGCTCAGCCAGAAATGTTGTCCAGAGATCCCCCAGTATAACAAGTGACAGAGAAGCAATGCACAGTGCAAAAAGAACAAACCCCCAAGTTTAGTATCCACACCACAAGACTTGAAGCAGACCTGGAACAGAACTCCAAACACCTTAAAAAGGTTTTATAAAATCAGTATATAGTCTGACGGCTTACTTAAGGGCCCTATTTTGAAGGTTTTAATACATGCTTTTTAAACTCAAGTAGGAAAGAATGTAAAAATGATATATCTGAGAATGATGTCCAAAATTGCCTTACTGTTACATACTTAAATGAGAAATTTGATTGATAGACACAGATATTTGAGTTGTAAAGGGTGATTTCAGTGTAATAATTTGCCTATGAGAGTTCCTTCTGACAAGGTTTGTAATGTTTCATTTGAATTTGTATTATCTATCCTAGTAGATGAGGACTCTGTGATCCATCTGTTCTGTGATGTTGATGCATGCGAGAGAGAATCCAAATGCAGGTTTGAATAGTCTAATAGAAAATCATATTCGAAAATGAGGCTCATCCCCTCCAGGCATTGAGTAATACAGTATGTCCTCAATTATTTAACAACCTTCAGCATAATGGCTGCACTGTGGGCACCATGGCTGATGCTGGGCAAGAAGAGTTTGGAATAAATGGAGGGTGCAACATCAAACAATTAGGATGTTCTGGAATAGACAAATTATACAATTATGCAATTATACATTACACAATTGTGGTAAGTGACACTGCTCTGAAATACTTCAAATCCAATATTCATTCATTTACATTTAACTATGTTAATTAAAGAAGAGGCAAACAAGATCAGTCCTCAGCAGTAGGATATTACATTTTTACTTTATTGGTTAATCATTAGACCAATTTTCCATACATAAATGATGATTTAGTTCTATTGCACACATTGTCTGGATAAAACCTTTATTTTTCACTGTAAGATGCTACAGGCTTAGGTCACACCTTAGTCTTAATGAGCCAAATTGGCCAAAGTCACATTATTATTGGATACCATGGCTCTATCAACAAATTTTATTTACTTACCAAGTAGAATCCATTGCAATTTTTTTACACTGGCAATATATTATATTTCAATTTTTCATTATTTACAATAAGAGTAGATCAAAACTACTGTCTTTTTATGCACTGTTTATATGCTAATACATGCAATCAATTGAAAAATAACATGACAATACCAGAAATGAGCAGTTCTGCACAACTTTCCATGTTATACCTCACCAGACTCACCTAAAGCTCAAAAACTTGGTGGTACCAAGCAAAGACATTGAATCAGTCTTGAGCTGGTCTACATATTTGACCTGCAGTTATGGCATCCAGCACACTCCAGTTGGGGTGGAATGTATTTATTCTCAGTACAGAGAGGGGGAGTCTGCAGGAACCTTCATTCTGGTGTAAATAACGTCTGCTGATTGTGTGGGCATGGTGTGAGGAGGCTTTGGTCTTGCTGAGCGATAGCTTGTCAGATCGCTGCAGGATAGCCAAGCCCTGTTCTCAACAGCACTGACTGACAGCGGCGAATCAATCACGAAACATCTGCCTGCCACCTCATTCCGACACGGGAGAGGTCAGCCACGGTGGTTGGAGGCAACCCTGACAGCACCCTCATTTCATCCTAACCTCCCGAAGGAGGAGATGCAGATCGAGGGGAAGCGGGGTGGTTGTGCTGAGGCACCACTTAATGGGTAGAAAAAAAAAATAATAAAAGATGAAAACAGCCACACAGCGGGGAGTGGATCTGCTATGCAAAACACTTTGGTCCCAGAGCATGAAGGACACTGAAGGTGGAGAGCTTGTAGAATGTATTAAAAGCAGTCAAAGCTGTTCAAATTCAGCATTATCTACATTTACATTTACAGCATTTGTCAGACGCCCTTATCCAGAGCGATGTACAATCAGTAGTTACAGGGACAGTCCCCCTGGAGACACTCAGGGTTAAGCTCAGGGACACAATAGTAGTAAGTGGGATTCTGTTTCATCGGCGAGTGTGTTACCCACTAGGCCTCTACCACCCTCTCTGCTTCCATCTAAACACCTGACTAGTAAAATACTGTAAACCCACTTTTCTTTCGTTACATACTTCTCTAATTCTTCTAGGTTTCCCTTCAATTCACACGGTCAAGTCCTGACTCATGAAACCATAATTACTAAGCTTTTGGGATGTGTCAGCACACTGCTGTGGCACATTGTACTGTGAAAAAAGGAGCCCTTGGCAAACATTACCTAACCAGTCACAAGCAATGGCTGGCAGCAGTGACCAGCCTTAATCACTTATCTCTCCTCGCCAGCATGGCTTTTAAAACATCAAATGCGAGGCAGTTCCTTCTCAGGCCGCCCGCTCCGTTACACACATTAGCATGCCTGCACTTTCAGACTGTCTCCCTCCCCACACACACTCTCTCTCACACACACACACTCACACACACTCACAGAGCCAACAAAGCAAGGCAAAACAAAACAAAATGAATAAAAAAACTGAAATGGTGACAAATCTTCCGGCTGATTATTAGTTATGCCGCGGTTCCCCTTTCCCAGTAAAAAATGATTTTGTGTTGGCAGCATAATAAACACCCACCGGCAACCTGGGTCAGAGTGTGTGACTGCTGCAGACATCAGTCACAGAGCCCCTTGAAGGAAAACTAGAAAAACTACATCATGCTGCACATCAGGCCACTCTTTCTGCTGCAGAATGGTCTCACATGCCATTCTTTACAAAGATTTATTGAGAAGCTTATTGTTTTTGGCCAATGTATATATCTTTTCAAGACTAGTATTTATTTATTTAATGTAATTATCTGATCATTTTACAGCAAGATGATGACTTACGGAGAACACCTGCAAAACCTAAGAGGTGTTTTTTCGTCTTTTGAAACTTTCCAGCTTGAAAGTATAGGCAGTAGAGGCTGTCTCAGCACTCGGGCTGATCCCGACCGCAGGTCAATATCCTGGGTCTTTTTCTCTTCACCGTCTCATTCTCTCACTCCTTTCCTCTTTTCTGACAGGCTTAGCTTGCTGAATTGAGCTTCCTTCTGACCGCTTTCAAGCGGGTTTCTTATCATTTTTACATTGTTATGTAACATGCCTCAGGACGTGGATGACAGACACTGGGCCAGGCATTGAACTAACCCTGCCCACAAGGAAGGGGCATTCTCCTCTCTGTTTGGACTCTGAACAGTTTTTAAAATCACCTAAATGATTCAGCTCTTAAGCAATTGGCCTAAATTGAACCCTTTGCATTTTACAGAGACTTTCCAACAATCACGTCTTATTCTGTGTGAGCAGTATTAGAAAGTAAATGTCATGAATGTCATGCTACAAATTAGTGTAATTATCATGTTGTATAGACGTGTTACAAGGTAGGAGAACAAAGGTCTCACTCCTGCACCATTACCTGGCTGAATAAAGCACAGTCAATAATACTGGTTAATACAACTAGACTCAAGACTTCAAGATTGTCAAATTATCATTTGACATATAGTAGAGCTTTTATTATCATCTGAGTGACTAATAATATATAATTAGAACCTGAGATTTCTTTTACCTGCTATGTAACTGTTAAAATCCTGCACTCAGTCACAGCTGACATCAGATCAGTGGTGGCCTGTCAACGTCCCTCCTTTTCAATTATCCAGATCACAAAGACCAAGTCATATTAAACATGAAGTAATCATGCAAAAAAGTAAAATAAATAAATACATTTTGTTTATTTATGCTACTGTATCTAATTAGCCATATCCATACAAAACACATCCTTAAACACTTTCCTGAACATTGGAAATGATAACAGGTTTCATTGGCAAGCTTAGCATTGCTGAGCAGTCACAGGATTGGACTGCGAGATTAGCCTTCAATAGCCATATTAAAATGTACTACTGTACTACGTCAATGTCCTCACAATCAGTAACATGTACTAAAACAAAAAATGTACCTGAACTATGTTATCAATATATTCAATGTATTCTGCATTGGTTGGGTGGCATTAGTGATTTCTTTTTGTTTTGAAGTTGTATAATATGACTTAAATTTGATTCCATAATACATTTGAAGTTTGATTTTAGTTTGGTCTTAGTGTTCTTTAGTGTAGAAGCATCTGACATGACAGAATTTCTTTCACTGAAAATCTGCATAGGTAACGGCGAATTTTCTGAACTACAAATGGCATTTCATTAATAGATTAACAGCATGATTTGCACCACAGGTTCATGAGGAAGGTGAAGATGTTTAATTGAATAAATTCTGGTCTAACGAACACAGACTAAAATCATTTCCAGGGCAGCAAAATCACAGCTAACTTAATTGGCTACTCATTAACAGCCACTGACCAATGGATCACAACATTGCACAAAGCTGGAAGCAGTTAAGTATGCAAGAGCAGCATCTTGGATTTTGCTGCACATCGTGTTGGATCTGATCTGAGAGGGATTAAACAGCTTGTGCTGACTACATCCAAATCAGGCTGAACAGGGAGCTACAAGTGCAACAGGGCTTTCGTGTAATATAAATTCTGGAGGGATGGATGGATGAATAGATGGCTAGATGGACTGATGGATCCAGTATTTCATTGCTTTGACAGCATTTAAATACCAATCTTCACTTAAAGAGTTAGGATGGGAGTTATGCTGTGGAATCTGTGAGTGTCATTTGGTTTGATGTTGATATTCGGCTTGTATCCATGGTTACTGAACATGGACTCATTTTATAAGGGAATACCGAGACCCCCTCTAAGATCAAGTCACTGAAGGTGAGTCTTTGTTCCACTGTGGTACAGAGGTTAGCATGTGGCTGACAAGTGTGACCCTGATGTGACGTGACGGTCCCTTTACAGTAAAGACTTGATGAACATGGCAACAGGGAATTGAGTGCAGGAGGCTCAACAATGGTTGACTGTAATCTCACATACACATGGCGAGGGATTATTCAAACAGAGGATATGTTCACCCCCCTCCCACACACACACAAATGGAGACCGACTGCAAGCGAACAGGGATGGAGAGAGGGATGCTGGTGTATGGCAGTAATGTATGATTAGTGTATGAAGCCATGAGGCACACTGGGGGAGAGCCATTAATGGCTCCGATGGGGATTTTGTGGAGATGTGCATTTCCCCACAGCCAAGACACATCCATGCTGCATGCAGTGAACAAAAAAACCACTCTGTTCATTTAAACAATGAGGAATTGGCAGCAGGACTTTGAGATGCGCTACAGATATTCTGTCACAAAATAGAAAAACTAAAACAGTATCATTGCATTCAGAAATGTCTGCATTACCCTGCATTACTGAACGCATAAATCATCTAACTGCTGCATGTTTTCAGATTTGATGAGTGAAGCGCGATGCACCTTCACTCTCCGTGTGAGATCAGAGCCCTGAGCTGCTGACAGTCTTGTCAAAAACGTTTTGCAGCAAACACACAAAGCTGCTCTCATTTGGGATCTCAGTGCATTTTAAAAACACACCCCTCTCCAGCTGTGGGTAGCCAGAAGTTCGCAGATTATGAAGCCAGTTGCTGCCGTGTGCTAGTTCACCCTGCGATGCAGATTTATCCCTCTGTGAATATATTACACTGTGAGATGTTTGACAATGGATGCTAGGCTTAGGCTTAAACAACAACAGTGCTTTGAAATGCAAATATTTCTAAATGCTAAGATCAGGTGTAGCTTGGTGGATTGAGGTCTTATTAACACTTAAAATACTGCAGTATACTGCATGGAGTCAGCATTTAAAAACATGAGTTGTGGCTACATGGTTTTTCATCGATCCACTCCTCAGTACATCAGCGATCACTTTCAAAGTGATTACTGAAGTGGTGGCCTAGCGGTTAAGGAAGCGGCCCCGTAATCAGAAGGTTGATGGTTTGAATCCCGATCCGCCAAGGTCACCTGAGGGCACACACTGCTCCCTACACACTGCTCCCTGGGTGACTGTCATGGCTGCCCACTGCTCACCAAGGGTGATGGTTAAATGCAGAGGACACATTTCGTTGTGTCACTGTGTGCTGTGCTGCAGTGTTTCACAATGACAATCACTTCACTTTCACTTAAATCCTTCTTTAGAAAGCATTACAGGTCCTAATACCATCATTGCTTTGAAAAAAAAAAAAACGGTAGAGAGTTAAGATATATTGGCAATAATAATAATTCTTATTATATCAATCATTTACTGTACACAGACATAGGAAGGTTTAATTTTCAATATTTGACTCATTTGTTATCTTCTGTAATGTCATATAGGTTTTAATAAAGCTAATTTTTTTACAATAAACAAATCAAGTGACAATTACAGCATCATGTAATAATATTCAAAAATTATGGTGCATTTTACTAATTGTAAAATATCTATTTCAGTTTCTCTACCCTGGTGTAAAAAAATGGCAGCATTAAACTGTACTGTGTTCTATTGGTCATGGATGCACATTCATGTTAATTATCTAGTCCAAATGTATTCATGCAGACTAAAATTGGGACAAGGACTAGGCTTGATCCATGAACAGGAAATGGACTCTTCTGAGCTCAGAATTCAGAAAGTCAGAGAAAGTGTATTCCTACACAAATGCTAGTCAGTTGCAGATTGCGTATGTTGTGGTAGTCTGTGGTGGCCAGCACAATGGCATCATGCTGAAGTTGTCAGACTCCAACAACCCCGAACAAACGGTTCACAAAAGCAGTATCTGTTGCACCTCGGGAACAGTAGCAGGCGAGACTGTCGAGACTTCAGTCTATTACAGACAACATGTATCACCTGCTTCACAGAGTCTAGTCTTGCTGGCATTAAACCTCCCACCGAATGCCACAGGAAATCCTTCCTTCCCACGGCCATCAGATTCTGTGACTCCTGCCACACAGTAATCTCTCGCTGTGGCTCACTTGTGCAATAATTACATGCAATTTCTTTTTTTGTATCTGAGATGACAAGCCTTTACACTTTCTACACTATACAGTAATATTACATATTTGCACATAATTTTTTATAGTTTTTTTGACATGTTATGATTCATGAGTAATGATTCACCATATTAAGCACTGCTGCCTGGGTAATGGAACTGGCAGGCAGGCAGGTCAGCGCGCCATCATGGTCCGCTGCATGAAGCTTGAATAAGAGGCGCGTTGGGTGCAAACTGAGTCTGCAGTGCCACACGCGTCTCCAAATATATGCAGATCCATACAGGCCAATATGAATATTCAAAGGATATCGAGTACAACTGCATGAATATTCAGTCAAGTAAATAATTTGCATAACCTGCTGATGAAAATCCCTCATGCAAGTGGACAGTAGAGTCGCCCTCACCTGGTCAAGCAGCTGGTTGTAGAGCTCGTGGCAGTTGTCAAAAATGTACTTGTAGGTGGAGTCGAGGCAGGCGCGCACGCAGTCTTTCACCACCATACTCGCCCTGGGAGGACTCTGGAGCTCTTGCACCTGAAACATAAATCCAAAAATACGGAGGTTACGCGCCACCTTCATGTCCATCCAAGCTGCACCTTCAAATAAACACAGGTAACCAAGACATGTGTAACACAAAATACAATTAAAAACTAAAGTAACTGGCGACTTTACTTATATGGTGTCCATATCCATAGCAGAGTAACTAGAGAATATTTCGCAATGACTCTCAATGGTGCTTTTCGCATTTTTTCACTTCATGAGACATCTGCTTCTGTCATGCACTTCAAATACGGCTTAGCCTAATAAAGTCTAATAAAACAACAGCAATGCCACATTAAAACACAGATTTCACAGTTACTGTGTGACAGACACACAGCATGATCATTAACCGCAGTGCATTGCTGTTCTCTCTACTGTACTACGCATGTAGGACAGGCCTTACTGCACTGTGATATCCCATGATGCACTGTGACAGTGTGGTCTTTCATTTCCTGTGGGCTCTTACTGTGGGAGGAGCCATGTCAGCCACGCATGGCTGAGCTGCTGCCATCGCAGTCTCCCTGTGCCAGGGCTTTTTTAAGATTACGAAACATATAAACAAGACATGTATGTGCGCACAGGGGGGATTAAGACGCGAGTGGTGGAGGAGGGGTGGAGGGCTGCACGTTTTTAAAAGCCGAGCGCACGTATAGCACATGACAGCTCAGAGCGCAAATGGAGCAAGGCGCGTTACGTAACTCGTTACTCTGGGCAGCGTCTCTCGCATGCCAACCCCAACCCCCCCCCCCCCCCCCCCCCCCCCCCTCCCCGCCTTTATGAGCTTTGCAATGCCAGGGAGATGAAATACTCTGGGCAATCGGTGGGGTGTGTGTAATGCACTGCAAAAAAGAAAATCAATGGCCACATAAAAAAGTAATTAGAAAAGACAGACCTGATGTCATATTTGGTATGCTGGGGTTAGACGTGAATAAATGAAACTAAATGGTGGGCTGGGAGGATGAAAAAAAAAAAAAAAAAGTAAATAAACAAAGCAATCGATCAGCATTTACACTTTGCATTGGATATGACCAATTTCACGAGCCTTATTGAGCAGGACTGAACAAGAGAGTGGTAAATTAAGGAGAATGTCAATGGCATCTCCTTTCTGATGAGCTGGAAAAAATCAATGGCCACGCAACCATGAGGGTCTCCGAGTGTCTGAATGCTTGTTAGGTGTTTGTGACATTTGCCATCTTAGTATCCCATTCTTAAGGTCCTAATCTAATGTTATCCCTAATCATGAGTCATAAAACCCTTATATCATTTAATCATAGCGTCACATGATAATGCCAGTAAAACAACAAACGCTGCAATTCATGTAGTCATGTTTTATGTGTTTTTTGCAAAGTAAAATTGCAAGAGACGTAATAATCACCAAAAAATTCTCTGAAGATTGTACTGGAAAATAAGATAATCTACTGAACTACACTGATGGCATCTGGCCAACATCTGCAGCAGACCAAAATTAATGCTCACCGTGTAGCACAACCTCCAGTGAATTATTGCCAAAATGAGTAATAAAAGAGCTTGATGTGCTGGGATGGCAAACAGACAAGTCCTTGATAACAGCCCGAAAAAGCACAACTTCGAAATGCAGAGACACATTCAACAACTTATATCAAAAGAAATAAATGATAGCAGACTGCCAAGTACCCTGCAGGCTTTATTGAATCTAAGAGGCTCTGCGTTTAACCGTCCTATTGGGTTGCCGGTCAATTCGACCCATATTTACCTTGTGGATTTACAGGCTTTCCTCAAATCATTTTTTTGCCTAAAATTGCTTGGCTTAGCCTACATATAAAATGTGGACACCCCGGATGGAAGTCTGTAGAGATTCTTTATGCAAAGTGATGGTGCTACAGGAAATTGTGACCCACATTGCAAAAACGTGTCAAAACTGGCATGTCTGTTGAAGTTATTGCTAGCTGTGTGGAGAGCTTTTCCAAAATGCATTGCCAGAGGTAGATGCATGAAAAATATGTAATGAAACTACTTCTGCTGTGTAGGAAATACATCTACACAAAGCACATTTACTTTAGTAACAGAACTGCCTAGGCCTAGTTTTTGCAGCACTAAATCTGGAACTACATGTTAAATATTTCACAAGTTAAAATGATGTTGTAATGTTTGTATCCTAGTCTAGTTTGGGGCTAAATTTGTCTACATTTCCTGTAGTCTAGCGCTCTGTTTGTCACTTTTCATTGATAAGGCTTTGCTATAAACAGAGTACTTTAGTACTTTCTGTAATGGGGTTCTTCCAAGCATGCTAATGGGTGAAAATTAAATATACAAGAAGTGCAGCATAAATGAACAGTAAATGAGCCTGAAGAAGCATTAATGGCTGTGCCACCAACACATTTCATGTCTAGACGGGAAGCCAGGAATATAACTGAACGAGAAAGTAATTTATTAGGCTGGATGTGCATGTGCACCCAAACATGCCTTCCACATCCGCACACATTCTAGATAACTGATATAATCTCAAGTGGTTTATCTATAATTCGGTAAGTCATCACCGGAAGTAAAATTTGACCCATAAACATTACTCCGAATTTATTATTGCTTGAAGGGGAACAAAGTAAAGGTAGAAAGAATCATCTGGTCTTATCACTGATGTTTTCTGACTTCTGACGGCAAATATAGAGGGTAAGATGTGTGGGCCATCTGGGCGATAAACACATGAACTCTGGCCAATTGTGCACGAGTGGATGCATTGTTGATTTGTCGAGGTGACAGGTGTGATTAGGATCTCTCACCTTCATTCTGAAAAAGGTGATGCTGGTCAGCAGGTCCACCGTAGACTTCAGGTCTTGCAGGCGCTCCGGGTTGCCGGCAGGGAAATTATCCTGGTAATTACAGAATGGCAGTGAATCTTTTCTCCTCTGTCCTCTCTCACACCCACACACACACACGCACACGCACACACACACAGGTCAGTTTATTTTTTGATTATAATTTTCAGTCATGTGCCTTTTCTAAGGAAAAAGAGAAGACATTACAAGTAACATGAGCTATAAATGCGTCATTCTGCCTTTTTGGTGAAAACTATAAGGCAACATGGAGAATGCCTTTTCCCAGCATTAGCCTGTTCATTGTTCCATGGCAATAGATAATATATCCTGACTTCATGCATCCGTGCATGGTTGGGATCCTTCACCTGTAGCAGAATAGGCTCGGGAAACCTCGCCTGGGTTAAATGGCAACATTTCATTACTAACCGTGAAGGGGTGGGGAAGCAGACATTCGCTCACTGATGTCTTTTCCGTTTGCTTTCTACGTGTTTTTGTTGTTTTAGAATGTGATTAATGCTAATGGGAGAATTTTTCTGCCAACAGAAACGCAAACAAAGGCTTGTAGACGGTCCTGGGTCTCGGTGACTAAAATGCGACTCATGCAGCAAAAGATGTGTGACGGCGCATTGTCACACAGAGTGTTGTTTATGCCGCTTAACACAAAGCACCTAAAGCAGATGGTAAAAGAGGGTCTGCGTCAGTTTGGACTAAAAGGTGTCTACGTTGCTCCGCATACGACTTCAGAGCCCTGCTAATACTCCAGGAAAGGAACCACAGTCCAGGTCAGCTGTCTCTCCAATGAACCCCTTTCTGTTTCAAGAGTAAAAAAAACAAATCCAGTTTGCTTCTGAATTTCATTACAGCCAAATCCATAGTGGGCTGGGCTGCGTCGCAGCCCATTTGAATCTTATTACTGGCAGGTGTCCGATACAGCCAGTTTGATTTTTTGAGGCTGATCTGTATCAGGCATTTTCAGCCAGATCTTAGATCAGTGATGATCATATCAAATTTTTATTTCCAGAATTTTATTTTCCATTTTTAGTTCTAGAATTACGTCTCAATGTTAAAGAAGACTGACGGGAGTATGGACAGCACTGACATCATGAGCAATGGGCAGCCATAACAGGCGTCCGAGGAGCAGTGTGTGGGGACGGTGCTTTGCTCAGTGGCACCTTGGTGGATCGGGATTTGAACCAGCAACCTTTTGATTACGAGGCCGCTTCCTTAAGCGTTAGGCCACCACTGCCCATATAGAGGAAGTATATACATGATACACATTTTTGGCCATCTGCTTGAGTGCATTACAGGCTCTAAAAAAATTGCCCCCATTGGAGTTGTCTAATAAGATTGACTCTTCATGTTTTGTTCAGATGACATCAGATTTCAACCCTGCAGTGCACAGCAGTCCAACAAAATTCTAATGGTGAGCATGACAGATGGCTATCAAGGATAAGCAAATTTCACATGCAGGATTAGCTTCCATTATCAGCAGCGAACATTTAAACAGTTTTACTGAATGTGCAAACAAATCCATTAAACTCTACATTTTGGCAATGCCTACCCGATATTTGGACAAGTCAATCCTTAGCGAGTTGTGGAGTTGGTCTAACAGCTTTACAAACTTCTCCCTCTGATAAAAAAAAGAAACACATTAAGAACCGGAGAATCTGTGCAAAATTGCTAAAGAGACGAAGATACTAACCCCAAAGTTGGAAGCCGCAAAGCGATCAGAGGCGGAGATGTTCGTGGTGGCGGTGGTTGTGTGGGCAAAATAGGCATTTATGTTTGCCAGAAGGTTGCTCATAACTGCTGGCACACCAGGACACATGTACTTGGCAGAGAGACAGGAAAAATGTCTGAAAGAAATTGAGGAAAAAAAAACACAGGTCTCAATTGCTTTATAAAATAGTCATAACTGAAATTGAATTCTGTTCACAGTTCCACATCTTTAAATAACAATTCTTTGTGCTTGGCTTCCTGTTTCACTGGCTGTATTTTGGTGACAGTGCTGAAGTGATTGGATAAGAAGACAGAAAGACTGCTTCATCTGGACGAATGTAAATGCATCAAGTGGACACAACAGGTGACTGAATTTAGCACCAACCCTGCAGGTTTATAAAGGAAATTACCAAGGCAGTATGACACTTCTACAACTGTCACTTTATGCACAAAGCAGCTAGTGAATCTGCCTGCAGTTTATTTCTTTTTTAGTGTTGGGGGGGGGGGGGGGGGGGGGGGGGGGGGGGTGACAGTAAACAGTACAAAGTGCAACTTTAGTGACAGGTTTCAAATCGGACATGAAAGGCAGAAGGTGCACGCTGAAAGGTGTGGAAGTGGTAAAATGAGAGCGATACATGGATTTAAGGACCGCTAATTGTTTTAATATCTGCTAAAACCCTGAGGCAGGGAGATGGCTGCCTGAAATTACCATTGAGGATGCAGCTCATACATGAGCCCTGGAGAGATCCTTACTACAATACAGAAGCTGCACACAGTGACACACACAGTGACACACTCAGCACTCTCACACACACACACATCCTTCATGGAACACAATGATCCAGGGTGACAAATAACGCGCCCATGTAGAGACGCAGGCACACAATGACACATATGGGTTCACAGTGAGACGCAAACAAATAACACACAGAGGGTAACACACACACAACCACATCCACAGAGTAGCATGGCATTCAGGATGACCCAGCACACTGCATGCATTAGAGGCCTTTTTCACAGACCCACAACCTCGGCCCCAGCCAATTATCCTGAGCAGCGCTGAGGCAGCGAGTAATTAATAAAGACTTAGAAGGAGTGAGAAGTGGAGTGTTTGCTCTGCTGTAAAAAGAAGCTGTTTAGGGTGATTTATTGATACAGACTGTTAAATAGCAGCCAAAACAGAGGATGCGGTATAGTACTAATGAACTCTTTCGTTATAGCAGCGACACTCCCAAAAACACAGTATGTGTGACAATCACTCAGGGTCTTCATAAATCACGAGTAGAATTCTGAGTCCAGTGAAATTTACATGCATTTGCAGGGAGTGCATTAAAATGTATATTTTCTGTATCTGAGACTACATTTAATTAACTAGAATCAGTTACACATAACAAGGTCACATGGGCACTGATGAAAAGCTGATCAATGGGTGGTAGAAGCCCAGTGGTCAGTAACCTAGCCCGCAAAATAATGAGTCCGAACGGCAAATCCTGCATCTCCCACAGTGCCCCTTAGCCGGTAGCTCCTAGGGGGTGGTTCGCCCTGTAATTAGTGAATGGAAGTCGCTCAGGATAAATAAAGTGTGCCGCAACAGTGTTCTTCATCCTTGGTGTTGAAGAACGAGACCTCCCTTTCCATGAAGTGAAAACGCCATTTTTCCTTTACAGTGTGCTGTACGTGGGTGTAATTGATAGCTAAGAAAGGATTTTTTTTTTTTGTTTTAATCATTTTCTATGCTCCGCTTAACTGGAATATTTGATCATAATAAAATTCATTAAGTACACCACCAATTATGTCACTCCTTCTTCTGCCTACTACCTTTTGTATTCTTGCTTTGAACAAAAGGCTGAAATGGGTGTGTAATTCCCCACAGTGTAAAAAGGTACAGCTTTAGTTACCTCACTTCTCCTTTCTCCTCATTAGAAAACTCAATCAGGCAAGCAGGGTCAGTTACCTCATTGCTAATTCATATAAACCCACACAGCAGATATTGCTGATAGCAGGTTTTCACCCCCAGAGTCATTGTCCTGCATGCGGCCGCAAAAAAGAACTGACAGTTGAAAAATCCCCCCCACCCTTTATATTATCTGAAGCAGACAGAAGTTCTATTGCTCTAAACAACAGCTAGAACAATAAAATCCCTGTTGTGAAAAACCAGCATGGCAACTGAGTGGCTCTCAACAGAGATATTTACAGTAAGCTCATGCGCTACACCTTCCCAGAAAGACTTGATCATTATGTCCAATGGAAGATGACAAAAAAGATCCCTGTATACACATGTGCTTTTTATTGAACAGGCCAGATCAAAACGTCACCCTCACTTAGAGTCCATCTTCACGGACTGTGAAACTGTGACAGTCCGGCAGCAGATTGGCCAATTGACCGCCACTGTTATGTATGGATAGAATCAATACGCTGCAGGCATAGACCCTAGTATGTGCTGCAGGATGTTTTCAAATAGGATATTGACTGTGCTTTTTGGTATAACTAATCCAGATATAATTGGCATGGTCGGGTGTTTTGTAAGATTAATTCCAAAATATGTCCGAAATTAACAGCCCAATTTGAATTTCAATTTGCATTGATTCATTTGCTTGAAGATCTAAAAAAAAAAAACAGACCATCGGGATCCACAGATGTACATCTATTTTGACATTTTGTTGCAAGATAAATGCTTCAGACCATGCAATAGATGCTGTCTGACAATGGTGGCTGGCCAACATGTGAAACACTGCCAGAGTTATGCAGGAATGTGAGCAAGTCAGGACTGTTTTGGGTTGGAGGAAACATGATCTTTTTATGAGGTGAGTGCTGAGCAAAGCCTTTTCCTCCCTTCAGCCCAATGTCAGAGCTCCCGCAGTGTAGCCACAGATTCCTGAAGATGCCAAATGAATTCCCGAGGCACCATGTTAGCATGTGATTTTATGGTTTGGGTCTCCAAAAATATGAAGTGCTGAAGGCATAACAGCATGGTTCATTACAACTGCCGCAAGTTCCTGGAGCAATACACTGGGACAGTGATGAAGAACATGTTGGGTCCTATAATTAATTACTTGGGCTTTCAATCTCAGAATTGGCCTGAAAATCTAGGGGAAAATGAAGCAACTACGGTGACAAAAAAAAAAGCCTACATGCGAGTGACCAAATTCCCACTGCAGGGTAGATCTGGAATGAGCTGCTTTCTTCTTCACCCCGATGAGGTCCTTCTATACCCAAAAGGCCCCCTGATTCTTGAGGGTGTTCATTAGTCTTCAAGATTTAAGTTTGAAAGAGCAAACAGTGGCCCTGGAGCTAGAGGACCTCAGAGGTGGTCAAGATTCCGTCAGTGTCAGATCTTCAGTCAAGACGTCAAAATGATTTATAAGGCCATCAAGTCTAGACCATTTCAAGTCAAGGCTGGGTTAATGTTAGAGCCCAGTGGGGGCAAGGCCATGAAAAATGCTGCCTCTGGTCTCTGAGAGCATTACTGTGAGCTCCTCACATTAACTTCATTGGGGTGAGCATACCAGAACAAGCAATGGTGGTTTATCTCCATTAAGTTCAACATGACAGCTTAGTCATTAAAGCTGATGTGGCGTTATAAAACTAATTAATAATATTAAACAGGTCCAGTTCAGAGGGTCAAAAAAAATCAGTTGAATGTGGAAGCCTTACCTTGTGCCAAAACAACTCCAAAATGACCATTGTAATCTAGTTTGATTAGAAGGCAGGGTTTCTGCAGGTTTAAGGAAGCCAAACTGAAGACTTTTTAAGACCTTTTCTAAGACCACTTTCATTAAATTGAAGTCCCTTCATCAGGGGCGTCAACTACATTTGTCCAAGATTATTCTTGGCAGATGGCTCTTCTAAAATACAATATTACATATTACAACAGTGATATTTTTGGTTTCTTATTTCAGGGCTACACGAAAAAAGTTGCAACATGTCATATGATAAATTTATCTATAAATAAAAGCTTCATAAAAATAAGTAATAAATCAATCAATCAATCAATTAAATAAGTTTTTTTTTCAAAGATTGGTACATTTTAATAAAGTATGTAGGAATTGCTGGTTATAAATGGGATATATATATATATATATAATGGCAAGCCAAACAGGAAATAAATAATATATATATTGACAGGGAACTGAATATATGGAATGAAGTCTGAATATATGGAATGAAACCCGAATATATGGAATGAAGTCTGAATATATGGAATGAAAGTCTGAATGTATGGAATGAAGTCTGAATATATGGAATGAAAGTCTGAATATATGGAATGAAACTCGAATATATGGAATGAAAGTCTGAATATATGGAATGAAGTCTGAATATATGGAATGAAAGTCTGAATATATGGAATGAAACCCGAATATATGGAATGAAGTCTGAATATATGGAATGAAAGTCTGAATATATGGAATGAAAGTCTGAATATATGGAATGAAGTCTGAATATATGGAATGAAAGTCTGAATATATGGAATGAAACTCGAATATATGGAATGAAGTCTGAATATATGGAATGAAAGTCTGAATATATGGAATGAAATCTGACGTCAGCTGGGGAGCAAGCAGGCTCTTTATGAAGAGACGCTGCAGAACAAGAAGAAGGAGCAGGAAACGCTGAGAAGTCAAATGACAGAGGAGCAGAGCAGGAGAGAGAAAGCTGAAAAAGAGCTTGAAGCAAAAAGAGAAAGCAGGAAAGAGGCAGAGAGGCTTCTCCTGGAGACAGAGACAAAGTTCCATCATCAGCTGGAGAGCAAAGACAGTCTCCACGAGGAGACGCTCCAGCAAATGAAAAAGGAACTTGAGATGATGACAGCCGAACGTGACCATGAGCACAGAGCACAAGAAGAACTTGAAAAAGTGCTCCTTGAAGAAACATCTACTGGAAAAAACGTTTCCAGGACTTAAACAATACAAGCAAGAGGCAGGAGATTGAGGAAACCCTGAAGGTCCTCCTCAGAAGGGAGAAGGAACTGTGTGGGCAACTCGAGCAGACAGCGGACATGAGAGCAGCACTGGAGCATCTTCGAGAAGCTTCACAAGGAGACGTGGAGAAAAGAAACCAGTACAAGAACAAGGCTGGCCAGGTTCATCAGGGAGGCTGGCGAACAGGACGCAGCTATGCAGACATCGCAAAGGCGAGCGTAACATGAGCGTTATTACAAAATGCAAATACGCCAAATAAAGAATCTATAAAGGAAAGATGAATGAAATCTCCTTTGACTTTCTTGAGCTTCACACGTCCAAAACACAAGAAAAACTATTTTTCACTTGGATTATATACAACTATATTATTTTACGTGTTCCGTAACAACACATTTACATTCAGTAGTGACGGGGACAGTCCCCCTGGGGAATGAGGGACACGATGCTAGTAAGTGGGGTTTGAACCTGGAACTTTGTGCTCTTCCGGTTCAGACGCGAGCGTGTAAAAGTGTAAAGTGTAAAACACACCAATAATATTGATTAAAAAGTGAAAGTGTCAGTAATTTGATTTGGGACAAATAGCGTTGACAGCACCTTGTGTCTGTGGAGTTTACATGCACATGTCTCGGTGTGGATTTCCTTCTGATTCACTGTCCAGAGAGGCACTTTTTATTCAGCCAATCAGATTGAGGAACAAGAGCTGATTCCAGCCAATCACAATGTTTGAGCTCTTGTTCGTAATCAGCCAATCAGAACTAGTTTAGTGATTCGAATCATGCCGGATCGTTGACTGGAGCGGGGACCCGTCACCCCCGTGGTTTCTCCCGGACGGTTAAAGGCCGCGGACTTGGCGGCGCCGCGGGCGGCAGCTGGCGGACATGGCGCTTCCGGAGTGCAGTTGATTATGGGTCTTTCGCTAACATCAACTATGCAAACGGGGCGTGGCCATGAAATCACATAAAATTTGGTGAAGTTCACAAATTAGCATGTTAGTATGCTAAAGTCAAAAATGCTAACAGGGTATGGCCATGACGCGTGTTAACATCAAATAGGCCCACAGGGCGTGGCCACGATGTGTCACATATAATTTGGTGACGTTTGGATCATGTTCAGAAAATAGCATGTTAGCTTGCTAATGCTAGCATATTAATGACAAAAATTGTAACAGGGCATGGCCATGACGCATGTTTAGACCATGTTCCAAAGTTATCTTGTTATCATGCTAATGCTAGCATGTTAACATCAGAAATGTTAACAAGGCGTGGCCACGATGCATGACGTTGAATTTGTTGACGTTTGGAACAACTTCAAAAATGATCATGTTATCATCCTTATGTCAACAATACTCATGTTAATATCAAAAATGCCAACGGGACGTGGCCACGATGTGTCACATATAATTTGTTGACGTTTGGACCATGTTCAAAAGTTAGCATGTTAGCATGCTAACGTCAAAAATGCTAACAAGGTATAAGAATGATGCATTGTGTGAAATTTGGGGATGTTTGGGACATGTTCAATATTTAGCATGTTAGCATGCTAAAGTTAGCATGCTAACTTCATAAATGCTACCGTGGCGTGGCCCATGGAGCCCATGGATACGCCCCTGACATGCCCCCTACACAAATGGGCCAATTGGATACCAGTACAACTTTGTTTATTACTGATATTACTGATACATTTTTATTATATGATCATTTGTGCTGTATTGTTACATTATTTTAATGTTTGTCTTATTTCAGCCCAGGTGTTACAGATGTGTGATTTAGTTCTTAATGTGATTGGCTGATGTAAGTTTTTCCAGCCAATCACAATGTTTCTGAGCTCTTGTTCTTTAGCGTAATCAGCTGACTGAAACCAGCCAATCACAATGTTCTTAAGATCTTGTTCCTCAATCTGATTGGCTGAAAAAAAAGTGACATCATCAGCTTTTCTCTATTTAAAGGGTGAGCCGTGAAGAACTTAATCATTTCATATTTACAAGAGTTCAGTATAGAGGTAGAGAAATGAAGGCGTGGAAGAAGTTTGTTAGGTGGACCAAGCGTCGCTTCTTCAAGAAGGACGTTTCCGTTGAGCCGAAAATGACCGACCTGAACTCAGCTCAGCTGGGTCAGGTTGAGGTGTTCGGGGAACAGCTCGGCACACTCCAGGCGGTGATGGAGACATTCCTGGAAAGGGATCTCGTTCATCGTAAAGAAGTGGAGGAGATGTTCATGGCCTCTAATAATAATCTGGAGATGGCTATTCGTGACACGACACAGAACAGCCTGGCTTTGCGTGAAGAGCTGAGGCAAGAGAGAGACAGACAGATTGCCATCCAGGAGGCTGAGAATGAAGTAAAAGAAAGACTGAGAGAAGAACAAGCTCTGGAACGGCTGCGATGTGAGGAGCTTGAAGCACAGCTGAACGTGGAGAGACACAACAGAGAAGAAGCAGAAAGGCGTTTCTGTAAAGTGAGAGAAACTGGAAAGCAGATGGAGATGGAGACACAGCTCCATACGCAGCTGGGGAGCAAGCAGGCTCTTTATGAAGAGACGCTGCAGAACAAGAAGATGGAGCAGGAAACGCTGAGAAGTCAAATGACAGAGGAGCAGAGCAGGAGAGAGAAAGCTGAAAAAGAGCTTGAAGCAAAAAGAGAAAGCAGGAAAGAGGCAGAGAGGCTTCTCCTGGAGACAGAGACAAAGTTCCATCATCAGCTGGAGAGCAAAGACAGTCTCCACGAGGAGACGCTCCAGCAAATGAAAAAGGAACTTGAGATGATGACAGCCGAACGTGACCATGAGCACAGAGCACAAGAAGAACTTGAAAAAGTGCTCCTTGAAGAAACATCTACCAGGAACGAACTGGAAAAACGTTTCCAGGACTTAAATAATACAAGCAAGAGGCAGGAGATTGAGGAAACCCTGAAGGTCCTCCTCAGAAGGGAGAAGGAACTGTGTGGGCAACTCGAGCAGACAGCGGACATGAGAGCAGCACTGGAGCATCTTCGAGAAGCTTCACAAGGAGACGTGGAGAAAAGAAACCAGTACAAGAACAAGGCTGGCCAGGTTCATCAGGGAGGCTGGCGAACAGGACTCAGCTATGCGGACATCGCAAAGGCGAGCGTAACATGAGCGTTATTACAAAATGCAAATACGCCAAATAAAGAATCTATAAAGGAAAGATGAATGAAATCTCCTTTGACTTTCTTGAGCTTCACACGTCCAAAACACAAGACAAACTATTTTTCACTTGGATTATATACAACTATATTATTTTACGTGTTCCGTAACAACACATTTACATTCAGTAGTGACGGGGACAGTCCCCCTGGGGAATGAGGGACACGATGCTAGTAAGTGGGGTTTGAGCCTGGGACTTTGTGCTCTTCCGGTTCAGACGCGAGCGTGTTAGCCAAGTGTAAAACACACCAATAATATTGATTAAAAAGTGAAAATGTCAGTAATTTGATTTGGGACAAATAGCGTTGACAGCACCTTGTGTCTGTGGAGTTTACATGCACATGTCTCGGTGTGGGTTTCCTCCCGATTCACTGTCCAGAGAGGCACTTTTTATTCAGCCAATCAGATTGAGGAACAAGAGCTGATTCCAGCCAATCACAATGTTTGAGCTCTTGTTCGTTAGCGTAATCAGCCAATCAGAACTAGTTTAGTGATTCGAATCATGCCGGATCGTCGACTGGAGCGGGGACCCGTCACCCCCGCTGGTCCGGCCGTGGTTTCTCCCGGACGGTTAAGCAGCGACGACATAATAAACACTCTGGCTAATGCTTGCAGTAACACTGCTAATAATGACCGACTGCAGCGACAGTAGCGGCTTATTCGTCAAGCACCCGCACTGACCGAAACAGGCGAGCTTCCCACCACCATTCCTACATTCCTAAGTAAACAGGGAGGAATTACAGGGCAAACTAACTTTAACATTTTAAATCCGATATACCAGCGCTGTCCGATCCCAGCGTGCCATGCAATGTTTAGATTCAGGCTGCACACACAAAGTTTATTCTATTTTATACATTAATGTTTAAAGTTAGCAGAACCTTTGTGTCTTAAATTAAACACGCTAAACCGCGCTGTAATTTGTATAAAATCGTCCCTGTGGCTGATTGTGCTCTATAGTGAGTTGAGTTTATGATGAACCCGGTGTAGCTGGTGAAATTCCGCTGGTGCAGATTTTACACGTTAACACGGGCAGCGACGAGTGTAAAATAGAATAAACTTTATGTGCAGCCTGAATCTAAACATTGCATGGCGCGCTGGTATATCGGATTTCAAATGTTAAAGTTAGTTTGCCCTGTAATTCCTCCCAGTTTACTTACCTCCGTTTCCGTATTAAAAGACGGAGGTTTATGTAGGAATGGCGGTGGGAAGCTCGCCTGATGTGGAAATATTGAAAAATCTCTTCATCAGTAGTCCTATACTGTATGTTGGTAGAATTATTAACGGTGTTACGGCATGACGTCAGATTTCATTCCATATATTCAGACTTTCATTCCATATATTCAGAATTTCATTCCATATATTCGGGATTCATTCCATATATTCGACTTTCATTCCATATATTCGACTTTCATTCCATATATTCGGGTTTCATTCCATATATTCAGACTTTCATTCCATATATTCGACTTTCATTCCATGTATTCAGACTTTCATTCCATATATTCAGTTCCCTGTCAATATATATATTATTTATTTCCTGTTTGGCTTGCCATAAAAAATATATACACACACACACACACACAAAATGCTTCTTGTGCCACAAAACCAACCAATCACAGACCAGAAGAAGTTAAAAATGATTGCCTGTTTTTTGTTCTGGTTGGTGATTGGTTGGTTTTGTGGCATATTTGTGAACGAAGACTGAAATGAGACACTGAGCGAAGAGTGTAAAACAGATTGACAGTGGAAAAAGCTGCATTTTGCAAAACCTTGTGAAAAGTAATAAGCCCTAAGCAACAGTAAATACTCTGTATGTATTTGGCTCATTTACATTTACAGCATTTACAGCATTTATCAGACGCCCTTATACAGAGCAACTCATCACCTGCCAGTTAGCCCCACAGTTTTATATATGCAGTCAGCATCACCTGATAACGGTGGCTGAGATTTGCTAATCAAACGAACATTTTATCAAAAAACATGGAAATTTTTAAACAATCACTGAAATATTAATTTCCAGCTCGACCCTGCATTCCCAACTTGAGTCCAGAACATGACAGGAACGGTTAACAGTGAGACTGAGCAGCCCGTCTCAGTTTTGTCATTTGTTAAACTTTGAGAGGATGACATAATAATTGTCGCTTCAGTCCATGTACTCATAATTTAAACTGCATTATTTTCTGTTTATGTAATCACATGATCTGACATTGTGATTGCGTGGTGCTGCACTTGTGAACCCAGAACGCCATGACTTTGGAACACTGAAAGACTGAAGGCTTGTTAAAGTGATTTAGAATAAATGTAGGAACAGACTTTTCCCTCCTCCCTCCTCATTCCTGATTCAATAATATCAGAAAAAAAATTTAACATAAGGAGAACACGTCTGCAGGTGAGAGCAGAATTTAGTTGTCTAGCTCCATAGTTGGTTCCGCTAATCTAAACCACAAAATTACAAAACACATATTAGAAATTCGCCAAATTATTTAGACGTTACCATTACATTTATATTTTATATATATTTTTAAGACCTTTAATACTGGATTGAAGGTTTACTATTCATTTTAATGATATTTAAGGCGCTAATTTTTTTAAGACTTTTTAAGGATTCACGGAAATCCTGAGAAAGAAGTGAAGATCACTCACGTCATTGCCTGGTAAATGGATTCTACTCCAAATCTCATGGCAAATTCATCAACAATCTCCTGAGAGACGTCATCGAAGTAGACTTTCCAGGCTTCATCTCCTTTTACTTCCGGAATCTTCACGACCCCCCGGTTCTTCACCTCCGTCAAGTAGTGGAACAGGTTCTGAGTTCCATGGGCAAACATTAGTTGTAACAAAAGAATATACTGACAACAAAGATACTGACATTATTTTATTTTAAGAAACACACATTAGCAGCCAAGTATTGGCATATTCAAAAGTTTATTCTAATATATAAGTTCAATATGGCATAACAGACGTTTGCTCTACCCAAGTCTGGCTTATATAATAATGTAGCAGGTAAATTCCATTGCAGAATGTAATAGAATAGTCAACAAACTTTATTAAACCCAATATTGCCATGTGTCTTTTTTTGTGCTGCATCCATGGTAACTGTCTCACTGTAGAGGGCATTAAAACGCTACACATGCCTACAACCTCAGTTCCATGGAGACACACAATGACATAATGAAGCAGAGTCATCTGTAGGAGAGTATATGAGGACGCAGCTCACCTCATGTAAACAAGTGTACTGGCTATGAGGCGGAGCTACTTTTTCTTCTCCTTTCATCTCCACACTGATCTTCAGCCTAATGGCACCTGACACGGCAGATTTATCGGTCCTTTTATCTATGTAGTGAGAAAAGAAAAAGTTAAGGCTCATGGATCTGCTTCTTTATTCTTTCAGGCAACGTACAGACAAAGATTTGCTATTTATTTCGCGCGATAAGCCACATCTGACTTGACTAGAGTTTCTCAAGAGAGCTTGGTGGGAATCTATTAGTTCTCTGTATCTGTGTATCAGTCAGACTCTTAAAATAAAACCAGTCCCAAAGACCCCTTAAAAAGAAAGTGGCTCAGCAATGGGAACTTTTCTTATTTTCCAAATGGTATCTAAATCACAGCAGCAGGACTCAATGTACATTGAGATAAAGCATGTAAAGTTATGTCTTCAAACTCATTATCACGGGGCAACAGTGTGAAAGCATGCTGAGGTAATTTTTTACACCCAAATGGGCCATTTGTAATGTTGGTAGTGTTAATAACTGAGCGTCAGCATGCTAAATGTCTTTCCCAGGGAGGAAATGACCCTTAGCTCACCCAGATTGTACCACACGTCCATTTCGCCACTTAGCATTCTGACTTCGATAATGGTCTGCCCGAGGAAGTCGTCTGACTCTCTTTTGAAGTGCTGCTTCACCCGTGACTTGATGTCGTCGTCCTCATCCCAAACCCTCACCTTAATCCTGTCGGTGGCGTTGTGGCACTCGCTGAAATAATAGGAAAAAAAAAAAGGTGAGTGCTGCTTTTGCAGCTGCCCATAAAGGTCATATGCTCCAGTGAATCGACAAACAGCGCACTTACCAAACACGCCCACCCTCCCACCAAACACACACTGCCGCCAGACACAGGAATGGCCTGACAGGCCATTTGTAGAGGAAATACTCCACAGCCAGGCTCTGTGCAAAATACTAATGCAATATCGTCTCTGGGTTAGGGTAAAATCTCATTTGAAGCTCAGACTTTAGAGGCTCAATGTGATAACATGTTTTTTTTTGTATCTTTTACCAACTTTCACTGTCAGTCTCATGAAAAACTAATTAAAGTAGTTAAAGTAGCCTGAAAGTGTCAGTCGGAAGTCACAAGCTAAATGTGTGTCACAAATGACCTTTAGAAACGCAGAACAAGCATAAATCAGAATGACATGGCTAATGTCCCTAACAGAAACACTAATAAAATAAAAAACTGAAAAACGTCCGGACATAAATTAAATGCAACTTATATTATTCAGGCCAAATGTCTTTAACTGTAATAATAATGTAATAAATTTAGCATTTTTAAAAAATGTCTAATGTGTGGATTACCGTGGACTCCCATGCTGTGGTAAACCTGCAGCAGTTTTTGTATGAAACACCCAGGAGCCACCATCAGTCTGACAGCCATCTTCCCATGAATCCCATTCCAAATATTTAAATGTCGGCTTGACGTCAGGAGCAAATAGAGCGTGGCAGCAGATCCCTCTGTTTTATTGTCACTTCTGCATTGTTTCTGTGATACTCTGGCAATTCCTGTGTGCCTTTCAAGACACACATAACCTTTGATTTAAGTGGATGTGCGTTTACGTGCAGATGATGGAGTCACGGGCGGAAAATATACGTAAGTGATGTCTCTGTCTCTCCCGGACTCTGTCAGTTAGGATTGGCATCAGGCCGGGCCCACCGGCACTTAAAGGAAATCCTGCACGTGCTCATCAGAGTCTTCCCTCTCCCAGGACAGACGACTAGCCTGCTGGGAAGGGGGGAGGTCCTGAACTGTTTGCCACAGATGGAGAGGCGCCCGTGGGCGCCAGAGAGGTGGGCTGACTGGCTACGTCACATGAGGGAGAGGAGAAGGTACGTTCCTCGGAATATATGCATTATTGTTGATTTCATGAATAGTTTGACTGTGTGTTAATAAGTCTGTACCCCCCAAAAAATCCTTTCTATCCCTATTAGGGCTTTAATCCTATAAATTCACATGCTCCCAAATGGTCAGACTTGCCAGATGTGTTGCTGTTGGGTCTGATCACACTCATGTTCAAAGCTCTGTTCGGGAAAAAAAAAGCACCTGATACTGCAGACACAATGACAGGGCAATTAGGGTTCTAAAATGTGTTCAGTCAGATCCCTATCACTGTGGGTGCCTGGGCCTGTCCCTGTGTCCTGTCCATGGTGCTGAAACCAAGTGCTGAGTCTCCTATTTCTGCCGACATCCATCCCTGCTAATGTGCAGTGCAGTGTCCAGGCACGTCCCATAGGAGGAAACCTACACGCTGACAAGGTGTCGAAAAAACGAAACAAAAAAAGCCAACAGGTTCCAACTGCATGATGGCGAATACGACACCAAAAATAAAATAAATTAGCGCATTTAAATATTGAGACGCCATAATGTCCGACTATTATAAGCTGACATTGATACAGAAATGCACGGTTGGGGGCGTTTACTGGACATTTAGAGAGACACATGGCAGTGGTTGTTATTTTCACCGTGCTTCAGCCTCTGGCATTGTTTCTGCTAACTTGTTTTTTGTGCAGCACCTTAATTTTTCATAACTTACACAACAGGGCCTCTGGGGTAGGCAGAACTATTCAATAGGTTACGGCTTTACACAGTCGCTTCCTTTCTTCTGCTGACACTAATGCAACATCTGCCTTTTTGCACTTGCTTTGTCAGTTGGTGTGTGTGGGGGGGTGGGTTATGCATATTACAGCGGACCCCCCCCGTCTCACGCACACTGAGTCCACTGAGGTGGCATGCGGCACAAGCGATAGGAAAAGAACGCGCCGTGCATGATCAATGACCTCCCTCAATGCTCCTGGGTGGCAGATGGTCCTCCATCCTCAATATCATCAATACAGAATTACCCAGAGGACCTAGGGGCGTTTTCCACTCCCACTATCAGCCATGGTTTCGCTGTCATATATAACTAGATGGAATGTATTGCATGTACATTGCTGGTGAGGGCACGAGGACACAGATCTTCCCATAAATAATAATAAAGGCTTTATATTATATTTTTTTCTGCCTTTAAACAAATCTTACTGTCAGGCTTGCGACCAAATCATTTGGTGAATACATTAACCCCACCTGTCCGAGGTCTAGACACACATACTATTCATTTATTGCATTTAGAAACTGCATGAAACTACTGAGCAATAATGAGCTGGTGGTGCTGATTTCGGAAGTTGTGAACATAAGCTTTTGAAGCACTGTTGGAAAGGGCAGAAAGAAAAGGTGGTTGGTCCTAAACCTGCAGAAAGTTCATTTTTAGATGAGCATCATCTGTGAGAGGACACACAGTGCCTGTCAGGATTACAGCAGATGCTGGTGGAGATGGTAAATTAACAATGCCAGAGTGTATTAGGCGCTCGGTCACACGTAGGAAATCAAGAATTCTCCCGGTAGAAGTGTCGCACGTTTCGCACACAAACGCAGCTGCACATTTTCAAAGGACTCATCACATGTTGTCCACAGACATGTCGCACATGTCCCTTTTAAGCATCCATAATCTCGATTTTTGCTTTAATGACAGAGTGTATTTGAAGAGGCTTTCATGTACTTATCCCTGTTAACTCTGTCACTGTCACAAATGTGCTAGGAAAGGAAACAGTAAAAAAGTGAGGCTTTGTTCGTAAAAGGACGCAGCTACAGAGATCCATTGAGAGAGAGAGAGAGAGAGAGAGATATATATATATATATATATATATATATATATATATATATATATATATATATATATATATATATATATATATATATAAAAAGCTGCTTTATATTTCTAGTTTTATTTTCTATTATCCTGGAGGATAATGTCTATTGTTGATAGTTCCTGTTTTGCAACAGCCTTGTTCTGTGCAACAAATTAATGGATAGGTGCAACTGTGAAAGAAACATTGAACGAAGGCCTGCCCCTAAGCTGAGATTTCCATTGCCATTTACAGGATTCACCTTATTGAGACACACCCCTATGCACTGTGTATGTCACACATTATGAACAATGTGCTGTATGCAGTACAACACAAACAAAGAAAAACTTTTTAACATGTCATATTTGTAGCGCAATGCACACTATCTATTGTTATGTAATGAATGGAGCAGCATTGCCATTACTGTACCCTTGTCACACTTGCTTTGCCACACAGAAATATTAAAGTGTGGAGTTTGCATGTTATCAAGACAAAACCATCTGTGTCTGAACGGATACTGAGCAAACAATGCTTGAGTCAAAATATATGTCAATATTGCTATTCTACCACATAAATAAATCTTCTAAACAAAATCTGTATACTTGTGTGCTGAATGAGGATAAATGCAAGGTGTGGATGGAAGATAGAAGATATTGTCAGGGCCACATCGGTCCGGGCCTTAGTAATTGGGATACAAATGCTTAATCGGATCTCAGCGACATAAAAGCCATCAGGAGAAGAATATCAGATAAGAATGGAGATGAACTACATGTCCACTCCTTACTATGACACCAGAATCTGTGCAAAGGGTTCAAGGATATACCCCAACAATGTGGTTCCCTTCAAGAATGTGAAAAGAAATGACCCAATTTTAGCTCTCGGGCTCAAGCCAGTGAGCAATTCAAATGCTTCTTCATTACCATCAGCTCAGAAGCCCCATAAGAGACTCCTCTCTTATCTGGAAGAACGGTTATGCAACAGCTGCATAGGGCATGCTGGGCCAGCAGTCTTTATAGTAGTATGCTATGCTGATTGCGAGTATTTTTAGAAACCTCACATTTGGGGTGTCTTCAGTCAGACAGATATTCTGCATAATTAATAACATGAGGAGTTGTGAAAATTTGGGACAAAGCAGCAGGAATAGTTTTTTTTTTATTGTATTCTCTTTTTTGCTTGCTGCCTAATTAATATCAAACATTTCTTATGATGCTACAGATATCTGGAGAAGACAAAAATCCTAGTAGCATGACTCACAAGAAAAATTTTTCATCCCAAACAGGGTTTAGGTTGCCGAAAATGGTCTTGGTCCTGCGCTTAGTCTTGCCCACTTGCACCGTGACGTAAGGATCGCTGGAGCCCGTCTTGTCCTTCGCTTGCAGACCCTGGGCACATAACACTGGGAAAAAGGAGAAAAGAACCATCACTATCACATATCCTCTCCACTATACTTTAAAGACCAGAAATGTTCTGCATTTATTCTTATTTCAAAATGCTATTCAAACGTTTTGTCTTGTTTTGAAGATGCACTGCTGCTCTCCTTCCGCCAGGCCCAAGGCACCAAGCATGCAAATGTTTGTGTCGGTTTTATTAGACAGGCAATCAGAGCAGAAGTCATAAACAAAAAGGGGAGTTCAGTACTCTTGTGCCACAGTTCCAATTGCATAATTCAACCGAGTCAGCTGCAAGAGACAGGGCGAGCCCCCCCACCATCGCTCAGGAGGGGCAGTAGTATTTCACAGCACCATAAAAGGAAGAAAAGCATGGCTTTATTAAATATAAATGAGCCGCATGCTAAATAATTCATGCAACGTATATCCTTGAGTTTGCCGCTGACAGTGATTGGTCGGGAGGGTGAAGACTCTGTTGGATGAGAGACTAAGAGTAGGGGAGTACAGTACAATGAAGAGGGGGGAGGTTAAATCTAATGCCTTATATGTGTCAGTATGCTCTGTGTCTCTGTAAAATGATATAAAGAGATAATAAAAATACATCGTTCACACGGTAGAATCCATAATATTAGAAATCTCAAGGAGCATCTATTGCCAAATTTGCTAAAGGAATCAATAAGTCACTGTGTTTATCAAATGAATAATAAATAAATAATGAGTCAATGAACACATTCTAAAATGGGAAATTCAATAAGGCTGAGATAGAAATTAAACCAGCGCTGTGTTTTTCTCCCTCTCTGAAGTATCGACACTGTCAGAAGTGCAAACTTTGCAATAATTCAGAGCCTCGCAAGCCTGCAATGTCAGGTGAAGGTGTCAAGAGGACCCTGGCCTGGCCACAACAGCACGAGTGAAATCTCATGTCCACATCATATTGTTCTGTATACTATGGGGAGGATAGACTGTTACACCTTTGGAAGTCTCTTATTTGCATCATAATCCAATAGTGCACAGAGGAGCAATAAAAACTTTATGATGTTGGTTAAAATAAATGGCTTTGTTAATTAGGAAAGCCTTGACAAGACAGTGGCATGCACACTTTGAGGTTTTGCCTATGCTGAGCACCGACTTATTCCATACAAATTTCCAACAGCTGAGTATAGTGTGAAGGAGTTTCGAAGGAAGCTGTGAAGTCTTCATTTATTTCAAAATGGTAATGTGAGTCACACCCTTAAACAAAAAGATGGATACCGTGGCATCCCTCCACCATGTTGTCTAATTTGGAGTCTATGCAGTGGAGAGGAGAGTCAATGTCAGGTACGCCTACTCGTATGGTAGACCCACCCTGCAATGCAGATGCTGTAGCTCCTCCAGACAAGGCTGTCAAACCCTTTTTTTTCAAGGGTAACCACGCCTTAGTTCAATGGAATCCTTTGTGCTTTTACCATTAAAAATATATATAATACATAATAGCAAGATTTTTAAGAATATCATGTGACTCTTGTTGCTCTGACCTGTAAATGAGTAAGTAAAAAGTGTTTGCCGTGCAGTTTTTTGAAAAATATCACTAAATGTAAAATATCTTGTGCAGTATATATGGCGTATAGTGACGTTTCTATTTTCTGTTTGCAAATCTCATTTGCATTTTAAAGTGAAGTGATTGTCATTGTGAAACACTGCAGCACAACACACGGTGGCACAATGAAATGTATCCTCTGCTTTTAACCATCACCCTTGGTGAGCAGTGGGCACCTCAGTGGCACCTTGGTGGATCGGATTCAAACCAGCAACCTTCTGATTACGTGGCCACTTCCTTAACCACTGCACCAACATGGCATGGTTTGAAGATTAATGATAATCCCAAATAAACCTGATACCATGGGCAGAAGCAGACAACTTTTTAAATTCTTAAAACACCAATGTGCAGAATCTTGACAAAAAACATATTTTTCAACACCCCGCACATAAACAAACATAAACAAGAGAGACTAAAAATTCCCTCTTCACGGGGTCTCCGATCCCAGACGAATCTGTTCTCCTTTGTTGTCCCTGGCTGGTGGAACAACTTGCCCTGCTCCATTCGACTAGCCGAGACTACCACCACCTTTAAGAAACATTTGAAAACCCACTTGTTTGAAAAGTATTTCAAACGAGTCTAACACTAACACACACACGCACATGCACAAACACTCACGGAAAAAAAAAAAAATTCTGCAGGACTATTCTGCAGGACTAAATGTGATTCCTACAAGGATACGCGGCATGCAAAAAGCACCATTTTAAAGATAAGACTCTGATGATTAAAAAAACTGGAGAAAAAAAATCCAGAAGCAGAAAACCAGCAGAACTTTTGACTTCAAACTGCAACAAAGTACAGGATTTGTTCACCACCAGACAGGAAGAACAAAGCTCTGGTGCCACAGAAAAATCATCTCCCAGCTTTCCAACGATTGGTCAGGGGTGCTGTCTGACAAAAATTCAATATCCACACAAGACCAATGGAATGTCCAGAATTTTTTCCCCAAAAAACTCTTCAGAGATGAAAAAGAAATCACATCACAGGAGGTGCTCTTTGTATGGATCCCGATTGCTATTATTATTTTATAATGTTTTATTTGCATATCTGCATATCTGCTTATGCTATATACATAAATTATAACATTTTGTAATTATAATAATATGTTTTCTAATTAATGGAGAGAATAACTATAGTTATGTGTTGAAGCAATTGAGTTATATAGTTTGGGGCCTAATAAATCTCATATGGCGGTCAAATGGGCCCAATCTTACAATTTTGTATCCAGCAACAAATATTCTCTTTTCTACACATTTTCACTAATCTCAGATGTCTTATGTTCATAATAATAGCCCATGCAGTTAGCCCACTGAGATATTCACAGTGTATTTAGGGTATGCCATTTCAAACAAGGTTTTTCCAATAGCACTAGCTCTTACAGATAGTGTGACTAAAATGTGACTAGAGGTATAAAACTACAGTTATTTCACGATTTGATTACGATTATCAGTTGAAAATGATAATTCACATTTCACACAATATGAACACACACTGACCTGTGATGGTGATTTTGGCGGACCACTTGGAGGTGCCCTCCAGCACAGCCTGTTTGGCTGTCTTCATTTGGTTGGTGAAGTCCTCCTTGGGTATCTCAAACATCTCCTGAATCACCTCAAACACCTCAGGTCTGTTCTTCTCACGTATCTTCATTCGTTCCTTCATGGCCATGATGATGTTTTGAGTCTTGTCCTCAGCACCGTGCTTTGAGCTCTTCTCTACGGCTCCTGCAGACACACACATGTCTTATAAACCGTACTATTGAGAGAGACTGGATCTTTGTCAAAGAAGCTTGTCCCCTCACATCCGGCCCAATGCTCTGAATGCCTCAATGCTCTGAATGATCTCTTCTGCTTAGAGATCATAGGCGTAAGTTGACAACAGAAATTAGTAAGGCATGACAGTGTAGATTCCACCTTAATTTTTTTTTTATTGACGGTCCAGTCTCAGTATTTCTAAACCTGAAAGCACTAAGAAATATTTCTAAAAAACAAAACAAAACATAATTTTTTTTGGTACATTCCTTGAGGGAAGGTTATTAGTGTTAGGATAATGTATTGCTGCCTCAAAGTAAATGCTAAGATGCATTATTCTGTTTCTGTAAACTTTCTGTGCAAAAGAACAAACAAATCAACTTGACAAATCAGCCATCTTATATGCCGGAGATTTCAAGACGAGTGAAGTAAACAAATCTTCATTTTAAGATCATAATGACAGAGGTAACTGGAGGTCTATCCCACAAGAAGAGAAACTGCTGCTCAGCACATTTCAGAGTACAGGCTGCCTGAGATGCTGAAGAAGATTGGAAATGATCGTCCATCTTTAATGGCTTATGTGTGAAAAAGTGTCTGTGTATACTTAAAAAAAGTAGTTTATTTGAGTCAATCAGTTAATCAGTAATATGAATTCTGTGACAGTCATTTTAGTAAAAATGTCTGTATTTTGATGCAGGAAAATATCCGCTCTTCACCCTGGTCTTGAATGTCCAGGATTAAAAAGTACACACATGCATTGCATGTTGGGGAAATAAGAGAGCTGCACTCACGTTGCAGGCAGTCCGCGTTGAGCAGGTCCTGGCACTTCTCATGACATTTGACCCCACACTCTGAGCAGCGCATGCCCTGGCGGGCGATGCCCCATAGCAGACCCTCACACTCATGGCAGTAGGTGGGGGCTGTTGCCGTCCACACCTCAAAGTTGTGGGGGGTGGTGGAGGATATTGGGTAGATTAATGCCTGAAGCGTTTTCCTCAGAACATGGAGTTTCTGGAAGAATGAGATCCACAGATGCTTCGTATAAGAACTGGTGCTCATGATTTCATACAGAGTTTGAGGATCTATAAATAATAATTCAGTATTTTTCCTTGCTCATCATATTAACACTCAGCATGAGTGTTCTGAGCATTATTGTCATGGTGGCTGGACATGGCGAGGAAGGTGGACACATACAGACAACCTCATGGGACAGAGGGTTATTACATTCAGCACACGACGGGTGAAACATCACAAACAACAACCCGACAGCGAACAGAAATGATCAGGGCAGCTTTATACAGGCAGACAACCAGGAAACATAATAATACAGGACCTACACAAAACTCCGGTCCAAACCCCGGATCCAGAGTAGCCCCTTCCGGACCAGATCCTGACAATTATTTTTCAGTAAGTAATAAATATTAAACCTATTATATCCTAAAATAGGGGATGTCCATGATGCATAACATTGAATTTAACTGTCACTTTTATTCAGAGTTGAAAATATCACTTGTTTGGGGGAATCATTTAGGGGGGTATTTTACAGATGTTATGTACAGGTAAATTGTAGCACATGAGGAGTGTTCACACATGTCAAATTCACTGATTTCTTGAATTAAAGTGTTGTTTGGTTTGGTAGCTGACCTGGTACTGACCTGGAGGATCAGAGATCACGTTTGTGAAGTACTCTGATAGCCCATGAAAAAGGTGTCTTTCAGAGCAAAGAAAACCAAGGGAAACGGAGAAGGAAGGGCACCATAACATCCAAATGTGATGTATTGACAGGAGGGGTTTAAATTGTGCAAAATGAGAGCTGTCAGTCACTGCTCATTAATGTTAATCTGAATGACATAATTACATCATAAAAGATTAGGGTTGATAGTCAGCTCCAGCTCTCCAAGATACTCCTTCATTGTTGAGATCTGTTTATTTCTGTAAATACTGAGGACACACTCCCCATGCAGTATTTCAAAGCTGTAGGCTTCTAGATCAGTGGGTGGTAGTAGCCTATTGGGTAACACACTCGCCTATGAACCAGAAGACCCAGGTTCAAATCCTACTTACTACCATTGTGTCCCTGAACAGAACACTTAACCCTAAGTTGCTGCAGGGGGGGACTGTCCCTGTAACTACTGATTGTGAGTCGCTCTGGATAAGGGCATCTGATAAATGCTCTAAATGTAAATGATCTAAATGTGGTTCCCAACCTTGTTTCCCCAAAGACCCCCTGCCTCTGTCCATGACAAGCCAGCCGCCCCCAATCAGAATTACCTCCCACATAAACACATTAAAAGAATAAAAAGATTTTACTAAAAATCTTTATTTGCCAAAAATAAACAACAGTTGTAGGTTTTTATTCCTATTTTCCTTTGTTTCACATTATAGCTGTTATCATCCCTAAAAGGTTAGGCCAAAACTGGCCTGGCTGAATTCCGCCCGGACCTGACCCAACTCGACTGTTAGCTGTCTTGGTTCACAGCCACGATCCTCTGAGCTCAAGACTAAGAATTGCAAATCATTTAAAAAATGTTTAATCAAACTAATTAACTAAGCAGTTGATCATACAGAAAGGATAGGTACTATAGACAAGATGGTCATGTTTACTGACTGTGCCGAGCCGAGTCTGACTAAAATGACAGAAATTATGCCCGAAACCCACCCAAGCTGGTCCAAGATTTTCAGATATAGTCTATATAGAATACAGGACCCTTTTGGGTCAGTTTATGCATTTAATGTTTAATAATATTGCCATGATCCTGTCTGGCAGGGTTGGCCATGTCCAGCCAACATGACAAATATAATATTGGTAACCTCAGCGCAGATACAAATCTCTGGCGCAGACCCTAGTTTGTTCTAGATTACCGGCAAATTTGCAAATTTGTAGACTATTACCACCCACAGTATATTCTGACACACTCAAGTCATCACCATCACTTTTCTTGTATTGGAGGTCCAACTGGATGCAACTCTGCCCCTCACGCACCCCATATGTTTAGTTGAAATGGTTTATTGTCTGAAGCGGCTTTCGAACATACAGGAAACACTGTCACATGACCATAAAGTCAATGCTGAAAAATAAACCTTCTCCTGTCGTTTCTCGAAGGGAGGAAATCAATGTCTGCTATAACTTTCCCCCTTTTTACGGCGGCTGCTCAACGATCCAAGCGGGAGCGACGTGAATTACAGCCAACTGAGATGTTTCTGTATCTGTTGAGCTCTCCAAATGCTGCTTTTTGCACCTTGCCCAAAGTTTTATTACATCCTGACACCTGCCCTGCCCCCAACAATACATTACACTCACTCTGCTACAGGAAAGAAAAAATCCCCATTTCCCCACAAAACAAATAATTGCTTTTGGCCAATTCATCATATTTTATTACAGATAATCACATTAAATTCCTGCGTTCATCAAGGAATCAATAGATTTACAAGTGCATTTGTTGTCTGCTGCTCTGGGGTTTAATGCAGCTGTATAATTTTTGTACTGAATTCGAGTGATAGTGAGCCTTTAAGAGAAACCTGTATGCTTGCTGTTAGATAAAATGCATTAAACGATCAGAACCAGTCTGCAATGGAGAGTCCCATGCATTCACCCCACCCCACACCCCACAAACGCGAGCATCCATCAGTCCTTCAGAATCGAAAATGACTTCCTGCTTAATCCGGCGAAGTTTCAACCGAACAGATGTCAATATGTTATCTGCTGATTTCACAGCCTGGCTGGGTGCTGCCGTGAGAAGCGCTACCGTGAGATTTAAGGCACCTGAGCCATTTAATGTGTTCACAGCGGAGAGTACAGGCTGAACCCCCCCCACATACACAAAAAAAAGTCTGGCTGTGTTCCACAATGCACTGCATGCAAAACTCCTCTCACACTGTAGAAAGCATTACAGTTCGGGAACAGTTCCCATGGCTAATGATGAATGCCAATCAAACTGCAGGATAATTTGGTGAATACCATTTTGGGATGGGTTTTCCTAAATTCATTTAATTCAGCTCAGATATCAGCCCTAGGAATCAGCCAGAGCCCTGAAAATTGAACATTGAGTACCACCGTGTCTCTGCTGCTTGTCTCTCTCTTTTTTAATCACCAACTTACACACTGGCAGAAGTGGCATCAGGTCACTGACAGCAGTCTATTGATCAGTGGCTGTTTGTCTAGATTGACAAGCGCTATGCTGTAGAGTGGAAAACAATTTCATCATCTACATCTCCTGAAACGTGTTCATTTAGGTAAAAACCAACAGCTTTCCAGCATCCAACGACCTATCCTCAAGCCAGGGCACGTGTCAAAGGAATTACACTGACTGGCTGGTGCGCTTCACACACTCAGAATAGAAAGATTGAGTCAAGGCCAACTGCTGCTCCAATTGATTAATGTGTGTACACACACACACACATACACACACACACATATAAATATATATATATATATCAAAACACATGAGATCCAAATGAATCATATTGTGTAGTGCAGAGCATTAACAACTCCTGATATGGCTAGGAGTCCCACTAAACTGCTTTCACTTTTGAACATAAGGTTCTGTTCACCAGGACATGTTGTTCTTCCATTCCTCACAGGGACGCTCTCTCGTGTAAGTAATGCTGCACATAACATGCCAACATCTGGTCTGGTTGGCCTACTTATAAATGCGGCTACAGTCCGCCATATTCCAACATGCACAAGGTCCCATGCAGCCCATGGTCTATGCGGCCCCGATCACACAGTTCAGCTTTTTGAAGTTGTAATCTAAATCTTGAGCTTAACTGTTTTTTTCCTAAACTGTATATTCTTAGATGTGATACTGTATATGAAAAGTGGATTTGTGGTGTCCAAAATTAGATCTGAGACAGTGCTCACAATTAAATTTCAGAGATATGAACAATTTTTATGATTAAAATATATTACTAATATATTTTCTAAACATGGACCCATATCATGACTAGTTATCTTATATGGGTACATTGAATAAAGACAAAAAAGAAAGTACTCTTTGCAATCAATCACAGTGAAGATCACCCCTTTCTCAACCCTCCTTCAAATACAGTCGTCTTCTATGTGTTTGATACAATAGGCCAGCCAAGGGGTACTACTGTCTGAAATCACATTACAGCTCTCGGTTATTTATTCAGTGGACAGCAATCAATTAATGCAGGTAGCTGTGAAGGTCAGCAAAAGGGAGGACTAATTCTCTCGTCATTGATCAAAGGCTTGCAGCCCTCTCCTGCACCAGAGCTCCACCACAGGCCGACACAGCACTCAGACCATGATGAAAAGAGTTGGCTGTCTAAATAAAGGGATGGACTAATCGTTCAAAAAAGATGTCCAGAGGTATTCCTTTAAGCCCTAGACCAAGGTGATTTGTCTTCCAAAATGCTACAGCTCAATGTAAATGGCAAGTCAATTGGACATATATGGCTGAAATGCTCGGGCTTAGCAGCTTACAAATTTAACTGCATGCTATGTGCCCATAACGTTGTAGCAAGACAATTCAAATAGTTAACTGGCACTCTAAAATCTGATCCCAGTCCTGCCACTTCATCAAGAAATGGCAGCTGACAGAACTTGATTTTGAAATAACTCAAAATCAAGTTCTGCCCCTCCCCCATCACTAATTTATATACATACAAACACACAAGCTACCAAGATTGCAACCATCTCTGTTATTTGGCTTCATGCATGACACATTACATTAGAGATGCTTCACTGGCTCCCATTAGCCTGCGACAGAATGATTGGTGTGTGATTTATGTGCAAATGCCATAAGTGTGTGGGAATGTTTACCAGATCCTCGTTGTTCAAGGTAGATCTGTTCATCAGGGCAAACGAAATGCCTGCCTTTCGAGCAGCCAGGGTCTGGAAGAGTAGAAGACAAGGGACAGTGTGATTCTGAGCAATTTGTTGCTGTCATGGTGTGTTTCACATGAAAAAAACAGAAATTGCCACGGAGAAACAAGTTGGGTATCATGGTCCAAACTTCCATTTATCTTTTTAATAGGTGAAACTTGGTTAAATGACCATATGTTTAGGTTTTCTTCCCTCTTACTTCATCTAATAACATCTGTTAGTCAAACATTCATTTTCTTTTTCTTTTTCTAATTTTTTTTCTAAAGCCCCATTACATTGTAATGCACATTTGATTGGTTTTAAAGAGGCTGCACTAGGCAGCAAATCTGCTTCACATTATGAAAAAACAGCCTATGGCACAATTCGTTTAGCATTTGACTGTCAATAACGGCCAAAGATATTTAGTGTCTTTGCATGTAACATAATGAGTATGATAAGCATTGAGTAAAGTTGTCCACTTGGCCCATTGTTGCGCTCAACATGGACACAGGCATCTACCATAACCACTCAGTCTCAGCCACCCGAGTCTAACTTGTTTCTCTGTGGGTTAGGGTAAGCTCTAGATCATGGCTCCTGGAACTGAGTTTCCTATCACTTCACCTGTTAGACTATTTTTTTTTTGGACAAATAATTACCAACCACACACTTACACCTACTGTAGGCTCACTTTACCCTAATGGTGTCCCTATATGACTAACTCCTTCTCAAGGTTTCTCCCCTTTTTTAGTGGAGTTTTTCCTGGTGTGCAAAAAATGTAAAATGTAGGGCCTGTATGTGATTTTGGTCTATATAAGAAATAAGTGGTGTTGTTGTAAACGGTACTACAATGGTAGCATTCTCTAAAGAAACATAACCAGTGGTCTACTGAGAGTTAAGAGAACTCACCAAGGCCTGAGGTATCCGGAGGCAAAAAAAAAAATTGAGGAAGAAATAAAGAAAATGAATTAGAAACATTTCAAAGGAGTAGATGGAAAAATATATTACAGATTCTGTGTGCTGCTAATGGCACATCTTCTGCCATGCAGGGTATAACATGTTTCTGTTATAGGTAAGCAGAGTGAAGTCTATGGGATTTTTAAATATATGTATATATTGGACTTATATTTAATCATCAACCCATGCATTACAGTTTACAGCATTTGACTCATGCTTTTTTAACGTGAAGTGTACTGTATGCATATTATCGCTGTTTTTTTTTCTTGAAAAATGAAGCTTTTGAAAAATATTTCTGCTGTCTCCACTGCACATTAGACTCACAAATGGACAAACGTGACACACAAACACTTTTTAGGTGTGTCACCAATACCACAATACTGACTCACATGAAAAAAAATTATAAGTACAAAAATGTCAATTGAGATTATAATCCAGGTGATACGAGGGATTTATACACTTATTAGGCCTGGAGGACGTAACGCAACAAGAAGGAATGCAGACATCGACAGCCGACAATATTGAGCATGTCTTTACCATACGTCTCTGTTTTTTTTCTTAAATATGCAAATCATGGTAAAGACGCATAGGAAGCCTTGGGCACCTTAAGCAAAGGAATGTAGGAGAGGATAGGTGACCTCTACATGAACTCAGAGTGTTGATGTAAGTTTTTTTTTTTTTTTTTTTTTTTTTTCCGAACATGCACTATAACTGCTGAGGTTGCTGCAGGCAATAGATATGTAACAAAACAAAACAATAAAAAAAATTACTGTGTCGGGATGTTACTGAGCTCTAATCTTTTCTGAGATGTAATGGTACAATGTTTTCTGCACCCCACTGGTAAAAGCAGGGACCCTCCTGTCTCAGACTGTCACTGCCCTGAAGCAATCACACAGCCAATCAAGGAAATAGACAGAGGGAAGGCAAATGAAATGAGACCAGATTTAACTCTTCAGCGCTGACTTCATCCGGGATGTAAAAGGCTTTGTGGTGTGATGCTTTTACATGATTTAAAAGCCTTGGCACAGTTAAATCAGAGGTCAATGAAGTCCTCAGTTATATTTTTGGGCTGAGTTGTCAACATTTCATGTTCCAAACGTGTCTAAAATGACCAGGCATCGGCTTAGCTGAAATCTGACAACCCACTGAAAAATATCCCCCATAGGAACTATGGGTTCATGTAGGAATAAACACGCAAAAAATCCAAAAACAAAAACAACAACCCATACTTACCAAGACATTGTTGGTTTTTTAATTTTCATGCAAGATATGGACAAATACAGCATCATTTTTTGTCCTTCAGTTCGTAATCAACATATCCACATAACTTTTAGTTAACTGCTTTTAAAATGATCAAAAACATTTAGACTAAATGCTAACTGAATAATGATATTCCATACATATCAGTGGCCAATATATACAAATACAAACATACAAATACTAGAAAAATTTTTCTGTCAGAAAATTCCAATAATCAAAAACAAACATTGTGATTTATGAAAAACATGCTTATGAACATAAAACAGATAAGCATTGCACCATTGTAATAATTTTATATTGAGGCACTAAAAAAGGCAGTATTTATTTAATACAAAAGCATCTGTAGGAACAAGTGCACTTAGAACCACATTAAAATGAATAATGACAGACTGCATTTTACGTATTTATGTGAGGGGCTATACCAGTATTCAATCCTAGTTGTCCTATGTGAAACAGCGGGGAGGACATATGCTCCACATGAATCAAAAATAACCTTGTCGAGGCAGATAACTCACCAGGTCTCGGACAATAGGCATGGTCCTCTTGCGACGTAAATCTGGCATACTGTCAATACCATAAAGTATGCTGCCAGCCCTGCAGAAGCAGACAGATTTAGTATGTATTAATATCATAATAATGCTGTTCAGTGTAAGATATTATGGGGTTTCAGAAAAAGACGGTGATTTGATTTAAGGCTCTGGCAAACAATGCAGGCCATACATCTTCCCCTTTGCCTCAGCTGCACTGTGTGAATCTCAGTTTCGGAACCAAATGCTAGCAGACAGTCGCACAGCATGGCAGGTGAGAAGCTTGTCACTGGCCGAACGGCACTATTGCAGGGGGTTGTGGAGAGAGGCGAGGAGGACCTGGTTAAAATAGAACAGGCCAGGTGTGGCTGTCTAGGCCTCCAGCTGCTTCTTCTATCATGACACAAGATGAAGTGTAACGGTCCAGGTGAGCACCGAGGCCAGATTGGCATGGATGCCCTGTCCCTCCACACATCCACCATCTGAGCCCACATACCTGCGGCTATCTGTGGAGATATCTGGCAGATGCCACCTCGGGCTGATGCTCTGGGGATGTGGACTCATGTGCACAAATAACAATCGGTTACAAGTGTATTTGAAAAGCTACAATATGCCTGTGCATCGGACACAGGTGAAGGTACATGGTATAAATAAAACCGAAAGTCCAAGCAAAATAAAAAAAAAAAAAAAATGTGGAGCTAGAAATTTTCCACATGGCTTTCCAGAGAAGATGAAATATGAACAAACAGCATACATAAACTGCAATCATCTTTTCTATGCATCACATGATTTATTTTGTGACGTTATTTATTCAACACAGATTGAAACTAGCTAATTCAATTTGCAATAACTGAGATAAACTAAGATCACAAATACACAGATGTTACAAGAAGATGTAATTAGCTAGATTTATGGAAATATGGATACATCTGCCAGTTTAAAAGGTAAAAAAATGCTCATAATCCTGCACAGACCTATGTGAGAGTGCAGGTCTGTGATCCAGCAAGTTTCACTCATACCCTGACCCGTGATTGTCTGGAATATCACTTTGGAAAGACTGTGAGGATTTGCAGGTCACCTCATACTGTCCCTGCTGTTGCAGTGACAGCTTCTGTTCTATGAAACCTTGGTGGGTGACATCACTGGAATGGATCCTTAGACCCCATTTATCACTGACAGTCTCATAGCGCAGCTCGGTGGGAACTCTCCCCATAAACACACTCGGCCTGGTGGAGTATGGGGAATTAGGGTTGCATGTTGATTTAATGCAGTTATTGCGCCACAGCAAATACAACCAAATCCTACATGGAGATATTATAATATTATGGTTATTATTGTAAGCACTTTCACTGCCTGTCCTCAAATGTATCCTCCTTTCATCTCAGAAGTGTGGAGTGTGAATGCTGTAGCTGGTAACTGACACGCGAACCGGGACCAGAACGAGAGAGACGTGTAGGAGGAAACGAGAGACCTCAGTGCGGCGGGACGCAGGGAGGCAGGTAAGTTCCTCCGCGTTAATCTGCGAACGGGGACGGCGCGAGCCGCAACACCACACTGATGTTGTCGTTCGCGTATTAAGACACAAGACAGGGCAGGACAGGTTGACAGGAAGGAGTTCAGGTATCGGGAGAACAGAGAGGACAGGTACGGTCTTACTGGGAGCGGGTTTTCGGAGCCGAGTCGAATGGCGTGCGTCATTCAATGACTGAGCAATTGGCAGCTGCTCTCCAGCCTAATATATAGGAGTCACGTTACCTCGTTTCCGTGTTACTCCCGGTCACATGATGGAATCATGTGACAGTAACAATGCATACCAGTATTTAATTTTTGATAAACAATGACATTTACTGAGCAACAAAACAGTTCCACATACTCTACATTATCACAAGCAGGTTGGTAGAAAGAGGGTCAATTCACACTATTTACTGATCTGCAGACTGTGCAGAGCACAAAGTATGAACAGAATATGATTTTACTTACCCCCCTACACTCTGCAGAAGTTTAGATGGATCCAGGACAATGCCACCAGCCTTACAGATACAGAAAAAAATATATTATTAAGATGTATATAAATGACCTTATTAATTATAATTATCAACCACCAAATATATAATATTCTAGGCTTCTTTTTTTGAGGTGGTCATGAACCAACCTGCTTCTATGAAGAAATCATTTTTGCATTTAATTGGAATTTTTACATTGACTGGTTAGACTTCACACACTCGGAAAAACAGCAGGGCTGAGCATGTTTGGTTGGTCAATGGACATATCAAGAAGCCCATTGGAAAGACGTTAATAATAAGCAGATCTATATTTTCTACATAGACCAGCATTAATAAGTATCTCCATTTGACAACGTACAAAACACATGGGGGTTCACAATGGGGTAGATGATTTATTCTGATGGATTGTCTTTGTTTATATTCTGGACATTGCACAAACTGCTTACAAAAAACACACTAATTGTAATAGTAAAACAGCTGTGATTCAATATTGAAATCAATTTCTTTTGACTATTTATGTGAAACATCTTTCCCTCAACCCCATCGTAAAGAAAATAAACGATGCTTTACAGTGCCTGGTACATGCATTTACATATTGTTGTCCTTAAATGTCCAAGATCAATGCCATTCAATCTGCATGTATGTGAAGAAATGTTGGAATGTCAGAAAGCTTGAAACCACATGCAAAATATTTAAGAGCATGGGGAGGGATGAAAACAAACAGTAAAACACATGGTGCATAGTGGAGGGGGATAAAACATTAATTCAAAACCTGTGACTCCAAAGCATTGCTGTCTGAAAGAGAACATAAGAAAATAAGGTAGCCAGTTAGTGAGATATATCAATAAAACTGTATCACATTATGCAATAAGCCTGCAATTTTACCTCATGAATACACAAATATGAAATATACAACAAGGTATAGAAATTAGGTATTTAAATATGTGCCTTGTCCAAATACAGCACCATTGACAGTTCCTCTTCATGTTTCAGGAGTATTATGGGTTGTAACTAGACAAAACAAATGGAATGGAGGTCCTGTAGTTGAAGGGGTTTACTTTTTAATAAACAGAACTAACAGGACATTTATATTTCAGATGCGTGACTTGTTTTGTGTCTGTAAGAATTTTTATGGAAATCTAGCAAAATAGCAGAATACAAGTCCTATTGCGCAATGACTAAAATGTAACCAAAACCAGATTGCTTTTTGGGATTTACTGATTTTATTAAAAACAGTAATGATAATCTAATGAAGTCTGCAGTGCTGGTATTGTGCTATTCTCCATTACAACTCAGTCAATAATTTGTGAATTAGATATACTGTTTTAAGTTAATACTATAAAAACAAATAAAAATGTATACTATTAACCAGCTGAACCACATTACCAGTAAATCTTGATGCTTAATATTCCATATGCTTGGTGTAATCCAGTAATGTACTATTAGGCATGAATTAACCAGTTAAGCAAGTACTACACATAGAGAAATAAAGATGCAGACAGGGTACAATATTAAACCTCTAGGTACAAAACTGTTCCTTTGAGTTGATTTGATTGAGTCGTTTGTGATACAATCTTCAAAGGTACACGATTTGGGAAAGTACATATTTGTACCCATGAACCTGCATCACATGGAAATGATCCCAATTAACCCAATGTACCAACAAAAATGCCAGATAGTGACTGAATAGCTAGTAAATTTTAACGTTTTTTCCAAAAGTGGCTGATGTTCATATATGTAAAAGTGTTTTTTTCACAGCAGCAACACAGCAAAGGACAAAAGGAATGTACATGAAAATACATCAATGACAGAAAAAAACACAGTCAGATGGATATAGCAGGGGACTAAGACTCTGTGCCTGTGAGTTGAAGGTTGCTGGTTCAAGCCCAGCCTCCCCACTTCTGTGGCTGCTTATGAAAGGTCTTTAACCCCCAGCTCAACCATTGTCCTGCCCTTTGCAGACCACTACATCATATTTATATGTAAATAGAATTTTAAATTTGTGTCATGACAGGTACACAATTGTGACTTAAATGGTACAGATGACTAAGGTACAAAAAAGTACCTGCGAGGATGGGTACATTATTGTCCTTCAGAAGCCACAGCCCCAGCATTTATACCCATATAGGTAAACAGTGGTTCTTCCATTTCTCTATGTGTATAAGATCACTGATTCAATTAAGATACCAGTCATGTATCAATGCCATAGCACAAAGCAAATGCAGAAAATGTTCAAAAACAGGACAGCTGGTAAAGAAAGACTGAGCCTAAATATATCAGAACATATAAATAATGAATTACCTGGAATTAATTTACCTAATGATGCTATGATATATATTAAACCAAGGGAGAATATTCCTAGTTTACTGTAAAAACAGTCTAGTGTCTCTCTCAGGAAAGAATAGTGCAAATGTTCGCCTTTAACTTGGTAAGCAGATAAAATGACTCTACAAGTCTCACCAGCACAATGCAATGATTATAAGGTCTCAAGACTGCAATCTTATAAAGAGTATACTAATTAAAGTCATTAGAGGTTTAATTGATGGTCCAGCATTGTGCCTGAAGGAGAATTCCTTTATTGTGTCTTGATAATGTACCTGTGGTTCTGGGTCTGAGAAAGATCTACAAATGTGTGCTGTTTTATGAGCTAGTTTCCCTTGCATTTTACATAACAAACATGCATGTAAAAAATACAGTTGAATACAACGCAATCTGTTTTCAGGAATACTGATCGTTGCCATTGATGCCACAATGGGAGATTGTTCTGTTAAGTGACCATAAGTATCCTGTGACAACCCAAATAAATATATTTTGAATTCTGTTCATTTTCATTTGCAATCATCTGAAATTATTTTAATCTGAAAAATGATTTCCGGCAGTGGATCAGTTTATGCAAAAAAAAATAAAAAATAGATAATGCACATCACACACTGCAGGGGGAATTAGACATGGTGTTGTGCTGCTGGAAGAAGTGTAAATAATCCTTTACCACGAACGAACAGCTGCCCAGCACAGAGCACAGAAATAAATATCGTAAGCAATGCTGACCTGGTTAGAGAATGCCCTTGGGAGTGCAAATTAGCATCTCAATACAGTAGCTACAGGAGTGTAGTAAAGATTGGTCTGGCAGCAAGACCAGGCCTACCCAGGCAGTGAGGAGGTTTTCAGCAGAGCAAGAGGTAATGGATGGAAGATGGACACTTCTCATTGCACTGCTGTCATTTATTGTTGCCTGATTGGTTGCACACAGATTGAAATCACAGGTTTCATTCTGTAAACTATTATTTCACCCTTTAAGATCTGTCAGATGTGGCATATTCCTGAAGTTTTGAATATGTTGAACTGGATTCTACTCAATATACTGTTTATACTATACACACACACACACACACACACATATATATATGTGTGTGTGTGTGTGTGTGTGTGTGTGTGTGTGTGTGTGTATATATATATAAACTATTTAAACTAAACTATATAAAACTATTTAAACTATAGTTATATATATTTATATATATAAAACTATTTAAACTATTAAAAAAATAAAATATTCAGTTTTCAAAATGAAAAGTCAAAGAAACCATTTGTTAAAATACACTTTGTTTTGTGTCTCTGCAATTGTGGCTCTTGTCGGAGCTAATTAAAAAGCTTTTTTTGTCAAATTTTTATGAATTGAAGTTGCAGTGTCAGCACTCTTGGCATAAAACTGCAACCCAAACCAGTTACTGACTTCTGTAAGTTTTTTTTTATGGAAATAGCAGATTCTGCAGTTCACATAGGCCATTGGGATTGGAAAACTGTATTTTCAATTACTGAACACAAATCAGATTGCACAATGGCCAAAATGTAACCAAATCCAGATTAGTGACCAGCGCCTCCTTGAAACAAATTATTCCATGTGTTCCATATTGTGTTAAAATGATTGAATGTAGGTCATGAACATATGCACTTTAAATAAGACTGAAGATATTCCCTGGGACCTCTCCAACCCCTCTCTTCAGCACTCTGTCACAGACTGTACTATTTCCACTGTTAATTGGTTTTATCTTTCTCTGTAATGATTCAGTCATGCAGGTCTAGAGATAACTGAGACATATAGTCCCAATTGAAGCATTACCGAATGAAAACCAAAAATGAAAATGTAACTCATTGATCCATGCACAGTGCTCTTTAACTTTTGTTAATCACTCGACAAAATATAATCATGACAAAGAAGATCTTTAAATGATTATTACCTCCAGCCAGAATCTGTTGCTCCAGCTCTGCCATTTGCTTCCGATAGGCCCTCAGTGCAACTTCTTTGAATGTTGGACGAATCCTCTTTTTGGGTGGTGCTTCCTCTGGTTTTGCTTCTGGTACATTTTTGTTCTCATCCTCCTGCTCAACAGTCTCTTTGGACACTTGCAATTCTGCATTTTCTACACATTCATCATTTGCCTGAGTGTCTTCGTATTCATTTGTCTCTTCAGTTTCCTCAATCTCCTCTATTTCCTCAGTTTCATCTTCGTCTTCTGTTTTTTCAATGTATTCCACCATGGCTTCATATTCCTGGGTGTCCTCAGTCATCTCATTATCATCATAGTCCTCACTATATTCTTCATCGTACTGCTCATCTAGACTGCAGTCATACTCCAGTACAAGATTGCTTCCTTCCTGGGAGACATTGTACTCTTGGGAGCCCACATACTCTTGGTACTCTTCTTGAGGTTCATTGGCATTTGTCCTGTTCTCCAGGTTGGCTAGCACCTGCTCCATCACTTCAACATAATGTGTTTCATTGTCTACAGGTTGCTCAGTAACCTGTTCTTCCTCCTCTGCCTTGTAGTAAAATGGCTCAGTGTACACATCTGAATCTATGGTGGTGCTTGAGTCATTGGCAGTTGACTGGGACAACGTCCTGAATCTGCCCATAAATGAGGAGTTGGCTGGTTCCTCTGTGGAGACACTGGCACTCTGAGAGCCTTTGTTCCAGACAACCTCTAACGCTGACTTGGCTCGCTGCAGAGTGGATCCAAAGGTTGGAAAACTGAAGGATTTGTCACTGAGATCAATGCTGAGCCTACTGCTCCAGGACTTTGGCACTTCTTCTACTTTTTCTGTCCTGATTTCACTCTGACTGCGGTACATTGACGATGTCTTGATCTGGTTCTGTTGAAAGTGATTCACATTAAGCTCTTTCTTAGATTCCTCAGGTGGGGATTTTGGTTGACTGACAGGTGCACTTTCAACCACAGGATCAGTGGTTGGAGTGCTGTTGAGCATCATGTAATTCTCACCCTCAAACTGCAAATCGACTTCTTGACATTTAGTGATGTTTTCTGGGAAACCAGGATTGGCTGCAGGGTCGAAGGGGCTGCTGACTTCTGAGACAATGTTCTGCTCAGTTGAGGCATCAAGACCTGAGTCAGCACCCTGTTCTAAGTGGTGCCAGTCTTTCCAAGGGGAAAGGTCTCCTTGAAGGGAAAGCTGAGAGCCACTGTAATGGCTCCTGTCTCCTGATATACAGACAAGTCCATTACTAACACCACTGTCAATGGTTTCAGTGGTCTCTATCTCATTCGGTTCAACATAGGGTGGGTTTTCCTGACTGAGGGTTTGACTGGGTGGGCTTGCATACCATGATGATGCCATGTCTTCCTGCTTCCTTTGCCAGAGCTCTTGGTCTGAAGATGAAAGTAGGGAGCATCCGTTGATTCTGCTGAAGTACTGACTCTCAGAGAAGTCTTCGGAGTAAGACTGACACAGTTTGGAACAGTCAGACTCTGAGCGGCTGAGTTTCGGTGTAGAATAGTCACTTTGTGAGAGCCATCCAGGGGTTGTGTCTGCATAATAAGGCTTACTATGTTTGTCATGATCATCATAGCTATCATCAGCGTAATGCACCGTGCCTGTGTATCTAGTGTCGTCAGCTGACCGGCTGTGGTCATGTGACTTTTTTTTGTCCGATTTACTTTTGGGGGGTGGCTTGGTCACCATTGCATATTTGTTTTTATTCAGTTCATCTAGCTCTTTATCACTCTCCATGGAGTCCCAGTCATCACTTTCAGCCTTCTCCTTGGCTGAAAGTTTTATGTCCATGCTTTCATAAGTTTGCGACGAGCTCATCACTTTATCTTTTCTCTCTTTAACTTCATGGACGAGACTATCAGTAGAAACTGAAATACCTGTGCCTTTAAGTTTATAGCTCTTTTTTAAAACTAGATCCCTGTCCTGGGGCGAAGAAAAAACAACTAGTATAGGGCGGGGTTTAGCATTGGAACATTCTCTTTGCTGCCCCATTCTATGGGCAAGTTCAATTTTTAGTGTCTTGTGTGCTTCAGCAAAACCCATTTTGTCTTTCAGAATTTGATAAATAACAGCCTCCGTTTTTTCAAACTTCTCTTCAGGCACGTTTAGAAATCTCAGACTTGCTTTGCTGGTCTGATGGCTAATCTGCTTGATGTACTCATGTATGTCTCGTGTCTCTCGTCTAGACTGGACAAAACCTGAGCGAAGCTGCTCAATTTCACTCTGAACCACCTCCACGCTACTGGAGATCTCATCAATGGAGCTTTTGAGTGCATTGACATGTCCCCGCAGCTCAGAGAGCTCAGTCTCAATCTGGCTGATGCCTTGAAGCTCTTTGAAGATCATCTCCATGACATCCTGTGTCTGGCTGATGCAGCCTGTAGAGCTGGATCCAGGCTCTAGAGTGGTGGTCTTCTGTTGGCGCCCCGCCCGATCCAGAGATTTGCTCCGGATGCCCAGGGTCTTCCTCCAGTTGCTCACCTCTGAGTCCGAGGAGACACATTCTTGACTCTTCTTCCACTTCCTCAGTTTCCGCAAAGCACCCAAACGAAGTGTGTGCAAACTGGTTCGCTCCCCCCTCTCGCCCTCTGAGCTCCCATCAGAGGGAGCCAGGCTGATCAAACTCTTCCTGTTCCTTCTTACTGGCATTGTGTAAGCTTTTTGCTCATCGAATCTATGGACAAGTTTGGCCTCACTCAAAGAGTCAGAGCAGCTACTATCAATGGATAAGACTTCATGAAAAACACTTTCATTATTGTTCAAAAGCGGAGTGTTCTTCGGAAGTCCGTTAGCAATTGCTACACGGTAACTGAATGTTGGCGACAGAGACGAACAGTCGTTTTTGCTGTCGTCGTCTTCAAGAGAAATATTTCGTGCTGAGGAGCATTTGGATATTTTCTTAACTGTGCTTTTTAATGCAGTGGACAGTTTGGGGTTCCGTGCATGCAAGTCAGAGGACAATTTGGGCTCTTTTTTAGTTTCGCTACTCTCTTTCTTCTTTGTGGTATTTGCCAGTTTCTTTGTAAACATTACTTTGCAAATCTTCACAATGTAAGATGATAGGCTTTTGAAATGGGCAGAAACCATGGAGGTCAATATACAAGTAACTTTTTTCCCCCAGCAAGCAAAATGAATCCACCAGTGGTTAACACAAGCAGACAAAAACACCTATGAGTTTTTAAAGTAACCCCTGAGGGACAGAGAAGAGCCTCGATAGGTCTTGTCCTTAGTAGCAGTCATGCCAAGCTATTAAAACTGTAAATCCCTGTGGCGGAATGGCAGTCTTGTAAAATCCAGCTGCTGTCCTCATGACTCAAGAACCTGATATACAAAGAAAAAAAGAACAATGAAAATTATTATATTTAAGTTTTATGGCATTTCTAGGGCACAAAATGTTATCTGAAGCAATTTACCCAATTCTAAATTTGTCCTGTGAATTGTGAAATGTGTATTAGATCTGCATTGGACCTTGGGGCGGTTTTATCAACTTTCTAAAAGGCACTTAATTACAGAAAGACTATAATGTCAGGCATACTTTCTGTGTTACATCAATAATATATCAATACAATCAAGATGACAGCTGCATCTACTTGTGGTCATGTTGTGTTTCAACACTTTAACAGTCTTATGACACCAATTACATGTACTTGTTGTAATGCTGTTGTATATTATTATAAAAAATAATGTAATCATCAATATAATTCTAGTTATTAATTAATAATGAGTAGTTTAAGAAATTTTAAATGCTCCATGGATATACTGCATATTAAGCTGACACAAATCAGCATTTCCAAATGGCATGCAGCATGCTGAAATACCAACTGATTATACTTTCCTTTCCTGTAGATAGTCTGTATTAATAAAGAATCAATGGAAATAAATGAACTTGTAGAGGTTATTGTACATTTACTGAAAAAAGGCATAAAGCAAAATATCAGTATTACATGAACATGAATATTGTCAGAACCATCAGTGTTGTTAGATTCCTCATGCTCTGTTTTGTGAACAAGCCTAGCAACCTTTTCAGATGCTAATTTGCAACAGAGCCAGAACAGGTTATGTGTCTAATGCCCTGTCATAAAGGTTTGTGTAGCAACTAATGAGCAAGTCCTACTGGAAAGTGCATCATCACCATATCTTACTGTAATGTTAACACAGGTCAACGTCTTTCATTTTACCCCGTTTCTACAGTACAGCATGGTATGAAAAAAAACAACAATCTGCCTTTGTTTCTTCACCATCTTGATTCCTCTTTCCAGCAGACAGTCTCTGTGGCAGTGTCAACAGAGCTGAGCAGACAGTGCATGGGGAAGCTGACAGGGATGATAGGCTGACTCTGGACATGGATGAACAGTGCAGGAGCTTTTCCTGTCACTTCCCTTTTGTTCAGTCCCTCTGCACCTGTATGCCTCTTCTCACTGTGGGGCAAATGTGTGCCTTCGCACACTTGCGTGTGCACACGCACACACTCACCCCCACACCCACATACACACACACACACGCCTAGCAGCAAAATGATCACACAGTGGGGCACCGTCTCCAGAAAATGAAGATAAGAGGCAGAGTGATTAAGAACGGGCCACGTAATTGAGCCACTGTTTTTCTATTGTACCTGGTGCACTGCACTAATGAAGACACACAAACAGTGTCAGAGGCGAGTGGTTGAGGAACTATAAACTAGTATCTATAAACTAATCATCTTTTTATGGATCGGTTAATGCTAATAATTAGACGAAATCCATGGGTAATCTTCACTCAGAAGGATTAGAAAATAAATGATTTGCACATGAAAATCACAATAATGGTTGCCGTTATAAGCGGAAAGATAATAATCTTTCTATTAATTGTTACAGAGCTCTTATGTGTTGCTATTTGTAATGGTAAATTGCTTGGATCAGAGATTATCACAGATGGAGACAATGGTGGGGCTTGACCCATGCACCAGCTTCCACACTACATATTTAAGATAGATGGAGGCTGGGAAGAGCCCCACCCACTCACTACCACTACTACAACCTGATCTCGGTCTACAGCCCCACATTCAGAGTCGTCTGTAAACCATGAGGACTTGCTGCTTGCACATATATTCCATCTTAAATCCAAATTAAAATGGGAGTACATGGTTTTACTGGGGGCAACTTGGTGACAAAAGCTGGGACAAAAGAGGCTGTCTCAGTCCATGTGAAATTTAATGGACATTAATGCATGGATGTTCCGCAATGATGAGCAGTGCACACTTGCAGGCTCATGCAGATTTGGGTTTTTTGATGGACTGAGAGTTCTCTTGTCTGTACAACGACAAAATCATGCCGCTCCCCACACATCCACTCTGCTACGGTTTAATTTTTAACATGACAAATTATGCATGTGGACCTCATGTCCTCATACAAAATGCACAGTGTTGCATGTGTGAGGTTATAGTTGCATGAAAAATCTATATAATCTGAATGTGGATGAACTGCCCTTTCATTTATTTGTCCATTCCAAAGTCAAAAATCAAGCAGCAATCAGAAATTCGTGCTAATAATAGCTTACATTCCATGCGATTGATTAATTTGATGAATTGGCTATTGATTAATTCTGCATGGTGACACATTATCGGCGGAGAACCATAAACATAACAGATACTTAAGAAACAGGGAAACATACCTGATTTTCTGCTCACTTATTAAAGCCGATGCCATTTGGCCACAGCCAACTGACTGCTGCAAAGAGACAATGTGGCAGATATTAACAGAGGAGCGAGCCTTTAGGAGCAATGGATGAATAAATCCCTCCTTTCGGTTGGAGAGGCGGGAAATCGCTCGGCACAGTGTTCAGCAGCCTGTTAACAACTGGGCACAGGGGCAGCGTACTCCGTCAGTCCCTCGCCCGCTCCTCTCTCTCCTCGTTCCATTGCTCTCCAGCAGCTGTAGTCAGAGGATGCTCGCAACCTTGCGCCCGAGTCGGCTCTCCATGGTCGTCGTCATCGGCAGAAGCCTCCTCTCTTTCCCTCTCTCTCCCTCCTGATGTAATGTGGACGTCGAAGGCGGCGGTCCTGTAGTCTTGTGGGACACCTTCCTGTCGATCACCGTCTCGGAGAGATTCCGGCGTCACGGCGGTGGTGCAGACAGTGTCTGGGACCGAGGCACACCTCCTTCCCCCCTCCTCCGGCTGGTTCTGGGAGCGACGGAGTGTCTCTGAGTCTGGAGCGAGCAGCAGCAGTCGCAGCAGCAACTGCCCACCTCCCTCGGCTGGACTGAGATGTGCTTAGCAGGAGTGGCGGCTCTGGTGGGTTAGGCACATGTGACAAGGGGAGGGGGTGAGCTGCTGATGGCGGTCAGAGGTTCAGCCCCCCTCCATCTGCCTGTGAAGGTGTGCAGCCACAGCCGTGTCTCACTCTCCCACCTCCAATTCATCAGCTGATTGTGACCTCCAGCGACAACTGGAGCTCAATTCCACAGGAATCTCTTCTGATTTCATATGGCTTTTTCCTTTCTCCACCCTCCCCACCCGTTACTTAGTTCCTCCCTTCCCTATCCTTCTCTCTCTCCTCCTCTCTCTCCCTCGCTGTCTCTCTCAGTTGCTCTCATCTTCTAATTACAACTCCCTCTGGATTTTTTCCATCATATACATTACCCTTCATTTGGAATGGACTTGCCACTCGTCAGGCTGCACGCCTTAAGTGACTACCATACACATCTGTCCTAGATAATGTGAGAAGCAGAACAAATGTGGATGAGTTAAATGGCATACATGCTTGAGTGCTATTCTGAAACAAATGAATGCAATAAAAGGAAGCAACTGGAGATGTGTGAGGACCGTGCATTCAACGGTGCATTCTTTATACACACACGCTCATTCATAATGGCTCCATTTAAAATCCTCATCAGAAAGCTTGCCTATTTTTGTCATTTTGGAGTCAGACTGCAATATGGGGGATACCGTAGATGTGTCATGTAATCTCACAGTCACTAATTGTCTTGCTTCGAGCTAAATAGCATTTTCTTTCACCCAATAACAACATGGAGTGGGGGAGAAAGTGGAGGATGGGGGCAGGGGGGTGTTGAATGCAGGGAGGATAATGGCACACTGAAACAGAAGACGGGGGGTGAGGAAAAGAGAGAGAAAAAACCCTTTTGTGGCATGTGATGTACTGCGTGGTTTATGCACGCCCCCTGTTGGTGAGGAGAGAAAGCTGCAGGGGGTTCATGTGGTCCGACACACACGCAGAGTGCTTCTTTTAAGAGGCATGAGTGCTTGTGCATACTGTACATAATTCTCTGAGGCTGCCACTGGAGACCATGCTAACCGCAAGTTGATGATGGCTGATGAAGGCTCCTTTCTTCTGGCTTCTGCTCCTCCCACACACAACATGTAAGATTTACCATATAAATGGGCAAGCCATTCACATTTAATAAAATATAGAGCAATCATTTCAGACCACTGAATAACCAATAGGAAAGCCGATTGAGAACGACAGACTGTGGGTAAATATCGGACATGGCCAGCTCCAGCAGCCATGGGAGAGGAAGCCCAGGCACCATATTGACATATGCTCCGATTTCTGTAGTGTCAAAGAAAATTGGATACGTGACTCATGGCGGGCTCTCGCAAACACGGAGGCCATCCTCTATCCCTCTGTGTCCGGTGTGCCTCTCGGCCAACTCAGCCAGAGACACAGTGGCTTGGGCATCCAGCCCAGTTCACAATCAGGTCTTGAGCTCACAGAAAGCGGCACGTTTGTACTATCTCAGTGACCTACATACAGCAGGCTGGCAGAAGAGCCGACCCGAGGCATGTGCATACTAACCACTTCAAACATGTTGGAAGTATGTGTGCATGAGCAGATGGCATTATTCACACTAAAGTAACAATGAACGCCATTTGAAGGATAGTAATGTTAGTAAAAGTTAAGACAATTTTATAAGCTTGGAAATATTATGGTCCAGCCAAGAATGTACATGGCATTCATGACAAAGTGGTTTTGTCGTGATACAGGCATGTAACGTGTGTGAGAACAACTGACATTTACTTGTGAGCTGCAGTGGTCGTTTTGAAACTTATGAGGCACCAAAGGCACAAGGAGAAAGAAAAAATACTATTATTGGTAGCAACTATAATCCTACAAAAGTACTGTGAAAAGGCCATTTTAATGCAAAACATTTTTTCAAGAACTCAAAGCAGGGAGGATCACAGCTCTGTGACATTTCTGAATATTATAGGCATTGGGAGAGTAAAGGTCACATATCTGAAGCACGGTATGAGGCTTCCTCATCAGAAATCTCTATTCCCTGTTTTCTGCGAGGAGCAATCATCCAGAGAGATCCAAGTGAGTGGAGTTAATCTCAGCCGAGGGATTTTATTGCTTCATTATGCAGTCAATCAGGTTTTCAGAGAAAGAAAATCAGGCATGTGTGTTTTCTGGCATCCAGGCACCAAACAAACTCAACACACATGGCTTTGACTTGATGCAAATCTAACCCTTTGCCACAAACATCTATTAAACAGATGGGAGTATATGTGTGATGGGAAGGTAAGGTAAGGTAAAGGCAGATGGTTGAGGAGATGGTAATTGCTTTTGGGATGTACTGTGTCAAGCTCCGAAGTCTTTAAAACACTGCCAGTGCCTTCCCAACTGCTGCATTGCAGATAAAAATCCTCCTTCACTTTCCAACTAACAAATGTCCAATCCTTCTAATCAGATAAGCCCTTATAAGTCGGTGCCTGACAAATAGAGTCTCAAATCCTTCACCACCAACACGGAAAGGCTTCAAAGCCAGAGACTATGCACGAGTTCATGTAACTGGAAACCTCAAAAGCTAGGCTAAATGTCTAAGGAAATGTTTTATACTAGAAAGTTGTCATCCAGGGTGTCAGGAATTTACAAAGCCATCTGTCACATTATGTGAGAGTAGACAGGCAAACATAGAAGCTAGTCTCTGGCATCTGCGACTCAAACCAATTAATCCACAGAAATAGCAGGACTTTAAAAAAATGAAGCATTCAAACCCAAACAGATGATAATGATGATCCAAAAATGGCTGTTTCAGTTCCACAAAAAAAACTTTATAAAATTACTATAATTTTTTACCTAGAAGTAAATGTTGCTAACTTGATGAAACTTAATAGGACATGGATTTGAAGTACTACAATGAGGTAATTTGAAGAGAATTCAAATACTTCACTTACACACAGATGTCACACACACAGTGATTTAAAGTCGTCTGGCTGAACCTGGAAATCTAATTCTCAGCAGCATCAGTGCTCTTATAAGAGAACATCTTAAAGGTCTTTTTTTAACCACATGAGCCACTGGAGCCCAGCCCAGCCACAGAAGACTGAGACTACTGACTGAGCTCAACTATTAAAGTGCAGATTGGGACCATGTGAAAACCACGCTCAAAGGTGTGGAACAGCTTCAGCAATCCACTCAGAATCCCAAAGGCTCTCCCCCGGTTGACTCAAGAGGTGGTCTGCAGAATCCAGGATGCTATTGCACATAAGCATCCTTCAAAATGCACTTGACTGGATTCGTAAAAGCACCAAATTCATATGGAGTATAATCACATGTTGCACCCCTGCTGTCCTGTGAGCACTCCAAGAGTCCCAATGTGGAAAGATTACAGAAGAATTACAGAAGTAAAGAATTACAGAAGAAGTAATGCTTTTCATGAGAGTTTGAGTGTTAGACAATCTTAAGCAAGGGCTCTTTTAGATGCTATGATCGATATTTCATCATTAGCTAGGCATGACATTAGTCCTTCTTTGTTTTTTTTTTTTACTGATTTACAGATAACTGGGTCATGTTCTCGCAACATGCATGGCCAGATTGTGATTGTTTAAGGATCTATCAAAACAGTTCCAGACCATCACACTTCCTCCTTCATGTTAGACAGTTAATGTTTCATGCTGAAAAACCATCCTTTCACCTAAGTGTACAAAATTCTGCATGATGAACCAAGATTTGAAAGTTTGACATCAGTTCATAAGACATAAGTTGTCCATTGGCAGTGTGTCATGACCGAAGGTGAACTCTTACAGTTTTACATTTAGTCTTACAGTTTTAGTCTTTATGATTGGTTGACACTTAGAATAAGACATTGACCGAATATGTGTCTGCTCCTCGAACCACATGCCGTTTACAGAGAATGTATTTACACTGAAAGAGTGGTCGCACTGGTGTGACCTCCATTTTTTTTTTTTGTCTCAGCATTGAGAAATTTGGTCACAAACTGGAGACCTGATTATTGACAGTGACTGGCAGCAGATTTGTCACAGCAGAAGTTGGAATAATTGTTTTAATACCCTTGCTGGCAAGAAAATGAATTGGTTCAATCACAGAAACCACTTAAGCCATAAATATCTTTGATTTGCTGTCAGACTGGAGACAGTTAATATTATTTCTAAGATGCAGATGCTTGTGAAATGCCTTATTTAATCATTTAATCATACCAATATGTGCAATTGATACTTTCTATAGCTACCCTATATATTGTCAAAATGGCAGGTTTCACAGCTTCCTTTGCTTTTACTGTAGTGGGTTGTTTCTTGTAAAGGTTTCAGTAAAGATAGATAATCCCAAGATCCATTTTTAGCTTCCTCATTACTCTGAAAAATCTGTTGTGGGTTTTTTTTTTTACTAAAATGCAGAGGATGTAATGATTTCTAGATGATTAGAGAAAATGGCCAAGTCTCAGGAAGCACACTTTTAAATGCCAAGTTTGCAAACAAGCAGCCTGCCAGATTACTGGGCTGAGTGTTACCTCAACTTTGCAAAAACAAGACTTACATCAGTCCCCAGGGTACACTGAAATGTTCCACAGCAAGTGTGTGAGGTGAAATGTCAGAAATATTTGTTAATTACTGAAAATGATAAAATAATCATTTTGATTCAAAATGATTAAAATGCCTTCATTATTTTCAAACTGGAATGAAATTTACTTTGAATTAGCTGAAATGTTAATAATTACATCTAAAATCCATTTAATAACAAGTTACTGGCTGTACAGTGTCTAAGAAGGGCTTTGATAGGTTTGATAGTGATGTGATAGGTTTACTTACTGGCCATACAATTCCGACCTCACACCTCCAAGGTTGTGAGTTTGAATCCCGGTCCTGCACTTCCACCAGGTTCTCTGGCTTTCTCCTGCCATCCATGGGCATGCATATTAAGTGGTCTGGCCATAGGTGTGAGTGTGTGATTGAATTGTGTGTGTGTGTCCTGCAATCGTCTAGCGCCCCGACTCTGCCCTGCGTCCAATTTCCCAGGAAGGGCTCCAGCAGCTATGGCCTTGAAATGGATTGAAAAGTGATTGATAGTGAGTGGGTTTACATAATTTTGATAATTGCTACCTCAAAGGAAGCTAGCTTAAGGCAGCCGTTTCTTATAGACCAATCACTATGGTCATTTGCTGAATAAAGAAAAATGTGAAACTTCCCTTTAAGCACAGAACAATAACTTTCTTAACTAACAGGTTGTGTGAAAAGCTAAAATTGCATTGTGTGTTAAACTGGTGAATAAATGAAGGCACAATGTCAAAGACTGTTATGTTCCTCTGTATGTGGTGTTTGTATGTGCTCTGTTCTGCGTGTGACTCCCTTTTTTTGAGAGGGTGGGCCTACTAAATGACTGCTTCCGCCCCAGTGCAGTGACTGGTGTCCATTTAAAGCTGTCCATTTCCCGTGTTCCAGTCAACTGAAGGGCTTTTCAAAGCCCTTTGAGACATAGTGTGATTATGGGCTATATAAGAAATGAATATTTGTGTTGTTGTTGCGGTAGAATGACTGGTCTTTAATCTTCCCAAATTCTCCCACACCACCCCACTGCTACACTCCCGATGCTGGCCTACAAAGCCAAACATGGGGTAGAACCATCCTACCTCACAGCCCTTATTATACCTCGCACTGCACCTCGTATACTCTGAGCCTCCAGTACTGCTCACCTGGTCCCTCCATCTCTGAAGGTAAAAGGAAAAAACTCATCTAGACTCTTCTCTGTCTTGGCCCCTTGGTGGTGGAATGAACTTCCCCTTGAGGCCAGAACAGCACAGTCGCTATTATTTAGATTAACTTATAACCTTCTTATTATCTGACTTATGTATAGAAACTACAACTGAGTGATTAAAAAAATTTGTATTTATAGTTGGGGGGTCAAAGTGAACCAGAATTGATCACTTCATCGATGGTAACATGAAAGCACGTAGTAAGTCGCTCTGGATAAGGGCGTCTGTCAAATGCCTTAAATGTAAACACACCATCACTCAGCACTGTTGCTGGAGTGGCACAGCATAAAGAGTATAAAACATGCTGAAGGTGAAGTAATGCCCACTCACTGGAGCATGTTCTAAACCTCAGCATAATAACAAGATTGAAGAAATTAAACATTTGGTATATCACAGAGCTGTTATACTTATATTTTGTCCATATATAAGAAACATTAATACATGTGAGCATTTATTATTGTAAAATAACTGCAGATTCTTTTTATTACAACTCACACCTACTACAAATTTAGAATCACCAGTCCTCCTAGTATAAATGCCTTTGGGCAGCAGGAGGAAATCAGCATCAGCATGAGGGAAGCATACAAACTCCACACATAAAACTGGAGTCCATATCAAAGGGCACAACCTTGGAGGTGTGAGACAAGAACACATTTGGATGCATTGCGTGTTCACTGTTGTATATTTCAGTATATTTATGTAGTATATGTATTACAGTAGGGCTGTAATACAAGTTATACAATACACAAGTTATATCATGATACACAATATATCTTACTACTAAAATATATATTTTCTACTAAATCACAAATGTTCTTCTAAATCTCTCTGAAATCATTTCTTATGTATGTGAATTTCCTGTCTCGGCTGTTAAGCCAGTGTTTTAACAAATCAACATACCTATCAGAATGCGTACTCTTGTGTATTTCGTATGCATCATGCAATCATGGTCGTGTTTTAGTCGCGTCCATCATTCTATCATATCACCTTTAAGAAGCAGTTGAAAACCCTCTTATTCAAAAAGTATTTCAGACAAATCTAACACTTACACACGCACATGTGTACACACTGCACAAAATAATAAAAAAAAAAAAATTCTTCGTCTAGCACTTAACAATCTCCGAGCATGCTCTTTGCTGACAAGCTAGGCCTTATCAAGTCTCTTAGTTTTTATAAACTCAAAATCTATAGAAATCGAATGAGAATTGCTGGTGTCTTCCTCCTGTAAGTTGCTTTGGATAAAAGTGTCTGCAAAATAAAGTAAAGTAAAGACTAAAGGTAAGAAATTGTGCATAATGTCAGTATACATGTGGGCAGGGTAAGGTTTAGGTTTAGGGTAAGTCAGGGCTGTCAGTTTGCTCTACTGGTATGCTACTCTGACAAACTATGCTGATCTGTCAGAACACCATATAAAGACTGAACACTTAAACTAATTGTTTTCTACAATGCCTAAAGAATGATTTTTCACTCTATGGCAAGCTGTCAGGGCCACAATCTCCAGGTTCACAAAGCATTTCTGAAGGTAGCACTGTAGAAATTGGTGTTTTATTGCAAGAAAATACAGTAAAAAACGCTGTTCAAACTTCCACGATGCCCTGTGCGCTTTACAACCAATAAAGTTGTACTGTCAGGACACAGTCAGATATGTAGAAGGTTAGATCACACAGGTCAAGGATAGACCTCCTACGCTGCAAATGACTGCACTCAAGTAATAACACTTTTTTACTTGATCTTACTGGTATAAAAAACTGTCTGTTGAAAAATAACGATAGTATTTTAACTCGATTGGCATTATATAGTTGTAGCATCCTACATAATAATGTGGTGTAACATAATTAAAACATTTAAAATACACAGAAGGATGTCCAGTTTTTAAAATAAGTCATACTGGACAGTCTGCACAGACTGGCTACTGACATTCAGAGCTCTGAACACCATCCCTAAGTCTCTTTTATGGATAACTAAAAACTCTTGTCCACCTCATTATGAGTAGCCTAGTGTCTAACTATGAACCTATGAACCAGAATAAGCAGGTTCAAACCACACAATACACTTTACATTGAATTGCTATAGGTCCTGTATCTACTGAAGTCGCTCTGGATAAAGATAAATGCCACAAATGTAAATTATGAAATTGTTGATTTTTTTCCAACCTGAAAATTTATGCTTCTTGAGCATCATTGATGTGTCATTGATTTTATGTAGCCTGCATGCAGGTTGGCTTAGAGTCTCTAATAATTTAAATGAACTTGCAAGCATAATCACACACACACAAACACAGACTGAAATGGGTCAACAGTGAACTGGTGTGACCTGATTTGACCTAATGCACTTGTCTTTGAGCAGCCGTTTAAAGAATGGTCAGTGATGTTGGTGATCAAAGTAAAATACGTTCTTGAAAGTGCTGTCTGTCTGTCATGGTAAATATTACTTTGTAGTGTTTTTCATTTTTCAATAGGGAACAAGCAAGTGAATGATTGAGGCATAGTTGCTTCTCAGATCCTTAATGACTCCCTCTGGGGACACTATGCCTTTGCCAGCCAAGCAAATGAATTTCAACTGTGCCTTCAAACCACGTATAACTACTAGGCATTGATGCAAATGCTCTGCTGCTCAGTCCTCTGGGGCAGGGCAAAATGAACAGAACCATTCCTCCCCATATTAAGTGCTTTCTACAATGCTAAAACTAGTATGCACTCTACAGACAAGGCTGATTGGAAGTCTCCTCAGCTGAGAAAATCCCAAAGCACCAGTGGCAAAGGAACCCAATCTATTTGTTTGAACAGCAAGCACATGATTTATTTTAATTGTGAAGTTCTTGCATTATATACCTCTGGGCTTTTTTCCTAACCAATGCTTCCTATGGTTAATGTATATGGGCCAAATTTAGCCATCAAACAGTCCTTGTGTTCAAATTCTACATACCGAATTGGTTGAATTATTTGAAAAATAATCTTTGTGTGTGTGTGTGTGTGTTTGAGTAAATGCATGCAAATTCTGCTTAACCTCAAAACCCTCACAGTACAGTATGAGGACACTATTCACATCATGTCACTTCGGATCAAATTCATGTGCATGTTTGCCGCAGCACAGTTATGAATTATCAAGCTGCTGTGTCATACTACAGTGACCACTCATCTCACTGGCTCATACTCTCAGATGTGTCAGGTCAAGTGCCTTCCCAAATGTATAACAGCTTAGTTTAGCAGTTTCTTAAATGAGATAGCCCTTTAGTCTCAATTCATGTATTGTTTCTGGAATCATTTCAAGTAATTTGAGAACACTAAACCATTTCAATATTAACTAGTTTAAATATATAACAAAGCACTTGTGAACTACATGGAAGTACTATTGGGTGCAAAGTAGATAGAAAATACATATTTTTTTCATAGGAGACCAGTGGGATTTAGACAAACAGTTTAAAAATTTACATTAACAAAATTAAGTTATTGCATTTTTGTGGTGCTGAAGAGTGAACATATATTATTAAAGTACCATGTGTAAATAGGAATTTAAATAAATAAATGCTTTTACTCTAAGCATTTAAATATACCGAATTGAGGTGCTTCAACGCATAGAGACAAAAGAGGCTACATTTTAATAAAGTTAGTTTAGTGGCTGACATTCAGTGTCCATTTGTTCAGTCGGTTGAAGGATGGGGAATTGGTTGCAGGTCTGCAGTTCCTGCTTGGTCAGCACCTGTCTTCCCAAACCGACTCCCATTAGAAACACTACACCAGTCCCTGCATCTGACCCTGCAGTGCAACACACTCTTCTTCACCCAGGCATTTGTAATTATAACTTATATGTTGATCACAACTTTATTTGCCAAAATGAGTTCCGCACTCCAACATATATTATGCACGGTCTCCTAGAGCAAAACAAAAAATGGAGCTAAATTAGGATTTTTTTAATGAATATAATCATATCATTTAATCAATAATAAAATCATTTTAGCATTTTAATTAAAGTCAGTGAAGTGTGCCCTTACAACCGAAATCCTTTTATGTTGAATGAAATTTGTTATCAGAATCAAAGAACAAGACTATTTTTAGAATAACATTTCTGAAATGCTCTTGATGTTGTGAACAATCTGCTTCAAGAATCTCTGCCCAATAATCATCATAACTGTTGACAAACTTTCAGAATAAGAAAATCACAGATTTAGAAAAATTGTTGGACTTAATGATGGTTGTTTTCTTAGGATTAGACAAATAAGCAAGTCTAGCTTATTAGGTAAGGTAAGCAAGTTGAAGCTGAGCTTTATTGTCATTTGAGCTACATACATATTAAGCAGTACATAGTGAAACCTGGTGCTACATGTTACATTTGAACGATTAAAGTTACATACAAAGTTACAGACATAAAGTGCATGTGTGCGACACCGACAAACTGGGCTACATAAGGTGCAAACAGGGGACACAGGCAGTGCAAGCGTAACATTTAACAAAGAACATGTAGACAATAATGAGACAGACAGGGCTAAACGGGTGAAATGAATAATAAATAAATGTGTGAAGTAAAATACAGTTCCTGACATCAGTGTAGAGTGGTCCCTCCATTGTCTTCTGAAGTCAACAATCATCTCCTTGGTTTTGTCCATGTTCAGAAATAGATTGCTGACCTTACACCAGCCTGTCAGTCGTTGCTCCTCCTCTCTGTATGCTGACTCATTGTTCTTGCAGATGAGACCCACCACAGTCATGTCATTGCAGGGCAGCCGGGTCTTCATATGTTGCATTCCGGTCGGTACGAAACGCGGTAAGCCCGTCCAGCTGAATGGCGGCGTCCGGGGTGAGTACTGACGGGAGAGCCTAGCACCAAATCCCCGCGCACTGCTTGTGGTGGTGTCTCCCTCGGCCTGCGGCCTGTCTCCCTCAGACTGTCTCCCCGGTCCTGGAGGCCGGCTCTCCGCAGCAGTCCGAATGTGTCCGAATGACGAAGCTGGAAGAGTTTTTTCTGATTTTAGACATGGACATCGTTTTCTCCAGCGCCCATGTGTCTTTTTCGCTGTGCTGAAAAACAAAAGAATACAAAGAATACACCAAAAAAACACAAAAACCGCATTGGCAATAATTCAGATTGTATATCATTGGAATGAATCAAAATATTCAGAATATATTGCAATTATTTGCATCTGCTTGTAAATTGTGCAAAATCTATTATTTGGGATAATTTATTTATTATGATATAGCCAAGTCAGGGTACGCAAATTTCCTGGTTTGGCTCCATTGTAAAATCAATGTCTGGTATAGGTCATTTAGTTTTTCCTGGGATGCATGAGGGCAGAGGAACAATACATTTTATAATGTCCATTACCTAAAGGGCTTTTCCGTCACACTCTAGTGCTTCAGCCCTGTGTGACATCTCTCTGTGATTGGAGCACTGTAAACTGTGACATTAAATGTTACTTAATCTGCTTCTATAAATAACTTTCATCACTGCCACATAGTGGATCTGCTTTGATGGAAATGCATTTGACTGTCCTGCTGGCTGTGACATAGCCATATGTCCATGGCTACATGTGCATTAGGCCTAGAAATACTAAATGTATTAACACAGAAATGGTCAGCCTTCAAAAATTCACTAAGGATCACATGGAAGCTGCACTCCAGATAATCTTTATTCTAATTATGCACTTTAATTACAAAATGCCCAGCCTCCAAAAAATGATTGCCTATGGCAATAGTAACACTTTGTTGGACACGTGTAAGAACAGAGACTAAAACAGATTATGTAATGCACTCTTCTCTCATCCCAGTCACACTTTTGACAAAAAGGAAATAGTTTTGTTCCCCTCATGTTAAAAAAAAAAATCTAAATGTCAATGTGGATTTGTAGGCTTTCATGCAATTAGATCACAGTTATCTTTCAATGGATCTAACATTAATGACCAGCAGATGTCACTGAGAAATGACATCTGCTCAATTTGTAATAATATGCTATTCAAATCCATCGTGAAAGCTTTCTGCATAGTTTGTGATGTGATTTGATCAGGGCAAATCTTATCATTGTGGATGAAAGACACACAAGTTGGCCAGGTACTGTTAGGACTCAGATAGAGGGTCAATAAGATGAATTGGTCTGTCTGGATGTTTTGAGGCCTCAAAATAGGGTCAATACTGGATCCTGAATTCCTTCTAAAGGAATGCAGGATTGCAATGACAAATGGTAACGTGATAGACTTTATAATAGTTATTCAAGCCATTTGTTCTTCAGAACCAGACCTCTAATTTTGAACTAATAGGAATTCAGGTCACATGAAATGAACCTGAATTGACAGTATAAAAAAAAAGTTTGCATTTGTACCTTAAATTGGTGAACATCTGCAATTCTTTGACTGGACATGTAGTTGTAGCTCAATTACAAAACATATTGAACTAGCATTAGCATTACTGCTTACAGGCACTGTCACTAAAACTACAATGATATGAAACTAAAGTTTTTGGGTTGCATGACACATTTAACATTCCAATCTTTGCTCAAGCTATATAATTGTTGGTCATGAAACATACTAATAAACCCAAATAGTAGATTATTCATAGTAATAAGGGCAAGACCAATCTTTCACTCTCTGGTCGTGTCCTCGCAAGGCACACAAGAATAACTTCTGTCTGTTCTAGGGTTGTCCAAAAAATAGATTTTAATCAATACTAACAGTAAGTATGAACTTCGATACCAATTAGCACTGGTACTTAAATTTGGTTACCTGAAGGTCAGCAAACACGATCTTCTATAAAACGTTCCATATGATTCCATGCTTGAAAATTAGTTTTGGTGATTGGTAAAAGTGTTTTGAATGTTGTACATTTGATTTATTAAATGTTACCTTTTTATAAAATGATGATTTAATTTGCAATTTGCAGCCACCGTGTCAGGTGATTCGTTTGAAGTATCATGAGAGAGATGCGAAAATGTTGAGGTGAAACCGAGTATTGCGCTTGTAGCACACATAAACAAAACTGGGCTTTTAGAAAGCTGTACTTGTCGCATCGGGCCTAACTTTTCTATATTTTTAAAAAAAGATATATTAAAAGGTTCCTGTGTTTATTTTTCCTCCCCCTGTATTTTTGAAAGTAGTATTAACTATCAGAAATTTCAGTATCGTAACAAGCCTAGTCTGTTCTAATACTACAGGTTCAGCTGTAAGATATCTTCACAGCTAGATAGGTAATATGAGGGTTGGAGACCCATATGCAAAAAAATGTAATGTGACAATATATTTCGTGTGTATTCATATATTGTGAATAACATATGTGTTTATATATTCTATAATAATATATTTTATATGTAAGCAATATATAATTATATGATATAGGATATATGACATTATATGAAAATACTGAAATGATTGGCATTTTCATATATTGGATAAATACATTTAATATATTTAATATATTATTATATATACTGAAAAATGTTATATGAGACTATATATTGAAAAAGGCATTGCAAAGATATAGGGAAGTTTCTCATATATTGAAATATATTTACCAATGTATTGCAATATAAATTCTAGTAAATAGCATATTATGTTTGTTTTGTAAGGGGAACATTTGGGCTAATGAGGACTCTGAAAAGTCCAGTGCAATAGACAACCTATCTCCCTACTTCTGTCACGTCCATGCGGGCATGACAAGGCGGGTGTACGGAGAGGAGGACGAGGAGTGACGAGAAGATGAGGAATGAAGGACGCAATCACCTGGCATCACGAAACCGGGGTTTAATGGTGAAGCACAAGACAGGGGAGACATCCGAGACGTTGACACTGGTGAACATGGAGCATAACGTTAAAGACCTGACGGCGAACAGAAACGAACAGGGCAGCTTTATACATTTGATACAGGTGAAAACGATTAGGGAACATTTCACATGACAACAATGAAACTCCGGACCGGATCGTGACAACTTCACCATCCAGCTCTCCCCTAAAAAAGAATTACCCACATCACTAGAGGACCTAGAATCACCTGACCAGACATGGCTGAGAAAACCTCTGTTTGGATAGCACCTTATGATCCCAGCCAAAATCCAACAGAACTGCTAAAGCTGCAGTTGTACAAATTACATTAATCTTGTTTATGCCTTTTGGCATCACTACAAAATGTTCAAAAGAAAGTGAAAAAATCATTTAAAGTGAAAGCACAGCACACGGTCCAAACAGGGAAGTGTGACCTCTGCATTTAACCCACCTTTGTGAAAGATCTGAAAACATCTTAATACTTAAAATATCTGTAATATTTTCAGTGTCATTCACTATTTGGAAACATGTAAAGTCCAAAAGACACACATTTCTGAAAAGTCTGCAGGTGAGCCCTGAGGGCAAAAACAAATTGTGCTGCCTGTGTTGATGAGTGATAGCACCAATGTCAATTCAAGGTCTTGAGTGATGAAACTAATGTAAAACGCATGCAACGCTTCTGATGTTGCAGCTCCACAGCACTATAAAGAGCTAACAATGAATTCTGTAGGTAAGTATTTTATCACTGTAAATTTATTTATGCCTCATGTGCAGATTCATTCCACTAACATATTTTTAGTAAAGGGGCCTCTAGGTAAAATATCAGTATAATTGTAGAATTAGTTTATGGAAAAGAACAAAATCATATATGTACAACTTGGATGCTATTTCCGAACTGGTTGACCACTCACACACACACACACTACTTTAAGTTTAAATAGATTTGGAGCATTTAAACATGCACCCATTATATCACATGTGCAAACATCACTGAATATTGTGTTTGTTTCATTTTTATTCTGTTTATTAATTTTTTTTTTATACCTTTGACCACACAATAGTAAACAGCTCCATGCTCAGTGCTTTGTGCAAGGTCAGAATAAGTGCCTAGTATATTTTTTCTTAGTAGTAGCAGTATGTGTAGGAGTAGCAGTATTAGCATCAATGTGTGCTTCCTCTTAAAAAAATTACTTCAGAGTAATGATCTCACCTTCAGAATATATTGCAAGGACATAATTTCTCAGTATTAGATTACTTATTTACCCTGAGGTTATTTTGGATAAAATATTAAATTGAAGGGAGATTAAAATGGTAAAATAACACATGCAAGCTGAGATGAAGGCTTTATTTAAGGGTCTGGGCTCCTTTAATCATTAGCATGATGTCATCAGCGCCTGCTATGCTTTTTTGCCCCTCAGCACCAAGTCCACAGCCAGTGAGCACATTACTGTAATCACACAGTGGTGTTTGAGTAATGCACATTACAAGGGTAAAGGTCTGCAGAGCAGGGTTCAGACAGTGCAGAATGCATCTCCAACCAAAAGGTATATAATCCATATGCCAAAGTACTGTACAATAAAACCAAGTAAATACATATGGCATGGTGACTCTACCATTAGAAAATTCAAGATATATTGTCACGATTCCAGGTTGGAAGGGTAAGGAGACACAGAAATGAGACATGTTCAGAAAAAGAATATTTAATATGAACAGAAATCAGAACAGGCTCAATAAGCATAAACTGGCCCAAAGGCATGTGACATAGTTTTGCAAGAACAAAACTAACCCAACGGTAAGCAAAGTCCACATTAATGTCACAGCACCTAACTGATCATATGGAGTCCTGATAAATCAAGCTTAAAGGTCCCATATCATGAAAATGTTGAAATTATTTAACATTATTACAGATTCGCCTGGCCTGTCTATGGTCCTGCAGTGGCGATAGGTGTAAAGTGCTTTGGTAATTCTGCTTCACCTTTCAGAGAGTGGCAGCTCAGGCGGTCGAATCTGGAATTTGTCCCCTTATGTCGTCATTAGGGGAAAGTTTATCTCCCATTTATCTGCTCAGTGATTGGAAGTAAAAAATGAGTACAAATGGATTTTTTTGTTCCATCACAAGATTTTGATAAACCAGTGGGTTCATTTTTTTTTGTTTTCAGGAAAAATGCAGACGTGGCTTCCTGTTGGCTCCAGACATTGTGGTTGGTGAATGGTGTTGATGGCATCATTTTCATGAATGCCCCTTTAATAGGTATAGGTTGCTCTCCTCCTATATATATATATACACACACACACACACACACACACACACACACACACACACACACACAGACACACACACACACGCACGCACGCACACACACACACACACACACACACACTAACTTTTGGGTTAGTTTTAGTTCTTTCTGTTACCTTTTTGGCCATCGTGCCTGTTTATTTTGTGTTAAAATAAAATCCCTTTCATTGAGCATGATGAGCTTTTATTTATTTTATTTAAAAACAATATATATATATATATATAAAAAGGTAACAGAAAGAACTAAAACTAACCCAAAAGTTAGTGTGTGTATATATATATATATAAGGAGGAGAGCAACCTATACCTATTAAAGGGGCATTCATGAAAATGATGCCATCAACACCATTCACCAACCACAATGTCTGGAGCCAACAGGAAGCCACGTCTGCATGAAAGGGATTTTATTTTAACACAAAATAAACAGGCACGATGGCCAAAAAGGTAACAGAAAGAACTGGATATAATTTGCTATGATACTACTAATGCTAATTTAATTACAACATTTTACTCAACATATCAACACTTCGAGGTATAGCACTTTATTTGAGAATAGTTCATGCTTTGTAACAACTGCCAATGTTCAGAGAAATCTTTTGCCCAGTGCTGTTAAAATCACCACTGGGAATACAAAGTCCTTAATATTGATGACTCTGTAAACTGATTGATGTGGGATGATTACTCTTTATGGATGTTTTTTGTAGCTAGTGATTTTTGAGTTACCACATCTGGATTAACTGTATGAGGGATGTGTACAGATCTTTAGATAGACCTTAGATAGACAGATAATTATATATAAAAAAGAAAACCCATTCAAAGCCCTTTTTTTAAACCCTTTGCAGTTGCTATTAGAACAAACCCTCTCAAGAGGGGGTGGACAGTGATAGTGCAGACTAGTGATCTGGAAATTTTTTGATTGTTCAAATTATTTTATACGAATACTTGAAAATCTCAGGCTATCAAATTAATTGGAATAAATCAGAGGTGATGCCCATATTGATATGCTGTTACCTACAATACATTACACTTTTAAATGGATTCCAAAAGGCATGATGAAGTCCAGCTAAAAGTGAAATAAAAGCACTGAACTTCGATCCGCTCCTTCACAAACCCAGGTATTTGTCTCTCTGGGGCACAATAAACGTCATCAATATGGCGATGGCCTCGCAGTTTAATTATGTATCCATGATGTTACCGCTCAGCATACCTAACTCTGTTTTCAGTATGACACTCTCATTAAAGAATATCTGTGGCTGCGGAGGCTGGCCAGATTTTAGATGAGCAAGTTGCAGGCACCTAGAGATAAAGGAGGGATGGTTTTGCAAGATGTCAGCTTGTACACATTCACATTCACACATAACATGGCTATATATCACCCACCACCACAATATCTTTTGTTAAGTTGGCCAAACACCGGTCTGGTATGGGGTCAGGCTTGAAATGGGCTGACATAGAAAAGACTAATGCTATGCGTTTTCACCCTATAAATTGCACATCTCAACATTCAAGGGAAAAGGAGCAAGATAGTCTGATTATTAAACATTCTAGGGAGGTCTGGGCAAAGGTAAATAAAATATTTAAGATTCCACACTACAAACTTTTCTATGCCTCACTTTGGTTCAACTCAGGAATAAAAATAAGGGAACAAATGCTGTTCTGGAAAAAAAATGGTTATAGAGTGGAATTAAATGAACATTATAAAGATGCTGTTTTTCAGTCATTCACAAGAGTATAACTTGCAAGAAATGGCAGGTTTTTGAAAAGATCTACAAGATCACATATTGTATAAATAGAACATTTCAATCAGATCAACAAGGCAATCCAGTTGTTATTTATTTTCAAAACACATAAAATCATAAGGCATCGATATTTTCCAAATGCATTAGAAACTGGGGTTTTTGGAGACGTGGGTTGAGGGAGATCCTACCATGGTGCCCACATTTATGCCTTCTGGGGGATAGAACAGAAATACCACTGCCGAAGGATACATATTCAATTCTAATTCTTGGGATAACCGCAGCTGCAAGAATTATATTGAGGCACTGGAAATCACCAATGAGCCCAACATTACAAGAATGGAAAACTTTAGTAAATGAGGTAATGCTGTCAGATAAAGGGAAAAACACTCAGCGCCCTTGGGAAAATGGGAATGTTTTATGATGCATCTGACTTCTGTCTATCAGCCCTGATGTGTGACTATTGAATAATGCAGTTCCGTTACTTTCATTGAAAGAATGCTGTAACTTTAATTGTGAAAAAAATTGTCTTGATTTACAAATCACAAAGCTCACTCTTGAAGTTCAGATAATGTTCTTGAGCGGCCCATACACCTTTCATCTCTGTGTAAGTAACATAGGAGCCATTATAATAAAAATAAAAATATAATCTGAAAATAATATATATTTTATCCTGTTTAACTCAGCATTCAGCTTTGTATACAGTCATTGAATAAGGTTAGGTGGGGCCTTTTCCATCACCAGAACACTTTTCCATCACCAGAACACTGTTCAACTCAACAACAATACACTTCAAGCCTCATGAACCTGATTTTTGCACATCTCTGCACATTTTGCACGTTAGTCTTGTTTTGTGCGTCCTGTTTGAAATATCCAATATATCCACTTACAAGCACTCGTACATGATGTTATCCATTTATCTCCTGTTCAGCCTGTTCATTGTACAGAAAAGTTTCACTTTTCAACTATAGAGATAAACCATACAGTATTTTAGTTTTAGTTAGTATAGTTTATTTTAGTATTTATGTGCATATAATTTTTTCTTTTATGATTGCACTATGGGGGGTGGGGGAGGCTGTGTATACTGTTGTACTGACAATAAACCAATTTTGAATCTTACATCTTGAATCTTGTGGGCAGACACACAATCCCTGTGTTAGCCATAATAACCTGCCCATTTGTCTCCTTCACTTTTTGGTAGTCTGTGATACATTTCATGTACATTATAACAAATATCACTGTGTTGTGTGGTTGTGCCTTGTCCCATAACTCGTGACAGTTGATCAATGTGGTCCTTATATAAAGGTTAAATAAAGGTTTAATTTTTTGTTAGTGGTTCCCTTGCTGGTTACTTGTTTTAATACTCTGTATTTTGTAATATTTAGATATTAATTAGGGGCAGTGGTGACCTAGATGTTAAGGAAATGGACCCGCAATCAGACGGTTGCCATTTTGAATCCCCAACTACCAAGGTGCCACTGAGGTGCCACTGAGCAAAGCACCGTCCCCACACACTGCTCCCTGGGCGCCTGTCATGGCTGCCCACTGCTCACCAAGACTGATGGGTTAAAAAAGGACACATTTCATTGTGTGCACCGTGTTCTGTGCTGCAGTGTATCACAATGACATCACTTATCTTTCTAAATTTAAGAGACTATTAAATGGAGGCTATTATGGATCTGCTGGCAATTTGGTCTCAATGTCACTTTACAATTAATTTCTTAAAATCACTTTACTTATGGTCACTTAACATGCTCATTTGTTCAAAATTTGATATATGAAGAATAAATACATGATGAACAGAACAGAGTACAGCGTTTCCTTTTAAAACAAAAACAAGGACAATAGGTTACAAATCAGTTATTTCCAGAGTAGTGGAACATGATATTCATTAATAATCAGAGAAAATCCCACTGTGTGGATCATTGCGCTTCTCAAATAGATTTTTCAGCAGAACCCTGATCAGTTTCAGGAAGGATCCATTAATCCATGTATAATTTAAAGGCTTTTTAAATCCTAAACATTTCTCTAAATGTATTAACTTTTTTTTTTTTTTTGCTAATTTAATTTTAGTTAAGAAGACACCCAGTTGTATACAATTTACAATGGATAAGACAAATTTTTTTATATATACAGTGGAGACAGCTAATCATAAACATGGTTATTAAAATATTATATTTTTCCATATTACGTATTATTGTTTAAAACAGTAATGGAAATTACTGTTATTCCCCATATTCCCCAATTACAAATGATTCCCCATGTAGGAATAATAAACCAGTATTCATACGAATGTGAATCCAGCTCAAATGGCCATGACAAATAAATTGGTTGGCTAAGCTGATCCTCAAAAACGTACTTACATTAAAATATCAAGAATTACCAGCAAATGACTATTCGTCCAGCGAGTTATTCTCATGGTAATATTTAATAATAAAAGTAATACGCAGAAAATGAGGGCGACCCCAGAATTATTCCCTATTACTAATAAAAGATCATAATAAAGAGCGGATGAGATTTTTCACGTGCAGTGACCTTATTTAAATGAAGGAAAACTTGTAAGAAATACCCTTGTAAGAAATGCCTTTTGGAGGTTTATTGAAAGGACAAATTTTATTTTATTACTGCAATAACATAAACAGGGAAGACAGACAATGCATGGCAATGCAATGCATTCACCCATTCACACTTAATCATGATACGTAGTTTAATGAAAAGCATTCCTTAGCATATACTCATATTCTCTTTCACACACACATACTCAGTATTTAAAACCAGACTGTTTGATATCAAACATAGCCTACCTAGCATTTTGGACACAGAGTAAAAAACATTTTATACCGATAAAAAACAGAACAATAAGAGGAATGTGTCACATGTCAACATGTGGAACTTAACCCCATATATTGTCTATAAAATACCAGCAGTATCTCACTTAACTTTCATGAAATATGAATGGGAGTTCTTAAGGGAAAAAAAACTTTTGCATATGGCCCATCTGTGACTAGAAACTGAAGGGTGAATGACAACCCCAGCACACAGGCCTGTTAGTAGGGGTGCAATCAATGCCAGACAAATCATCACTATGACTCTTGAGAATAGTCACAGACATGAGTGGACATCCAGTTACTCTAGCATTATATGTGCAAATACCTGGACTTTACATGACCTAATATGTGAAATAATGTGTGTGAAATTTCAAGGTTAAACATTTGGACATTTACAGTGTAAAACTGTGGAGAATGGTTATAAACTCTCTCTCAACACACAAAAGTACTGTATTAAAACCACTTCAACTTGATGTTACCTGGCAGAAAGAGGCATGGCACAATAGAGGTTAAAAAGATTTTCTAATTTATTAACACCAGTAAATTATGGTCCCATCTTACTAATACATGAATGTCAGTATATTCATAGATCATATACAGAGAGGGATTCCCATGAAGGATTAGTAATGACGCAATTAGAAAATAATGTAATAATTTGGATCAGTAAATGTGTTGTGTCATAGAACATAATTCGGCAAGAATGGGCCATGAAACCAATAATGCTTGTGATACTACTGATTAGGTCTTTTTGCCTTCATTTAACTACTACTATAAACTACACTGGAATGCTGAGTAGTGCATGTCTAGCACCAAAAGTTTTTTTGTCATGCAGAGTGAGGTGAAGGATGAGGTGCAGTCGCTCGGCATTATGAAAAAAGAGTGGCGACAAACAAAAACCAAAGAAGTCAACATCTTAGTGGTTAATGAAAGACAGTAGTACGGCAAGTACAGCAAAAAGGCATAATGAATAACAGTCTTTATATATAAGAAAGAGTCCTGGTTTCTTTTATTTCCATTTACAGCATTTACCAGACGCCCTTATCCAGAGCGATTTACAGTCAGTAGTGACAGGGACAGTCCTCCTGGAGACACTCAGGGGTAAGTGTCTTTCTCAGGGACTCTGGTAGTAAGTGGGGTTTGAACTTTTGTCTTTGTGGTCTACTGGTTCATAGGCAAGTGTGTTATACACTAGGCTACTACCACCCCCAACTGTTTCATGACAAAGATAATAAAAACTAAAATACCAATTTCTCAAAAAAAAAGTTAAAGTTTAATCTTGGTCTGAATTGGACATCTGTCCCAAGCCAGAACACTGCTTAGTTAGGGTGGTAGTAACCTAGCCTATGAACCAGATGACCTGGGTTCAAATCCCACTTGTGTCCCTGAGCAAGACACTTAGCCCTAAGTTGCTCCAGGGGGACTGTCCCTGTAACTACTGATTGTAAGCCGCTCTGGATAAGGGTGTCTCATAAATGCTGTAAAAAATGTCAATATTTAAAATGGAGCATGTGTTGCACTACCATTTAGGAATCGAATTCCTTTACAGAAATTATGTGCTTAATAAAAAGCTTAACCTACCGGGTCTTTGGGTTATTAAAGGAGAATTACATGGGATCTGGCCCCAGGACAACCCGGAGGACGCCCCCAGCATGTAAACAGAAGACACATGACATCATGATACATCTCATCAAAAACAGACACCTTTTTATGAAAGGTGCTAGAGAGTGTTACCAGGTAAAAATAAACTTTTCCTGAACCTCTGAAACCAACAACAAAGCATGAGCAAAGACACACCAGAGCAGAATGCAACATTCACAGACAAAGAACTTGCAAACTGTATTTAATAGAGAAACACAATATATAGATTTCTAGCTGTTATATTGGCTGATATTAAAAGTCTGCTGTCTGCAAGGTATCGAACTGCATTGTTCCATATGCACAGAGGAAATGTGCATGTTACTTGTACACAGTTGTTAGTCACAATGAAGTGAACCTTACAATTCCTTCAGTTAAAAACCTAGCTTAGATTATCACAAATAATGGGATGCCCTAGTGAGAGGATGTTATATGTGGCATTTTATTTCATATTTAATTGTCCGTTTTAAAATGAATTAGCATAATATAAAGTCTATAACCCTAGTGAGTATTTGAGCTTTACTGTGTTTAAATTTATTGTGTTTAAATTCATTCACATTAGTATAACGAATAGAAGCTAATAAAATACATTCAAATGCTTAATTGGTCCACTCTTCTTGCTTTACAAGTGATTTGTTAGGCAAGAATGTTATTTAGTCTATAATAACTTTCATGGACACTTGCATCTGCTTAAAAAATTATAAACGTTAGTTCCAAGGATATATGCAGCTGAAGAACTTATCAGAAAGCACAGAAAGCTTTAAATGTGTCTTTAAATGTCATCCAAGTATAAAAGGACACTTGATGACTTGATGATAGCATGCCATCTTCCAAAAAGTGAACTGCGATATTCCTCCAATTTATCAAGGGAATGTGAAAAGCAAAAGCACTGGAAGCAAAAGCACTCTTCTTCAACTACTGGGAGATGAAGAGCACGTTTAAGTAGAAAGGAAAGACAGAAACACTTAAAATTTGATCAATTAAGGACAGTATCACTTTTTAAGTTTCTGCATGAATTACAATTAGAGATAAAATATCAACACACACTTATGAGGTCAAAAGTGTGTTTCTAAAGAAGGCACAATTGATATTAAAGATGGACATTTTTATTAGGACCAGGATTTATGAACTAATGTGGAAAGTTAATTAAGTTACAGACAATCTGCATGTTCGAAATTAGCCATAATGAAATGATCATGTTGTACACATGATCAATTTCAGAAGAGGGATACATGTATACAGTGGTGGAATGTAACAAAGTATTTGTACTTCATTACTGTACTTAAGTACATTTTAACGTATCTGTACTTTACTTAAGTAAAAATAATAATGCATACTTTTTATTTTACTCCACTACATTTTGCAGCAATTATCTGTACTTTCTACTCCACTACATTTCTACAATTTATGCCGATACTCGTTACATTTTATGAACACAATTTCCTCAGAATCTTGCATGAAAAAATTGTTCGCCTATTGCGTTCTGGCGTTGTTTGGCATTTCCTACCCATCCGACATTATTAGCTCCAATGATGGCAGAGCGCGCGTCAATTTAGCAGCACGAGCTGGTAGACCGGCTTGATAAACATATAGAGGTAAGCTATGCTATGGAATGCTATGCTTTTGCAGATGTTATGACATGTTATGATACTATTATCTAGCGAAATGTATGCTGACATACAGAAATAGTATAAAAATCACACCAGTGTAGCTTCATAATTTTTTTAACACGGTGGTACGATAAAACTGGTTTATTAGCTCAGAGAAGATAGCTTAATGTCTTTGCTAGCATAATGTCCAGCTCAGTGTTGAGCCAGTTCACACTGAAAAAGAACTAGTTCACGTTCATAGTTCATTTTTTTTAATTTTGAACCAAGTTCACAGCTCAAAAAATGAACTAGCTCATGTTCGTTCTTTATTTTTTTTTTTTTTTCGGACTCGAAGCACCAGCCATGCTAGCCTATAACCAGCAAGCTTTAAAACGTGAGCGGTGTTCAGTCTCGCCAGAGTGAACGTCACTCACGTTCACGTTCATAATTTGTAAACTGATTCGTTCAGTTCAGCGTTCACGAAAAATAGGAACGCGTTCAATGAACTCCATTCATTGAATGCGTTCATGCACAACACTGGTCCAGCTTGGCTGGAAGTGGTGCTTTCTGCCTGTTTCACAATCAGTAGTCATCTCTGACTAGAGATGTGATCACAATAGACCAACACTCCTGTATTTCCTGGGTTTCTCACATATTTCAGGACCCCCTCCAATTTGGTTTTGTATTCACTTAAATGCAAGCTCTCATAATTATAAGGTTTATAAACATAGTATAACACAGTAAATAGGCCTAATAATATACTTGATTGTGCTAGTTACTTTGTTACCACTGGTGTTTGGCTACTGTTGTGTTTCCCTTTTACTGCTCTTAACAGAAATGTTGAATAGTTTTGCAAGTACATAAATGATTTAAAGATATATCATGTCCTGATTGGTTTATCTTAATGGTATATTAGTGGGTAATACCTAGTAGATAACTTGTCATCCACATAATTCTAAGGTACACACAGAATTGCAGAGTGCACGCACAATAAGCACACCGAACTTTCCAATACTGTCACGGGTGGGCTGGACATGGCGATAAAGGAGGATGCATTCACACGATTTCACACGACAGGGGTTTAATACGAACTACACGAGACAAGGGAACATAAACACGCACAATGACCTGATGGCGAACAGACACGAACAGGATAGTTTTATACAATTATATAAATAGACAACAGGTAAACACGATCAGGGAACATTACACAGGACAAACATGAAACTCCGGTCCGAACTCCGGATCCGGAGTAACCCCTGCCAGCCCGGATCATTACAAATACACATATACTGTATAATTGCTTGTAATTATTACGAGCAATGACATCAGTACAGGCATAGGTCAGTATATGTAATATGCTTTTACAAAGCAGCCACCCCAGATGTTGAGACAAACCATTGTGTGAGTACTTTTACTTAAAAAAATACTTTAAAGTAAATTTAAAAGTAAGTACTTAGGACTTTTACTTAAGTAAGATTGTTGATGTAGCACTTCTACTTTTACTTGAGTACATATTTTGCAGGTTACTTGTACTTTTACTTAAGTACTAAGCTTCAGTACTTCCTCCACTACTGCATGTATATGGATATATAACATGTTATATTGTGTATGTGAAATTTCTTTTTTATAATACATAAAGAGAGGTTCTGCATTAGACTTTAATAAATTGGCATGGCATTCAGGTTTAGTCTCATGGTCTGACAAAACCTTACTTTGTTCTCATTCATATGCCTATTATGTCCTGTCTTTTTCAGTGAGGTGGAGTTTTCAGACGCCTTTCCTCAGAGTTCAATATCCCAAAAGGGAACTGCTGACAGGCAGGGGACAAAGCTGGGTGGGATCTCTACTCCACACTGAGCCAATCAATCACTCATGGAAAGAAACTACTCTTCTGAAAAGCCTATTTTTTTCCTGCCTCGTTTTGCCTGGCCTTGTTGATGAGGATGGTGACTGAGGGGAGACAAGGGGCTGCCTCTGCTGTCTGGCTCTGAGGAATGTGCTTGACTGAAGGGTCTACAGCATGATGCCACAGAAGAGGGAACATGCCGATTCCACAATAGCCAGTTAGCATCATTCAGAAAATCCCTCTGTTTTAATGTTCACACCAGAGATGTGTGTAAAGCACAAAGCAATAACTCTGTAACACAATAAGAGAAAGTACAGTGGCACTGCCTCCACAAAGCACAAACCCTTCTGGTATATACACAACGTAATATAGCAGCTTGAGGGTAGCTCTTCAATATCTGAAGGGAAATTGGATGGATAATTGAGTTTGAGGATGACCGGCTAAGGAGCTATGCAGATATTCTCAGCAGAGTGCATGTGCAAAACAGAGTTGTGCACGTTGAATAATGTGTGAGAGAGCAGGCTGAATGAATCAGTCCGAAAACCAGCGGCTACTTCTCCAGGACCAGTTTGGCATTGGTATTCAGCGCAGCGTGTCGACCGGCTTCTCAGTGCCAGTGACACCTGGTCATGCCTCAAAGCGCAGACCGATTCTATGAGGGGATTGATACAGGCCTCCCCAGGAGGCTACAGCACAACAGAATGTGGATAAGAAAGAGTTCCCCTGCACCATCGTTTCATTTGTTTTTCTATTGTTGCCCAGATATGTTCTTAATTATAATTAAAAAAATTTTTAAATCATTTAAAAATCAAACCTTTCAGGTCATTAAAAAGCCCAAGAAAATCTGTTGATTGGCATCATCTGAGGGGAAAGCAAGGTGTGCTTTTCTGCTGCTAGGCAACCAAACTGGAGCTGAAAACTGCCTTTTCTGATTTTACAGCTTTATTTGTATTGATTTTGATGACAATGCTTTTGGTTGGATAGATACAAATGTATTTAAAAGTGCAGTACTTTTATTAAACGCCATATTTAATGGTATTATCACAGTATAGTCACTTCAAAATTCAGCCCTTTAAATATTTAAAAATGCTATAAATACTGAAATTAACACTGCACAATACGAAATGCTTTCTAAGACACAATCTTTAAATACTTTAGCTTGAAACACTAGGTTGTCCAAATTGTGAATTGCTCATGATGAACATCTGTACAACACATTTAGGAAACGTATATCTCTGTACCTTAAAATATTCTCTTATATTTTGACAATGACTGAACTGAGGATGTGGAGTAAAATGATTAGAACCATTCAATGTTTTTGAAATTATGATTATGATGTGCTTACCGATGTTGTTTTTTTTTAAAGCTCTGTGCAATTCTGCCTTATCTCTGCTGTTCTGCCAGCACATTACACTGTCTACAGAGAAACATCAAGCATCCACCAGCTACATTCGGCAATCAAGTGTCCTGTCAGTAACAAACAGAAAGCGGGATGTACTCAGTCGATGCCGGTAATTGCTGCCGCTTTGCTTTGTTGAGGTGCAGTGGAAATAACGAGTCCCCCTGCAATAATCAAAGCGATGGACAGTCGTTTCCTCACCCTTCCTTATTTTACACACTATTTTTAACACGCTTTTAACAGATAATGCTCAGTTTTATTGGGAACATGCTATAAAATATAAAAAAATATTGTTCGGTGCTTGTACACTTTGCTATGCACATAACTGTGGACAAAAATATTCCAACCAGACTGTTTTTTGACATCATTGTGTGGACATCCTAATCCTTTCTTCTGGACACCATGTCAGCAGTGTTCCATTAACATATGTAAGAACTGTAGCACTAAGAGCCTGGTGTTATTTTGGGGTGAAGCAGTATATGTCCTCTTATTACATTGAAGTCATTTGTTCATAAATCATTCTGCCGACCAAGGACTTAGATTAATGAAGGAAACATTATTTAAGGACCATTACTTTAATGAAGGCTTTGTTGTTCAAAATAACAACACTGCAAAATACAGAATGCTTGCTAAGCTAACGCACACTTAAAATCATCAGGCATATTACCCTCCTGAAATATTTAGATGCAGTGAATGCAATGCAGGGCGAGTTGTGATTTACGGGCACAGTGGCTGGGCGTACCTGAACGCGATTGACTGCTGAGGTAGCCATCTGGAGCATGCCACCATGGGCACGTTCATATCCTTTTCATGATTGTCACTTAAAGAGACATGTCGGTGTTCTTTTTTTCCAAACTCTCACACATCAAGCCTTCATATTCTGCAGTCACTCTAAGAAAACATTGTAAAACCTTGAATCATAAAATGGGGAAATACTACAGTACACACATCCACATGGCACTTTTTTTTTCAGTTTTACACTACATGGGGAAAGTCTAGTGTCTAGCCTGCCAGATGTGCTTATGGCCCTGACATTAAAAATAGAGGGCAAAATAAGATCATTAACTTCGTCTCATATAGTCTCTGGCTGATTCTGTCACTAAGAATCCTGTCAGAGAATCCCAAGATCATGAGTTAAAACAGACAGATGGTGTTTAAACAGATGATGAAATTATCCAAAAACAACTGCATAATAATGGTACGTGGCATTTTCAGCAATTCAGTGTAATACAGTGCAATGCTTAGTGGAACATTATCCCCTCACTCTAATATGCATGACAAAATGCTGAGGACAGGAAATGTCTCCTTCTGGGACACACTGAGAGGACAGCTTCACTGTGATACTGCGGAAGGCGATGGGATAATTTCCATAATCCCTCACCGGTACCCAGACAACAAACCCCCTGAGGTGTTCCCAGAGACTGGATCATCTGTCCACGATGGCCCCTGGAGTCAAAACCAGGTGAGAGAGTGACTGACCTCTGGGCTACAGAGAAAGCTCATTAGAGCCCAGTGTATCTGTCAGGGCCACCGTGATTTTCCAATGAAACTCTACACTCAAGTGCATGACAGCGGAAAAGTGCTGAATCGCTATCGCCTCCGGCTACCGCTGACAAAGTCTTCTATCTAATGTATTTTTGTGAGTGTATGTACCTATATATCAAGATTTATCTCACAGCAGGGCTGCACAATGGTTGTGAGTTTATTATCTATAAGCACACACACTTGGTGAAATGGTGGCTGAATTGCCCATAGGTGTGAGTCCTTGGCCTTCACCCATTGTCCCAAAATGGTCTCCGGCTGCTGTGTCCCTGAGAAGTGGAAAGTAAGTGAGTTACCCTATAAACACGTGTGCGTAATCGAAAAGGGCAGAAGAACCCTCTCTGCTTTCTACAGTCGACTAATCTGCTACAGCAGAGCCTCGCTGTTTCATTCTTTTGTCAAATTTAAATGCAAAACCACAGTGTTGTCTCTCTTAATAAGCCAAAGAGATCATTTTTGGACAATGAAGTATATTCAACATATATTTGCATAATAATTAACCCCTGCATGTAATCCACTGTATGCCTTGCTCCAGGCATGTCTAGGAAAATGTGACTAAGCAAGAATGGATGTCGAAGGAAAATGCTGCCTTAAGATGAACTTCAGGCCCAACCATGAGGACAGTCAGACACACACACACACCTAGAAGAGACAGGTGTTGTCAAAAATTTAGACAGAAATATGGTTCGAGAGAGAGAGACAATCCTCTCTTTGAAGGAAAAAGAAATGTGGGTCAATAATTGGACAAATGAAGCCTGACACCCAGTAGCTCCTCTCGCCCTTTGGGGAAAGCCAGTGAGCCTATTCCTACCTGGGTTGATCAATGGTTACAATGAGATCAGGATCAATCAGAACGTTGAAGGTCAGACTTTCAGAATATTTCAAGTTTGAAGTATCATAGGAAAGAAATGGGAATAAAATGAAAAAAATGGAGCAAAAGTTTAGTACGGTAAAAAAGCAATTGATGGTGGTAGTAGCCTAGTAGGTAACACACTCGCCTATGAACCAGAAGACCCAGGTTACTACCATTGTGTCCCTGAGCAAGATACTTAACCCTAAGTTGCTCCATGGGGACTGTCCCTGTCACTACTGATTGTAAGTTGCTCTGGTCTGATAAATGCTGTAAATGTATATGATTTATCAATTTAATGCTGCCTGCCAAATGAAGAGTTCTTAAAGATGGGGGGATATGTGGATAGTGAGTTGCCAAACTTTATCATGTTATACAAAACATTCCAATGATAAGGTCACAGACTTCAAATCAAACTGTATTTGTATGAACTGTGCATTACAGTTAACATATCATAAGATTTACATTTACAGCATTTAAATGCTTTGGTAAAGAGAACTTTGGTAAAGCAAAACAACTTAGAGTGAAGAATGCATAAAGGCACAGACTGTCGCTCTCAATATCACTGTGCTAAATTTTTATGCATGTAAAAGTAGTGATAGTCAATGTTTATGCACTGAATTTGCATGATCTTACATTATCTCACAGGCTACTCGGTAAATCATTGCTCTACGTGATGGATGGCTGCTCACTGCTCACTAAGGGTGATGAGTTAAAAGCAGAGGTGCTGTGCTGCAGTGTTTCACAATGACAATCACTTTCACAATGTCTTCCTTATACAAGCTAACTACGAACAATTTGTTCAGATTTTCAGGCTAGACATGTCAATTTCTAAACAGTTTCCTGACTTTCCCTGACCTTCTCACTTACATTTTACATTTACATTTATGGCATTTATCAGGCACCCTTATCCAGAGCGACTTACAATCAGTAGTTACAGGGGACACTCCCCCTGGAGCAACTTAGGGTTAAGTGTCTTGCTTAACACAATGGTAGAAAGTGGGATTTGAACCTGGGTCTTCTGGTTAATAAGCAAGTGTGTTAACCACTAGGCTGCTACCACTTTCACTAAGCCACAGAAAAGATTAATTTCAGTAATATATAATCATATTCTTGAGCTGTGTGATCAATTTAATATTAAGTCTAAAGCTGCATGTATACAATATTCTGCTGTGGTTGCGTGACTCATGCTGTCTCTTGCATTCTTTTCAATAAATTGAAGAAGCTGTTCCTCATTCTCTCTGTTTTCGCTTTAAGTGAGCAGAAGCACTTCAGAAGCACTGCCCTGACCAAAAAAGTCCATAATCTTTCAGGATCTTCGTAGCTTTAGTTTGGCACTGCTCAGTGTAGATGGGCTGTAGGTCAGGGGGCTCAGCGCAAATGGTGTATTTGGCCGCGCTGTCCCCCAATCAGGTGCATACATTTCCCGTCAGGATGCTCTCGATGGTGCCGATGTAAAAGTTCTTAAGCACTCTCTGGGGCATGTGGAAATCTCTGAGATGTCTCAAAAAGAAAAGACGCTGATATGCCTTATCCACCAGAGTGTTGGTATGGCAGGTCCATGACAGGTTTGGCAGTTTAATATATATTGTTCCATTCTTGTTTCATTTATTTATTCACTTAAATCTTGAGTTTATTCATTTAAATCTTTGACCTTACATTAGCAAATATACTTGATTCACATAGTGTCAGTTTGAAAAACAGTGTCCACAGAGTCCATGCAGAATCAGTAGACTAGGCGAGGCTATCACAGAAAACCAATACTGGTATGTAAACTGGTACATGGAAGGGCTGTGACTCTGATTTCACTTTCTCAATAACATGCCCTGGAATGTGTTATCATTTCACAATTCTCCAATGTACACTATATGCAGAAATCCTTAACTTGGTTGAAATGCACTTTTTCATTGTTTTTCAAATATTTTCTGTAGTCATTGATACTGTATGTTAAACCCACATAATAGCAGTTTTTATAACCTTTCAGTTTTTTTTTCAGCTGCATGCTGTACATGTATGTACATTAAAGTCTGGAAACTTTAGGAGTCAGACTCTCATGCTGTCAGAATTGACCTGAACTTAACCTTTTGTTTGTGTCTACAGTCAGCCATCTGACTGTACTATGAAAAATATAGCAGGAACTATTGTTGACTTTCTTAAATAATTCAAAGCAATACGGTTTATGTCTTCGGTCTTTGGAGCAGCCGACCGAATTCCTGTCAATAATAATCTTGGGCAGTGTTGGCCTAGCAGTTATGAAAGTGGCCCTGCAATCAAAAGGTTGCTGGTTCGAATCTTGATCCACCAAGTTGCCACTGAGGTGCCACTGAGCAAAGCACCGTCCCCACACACTGCTCCCCAGGCGCCTGTCATGGCTGCCCACTGCTCACCAAGGGTGATCGTTACATTTACATTTAAGGCATTTGGCAGACGCCCTTCTCCAGAGCGACTTACAACATGCTTTGAAGTTACCATTGATGAAGTGATTTAGTTCATTAGGACCCCCAACTATGAATACAACCTTTTTATTCACTCTTGTTGTAGATTCTGTACATAAGTTAGACAATAAGAAAGTTACAAGTTAATCTAAATATTCTATAAAGAGGAAAGTCTTGAGTTGCCATTTTAAAATACTCAGTGACTGAGCTGTTTTGACCTCGAGGGGAAGATCATTCCACCACCGAGGGGCCAAGTGCGAGGTGTAATAAGGGCCGTGAGGTAGGATGGTGCTACTCCTTGTTTGGCTTTGTAGGCCAGCATCAGTATTTTGAACCTGATTCGTGCAGCTACTGGGAACCAGTGGAGGGAACGTAGCAGAGGGGTGGTGTGGGAGAATTTGGGAAGGTTGAAGATCAGTCGTGCTGCTTCATTTTGTATTAGTTGTAGAGGTTGGATGGTACTTAGAGGTAGACCATCTAGAAGGGAGTTACAGTAGTCCAGTCGTGAGATTACTAAGGACTGAACCAGTAGTTGGGTGGCCTGGGTTGACAGATAAGGGCGGATTCGTCTGATATTGTAGAGAAGGAATCTACATGAGCGGGAAAGGTTGCTGATGTGAGTCGAGAAGGAGAGTTGGTTGTCTATTGTTACGCCAAGGTTGCGAGCTGTTGTAGAAGGAGAGAGCTGTGAGTTGTCCAGGTAAATAGCAAGATCCTGATGTGGTGAAGAATCTGATTGAATGAATATTAGTTTCAAAAAGCAGTGGTTAAAAGCAGAGAAAACATTTTGTTCTGTGCACTGTGTGCTGGGCTGTGTATCACAATGACAATCACTTCACTTTTACTTTAATGTTGCTTAAGCCATTGCCATTGCCTCACCAGTGCTGAAAATCAAGAGGAACCACATTCCTCTTTCCACTATGCAATAGAGTGTCAGTACTGGGAATTGCAGAGCTTCTCTGGAATTCAAATGAAATATTGCTGATTGCCCATCATAGCCTGCACACTGTAAATCCCTGCTGAAATATTCATTGAGGTATTATTGCATTTGCCCGTAAGGAGTCAATTATATTCTCAATGACTTTGCAGTGAATAACTGAAAGTGATGGGCTGACAGTCTTTTCATCTTTTTCAAGATTTTTGGAGAATTCCTAAAACAATGCCTGTTATGTTAACCTAGTATTAGAACGTTTTTCTATCTTCCCATGTATAGCCTCTTTAAAAGGATGCTTTATATCTGTGGATATGTGCTGCACTTGTATAGCTGCTTATTTAATCCAAGTCAGGTGACAGGTCTCATTTCATCCAATCATGTGACTGGATTTCAAATCATGACCTTATTTTTTATGTGTATTGTATATTTTACCTGTAATGCTGTATTGGATCAATGACCAATATCAATATTACAAATTGTCATCAGAAATGAGCAGCCATGTAATTCATTCAAAATATGGTATTAATGCACTTATTTACAGTGGGTACCAAAAGTACTCAGAGCCCCTTAAAGTGTTCATTCTATACTGCAGCCATTTGCTTAAATCATTAAATCAGCACACAGTGAAAGTGAAATAAAAGTAAAGTGATTGTCATACACTGCAGCACAGCACACTTCGACACAATGAAATGTATCCTCTGCTTTTAACCATCACCCTTAGTGAGCAGTGTGTGGGGACGGTACTTTTGCTCAGTTGCACCTCAGTGGCACCTTGGGATTCAAACCGGCAACCTTTTGATTATGGGTCCGCTTCCTTAACCCCACCCCACCCCATCTGCAGATTTATTAAGAAAAACTGAAATATCAAACCCTTTGCTCAGTATTTAGTAGAAGCGCCCTTTTGATCTAAGAATTCTTTTGGGAAAGCTGCAACAAGTATTTCATCCTCTGCCATTCCTCCTTGCAGATTGTTTTTAGGTCTGTCCAGAGATGGTCAGTTGGATTTTAGTCAGGGCTCTGGCTGGGCCATTCAAGAACAGTCACAGAGTTGGTGTGAAGCCACGCCTTCGTTATTTTAGCTGTGTCATTGTCTTGTTTGAAGGTAAACCTTTGGCCAAGTCTGAGGTCCTTAGCACTCTGGAGACGGTTTTCATCCAAGATATCCCTGTACTTGGCTGCATTAATCTTTCCCTCTGTCTTATCAGAGAAGAGAATCTTTTCTCCCCATCTTGGAGTCCTTCAGGTGTTTTTTTAACAAATTCCATGCAGGCTTTCATGTCGCTTGCATGGAGTAGAAGCTTCCGTCAGGCCACTCTGCCATAAAGCCCCAACTGGAGGAGGGCAGCAGTGATGGTTGACTTTCTACAACTTTCTCCCATCTCCCAACTGCATCGCTGGAGCTCAACCAGAGTCATCTTTACGTTCTTCCTTTCCTCTCTAACCAAAAATTTAAGGGGGTCTGAGTACTTTCCATAAGCACTATAGTTCAGGTTTCTCTTGAAAAAAGGGTAGAAGAGTATAGGGGGGATTATGACGGGGATTAAAAAGAGAATCCTGAGTAAACTCAGTATTTCTCTTTGCTCCCTTCTGTGTTCTGCATGTCAATTCCAGTTCAATTGAGGATTGAAAAAAAGATTAGGCAGCAGGTCCATCTAACTCTGTCTTTTAATGCATTCTGTAAATCGAAGCATTAATGCTGCCTTGCATCAAAAGCATTGAAAATCAAGAATGAATAACACATTGAGGTAAAATGCATAACCTTGTGTTCTTTTAGTAGTATGAAGGGACGAACCACACAATACTGAATTAGTAAGTTTGTTTAGTTTGAGGCGTCTATTGCTTTGGTTACATAGCATCAATGACTTTGTCTTACAGGAGTTGCTGACACATTCCAGCCACATGAGGTCTAGCATTGTCTGTCACGCTGGTTTGACAGTGAGACAGTAGATCTGGAACAATAGCTGGACATGGCGAGGAACGAGGACGCATACATACAATGTCACGAAACAGGTTTATTAGATGGTGAACAGGACAGAGGAAACATCACCAAACAATGAATTGACCGCGAACAGACACGAACAGGGCAGCTTTATTCAATCATACACAGATGAAAATCAGGAAACTTTGTAACACAGGACGAACATCAAACTCCGGTCTGAATCCCGGACCCGGAGTTGCCCCTTCCGGACCGAATCATGACAGTACCCTCCCTCCTAGGCACGACTACTGGCATGACACCCAAAGCAATTCACGAAGGGGGGAAGGAAGTCCATACAAGAAATCTTTCTGAACATGAATGGAAAATGAAATGAGGCGAATAGAACAAATGGCATGCAAGATGGACGAGTGGCCCGCTGATCCAGTCAGTCTTCGGAAAGCCCCGCTGAATGGCCACTTCTCCTCACCTTGAATGCCAGACATAGGACTATGGGGCCGTTCAGAATCCCATCAGGCATGTTTGGACATGAAGCCAACACTGGCCAGGGACCAGGGGGCTGGCGGTGTCTTCCCAGCAAACCACAGCTCCTTGGATCTCAGCGGGGTGGCATCGGCTGTGTCCAAATCCAGTCAGGTCATTGTTATTGGTGTCTCCCCTGTCCTGTTCACCATCTATTAAACCCCTGTTTCATGACGTCGAGTGTATGTGTCCTCCTTCCTCGCCATGTCCAGTCAGGCTACCTCTGGTGAGCACATGGAGGGCTGTGAGGCCCCCCAAAGAAATGCCAACCCACACCATTACCCACATCACATCAAACCAGTCATGCTGGAGGATGTTGCAGTCAGCAGAACATTCTCCATGGTGTGTCCAGACTCTTGTCACATCTGTCAAATGTGCTCAGTATAAGTCTGCTTTCATCAGTGAAGAGCACAAGGTGCTAGTGGCAAATTTGCCAATCTTGGTGTACTCTGGCAAATGACAAACATGTTGCACAGTGTTGGGCTGTAAGCACAAGCCCCACCTGTGGACGTTGGGCCCACTTACCACCCTCATGGAGTCTGACTTGCACATCTGTGGCCTGCTGGAGGTCCTTTTTCAAAAGTGACCAAAAACATCAGCCAGAAAGCATAGGAACTGAGAAGTGGTCTGTGGGCACTGCCTGCAGGACCACGCCTTTATTGGGGATGTCTGTAATTTCACCTCTATTTCATTTACACATCATCATGTGAAATTGATTGTCAATCAGTGTTGCTTCCTAAATGCACAGATTGATTTCACAGACGTGTGATTGACTTGGAGTTACATTGTGTTGTTTAAGTGTTCCCTTTATTATTTTGAGCAGTGTACATACAGTAGCTCACAAATAGCCTTTCTGTGACACTTTTAATGTTGTTGATTATGTGGGACTGAGATGGAAACACTGTCAAGCAGAAACTGAATACCTTTTGAGTATTGGGCAGTAGATGCAGGCAGGGAAAAAGAGAGCCTTTATAGAGTACACAGAGCCTGTCAGATGTGTGTAGCTCTGACATTCACCCGTGGGACCTTGTCTCCTGAGAGACTCCAGCCCTTTTAGCGTCACAGCGTCCCCGGTGAATCAGTGCCAGCTGGTCTCAGGTAGCCTAGACATGAGGCTGGGGTCCAGTGCTTAAAAAAAATGCAATGGCGTCTGACATTCACTGTCTCCACCTGACAGATAGCCCTAAATCTAATTTAAATGTATACAATGTATACCCATACTGAACCGATGCATGCATATGGTTCTGGAAATACTGAACCATTTACTGAAGGTTGTAAAGTTCCATCAATGCAAATAGGATTGTAATTCATGGCTGAAAAGAACACTTTTGTTCACAAGAAAATGAGAATTCTCATTCCATGGTGCAGCGATGACCTCTACTGGAGCATATGACTAAAAATGTATATACTGAGGTTTGCTTCAGTCATCAGGAAAGCTAAAATAAGTTAAAAGAATGATCTCTGCACCACCAGACATAATCCATGGATTGCTGGCATGCTGCTATGTTGATGAAAAGGTGCAAATGAGGGTTGGCAGCAGATAGAAGCAGAGCAGTCCAGCTAAAGCAACCAGCCTTATGCAATGTAATGGAGCAGTAAACTGCTGAAGAGAGAGGGGAGCATAGCGCTGAGACTCCCAGCTGGGCTGTGGGTTTGAGAAATGGGCTCAGCACCAGCCATGGCGCTGTGTGCATTCAGCAGAAAGATAACAGCCTGGCATCTTGCTGGTTCTTCAAATCATCTTTTAAAAGCAATTTGGTCACAGCTATGGAATAAAAAATCCTCCATTAATCTTAACTTTAAATCTGTTCATAACCGATTATTAAATACAAGGAAGGACTTGAAAATGAAATGTGCCGCATAAGGTACATACTGCTTTATAAAGTGTACAATCACTTTTAATACATAAAATTTCTTTCTGTATTATTGCATTTTCAATATTTAAACCAAAACAATCAAAACTTCATACAAAAGCTAGAAAACTACAAAGTGATTCTCCCACAAGACTCAATCTCTCAGTCTAAACTGGGTTATGAATATGTATTAGTATGTTGTCACTGAAATCTATTTACAAAGACTTGAAATGTATTCCATGGAATACAGTAACAAACAGCAGCAGCATATAAAGCGAGCTTTTGAAAACACTCTGACATTTGCTCTTGGAATGATGTATGCTAATCCATGCATTTATAAATATGCCTGTGAGGCACAGCAACATTTTTTTCTATCCAGTCAGTCGCAAAAAAGAAAATCTTTCATTTTTGCGCTGCATTCTGTTACTTGCCATAGTCTTAGTTGATGTATCTTGTTGCTGACCAACCAAGGAAAAATTATATTTTGTATGCAACCATGGCAACATGACAGAACTAGGGATGAGGTGCATAGCAATCACTGTCAATCATTGTCTTCTTTAAACCTTTTGTTCTGCTGATAAATCACTCCCTTAAATGTTGAGTGCAGAAAATGTTGCCTTGTCCCATAAACCTGCTTTCCTTTTGCTCCCACAGCATTTGATCAGACTTTATTAGTACTGACTATAAGTACTGAATGTACTGCTGACCTGTGAACCAGGGCTTTTTGATGACAGCTGAAATTAATCAGATTCTCTTAAAAAGATGACAGCCTTGAATCCATGCGAATTTCATTTAATTAGACTAACCAGTACATTTTTCTATTCTTTACCCTAACAGATTAGTTTCTGTTCCAGTTGAATTGTACTGGGCATAAAATTATTCATTTTTGACAAAGTAATTAAAATGATAAAAGCTAAGCATTTTAACGGGGCTGTGCCCACTTTTTATTTCTACTGTATGAAAGGAATTGAAGGGTGTCACATCTTGGGGTCGTGGGACGAAAGAGACCCATAAGCTGGACATTTGGAGTAAAGGGATTTCATTTAAAGCTCTTCTAACATGAACATTTCACTTTGTGAGATTATTTAACATTAATTCGAGTTCTCCTAGACTGTCTGTGGTCCTGCAGTGGCTAGAAATGGCGATAGGTGTAAAGAGTGCTTTGGCCATTCTGCTTCACCATTTAGAGAGCGGCAGTTCAGATGGTCGGATCTGGAATTTCTCCCCTTATGTTGTTATAAGGGGAAAGGTTACACGACTTCCTGTCTGCCCCAAACGTTGTGCTCTGTGAATGGTGTTGATGACGTAATTTCTGGGAATGCCCCCTCAACTCCTATAGGCCACGCTCCTCCTCATTAGCATCTAAAGCTATACACCGAAACAGAGCTTCGTGGGGAAATTTCATTTTGGGACTGGACTGGATGCCGTGGGTCTGCTGCGACGAGAAAGGGAGGAAATCTAATCTACCCTGTGTTTTTTTTTTTTTTCGTGGCCTGACTACTTTGTTGTCTTGTGTCAAGGCTTGAATTGTACTGTTTCAATTTATTAAAATGGCCTCGTTAAAACATTCGTGGCATTTCCCTCCCTCTTTCTGATTGTTTAGAGGTAACAATAAAATTATTTTTAAATAATTTTTTGAAAAACTACAGTCTGACATGCTCTAAAATCCATAGACAAGCCATAGTTTTAGTCACAGTTTCTAGTCACAGTCTAGGATTTTGCTAAGACTGTGGCTCTTGCACAGTTATTATTTACAGGACTACAACTGGAACATTTTTGTGGATTTGTTATAAAATTGGTTCATCCATTGTTGACCATACATGTCACTGTTTGCATGAAACAAAAATAAAAGGACTGTTTTAAATCAGATCAGGTCACCTGTTCTGATTTATACAAATTTGTCTGCAACTCTGAAATAGTTTGAGGCCAGCATTATGTGCTTACGCACACTTTAAAATAACACCCTTAAACTAGTACTTTCTTGCAGCACCTTCCTTTTGATTTTTTTTTTACAATATTTAGTCCTGTTGGCTTGACACATGCCATCCATTAAATAGACTCTGATTTACCCCAAATAAAGCCCTTGCAGGATTTTCCTGCTACAGGAGACCTTTGGATCAGTGAAATCCATTTTATTTTCTTTCTCTCTCCAGTTCTTCATCCCTTCAAAGTTATGTATGTCAACAGCAAATTAATTGAAAGAAATTGTGCAGAAAACCAACAGAGGAGAACATTTTTTTATTTGTCACATTTATAGCAGTAGGGGCAGTGGTGGCCTAGCAGATAAGGAAGCGGCCCCGTAATCAGAAGGTTCGAATCCCAATCTGCAAAGGTGCCACTAAGCAAAGCACCGTCCTCACACACTGCTCCCCGGGCAACTGTCATGCTGCCCACTGCTCACCAAGGGTGATGGGTTAAAAGCAGATGACACATTTTGTTGTGTGCACCGTGTGCTGTGCAGTGCATCACAATGACAATCACTTCACTTTCACTTCAGTAAAACACGCAGCGACATGCACAGTCCTGTGACCATCACAAGATGGCGCCACTGTTCCAGTATGCATTATAATAAATCCTTTTAATAAATCCTTTTAAATCACACTTAAAAATATAAATGAAACTTCTTATATGCTGGGATATTATCGGGATTATTTGAGTCACATTTTGGTAACAGGCAACACCATATTATACTATACCACATTTATGGCACTTTAACACAACAAAGGAGCTGACCAAAGTGCTGTACATTAAGTTAAATTACATTTTACATTTACATTTACAGCATTTATCAGACGCCCTTATCCAGAGCGACTTACAATCAGTATTAACAGAGACAGTCTCTCTGGAGCAACTCAGGGTTGGTGTCTTGCTCAGGGACACAATGGTAGTAAGTGGGATTCGAACCCGGGTCTTCTGGTTCATAGGCGAGTGTGTTACCCACTAGGCTACTACCACTACCCTACCAGGAACAGGACAGACATGGACAAACAGTTCATTAAAAATAAAGAATAAACTTAGAGAAACATACAGCAATTTGAATTAAACAGGGGGTTGAATAAAACAGAAAATATTTAAGACAACATATTGAAAGAGTTAAGAAAGGATGGCCTTAGAAACCACATAAAACACTGCATAAGAAGGAGACCTTAATAGAGACGCAGAGGCTTCTATCACACAGATATGACTGGAACCATTTGGGGGCTGGACCCCTAATACCCACCCAATGGGGTGGGTATTAAAAGCTGCTTTTAACTCAAGAAGCAAGAATGTTAATCATGTTAAGCAATGTTAAGCTAGCTGTTAAGTATGGAATTGAATGTGTTAAAAAGTAGGCGGGGTCATGGAGATTACCAGATATTAGGTTAGAATAGAATTTATTTCTAGCCACTTTCACCGCCCTCTGAAAACACCGCCAGTGCTGTCGGACCGTTTTAAGGGAATCCTGCAAGCGATCTTTTTTCCATTTTCACTCAGCACTCCTACACTCTCGTCTGATAGTGCGAGTGGTGGTATTTAAGCGTAGTTCAGATTTTGGCCTTGACTGTTGAGGTTTAAGTGGTGCTCCCTGATCCAGAGAATCTTGCGGGTGGAGTTAAAACGGAGTAATATCTGCCAGACAGCGAGGGTTAGTCACAAGTAAAAGGTGAGCAGTAGTGGAGGGTTTTAAAACAGGAACACACAGCTTCACGGGTTGAACAACAGGAGTAAAATAAAAATAATCAGGCATATGATCTGAGAACCCCGCGTCTCCAATTTCCAGGTTACCTACATGTGTTAAAACAAGGACCATAGCCTGCTCCTGAGTGGGTCCAGTAGATTCAGAAAGTCCTTGACCATGGGCTTGTCCGGGCATCACACATGAATATTAAAATCTCCCACAATGAAATCTGCCAGGAAGTCCTTATTGTATTTAGGTGCAGAAGATCAGAAGATCACAGGCGAATGACAGAAGATTTGTTTGCACTCGAACTTGGATTTAAATATCGTCACCAAGTCTCCACGACCCAAATACCACAGGGAATTAAAATATGAACAATCATATGGCAGAAGTTCGGTGAGAGTGCTGGACTCACCAGGAGACATCCAGGTTTCTGTCAAGCTGAGAAAGTCCAGTTCATGTAAAGTAAAGAAGTCCTTGAGGACATAGGTTTTATTATTGAAGGAGTTCCCAGAGGTGTTTAGCACTTGTTGGTCCAGCTCACCCCAAACCATCTCGATTGTGTTCAGGTCCAGTGACTGTGGAGGTCAGGTCTCCATTTTTTGTTAAATACATAACACCACATGTGTTCATTCATAGTTTTGATGCCTTTAGTGAGAATCTTCCAATGTAAATGGTCATGAAAATAAAGGAAACACATTGAACGAGAAGGTGTGTCCAAACATTTTGTCTGTACTGTATATCATCATGGATACATGTAGCAATGTGGCAAAATAATGTTTAACAAATTTGCCATTTTTTAGTAACAAAACATGAAGGAGTTTTAACCACAGAACTTATTTCTGATACTTCTTTGGAAATGGAATTTATCATCTTGGGGTGGTAGACACACTCACCTATGAATCAGAAGACCCAGGTTCAAACTCCGCTTACTACCATTGTGTCCATGAGCAAGACACTTAACCCCCCCTCCTGGGTAACTGTCCCTGTAAACTGATTGTAAGTCGCTCTGGATAGGGACGTCTGATAAATGATGTAAATTTAAATCATCTTTTTGTACTGAGGACACTAAACACCCGTGAGTGTGCACCATGTGCTTGTTGCCTGGTTACGCTCACTGTTGCAGTATAGAAAGCCACCGTGAAGATTCTGTGCAACATCCAAAATTGAATTCAAGGTTAATGGTTGTCTCTGTAAACACATTCCCAAACATTCCGTACATTTGTATTATGGTATCCGGCAAAAGAGTAATATTATGACTGTTTGGTTAACCTGTTATACATTTGGTACACAACTATATATCTGTGGTGCAAATGAACTTTACATGGTGTAAATGAAACAAATACTGTTTTAGTGATCATGTGAGGCTAAGATCTGATCTGATTGGTTATAGATCATATCATAGGGAGCCTTTTTCATGGTGTTGTTGTTTATTTTGTATTTACTGCTGAATTGAAATGCATAATCTGAATCTTTTGACATTAGAAATTTGTTTGCCTTAACTTCAATGTTGATTACTTTGGACTCCTCTCCAATTTAGCAAAAACAAGTTTGCCCTTCCATTTTCTCATTGTGCTTTGTCTTGTTCCGACATATGTATGTGCACTGGAACAAATTGCTGATATTAAAAATATTGTGTAAGTGTGCAGTAGGTGGCAGCGTTGGACAGTTGGTTGGTCACTGCACTGAAGGAAGCTCCATTCCACAGATGAAGAAATGTGTGAGAGTACGGATGAAGATATATTGTTCACATAATTATTTTGCAAGGTTCTTCTGTATCCTGGACATGTTCAGTTTCAGTTAGTTTTTCAGTCAGATGACTTTATGCTTTATGAATTTATCTGTTTGACCACAAAAGGAACAGTGAAAAACAGTCGATTCCAATAAGAAATCAGAGAAAAAACTGATCAAGGCTGCATGGGTTGGCATGTTTTAACAGAACACCCATGATAGAAAAAAGGCTTCTTGAATATGTTCCCTTTTAGACTGTGTTTTGTTTTTTGATTATCTGTATTTGTCCAGATGCTATGGCCTTTGGGTAGCTCGAACTGGTGGGTGGGTATGTTGGTAATTGACTCCTGGTAGTATGTTGGTAAAACTGGGCTATTATTTTAAAGCAGTGTGGTATGCCTGACAATCCATTGACCTTTCAACTCAGGATTGGGTGTGCTGGTGACAGCACTATGTCACATGCCCCTCACACGCTATCTCAGAGGGAGGGTCGGGTCCTCACTAGATGTCAATGTACAGTACGCCGGCGTAACCATGCACTCTGCATGTACATTCTTTATCTGTCCCCTCTGCCATGAATCAGCTACTCAAACAGATGCGAAACAGGGAATGCCGCCAGCCTGTAGAACATTAACTTGGAGTGTCTACACCATTGTCTTTGGGGCTGGTGGGTGATCTTTGTAATTGGGTTGTTACAAAAACTGACTTGCATTTTAATCTGTCACAGTTTCTCATTTTCAGCTCATATATTTAGCAGAAACATATCACATTACACAAAACTAAACTTGTGGAAGCACAGAGCTGGTGAGATTTATATTTGTGTAATGGATTCTGAGTCCCCCTCAAATTTTAAATTCTTTCAACGAAAAAGGGAAAAAAGAAAAGGATATTACCACTAGATGGTGCTTTGGCACCACAATAAAATATCTCTAGCATGCATTTTTTATTGTGATACTTTGAAAGCAATCTATGTTTAGTTACCCAACAGGTTCACAAAATCACATGCATTAATTAAAACATTTTATATATAATAAATATATCGTTACAAAGTCATTATGGATGAGGGTAAAAATACATTTTGACTTTCCATAAAAAATAGGAATTCAATGCAGTTTTTAACAATTATTTAAATAAAATGATGTATATAATAATGATTATATATATAACAAAGATTAACAAGAGAGCATGTATTTATTAGAATTAGATGAATGTGTTATTTGTGCATTTTTATTTTAATTATTTGTCATCAAACTTAATTATTTATCAGACAGATCAAATCCTGCATAAACTGTTACAGTTGACATGGTCATTTAAGCAGATCAGGCATGTGACCTGTTAGCAGCCATCTGATGAGTCAGGGCCATTACCAGAAGTTAATGACATGTATTACTGTGTTAATTGTAGGGTAAATGTCCACTCATGTCTCATGTAGGAGCTTAGGGGGCCACGCTTTGTCACAAATGCGCTGGGGGCTGGCCGTTCCCAGCATGGAAGAAGGCTGGCACATCACAGGGCTATGAAAATGCACTGGGCGTGTGGTGGGGCCAGCGGCACAGAGCAAGTCGTTCGGAAGGCCAGCTGGCCGACAGGTGGACCCACCCCCACCACCACCCATCTCACCCCCACTAGGAAAAGCGCAGGTACAAGATGAACTTGGGGAGGTTTATTAAAGGAAACCGCACCATGTCACACATGATCAAAAGGGCGAGTGAGGAGAGAGGAAAAAAAAGGTTGCCACTCAGACATTTGGTGTGGAGTTAGGCGTCCTTTGTGTGGCACAGCGGGAGGTGAGGGAATAAGATCATCCATCCAGAACCGTGGCAGCTGTGGCAGAGACTCCGTGGAAGAGAAGGGAAGGGCTTTACTGGAAAAAAAAAAAGATTGAAAACATCACAAATGACATCTCAGCCATGCCACACTTCATTACCATGAAGATGAGTTACAAATTCCATCCGTTGCACAACATGCTTCCTGTGCCAGGAAGAGCGCCAGCCAATCTGAGCCACCCCGCTGAGTGAGATGCTCCTGAAAAGCCGTGCTGTTCCGACTGTCCACAGGGCAGATTGTAATTTTCTGAAGGTCCACCAGCCGTGCCCTCTTAACACAATAGAATGACGCTAATTGCTGTCATTCTCGTAGGTTAGAATGCTTACATGAACATGGAGCGCTTTTCTGATCAATTGTTCTTGGCATGCAGCACATATCTGCTATTGTCCTCTGCCGACAGGGTCCTGGACCATCTGTTGAACGGCTGACTACACAGCCTCTGTCACTGCAGGTGGACACACTGCAAAAGCATGACCATGTGATATGATTCATCCTGTGTGTGTGTGTGTGTGTTGTGTAACACTATAGCTTCATAGATTCCTTAAATGTAATTATTTACTGTCAAGTTTTATGCTGGAGTCATATTCAAGGAGATATTGGTGACATTAATCATTACATCAGTGCATTCTGATGCCCTGCACAGTTTCAGGTTTTATCTGCACAGCACACCTAATACAATGAATCTTGTCCTTGATCAGGATGTGATGAGATGGATCAGGTGAGCTGGGGCATCAAAAACCTAAAGATAGCATGGACACCAGGAGCAGGACTGGGAATAGTCTACATCAAGTCTGAGCTATAAAAGCATGTGAGTCTTCTATGATCATCAAGACGATTCTAAAATCTCCTATATTTTTTCATCGTCTGATTCATGGGTTTTTGACTCTGCATCATGGTCTTTATTTAAGATGTATTGTAATATATCAGCCTTTTGTTTTAAATATTAAAATAGATTTGTTTGTCGGGTTTTGTTTTAAAATTTAGTTGACACCTCAGCATCTTTGTTTCTGAAGTTCACTGTGATGGTTCGTTGAAAGTTCCTCTTGGTGGGAAGATCCATATTTCCTGGGGGTTTGGACAAAGTGGAAAAATAACACTATTTTGCAATCGTTTTTTTTTCTTTCTTTTTAACCTTCCTAAAGCTGCCTTGGCATGAGACAGTGGTTTGTGCGTGAGGCTCGAGCAGCTCAGGTTAATCAATAAAAGTGTCAGCCCTAAATGTTACACAAGGTCAGTGTGATCCTAAACAAGGCCTTTAGAAGAATATATCTGCCTTCCCTGATCATCAGTTGCTCTATTTGACAGAAATCCCTGGTCACCATGGTTCAGGGTGTGCTTCTAATTTATTATCAAGTGTCAATGTGGCCACACTTTGCTTTTTCATTTATTTATGTGGTCATCCTCACACACACACATACACACACACACTCACAAATAGAGACACACACTTTAATGTTAGTCGTGTTCTTGCTTTCCCACCAAGATGCTCATGCACATTGACAAAATTGGACCAAGTTTAAGTGAAGTTAAAATAGTATTCTGAGTCGACTATTCACATGCTGATGCAGTTCTTCAATGCGGAAAAAAAAAAATATGTAGCGTTTGTCAAGCCCATTAAACACTTCGCTAAACTGGCATGATAAGGGCTCTGGGGGACTTGTTGATACACGATTATTACTTCCTGGTGCTTATCAGGCTCTATCCTGTCTCTGACGTGGAAATGTTAATACGATAAGGATTAATTGAAGCGCCCACCTCACCGGTGCAGAGCTTGTGAAGTGCTCCCTGAGTATTCTGGATGTCTGCTGTGTACACAGCGTGTTTAATGGTAATTTGCTACCAAAAAAAAAAAATAATGTGTACCGTCCACTTATTTGCAGAGATTTCCTATCAGGTCCGGCGCGTGAGAAGCAGCTGTTGATGTATGCCTAGCAAACCCGTGAACATCCCGGGTGGCTCAATTGGATTGGAGCCTGATGTTCAAATGATTATGGCTAATGTGCTTATTATTGTAGTCACTTCTCAACTACAGACATTAGGGCTTTGTGGGCTTCCTTGATGCCTTTTGTTCAAAATTACCGCAGTGTGAACATACTGGACTTAAAGCACTAAACGTGTGTGAAAGTCATCATTTTACCTAAGCAGAGTGTTGATAAGCTCTATGTAATGTTTGTGGAACACGTGAAGAGAAGAAACTGTGGAGACTTTTACTGCCTTTAATGTCTGAATTGTATCCTCCCTACTAAACCATAACACCAGACAGGGGAGGGAAAAATGTTTGCCTTGACAAATTGATGGTGGCCATATAGTAATCTGCAAGTTTCTTAATTGCTGAGTAATGGCTAATGGGCACGTTCGAACTCTTTGCCGTGTGCATTGTCTTTAGGAAAGCAAATACTTTAATCAGATTAATATCAAACATCCACCAGTTAAAACATGACGTTTACAACATCATGCCATAAAGCTGTGTAAGCTAATCAATACGGGCATATGATTTAATGTCAACTTTTCCTCCATCAGGCCAGGCCAGGCAGTAGGCACGTTCTGCAACAAAGTAAATTGTTTGGTGTGTGATTTTGTGTGTGTGTGTGTCTGTGTGTGCCTAGGTGGGTGGGACGACTGCTGGCTGCAGCGTGGGCATCATTGATTATCCATATTTTCCACCTCAGATGCATTATTAACACGGATGGTCTGGATTTCCTCTGTTGTCTTCTGACTTTGATCCACGTGCACTGTCCTGATCCTGCTCACTCACAGATAACAATGCATTTGAACAATTTCCAATATAATGACATTCATGCCAATACCTTTTTTAGAATGTAATCAGTCAGCGGAAGCAGTTTCTTCATTGTCTGATGCCACACACTCACACACTCACATAAAACAGTTTATTTACTAATACGAATTAAATGAGAGTTAATTGAACATTTACTGCACATTAGAAAACGTTAATGTTTAAAATGTTTTAAACAAATGAAGCCTTAGTTGTAAACGATGGAAAAAAGTGGTTACATGCCAATTATGTCAAAATGGTATAAATCTGGCCAATTAATCAGTCCGTTGTAATAAGGTTACCGGCTCAAGCACTTTACACCATTCTCCATGCAGTCAGGCAATTAAGTGTTTTTAAATGAATTCACAATCCTGACATTTTGCATGAGAAAGCGAGAAAGGACCTTGTCAGCAGTGAGATCCATTCTGATCCACACTGGCTGGCGAATGGGAGAGACGTCCACGTCCGTTTGGCCTCTCGGCCCGTGCATACGCCAGCGTGCATGGAAGGCTGTTTCTGGGTCAATGGTCAGGGTGCTGCTGGCGTGCTGTTAAATCCTGCCGCTGCGATTCTTTATGTGCCGCCGGCTACCCAAGAGTCAGAGTCAAGGGCAGAAGGGTCACTGGTCCTTTGAAAGGCATTGTGAATGGCCTCGAGGCTTGAATGCGGAGTGAGGGTTCATTACAGCCATATTAATCTGCAGCCGGCCCCACAAAGCCCTGCACTATCCATCTCCAAACACGGTGAGATCTCTGATTATACCTGAAAAAAAAAAAAAAAATATATATATATATATATATATATATATATATATATACACACACACACACACACACACACACACACACACACACACACACACACACACACACACACAAAGGTTGTTGAGTTAATCTTTAGTCCAGTGAATGTATCTGCACGTTGGTGTCACTTCATCAAAAGCTCTGGCATCCCCTTCATTTCAGCGGTTAAACATGGTGTCTGTAATGCCAAAGAAACCAATACTGCAAGGCACACAATCAAAAACCACGGCGAAAGCCCGAATCATCTCATCCTCTCCAGAGGACGCCTTTGTGCTGAGCACCTCCCTACCGCTGTGGTCAATATTGCCGGTTGCGGCTGGCTGCAGGGGTCACGGCCTGTGCTGTATGCTGCAGGGTGCTGGAGGTCAACCTCGGCCTTATTGGCGCGCCGTTCCCCTCCCCCCTCCGCTGATTCCGCCTCTCCGGTGCATTGACCGGAGCCTCATCTGCTGCTGCAGATAAATGATAGCCGTGCAATCGTACTGGGCCAGCGGTCACTCTTGTGCAATGATTGACTGGTGCACGACCTTGTGTTCTCTGTGTTCATATCATGAATTTCGGGGTTTGAAATTTTTGGTGGGTGTTTTTCTGCCAGTTATCAATGCACGTTGATGAGAAAGAGAACAGTACAAATCAAGTCAAATTGCCTGCATCCTTTTAAAATATCCACGGATATTTTCAGTGGAGATTAGATTGTTAGAGACTCTTTCACTCGAATTCAAGACCTCTGGCCAAATAAATAATACATTTTCTCCCATGGTACAGTTTTCCTCAACAAATTGAGTCTGTAATTTACAGGCACTTTTATTTCTAGAAACATTTCCCGCAAATGACAGTACGCTGTGTGTTTAGAATATTTCATTCCGCAGAAAGGCACACACTTTCATCACACCAACCTTAACCAAACCTGACCTGCAAAGATGAAATATGTCCCAGTGTAAAATGTCTGTAGCTGCTATGGCATTATTATTACTATTGTTATTATTATTATTTTTATGTGGTGATATTTCTCAAACTTCCCATTTTATCTGCTCATTATTGCTCTCATCGTGACAAAACCTCACACATAAATCCTAAAGATAGGATAATTGTCCAAAGTGGATTGCTATTGATCTTATTTACAATCAACCAATGGCTTGGGGATGAAAACAGTAAAGTAATAATAAAGAAAGAAGTAAAAGAAGCGCCTCAGAAGCTGGGAAGGTGACATGAATTGAGACGAGCTTTAGGTCATTTTTCTTGATCCTCCATTTTGCAACATAGGGATTTTTTTCCATGGGTGATATTTTTATACTGAAGAGGATAATAAAACAGATATGAATTCCTTGGGCCGATTTTTATCTCTAAATTAGTTGCAGCATTTGAAACCAGTGACAGTTCTGTATTTAAGCATTATTATATCAGCCTAAAATGCCTTTCAGCTGATGATGGATTTTGGCAGGGCTGGAAGGTGGGTGTGTTGGTGGAACAGAGGTGGCCAAACTAAGGCCATGCTGCGTGATCAATCTCAGGGAGGGCTAATTGATCGGCAGCCCCTTTGCTGGCTTTGCAGGGGAGCGAGCTTGGCCTGGTCATCTGCATGGGAAAATTCTGAAGACAGGACCTCTGTCCAGAGAGCTCTGCAGCCAAACGCCGCTCAGCCCACAAGCACCAGGTAGGAGCTCACTCCCTTGCTCTCTCTCTCCGCTGTGGCTTGCATTTCGGATTTGCAGGGTTCATGCGGTTTTACAATTTATTACGGGTGACATGAAATCTTCATTTGCATGTGCATGAATGCATACAGTTGTGTGGGCATATTCTGCTTTTACATATTGTGCACATGCTGCACACACAGCACTTTTAAATTCATATTTAATCAAACCTGAGGATTAAACATATAGATAAACACATCGTGGTGCGGAGTGGGAGGGTCGGGATGAGTAAAGGGAGGGAGGGAGAGAGGGAGGGAGGAGAAAGGAGGGAGGCTCAGTCTTTTTCAGATCAATGAAGGCCCTGCTGTCTGGGCTCAGCGGCAGCGGTGCAGCTCCCTCCGCAGAGCTGGCCTGCAGTCGATGGCGTGGTCGATGCTGCACACAATTGAGGGGGTCTGCTTGAAAACGATTGTGTGAAATCATTTTGAAGTCATAGATTTGTAAATGTGAGGTTGTCGGCAGGTAAATTAGTGGCTGATGAAATGCACCAGTCCACAAGCTGTAGTCACGTTGCAGTCAGAAAAAATATATATGCAAAAAGTATTTTTGTGTGTAAAATTCTGTTCAAAACTGGAATGGCTCCAACTGCATGCATATGGATGCACTTCATATTCTAATATGAACATAATCAATAATTACATTTTAGAATTTTGAAATCACTTAAACGTAATACTGATGATGTTTATTGTCCAGAATGGCACAGTAATTTTTCTTCATATAAAAGGATGATCCTTTTAATAGAACAGTTCTATATTCACTGCATATTGTATAATGTTGCCTGCATGGTTAAAAATTGATGTTGACTCTGTAGTCATATTATTGATCAATGTTATGCATAATATCTGCAATCATGTTTTTTTTTTCTTTTTATTGCCTAGAGATGGTAATAAAAATGAAGGCAGGGACACAAAACAGTCACTTGTCTTTTGGCAATCTGACATGTCAAAATAATCTTTTATTTCTGCAGAAATGTTTTTTTTAGAAATAAGAAAATATGACAGTAAAATTATATTGCACAATATTTAGGTTGGTAAAATGTAAGCATGATTGAAAGGTGATTTTACTATGAATATATATATTTTTAAAACATAGATTGTTTTATGTCTTTTGTGTATCAAAAGAAAAATACATATATTGATACCTATTAATGTTCAGCAGTGTTAGGGGAATGGGGATTATTTGGGAAATTGCAGTTGGACTCTGGGCTTTTCACAAGCCCCCCAACCCCTGTCACATTTAAGCATAGAACTTGCAAGGGGCAGATTGTTCTGGAATAAATAAAAGAATGCTTTGATTTCATGGCTGTGCCGTGCCTGCATGTGTCTCATTGTGTGTGCACGTGTCAGGGTGGGGAGCCATGACAGGGCCTCCCTCCTCCAGCCAGCATGACAAATGCACTTGTCACCGCACACACACGTTCACTGAGCAAAGTTTTGCAGCATTAGAAATACACCACTTTTTGTGACTTTAAGGTGGAGTGGGCTCTTTACAGAATAATGGCCGCTGGATAGCTGGTTGTTTGGTTCTTGGGGTGAAAAGAGAACTTGGGACCCGTGTGTTTGTTGCAGCGCTAAGTTTTCTGTTAAATGCACCCAATTGTGTACCAGGGCAGTATTTGAATAGAGCATTGTTAGCTCTTGCGGTCCACTCAATGAGGGCTCTTGCTGTAAATACAGCAATTTCACTCCAGCTGGTAGAAAGTAGCTTTGACAGCAGCTAAATAGCAATGCATCAGAAAAAAAAAAAAATCAATACTCACTTCACGTTCATGGCAGCCTGCTCTTCTTTGTCCCGGAGATTTCTACAAGAAACTGTAGACTGACTGAGGACATAAAAAAATATATTTTAAATTCATTATTCAATTTGTTTGGGAGAGAATAAACTCTTTAAGAGTTGGTTCACTATAAACTTTGCAGGTCCCTTTACACTTTAAAAATATATTTTTTATACAAAACAGTTTTAAAAGTCAGACATCAAATAATTCAAAAGCTGTATATATATTGATTTATTTAGACTGTGTATCAATCTTCTCACTGTTATGAGAAATATTATTGTTTCTTTAATATTTATAGTTATTCATATTCTATTTTCACAAATGTATCAGTTTGTTTACATTGATTAGATGGTTATGTTTTATTTTGTTAATAAATAGTATTACATACGATACAAAAACATGCTTACCACACTAACAATATTTTTATGAACTTTGAAGTAATATTGGTTTAAAATTATGCTTTTGTACCAAATTTTATGATTAGAAAGCTGGAGACATGGGGCCAAATAAGTCAACGGAACCAATAGTCATCATTCTTTTATTTTTATGGAGTGAAGGAGTAAAATCCTGGCATTCATGGTTTTGTTGATGCAGAGATCAGTGGAACAATAATACTATGGTTGCAAGTTATTAAATGAATAAAGAGATGGAGAGAGGAAAGGATATTGATTTTTCCTCCCCCTTTTCCTGAGGCTTTGGACACCAGGATGGGTTCTGCACACAACACAGCGTGGGTTTAAAAGTGAAAGGATAATGACCACTGCAGTTAAATTGTCACTTAAACTATATTTTTGTTACACATTATGACATGCCAGCCACTGGTAACACAGTAGACCACTTCATATTTGAGCATATATGAGACATTTCTATTCATTATCAAGTCTTTTGATTGTTATATTCTTGTGCTTTTTCAAATCTTTCTAGATTAAAAAAAAAAATTGCAAATTGCCTTATTTGAGTATGCAGTATGTTGACCATAAAGTACAGAATTTAAAGCAGACCTTGAGCCTGTACACATTTAGAAACAAAAAACTAAATAGAACAATACTATATATATATATATATAAATAGAACAATACTATATATATATATATATATATTTTTTTTTTTTACGTTTAGTGTTTGTTTTCACAATTATATGCATCACTCACATCACACCATTTTTGGTGCGAGGTCATAATTCCACATGCTTTAAAATTGATCGTTTTGTTTGAAGTGCGATTCTCTGGAATCTTCTAGTCCTGCTGGTTCATCGCTCCAAACGTCTTAATCAGAGGTTTTAATTAGATTAATGCCTATTTAAGCTGGAGTCAATTAAGTTGTCCCCAAAGAGATCTTTAAACAACATGGATTCACTGTAACTGATCTTTAGTCTGGTTCTTCAGTATATTTTAACTGTAATATTTTTATTATGATAAATGTTTGAATTAAATTAGATTTTTTTAAGAAACCACATATTCAAGCATAATAAATAAAGGGATTAAAATGAACAACAATGGTATGTTTTGCATGAAGTGCTGAGTTTGCATGGCTGTGCTCAATTTGCGTTTGTAAATGATATTCTAATTTAGCTGCCGCTCTAAAGTGATTGGCCACAGTCATTAGCAATGCTAGTCACAGCATGTAGTGTTTATCCCTGAGATATGAAAAGCTGAAAGGAGCGGCTCAGCGGTGTTACAAGCACTCTGAGATGCGGTAAAATGATGGTTTTTTTTTTTTTTTTAATACACAGGTCTCGGTGCATTTATTTTTATTTCTGTAATGCTCCAGGACAGAGGGAGGGCTCTGTCCATCTGCTCCCCTTGATATGGCCCCAGAGCGGCATAGTACTGACCGCCCTAACTGCTAAAGGTCATGGTGACCCCCTGACCTCTCTGCCATTCTGCCAGGAGTCCCAAATGCTGCAGAGGATGGACATCTGGCCACAGCCTACCACAGTTAAACTGCCAGCTATAGCTGTCCCTGCCACAAGCACTCATTAAGATAATCTGGACACCTCTCCCTTTGTTTTATGATCTTCATAGGCAGGATAAAGAAATAGGAAGAGTCTGCAGTGGTGAGGATTTTGGGGAGTTAGGGTGATGATGAATGGGAGACTGGGTGCTGAGCTCGGCCCTTTTGGCATGATACCTGATAACCCAAACAACAGACAGGATCCACTTGCATTGTGTGATGAGTCCCTGCTCTCCACCCAGAGCTCTGATTAATGAACAGGTCTTAGATGGACTCTGCTGTGAGATGCAAAATTAGGAATATGGACAGTATAGTTTGCATGAGAAACTGGGAGTTTGTGAATAGGGTGTCATATTTAGAACTTTCTGACTTTCACAACTGAAGCATTTATAACATTTAATGTTATAGTCTCAGGTAAATTGGCAATGGATGCCATTAAAGAAAAAAAGATTTGCACTAAAATTTGTTTTGATCACATGTACGGATTTAAGATTTTCGATAAGGGTGTGTGTCTGTTTTATTATACTGTGAAGCTCATGAATCTCATATATATCTCAGAAAATTACAAAACTGTATCTCAATAATTTTTCTTATTTCCATTTCATTTCACTCCAATTGTAAGGCAAGGCAAGGCAAGTTTATTTATATTTCACATTGCCATACACAAAAGGTCATTCAATGTGCTTTACAGAAATTAAAATTAAAATAAAATGGGGCAAGACAAAAGACAAAAAATAAGAATACATAAAATAAAATTTAAAATGCAATAAGAATGCAAATATTAAAAGAAGAAAGAGGAGAATAGACCTGTTTTAATTGGTGCCTATCTGATGGTAATGGGCAGCTTGTGAACTGCGTGATGACTAAAAGCCAATTCACCATGTCTGGTGTCAGATCTTCTTACCACCACCTCTAAGAGGCCTACCAGGAGTACATTCCTCAAGCATATCAGAGATGTTTGTAAGACACAAAGCATTGAGTGACTTTTACACAATAAGTAATATTTTAAAGTCAATTCTGTACTGCAGTGGGAGCCAGTGCAGGGACCTGAGAATAGGAGTTGTGTGCTGTCTTTTCTTACTTTTAATTTTTGAATGAATTGTAGCTGTCTAATGGATTAATTGGAAATCCCAATAAGGAGAAATTACAAGAATACATTCTACATAAAATATAGGTATGGATCAGTTTCTCTAAGTTTTGTGGGGACACAAGATCTCTAACTTTAGCAATGTTTTAAGGTGCCAAAATGCTGACTTTGTAACAGTTTTGATGTGACTATCGAAACAAAGGTCTTCATCCATGATTACTCCAAGATTTTTGACATGGGTAGCTGTCTCAAGTGCTCTGGATTCCATATGCGCAATAAGTATTGATCTGCCTTCATCATTACCATTTTAGAGGAATCTGAGGGAATGAAGGTCCATCCAGTTCTGTAATTTCTCAAGGCACCAACAGAAAGAGTCAATTGTCAGCCAAAGTCATTTTATGAGACAGCAAGATAAATCTGAGTGTCATATGCATAGTTCTTTAGGACACATCATTATTTTTAAGAAATTGAAGCATGTGCAGGTTGAATAAAATAGTCCAAGAATGGACCCATGATGGACTCTAAATGGCATTGCGGATTTCTCCGATTCACATGAGCCAATCAATCTGCCTTCCAGGTACGACCGGAGCCAAAAGAGAGCCATACCTGACACCTAACCCAGTTTTCAAGCCTGTCTGGCAGAACATTATGATCTATAGTGTCAAAGACTGCACTCAGATCTAACAGCACCAGTACAGTTATTTTCCCTGCAACTGAATTCAGGCAAACATCATTTAATAGTTTCATACTAGTAGATTTGTAGATTGCAAATTGTAGATTTGGAGCGTACTGTAATTCAAGGTAAACGGCTCTTGCTTCCAAGGTCAAATGATTGCTAATATGACTGGTAGAGATGACAGGCAGGGGACCCTGTGAAGGATTGACAGGAAGACAGAAATTCACCAGTATTACATTCATATTTTCTGCATTCATATGAAAAAAATGCTGAAATAATCTATTATTGATAGTTGTAGATCTTTTCTGTGTGGTTTCTTTGCTAAATATTTGATGCATTATTATTTATGTATTGATTTTTTGGGCTAAGAATGTAAATGCTGGTAAACATCTTGCTTATTTAACATCCAATTTAGATGACATTGTGGTGCTAATGTAAGAGGACGGGAACCTGTTGTCCTCCCAGCCAACATTAAACGTGAAAGAGCTGCAGACGAGCCTCCTCAGGTGCCCGGTGGCACGCTGCAGCTTATTAGCCACGCGCTAAAGATCTGTGGCAGAGCGGCTTGGCTCATAGCCAGGGGCAGCCTCTGAGCACCTGGTTTTATCTGTCATAATGAACCTCGATATCGAATAAACACGAGGCCGAGGCACCTTTCCAAAACCCACGGTGTCAATTAAGAGCCCGGCCGGCTTGGGGGGAATTGGCTTTGTTGCCACCCGTGGCCTGTTGCACAAGGGGGACTGAACCTGCAGGTCATTCAGATGTCAGCACCTCTGTGGTGCCCCTAGAGGCTAAATTTCAAGATATAGTAATTAGTTTTGAAAGAAAAATAAAAAAAAAAAACACTAGAAAATGTGTGTGACTCAAGTGTCACCACCTACTGTATCTGAGGAAAATGACAGGGATAAGGTTAAATATCGGACCGAGAGAAGATGTATTTCTGGAAAAGTCTTCTACTCTTGTGAAACGGACTCCTGTGAATGCTCTCAAGAATGAAGGTGGGCCGTCTCTGCCAGAGCTTGATTGTGAAAACTCGTTGGTCAGATTTTTTTCATCATTGACTGCTTTCTATCAAAAGGACATTTCTAGATGACCCAAAACTTGTCAGGTAGAACACGGTAGTGTGCATATCATGTATATCGTGAGTCTGGGTTCGGCACCAGTCCAGAGGCTGGCCAGAACTCCTAAGGATGTGAAAATCCCACTCATTTAGGTTTTAAGAGCACATCTCTGTAAAGCCCTCTGTAAACGCAGCCAGCATTAGATGTGTGAAGGAAATAGAAATGATGCTGATTGAGATGTGCTGTGTGCTGACAATGTGAAAGGCAATGGTTTGAAATTACATTGAGCATTGAGCATGAGACTTTTTCCATGTTTCAAATTTCTACCTGCATATGAGGAGTATTTTATATTAAGGTATATTAAAGATGTAAAAATATATATATAGTTTTTTTAGATTGTATGTATTATTTCTTTACTCCCAGACACCATCCTGACCTTTTTTTGGTCTTGCTAGATGTGAAGTAGTCGAGAGCAATTGACTAAAGGCCCCTTAAGTGTGGGTTTATAAACCTGGGGTGCAGCTGTTTTGGCAGATTGTGAACAGAGCCCAAGCTGTTCTGTTGTCAGTGCTGTGTGGGATTAAAGGAACCTTGAGAAAGACATCAGTCACTGGTCAGAGCCGGGCAGGATGAGGTACTAGAGAAAACCAAGCCCAAAGCAGTCGGAGGTCTCTACACACTTGAACAATTTATAACTCGGGGAGAAAAAAAATTACACGGCTACAAAAAGTATTTGTGTCCTTCTTGGACTTCAGATGACGTGCAAATGTGATGTTGGAATTTAAATCGCTTCCTCAAAATCTCTTTTCTTTATTTCTTATTAGTGATACACTGTAATTACATGCAATTTTTATATGTATTCGGAGCAGAGCTTTCTTTTATAACAAAAATTTGGCGTTCTATGAAAGATTTTTTTTATTATTGATTATATTCGGGCATGCAAAAAATATATATTATTTTAGAAAGTATTTCTAAAATCAGTTTCATAATGCTTTATAATATAAAAATGCTTTAGTAATTCAGTAAATTAGTAATCTGTAAACCATAATATTAATAAAAGCTGGAGCTGTGTCTGTACAATAATACAAAAGGAGCACAGCATGTTTAACGTGCAAATGCCATCAATTTCATGTTGAACAGTTCGCTTTCCACTGTTATTCCTCAATCAGACTGCGTTACAAAATCCCCTAATGGGCAGGATGAAGTTGTGAGGGCAGAGTAAAATGATTTAATTAACTCCTCCTGCCTGTTTTAACACAGGATCCTTTAATGCAGGCCAAACGAGATTTGGGGTGTATTTTTAACTGAAATTAAATTGCCGAGGCGCCACCTCAGTCTACCTCAGACCGTTGGCCCGGATACCGATCCCTTTTGCTGAGCAGTGCGCAGAGGCCAAAGGAATTCAAGCAGCCCTTGATTACCAGAGAGAGAAGGAGACTGGGGGGTTGGGGGCGGGTGAGTGAGGGTTACGGTCACAACAGCAAGACAATGCACACCTTTGAGCTTTGAGATGTAATACCGTCTGCTGCGGAAAGGTTAACAAAAGTCATCCATTTCCTGTTCGATTTCGACATATTTCCTTGTAACGGTCGTTTTCAGTCTCCCGCTCCCTGTATGTGATATTTTCTGCCATGCAGAAATATGTGTTAATGGAATTAATTAGAGAAGAGAAGTCATTTATGGGTAAAGTGTTGTGGACATGATTTGAAGTGGATAGTGAATGATTACCACATTATGAAATATTTCCGTTTCGAGAATCCAGCATTGTGATGCCCCCCCATCTATCTATCACAAGTGTCACTGAAGGATTGCTGTGAATGAAAATGATCTTAAGCATCTAAATATGACCTTCAAGCACTTGATCTGAACCCAACTGATTTTTGAACAGTGTCTCAGACAGCACCATCACCAACACCAAATGAAGTCCATGCTTCCGAACCTGGACAATCCGGCCTATTCCACATCCAAGACACACAGGTCTTCACACAGTGTACCTAAAACACTAAAAAGAAAGAAAGAAAGAAGAAGAAGAAGAAGAAAGTGAATAGTTTTGCTTTTCAGATTCTTTGTTTGTGTTGACTGACAGATTTTTAAGCCTCCAATTCCACAACCAAGACACACAAACAGTTTTCCTACAGTGTACCTAAAACACTGAAATAGAAGGAATGAAAGAAGTGAATAGTTTTGCTCTTCAGATTGTTTGTTTGTGTTGACTGACAGTTCTTTATGCTCGGTTTTGAAGATGCTTGGACCAGCAGAACCTAATTGGTTGGTGCATTGTGTCGAGTCATTTTTGAAATGTAAAAAGCTGCTGGGAAGACAAATATGTATTTTCTGTTCTCCTCGTGACAGAGGTGGTGCACCATGCATATTTAATAAGGTTCAGCATCGGGTAAATCCTGCTGGAGACGGTGTCTTTCATGTCGGCCGGTTTTGATTTGGCCAGTCCCAGCAGAACGGTCCACCCAAAGAGGCTTGTTCACCTTGTCAAGCAGCCTTTGAACATTAAAGGGTGCATCCCTATCAATTATGCATTCTGGTCAAAATGCATTAAGATACATATTAGGGGTACAGAGGGAAAATGCATGGATTAAAGAGGACACCTTCCAATGCATTGTGGGATGAGCTGCTTGCAAATGTGCAGCAGGCAAGTGCTAGTTGAAATAGTACACTTGCTGCAGTAGCATGATCATCAGAAGCCTAGATATAAAACATACTGTGTACGTGTATGCGTGCGTGCATTAATATATTTCCTTTGGTCCTGTTACTGACATGTTTTTTAGACATGCAACATGCTGCTACATTCTTTGCCTTCCATGCAGACTTTGGTCTTTTATTCTGTGCCACTTGTGGGTTGTATTCAACGGCACGAATCTGGAACATTTTGGTAGAAACATGATAGTTGAAGAGTCTCAAGTCGTGCCCTTTCTGCCTCATCAGTAGACATATGCTGAGATATTGGCATCTCTTTGTTCCCTGGACGTTGTGCAGCCTGATTAGTCTCATCTGGCAGCCTGTATCTACACACACACACACACACACACACACATACACAGCGAGATTGCTCTTTGGCCTGATTCTTGTCCTACTCATGGTCTTGCTCAGGGGACCTTTATGTGGCAGCACGCCATACACCAGCCTGCTAATTAAACCCTGGCAGGCAGAGGCTGCAGTGCGTTTGATTCCACACAAGGGGGCGAGCTGGAGCCACAGCCTTACCTGGACCGGCGTCACCTCCAGAGCCCACCCAACAACTCTACCCCTAGCAGACTGGCGTATGGATGAAAACAACACACATATTTAGCAAGCCTAACACTAAGGGGCTGAGTGTGTCGCTGCCTGCAGCTGCTGCAAACACACAGAAATACACCCCCCCCCCCCCCCCCCCCCCCCCCCCCCCCCCCCCCCACTCCACCCCTTCTTGGGGCAGATGTTGCGTTTCATTCTAGGAAAGTGATGCGATCAGTTGCCACTGCCCTTGTTTGATCTGTTGAGAGGAGGTGGGCCGATGTGAATTTATACATAATTTTTCTTTATTCTTCTGTTTCTTTTCTTTAATAATCCAGAAGTGAAAAGGGATTAACCAAACTTCCGTTGAGGCGTCATCTCCCCCTTTGTGAGGGCATATGCTCGCTCATTGTCCCCCCTCGTGCTGGAGGGACCAGCGGCTAATGAACAGAGATTAAGACGCAGCGATTTTGCGCCCAGGCGGACGCCGGCCATTATGGCTCATTGTGCAGAAGCAGCACGAGCCGAGGGCTGCGGCCGCCGAAGAAAAGATTAACTGCTTGTCTGTGTTAAAGCAAGGGCCCCTCCCTATTCAACAGTTGCTATTGACTCTGACATGATTTACAGAAGTGCAGCTGCCAATGACTTCCATTGTGTCCAGCCCAGGATTAGAGGCCTCACAGCAGAGGCTTGACCCAGGAACACTTTGTAACTGTGTTTACCAAGTGGGTCCAGGGAACATGCAGGTTCTGTTTGTTCTGAAAGCCCGGCGTCAAAAGGTGGCAGCTCACCGTACATGTAATGGCGGAGGTAATGATTGCCAAAGATAAGCACATGAAAAAAAAATAAAAAAGTTACGGTCGGAATGTTTGCACAAGATAGCAGATTTAGCAATATACCTCCTCAGACTGTTGCATTGTGTCACCTACATTTTCTTGGTGCTGAGTTTATGTGCATGGACATTGTAAGGTGATAATAATAATAACAATAATAATAATACTTTTGTGAGGGTATTTTACAATAAGTAAAAGTAGTAATAATTGCTCAAATATGAAAGAACAACTCATGAAAATCTATCAAATCAACATAAACAGGAGGGAAGGGTTGTGTGAATTTTAAAAATGTATCTTCACATTTTAAAAAGAAAAATGTGAAGAACATTTGGTATCGAAATTATCATTAAGCACAACAACTGTTCATTTCCAGTGAGATATCATTTGAACCAAGAAAGTGGGATACCAGTGATGCCCAGGTGTTGTAAGAGCTGGCGTGAAGTAGTGTGTGTTAGTGAAAGAGAGAGAGAAAGAGTGAGAGAGGGCGGGGGTATGAGTTCCGCTCAGGAAGGAGAGTTGGAAAGGTCACGCTGGAGACAGGTGCATGTGGATGCGTGGCTTTGAGAGTTAAGGAGCATGTGGGGAGAAGCATGCTGCAATCTCACTGTGTCTTTATCCACCTCTCAGTGAGACAGGCCTCATAAAGGCTCAGAATATGTCCACCAACACACACATCAGAGCGATGCACACGTTTTTCAATTAGGTCTCTACAGCACGTACTCTATATAACCTTAAATAATTTTTTCACAGTCTGATCAAACAGAATGGGTTTGTCAGCATTATCTATGTTCTGAATTGAAAGAAAATATATGAAATAAAACTGTAAAATAATTTGCAATCGTTACTGAAACCTGTATATCTTTTATGCAACACTACAATTAATGTGTCAGTTGCAAAGATTTACCAGTAATAAGGTAATGCATTCAACACAGTCTACTTCCTTTGTGGCTTTGATCTGTGACAAGCAAGGGAAATTAATTCTAGCCAGAAACAATTCATACACAGAGATGGAGAACATTACAGGAGGATTTGGGTCGATTCAGAGGTGTGAGCATTTACATTATTTTCAAATGGAGACACATACAGTGATGTGCCATGTTCAGGCAATTTTAGACACATCTAAAATGAATCAAAGCATTTTTTTTTTCAAAAATTTCAATTGTATTTACTGAGTCTGCAGTAACTCCTTATCTGAGCCCCTTTCTCTCACTTGTCTTTCTCTGTCTAAATAATGTGCATTATTTAGTATTAAACATTAATCAGGTTTAATCATAATTCATTCATTTCTTATACATGAAATCAACCACATATGATAGCCAACAGCTTAGGAATCGGTCTTCATTCTTGTCACCTCTGAACATGAATGACACACCCAAGAGGTTCTCCCTGCCCCAAGTATATTAATCCATTACACTACCACCCCATCATGGAATTAAGTTGGGTGCTATAAGGAGATAGCGCCTTCACTCCTTCTAAAAGGGGCTGGATGCAGGTCAAGCATTTAGTAATAAGCATTTTGTCCTACTGACATACTACCAAGGTCTCACTGTCCATTTCTGTGCACTGGTGGCCATATAGCAATGACAGGTGAGCCAAAGGAACTGTTTGAACAACAAACAGTGTCTCATCCTATTCATCATACTGCTTATAAAATGTATCCGGTTATAAAATGTCTTTTTTTTTTTTTCAGAAATATCGGCATTAAATTAAGATTATTGGTAATGTAAATTGATTAACAATCTAACATTTACTACATTTGATCAAATTCATGTTTTTGATATTTTTATGGCATTTCATAATAAACAGTGGTTTCATGGCCAGCAAAGGCTGGCTCCACCCTGTGAATCCAGGGGACTATGAATTTCTTACCACAGCTTTTGCTATCATTTAGGTGGGCCTGAGATTGCTGATGCACCATATGTTTGTGGCTGCGGATGATGGATGATATTTGCTGATGCCCAGCCTTAAGTGATTGGGGAAGATTAAAGACACACAATTCACTTAAGCTTGCTCACCATTGCATCAAGCAATCAGTGCAATGGGCAAGCGTGTGCACTTTGAGTAAGCCTGCCTCCGTGGGCACAGAGTCAAGCGGTTGTAACACAGGGACATAATGTAAGAGAACGTTAATGCTTTTTTAATAGCTGTTACAAATTCTCGAAATACTTAGAGAATACTATAAATACTATTAATTCATTTTTAAAAATATATTTTTTTTTATTGAACAGATCATTTAGTGTAATGTAAGACTTGCACAGGCATATGGACATAAGCAGATATAAGCATACTTACTCTGCCAACGGTTATAAAAATATGCATCACTGTGAGACCCGTGATGAATGAACATGTATTGATGGCTGTCAGTTATTGACCGATCTGTTTGTTGTCAGAGATGCACTGTACCTGCTTAGCTGTGAGTTGTGTCCGGCCCGCCTGCAGCCTCTCTCTGGGCGTGCGGGTAAGTGAATGCACGGCTGAAAGAGGAGAACCTGCCAGTCCGCGAAGAGGGGTGACATCCAGCCAGCGGGGCTAATCTAATTACAGGCCTTACCCATCTAATGCAAGGCTCCATGCTAAGGCTGAGAGAGTGCGAATGCTAGCTATGATGAATAGGGCAGACTGAATAAAGTATCCAGTGATATAGTGAATAAAAGCAAATATGCTTACATTATTGATGCTGCTGCCGTGAAGCGGGTGCTGTAGAGTGCCCTGTCTGGTTCGTTTGTGTGTGTGTTTGTGTGTGTGTTGGTGAAGGGGGAGTTAAATGTGAGTAACAACGAGGTGTGGAATTGCTTCACATCATCAGGGTCAGCTCGATACTTTTCAGTGCATAGACAGCATATGTTTACTGTGAGGGATTTGCAATGGAATTAGCAATGAATAGCGCTTGAACCATTGGAATCAAACAGTCTTTGTGGAGCCAAGGCCATAGTTCTAACCATGATGTGGTGTTCAAGCACGATTGCTGTCTTGGTGCTCATCAACTGTTTTGCACTGTTTGAGAAACTGATCGGCCACAACATTAAAACCACTCACAGGCAAGGTGACCATTATTGATTATTTTATTACAATGGCACCTGTGTTAGGCACAGAGTGATGTTGGAAGTGAAGTAGGAAGCAGGAGAAAGCCTTTCTTTGCTTCAGAAATCTCACAGATTGACTTTGACAAGAGACAAATCATGGTGCTAGACAACTGGGCTTGAGAATCTCCAAAATGACAGCTCTTGTGGGGTGTTCCCAGCATGTGTAGTGCTCACCAAAAGAGCTCCAATTAAAAAAGGATTCAAATGAGAGCCATTCTGTGAGTTTGTGTCTTCAATGATAATGCAGTAATTGCCCTTCTGAAAAGTATTTTTTAGAGGCCTATGATAATTCAATATATTAAAAGTACATTGAGCTTATTTCACACTTGAATGCAGAGCAAATGTCTGGGGAGGGGTGGGGTCACTTTGATTTAACACTGTATATTGTCCATTTTACACACTGATTAAATGTAACAGTAATCTGGGGCTGGGTGTAAAAAAACTGCACCGTTGAATACCCAGCAAATATGGCTGTGGTAAATTAAGTATGAAATAAGATGGGTAAAAAGAACATGAAGAGTTATGAAAGGTTGTTTAATTGAAAATGTTTTCAGTGTACCTTTTGGTGAAATGAAAATATCAGATTACTTGCTTTGACCTTGAATTTCTAGAAACTTCATCTTGCATTATTTTATTGCAGCCAGGCTAACCACATCTTATGTACCTTTTTTTTTTTTGCTGCCTGGATGGGTGCTGGTATATGATTTGAGATTAACAGACATAGACCACACATATAATGAACAGAGTCTCTTATTAACAATTATTCACACAATTATTTAAAGTATTAAATATATAATTGCTTTATTATAATTTTATTCTCTGGGTTAAGAGCATACAGGCAAGGGAGCTAATGTGCTGCTTGTTGGCATCAGCTAAAGCCCTCACCTTGATCCCTAGTCCGGCAGCTGCCATGATTGTCTGAATGTCCTATGCAGTCGCATAATTGTAGCATCCTGAGGTTTGCTGTTTTCTGACATGCTCATAATAAAATGCAGTTTTAGAGGGCAGTTTTACTAGGATTTATAATTACTGAGGTTAATGGAACAATACCGGACCACAATTGAGTACTTGCAGAGTATCGGTGTGGATTAGGCAATTTCATTCAAAATGCGGAAATTGGTTTCGCTGTTATTCAGTGCCATAGCTTCATATTTATACACGTATGATCACCCTTATTGATAAAGATTTAAGGGCCAGACCTCTAAAATGAAAATGTTCCTTGCTGCGTTAACATTACCAATTTCAACTCCTGTCAACACGATGCCTGTCTCTTGCGGCAAAATGTTGCCACTAACTGTTCATTTTTTCAGCTAAAAAGCCTCTGAGTTGCTGAGGAACATTAGACTCAGGGTCATTCCCTCTGTATCTGGCTGCAGCATCTGGCAAGAGGGGCGGCTGCTGACCCTCCTGGCTTTGGGTCATGGGGTCAGCAGGCTTCATTTATTATTCACAAGTGCACTCTGACCCCTCCAGAATGGGGGCGCAGGCTGCCCTGTTTTTTAGACCCAATGTTTAGGAAGAGGAAGAGAAAAGTCTGCCAGCCTCCTTTCTTTTGTCCCCCCTGCACCCGCCCTGCCCATGCGCCCTCGGTCACCGTTTAGTAAAAGTGGCCTCCGCCTTCGGTCACCAGGGCAGAGCTGAGGTGCTTTGTTGGGGTCATTTTGGTGTGAAAAATCTGGATGAAAGGACAATGGAAACATATACTTATTGACCATATACTTATTTTTTCAGGCAAAAGGGAGTAGAGTTTTACCATGTGTAGCAGCGCACCTGTGTTGTCTGCGGTCACTCTGCTGTGCTGTGGACAGAAGGAGGCTGGTATTGATCACCACCGCGATGTATGCGTCTGGATCCCCCTTGGTTTCCATGACAAATAGCACACCAGCAAGAAATTCATAACCACTGGACAGGGAACCGCTGTCCACAGAAGTAATGAGTCTCTCTCTCTGTGTGTGTGTGTGTGTGTGTGTGTGTGTGTGTGTATGGATGAGAATGCTGCATGCGTTCTCCAGGACAAATGAACAAGCCTAACTCTGAAATTCAAATCATCCCTAAAGACAGACCATGAGGAATTAGAGCCTTTGTAGTTTTTCCTTCTGAATATCATCAGTCACACCCACATGCACACACACACACACACACACAATGGGGTGTTTCATATGCATAATTCTACCAAAGAAAGCTTATGTTAACCATGTTACATATCATTGTTACACATTATATTTAATAATGAATTGGTCAGTGTGATAAATTTGTTGCCTGTATAAAGACTATAAACAGTTCAAAATAATGTACCTACACCAGAGAAACCATACAGAACCGTACACTTGTGCTCTTTTGGGGTTCACAGTTTTACATGGTAGCAACCTGCTATTCAATCTTGTGGCAAAAAGATGGAATGGTCAATCACAATAACTATGTCTGTTTAAGTGGGAACTCATGTAACATGTGTCTGGACATCTTGGATTATTGTAATGAGGAACAATCACAACAGCAGGTACCAACCTTACAATAACCAGACTGAGGCTCCTCACCTATGAAGTCTCATCATAATCTATCAAACAATGACATTCCAACATAAGATGGTTCAGATGACCCAACACATTACATAAAAAAAAAACACATTATTATATCACCAAATACACACAGACTCTTAGAAATTAGCTGCTAGACAATAATAATTTGATCTATAATAACTCCAATTCCTTGATATAATTTTTTATGGTTATCTTTTTTTGTGTCATTTAATGCAGAAGACATTATATTTCTCCTACACACAAGCTTTTATTGCACATAAAATACAGGTGTTTGGTTGTGTACACCACAAAAGACTATCCTGCTTATACAATGGTCATTATCTGGGCTTGTTAGGGTATTTTATTTTCAGAATGTCCATTAAACTAGCTAACATCCCATCAGAGTATCGTGTTCACCAAGATCACGGTATTAATGTAATGCACTGTGTTATCTGTGCAGTGGATTCAGCAATTGTTTACTTCAGCCCTTCCATTACTCCAAATCAACATGTTATTGAAAATATTGATAAATGGCGATTTGTTTGGCCTTACTTGACAAACATTACAAAATGTCCATTCTTTACATTGGTTTATGACCAATCTCATTTTTAAAGATCTGTTTTTTTATTATCAAGGTTATTCAGTATGAACAATTCCAGACACAGGTCTTGTATTCTTGTCATATGTCTTGAAATGAATACTTTTGAATTGCAGTAATTGCTGTGGGTGTCTTTCTGCGTTGTGGCAGTAAATAAGCTGAGCTGCTCTGGGCAGCACGTTTTTGAGACAATGGAAAAATAAGCTAAATTTCATTCATTCATTAAACAATGATGTCCAGTGTAAAATAATCAAGAAGAAAAACAGAATGTGTCACAATATGGTTCTAATGACTTTCCTGTTCAGTCTCACCTTAATATTTTTGGAGGCATCATGTAAGAAATAACACATTGCATGGGTTCTGAAAGTGAAGTGATTGTCATTGTGATACACTGCAACACAGCACACAGTGCACACAATGAAATGTGTCCTCTGCTTTTAACCCATCACCCTTAGTGCGCAGTGGGTAGCCATGACAGGCGCCCAGGGAGCAGTGTGTGCTTTGCTCAGTGGCACCTTGGCGTTTCTGGATTCAAACCGGCAACCTCTGATTAAGGGGGTTGCTTCCTTAACCGCTAGGGCACCACTGCCCCTACTATGCCACCACTGCCCCTCCAGAACGTTGCATTCATCATTTCACCAATCAGAATTCTGACAATCATTCGGCCTTTTTGTTGGATTGCGGAAGTGGTGTGTAGATGGCTATAACAGAGATTACATTTATAATGTCCACTGATGGAGCCGCAAACAATTATTATTACAAAAAAATGGAGGCAAATAGAGGAGTGAGGAGACAGTAGTTTACACTCAGTGTTACCAGTTTGGGCAGTTTTGAATTAGAAAATTGCTGGATGTATGGAGAAACCTAATTTTCTTGTTAAATACTCACAGCAGTTAAATCCTCTGATAATTTTGTGTGTTTTGGTGGATTTTTGGATAAAAAAAAAATGAAATAATGCTTGCTCTACTTTGACAGAACATGCTCTACTTTTGACAGAACATGTTACAGAACATGTAACTGTCATTGCTATGAGCTCCTCCTCAGTCTTTCATTTTTTGTTTAAATATGTTTATTGATGTAGATGAATGGGGTCTAGCCGGTGTGATGAATCACATCAGTAAATGCTGTCATGCTTTTTGAGGCCTTTACTCAGCAGTCAGAGACCTGGGTAGGTGGGTGGGGGCAGGTGTTGGAGGCCGGCTCTTCTACATCATCACCAGCAGCTGCCAGCGGGCCTTGGAGAAGATAAATGGAATCTGTGTAAATTTAGTGTGAACTAGTCAGTCTGGGAATCAATTATCAGGTCACTTCAATGGTTGTTGGTGGTGACCACCTTCTGGTAACATGAAGGCCTTGGTGAAAGTCTGCATTGGAGTAACTTACAGCGGTGAGTGGTCAGATGTGAGGATGTTAGATGATTTACCACACGTAAATATAGTTTATATATATCACTCTAGATAGATTCTGCAAAAATTACGTAAACTCAGTTGAAGCTGTAAAGGTTCCAAATCAGACTTTCTGCAAGCACACAGAGAACTGTACCCACCACTGTGCCGGGCATTAGCTGGGTCAGCGGTTCCAAGAGCATCATGGGGGTCCACAGACGATAAACGAAGGGGTGAGAATGACGGGGTGCTAGAACCGAGGAATCTCTATTTTTAGAAGCAAATATTGTGCAAGGCTTTTTGTCCACTGATCCTTCGCCGCAAGCATCAGCCTGGCCAGGCGTGACAGTGGCTCAGCCTTGGCTCTGCGCCGGCCAGCGACAGGAAGTGTGTGACGGATGTGCCTTTGAGGACTCTGACAGCACAGGTGAGAGTCACTTAAAAATGGCCGCAAAAATCATTGTGACAAACGCGCCAAGAAGCTGCCCGAGCTATGGGCACCGCAAAGGACAGTGGTAAAGGTGGCAAGAGGCAAGTGTCTCACGGGCGCTTTTTATTTTACAGGGGTTAGTGCCACCTCACACTTTCATCTGAACAGCAACGGTGCTGTAAATGTAACTTTACTGGATGAAGTGAACCGTACTGAATATGAGGGAGTTTTACTCTGTACTGCAGTTTTCACACACATCATGTATATTTTTACAGGTCAATAATTTTTTATTAGATTTTCCAATGCTTTCTTTTTCTTTTCAAACGTCTTTAGCAAAAATCTGGTAAAGATACATTTTACATTTTTCATGCAAATATCTGAAGTCAAAGTAAGATTAATTTAATCTCAGAATTATTGATTGGGGCCTAGTGGTTATTCAGAAGGTTGCTGGTTCAAATCCCTATCCATCAAGGTGCCACTGAGGTGCCACTGAGCAAAGTACCGTCCCCACACACTGCTCCCCGGGCGCCTGTCATGGCTGCACACTGCCCACCAAGGGTGATGGTTAAAAGTAGAGGACACATTTCGTGGTGTGTTTCACAATGACAACCACTTCACTTTCCCTTCACTTGATTAAAGCTTTCTTGTGAGCAAAGACAATGGAGGGAAATGGTGGGGGAAGGATGGAGAAGGAACTAACAATTTAGAATACACTTTTTTTTTTAAACAATTGCTTGTCACGAGTATTGATAATCGATCAATATGGATGGATTAATCGATCCACAAGAACCCAGTATGATTAAAATGATGTCCTGCAGATGTAGAACTGACAACTTGTTATCTATATGTAGCCTTGATTAGGATGAACAGTTAAATATGTCTAAGACAGTTGTCAATCTATAGCATGAGCTTCTCCCATTTGTAACATATTTTAATAATGTTTTAGGTTTTAGTAATAAATTAAATTTTCTGAGTAATGTCTGTCAAATATAAAAAAAAAGCTTGGAGGGTAGTTTGTTAATCTTCACCAAGAAACAGATAACCACAAAACCTATTTAGTTTGTAACTGTATGTGTTTATGTCTATAAAAACTTGAAAGCATGCTTCATGTGATGCATGTGAACACTCCCTATGCACGGGCATGAATAGCTGCCCTTCTGCCAGGTTCTAATGCTGTCAAAGCTGGGTGCAGCTGTGGACACAGCTGGCACCAATCAGCTTGACAGCAGGGCTCCAGCCATGGACGGGCATGGCTGATTGGGCATACATGGCTGGAGCCCTGTTATAAGGACTTGTTGGGCAGAAGAACAAGGCTGTGACATTTACGTGGACCCTGTTACTTACCTTATATCTGTTTCCAGTTCCTGGCAATCGGCACACGCCTGCAGGTTTGTTTTGTTTGTTCCTTCTGTTTTGGCCCTCGTGCCATTTTCCTTTGTGTTTGAATAAATCCCATGTGCACGATGTCCCTTCTCTACGCTTCCTTCCCACATCGGCTCACACACGTGACAACCTTTTATAGCTGCTTGATCAGGTTGTTCACTACAGCTGAGGAACAATGTCATTTCTATTATAAGACATTTTAGTCCACTGCCAGGTTCATTATGCTTATTTGATCAATTACACTCTTTTTTATGTTATTTTGAGCTCTTTTGTCAGTTTTAATTCTAAGTCCCAGCCTTCCCGTATCTCAACATAGGTTTTTCATCTCATACAATCAGTGGCTAGTAATGCTTTTCACCTGGGCATGGTCAGCTTTGACCATGAGAATGAATTTGGTCTGTAAAGGGCACAGCATCTGTGAACTCAGCCCAGCGACTGTGTCTCGCTCCCCAGTCAAACAGACAGCCTTGATTTTATTGACTTCCTTCCCTGCATCAGGATTCCGGGCACATATTTCATATTTCTCAGTGAAGCTAATCTTCGATAGCTGCCCTTAAAACCACATCTGGAGCATTACATGCTTTCTAAATAGCTTCACCTCTCTGGGGCAGGTCCACAGGGAGACTCGGGACAGCAGCTCCACCCCACCACCAACACACAGCCCTGCCTCCAAGCTGCCACTAAATTGAGACTTAACTAGATTGTTTTCAAGCATTTCTATATAGAGCCTGTGTACAAGCGCAACAGCACTACCTCTTTTTTAATGCAATTTTTTCTTTAAGCCACCAAGCTTCAGAGTATCATTTTTGAACCAGGGCAGTAAAATGCAAACACTCGTGCTATAACTATACACTACAGGCCACATGTTTGGGCCTACTGTCTGTTTTTGATTTTTTAACAAATGACCCCTGGTCCATCTTTTCCTGGAGCCTAGTGCTGGTCTTTACTGTCCGATGCTGGTAGCTCCTGTTCCATCAAGACACTTGTCAAAATGCCATGGCTTGCATAGCATTGTGGCAGCAAAACAAATTGTTTTAAGGTCCCCTTGTTATGAAAATGTCACTTTGTGAGATTATTTAACATTGATACGAGTTCCCCTAGCCTGTGTCAATGGTCCTGCAGTGACTAGATGGTCAGCTGAGATTGTCAGATCTGGAATTTGTCCCCTTATGATGTCATAACAGGAAAGGTTGCCTCCAGTTATGAGAATTTCCCACCCCTCCCCTAAAACGTTATTTCTATTGATCGTCATGGCTTCCAAATGTACAACGCATTGCAGTTGCTCAGTGACTGGATGTAAAAATTTTTTTTTTTCTTTGTTTCGTTACACAAGACTCTGAAGAACAAGTGGGTTCATTTTTTTTTTTTTTTTTGGAAAACATAGACTTCCTGTCTGCACCAATTATTTGCTTGGTAAATGGTGTTGATGATGTCATTCCTACGAATGCCTGCTCACTTTTATAGGCCACTCTCCTCCTCGTCCCGCCCCTCAGCTACAGACACCAAAATGGCGCATCCTGGGGAAATCTCATTGCTGCATTACAGCTGAATTTTTGTGAGTCTGTTTTTTTCTCTGTGATCTGTCTGCTTTGTTAAGAGATGTCCAAACACCAGGACTGACTGTGACAAGGGGCAGCTGTTCAGAAAGGGACAGCAAATTTCTGTCTGTGTGTGCATATGTGAGAGATCTACACTAAATCCCCCTGGTCACTGCTGTGCTCAGGTTGGACGCAGACTGTACAAATCACTCACCCTCCTCTCTGTCAGACACACACACACACACACACAAACACACCTGGACCTACAATTCTGCATGTAATAGTGTTATTTCTTATGTCTTCAGCCAGTAATATTTGCATCATCAGCCGCATATTGACTCTTGTGCTCTAATTGCCATGTCCAGAGCAGCCCACAGAGGAGGCGGATGCTGTAGGTGTCTCCCTCCACGCTGTCTCTGATGTCGGCATTAACAGCGATTAGGCTATAGCAGCCGTGGTGGATTTACGGCATTAACAGCAGCTTGCTGTGTGCTCGTCTCCGTTCTCCCGGCCTCTGCGCTGTAAACACCAGTCTGCGCTCTTCCTCTGGATTGTGTAGGCCGTGGTTAGCCTCTGGAGGGCCTTGTAGCTACTGCAAAACCCCAAGCCCATCCCCACCCCCACCTTTCCTAGAGAATTTGTGGCCCAGGTTGCCATGGAGACATTGCATTTCTTCAAGAATTGCTCATATTGATCCACAGACAGGTCTGAACTGCAGAGCAAGTGTGTATGTGTGGGGGGGTGGATGTCTGCAGGGGGTTGACATCAGCAGGGAGGCGGAGCTTAGGTTCAGCATCTCGCTAGGACCATGAAACAAAAACAAAAAAAATCAAGCAGCCAAATATGAATGATTGGATAAAAGATATGTTCTACCGAACAGATGCGGACAATGACGACTTCCTGTGCGTCCTCCTCCATGCAGTCGATCCTTCATTTTGCCATGGCGTGTCATGGCCCAGGAGTGGGAGGGACTTGTCATTTCAGATCTGTCCACTTGTCCTGACTCTACTGTCACCTCTCTCTCAGGTTCCCGTGCCATTTAGGGACACGCAGTAAGAAGTCCCTGCCATGAATTATTTATTACGCTTTGTGTGGGAGCAAAAATGTTCAGATAAAACTCAGACCACAGGACTGTCACAGTAAAACCAGTGAACTGGCAGCTTACTGCAAGAATGCAGTAATGAAGATCCTTTAATCAATAACAAAAAGCAATAAAAGTAAGAAATCTATTTAAGATGTTCACTTTTATGGAAGATAAGATTGCAGTTTTTAGTATGTACCAGAACTAGACTTTCCTTTTTTAAAGGAAGTCAAGATATGCTTGAGTCTGCATCATTAAAGTAAGAACAAAACAGCATGTTGTTTGTGGTTTCATAAAAAATTAAAGGTGCGCAGGGAGGGTTTATTGATTTATGAAATTAGACACCCCTCAATCAAATGTATTTTAGATGATTTGATTGGTTCTTGTTAGTGTCATTGGTGTCATTTTTTGATTGAGTTCCATATGTTAAGAATAAATGCCTTAAATGCCTTAATATTTTTTTTCTTGTAAAGTACCTTGCATGCTGTAAGAACATTTACTGTTTATAATTTCACAAGCTTGTTTACCACCTTTTGCTCAATTCACAATAATTCTCTTTATTGCTTGTTGATCAGCCTGTGCTATCAATTCAGTGCAATTCAGTGCAGTAATTACAAATCATCCTGCATTGTGTTTGTTACCGGGTTGTGATTAACCATTTAATGGCATGCGTATCATATTTAAAACATGCATTTCTGAGACCTATAGCATTATCAAGAGATTTAAATTTTGCATAAAACCTTTTTGTTTTCAATCTGATGCTTGTCTTCTACTTATTGGTAAATCTCTCAATGGTTATTTGTTGTTTTTTTCTGGATCTTATATATAATTTGTCTTGCATAATCCGCAATACAGTATATTGATAAATCATGTACAGACTTTACAGATTTAAATGTAATATTTACAATAAATAATTAGACACAGAATTCATAAACAGCTATGCCATGGCTAATTTATAGACAGCTCAATAGACAGTTTATTTGCTTGATGGCAATTTGAGTGCTATAGAGGGCCTTGTAGAGACAGATAACAAAGGTATCAAATACAAACAAAAAAACAGACTCGCAAAAAAATCGAATTTTCAGGCGTTTCTTGGTTCAAGAGCTAATTGCTGTAATTGTGTTTTGTGTAACTCAGAACTGGCTGCAAATTGGTGTTGCAAGCTGTCATCACTTGCTGATTTATTGGTTGTAATAGAGTGATTGCACAAAGTTTTCCTTTTATCTACATGTTGATCAGCCATTGTTAATTTAAGATTGGATGTATATATTTGAAATTTCTCTGGAAAAACATACTGATTTGCTGATATATGCTGAAGATTTTGACTGGTTTTATTGACTGTCACTGTGGAGTAAACGTGCCTTCTATTTTTTAAGCAATGTATGCATTTGGAAACCTTAACACAGTATCGTGTAGATGAACATAGATGATCCCAGATGATCACATATGATCCCAAAATCTTCCAGTAAATCCATCATGTATGCTTTTCCTTCAGTTGCCATCAGTGGCAAAACAAAATGACAAATGGAGACGTTCTCTGGTCTGCTTAACTACAAATTTCATTTTAAGAGGCTTGTATGCTACATTCTATTCATGAGGGCGAAGGAGAAATGTTTTAAATATACTTTTTCCACCATAGTTTTCATTTCAGCTGCATACAGCATACAGATAAATTATTTTTATATGATCATATACATTACATAATAGACAAATATTTAATTCTCTAGATTCTGTTTCACCATGGGGTTTCACATTTTTAAAACCACCAAAATTGATTTTTAGTTTTAAAACTCCTCGCAGTAATTGAGATGAACATCTCAAGTGTTCCTCCTGAACTTACAGTCCAACAACATTTTTGACAGAGGAGTGTGTCACAGCCTCAAGTGCTGCTTTTATAAACACGTACCCGTACAGAAGAATACGGCTCCAGCTGTGTGTTTTTCCGCTTTGAATTGAAAAGAGCTGCAGAAGACACATTCAGAAAAGTTTACTTTCCCCGTCTTTACCTCTAAACTTAACAATGCAGCCCTGCCACCCTCCTTTCATCAGAGTTACTGTTCATAAGGTTTTATTTAGATCCAAATGACTGAGAGAGACGGAGGGAGGGGGCCGCAATCTTTCCTTTGTACCCTCTTCAAAGTGCAGCCCGTGGTGCCTCAAAGGGATTATTTGATATCGGTGGCTATTTTATTCCTGATGAAGCCGGGAGGAAATCTATCACTCGCAGCTGGTGACTCCTGTAAAAATATCATCACTCGAAGTGAGGCGTGCAAGTGAAAATGCTTGAGGGTTTGTCAGTGCCACTCACAGACCCACTGGCTTCCCAATAGGACGACAGGAGGCCTCTTTTCTGCCTCTGTCCCAGTGCCAGTCCTCCCAACTGGCCCTTTTCTTCCCCTTAAATTCAGGGCCCGCGTTCCACAGTGGGCTGCTAATGGAGGCTAGTTTACCCGTCTGGGCAAATCAATGGCCGATATTCAGGGTTCCTCCTGTGGCTTTACTTAGAGGCGAGTGACAGCAAAGATCTGCTGTGTAAATACACAGTGTCAGGGCCAGCGGGGAAGACTTTCTGCATTGACTTTTTTAAAGCTTTAAAACACTAGCAGCGCTTAAAGGAATTATTGTGATAGTTTTAAAGTCAGTGCCTCTTCAGTATTTTTTTTTTTTTCAACTTTCATGGTTTAAATCCATTTTTAAATATTTATTTAAGAGTACAGGACACGGTTAGTACTCTAGACACACTGCATGAGAGAGAAGTGACAGAGTGAAGAGGAGACAACTGTGTTTGGAAATTTCAGACATCACTGACATGGCTTCTGTGATGAATGGGTCTCTGACCGTGTAGGTGGCAGTAGTATTTAATTCTTCAGAGCCACTGCTTTGTGATGTTTTGAAACCAGTCCCTCATTAACAATGGAGTTTGAGTGTGTGTGTGTGTGTGTGTGTGTGTGTGTGTGTGTGTGTGTGTGTGTGTGTGTGTGAGTGAACCGCTGTGTGTGCTTGATATTTGAAGAATAGATAGTAGCTCTTGATGATAACCTCAATGTTTGTTAACTAATACATCAACTTCTAGTGTCAGGACGAACTATTTACACATTATCTGTGGTATATAATATAATAAAAAGTAATTCCTGATTAATTCTAATTAATTATATATATATAGATGTGTGTGTGTGTGTGTGTGTGTGTGTGTGTATATATATATAAAATTAGGGGCTATGGTGGCCTAGCAGTAAGGAAGCGGAAAGTTGCATGTTCAAGGTTCCAAGGTGCCACTGAGGTGCCATTCAGCAAAAGTACTGTCCCCACACACTGCTCCCCCAGTGACTTTCGTGGCTGCCCACTGCTAACTAAGGTGATGGGTTAAATGCAGAGGACACATTTCCTTTTGTGCACCATGTGCTGTTGTGCTCGCTGTACATCATAATGACAATCACTTCACTTTCACTTATGTTTGTTTGTTAAATGTTCGGGCTTATGGCTTATTATTTCATAAAGTCTTCCTGACTTTTTAGTTGTTTTCTGTGAGAATAAGTAAATTTGTTCCTATATTTCTTATAAGTTCAAATAGAAACTAAATTTTTAAAAATATGCAAGACAGATTCTATTGTTTTTGCCATCTTTGCCATTGGATTGTGAAGCACGATTTACCAGGCCTCCTATCGGCAGCCAGGACAAAGAATCTACAAAGGTAGCGAGAAGGGATAAATACGGAGTTTGTCTTTTTAAGGCCAGCGCCCGAGGCCTTCCTGTTTCCTCCAATGTTTGGGCAAACTGAAACACCGACCTCATTATCATGCAGCCAGCGTAGGCCGGGCCGACGTGCGCTGCCAGGAGAAATCCCAGGGAAGCCCCAGCAGGCATCAAACATGGAGAAACACACAGCGCACAACACAGAGCGCCGGCCCCAGCGTCCCAGGCCAGAATCGGGGTATAATCTAACCGCTTCAGTCTCCAGCCTTTCCTCCAGCCCCCGAAACGTCTTCCACCATTTCTCTCCCCAGCAACCGGAGTTAAGGGATTACCGCAAGACTAAGCGACTCCTCCACGTCGAATGCTTTATTTATTTCTTTAATTCTTTGTTTTTTTTGTCAAGATGTTGAGTCTGCCATCCCAGCTTGGATTTTTTTTTTTTTATGCTGTTTGTATTTCCACCTCAAGGTTGTAGGCTCTCCATTTGAACACAGTGTTTCAAGTCGGTCCAGTTGCTTTAAAAAAGGCAGTGCACTCTGCCTGAATGAGCTGGTAACCTTGACACAAAATCAATAGCAGGCAAACTCTTTGAAGAATCACAAATGTAATAAGTGCTGGTGCTCTCAGCCCCAACTCCTTGGTTCTTCTGCCCAGTGGACAGGTGCTCTGTGGGATACGCCGAGAGAGAAGGAATGTGATTTATCTGCCTCTCTCCCCCTCCCTCCGTTTGCATTTCTTTCCCCCCTGTTTGGGGGCCGTTGTTGTCGGTGGGTCATGCCACCTCCAGGAGCTATTGTTCTGCGCACAGACTCTCCGAGCGCCGCTCCGAACTGATAATGCAGTTGTCGAAGCCGCCGCAAATAAATAAACAAGCGAATAAATCACCCGCTTCTTGTCATGTCCGCATTAGCTGCTAATTGTTCATTTGTAATGGAAGGCAGAGAGTAATAAGCACCTCGCGACGGCCCTGGCAGTTCTGTTGCGTTGCACATTCAGGACAATAATGCAGACAATGAAAAGACACAGAGTCAGCACCTTACCCTGAGCCTCCCCTGCCAATTAATGTTTATTTGCGCATGATAAACGGACGGCCGCCCCGTCTCCGAGGATCCCTCGCCGGGCGAAAATAAATCTGCAGATGACAGTTTTTCAGCAGCACACCGGCTACCGAGCGTTTCAGCTCGCAGGCGCACTAAAGAGCACTAACAGTCAGTGTTATTGCACGACTAAATTAATTAAAGTGTGGCGATGGGCGGTGTCATTTTTTTTTTATGCCGCAGCTTGTCAGCATGCCATTAGAGTTTAGTTAGCCAATCGTTATGCAGTGGATAAAAATATCAGGAAATATTGTGTGTGATGCTTGTATGGATGTTTCACTATTACAGTTTCATAAGGGGTTCTAAAACCAGACATACTACTAGCTGAAATTGCAATCGCAATTTTTACATAACGTTATTTATATGATCATATGTTCTTTTCTCCATGTTTGGCATTTTGATTGCAAAAAAATCACAGTTAATACATACTTGGGTTGTAGGTGCTGTGAGAGCACACACACACACACACGCACACACAACACACACTTTACAACTGATGCAAATTTAGAGTCTTTTGTCCTACCAAAAGACGTCGAAGGAAGGATAATTGGTGAATCAGGGTCATGGACACCCAAGGGTCACTGATCAACATAGTCCACAAGAGCAACCACAGCACATATAGCTAAAAACCTGATAGCAAGGATCCCACAGCACATCACAGCTTACTGTGTATGGGATTGTGTACCAGCAGACTATGCTGTCCACAACCTGAAGCTCCTACAGTGGGAATGTGGGCAGCAGAACTGCTTGAAATTCACGTGGGCTAAGAGACAATGCTCAAGTACAAGAGACAGTGATATTGATCAACAACTGACACACAAGGCCCTGATGTGGACAATAGCCCTCCAGCTGCTGGCGGTCTTCTCCAAGTCCAATGTGAGATCAATCATCATCAACACGGAATACTGGGGGAAGAATGTAAAGGTTACAAACCTAAAACAAACAAAATGTATGAAACATCCACAAATTCCCCAGATCTCAAGTAAACTGGTCTACACATTTGACTGATTGATTGATTGATCGCTGATCCGCCAAAGGGCCGCACAGTAGCGCAGCATCATGTATCATGGCCTTTATTTTGTGAGTATAAATCCCGACTTTGTGCTTTAAATGCATTCATCCCAGCCTTAGTACTTGGCAATGACGAAGAATAAGTGATTTTTTACTGTTAAGATGATCTCTTAGCTGTTATATCTGAGGATGTATAGGTTGAAATGTGTTGCAATTAATACTGTCAGTGTTTAAGTGTTAATGCTTTCTTAGGCACATTAAGAAAACATTACAGTGCATATTGTCTGGTTTGGCACTCAAGCCTATTCATTCAGACACACCCATAAAAAATCTAATTAACTTTAAAAAAACAACACTATATAAATCATATGAACTCTTCACAGCAGTAATCCCCTGAGGATTCAGAACCACAGTGTGTGTTCTATATTTGCTTTATTCAGATAATGTATAAATTAGCATGTGATTTAATAAGAGGTGTAAGGTCTTAAATTAACCATGGTTCAAAAAATGTACAACAGTGCTTAATGGGGGAATAAAGTACCAGAATTCCCTGGGGTTGCTATCATAATCATTTTATTTCTTCCTCATTACAGCCGGGCGGTTACAGGGCAAGGCAAAGCCTGTTCCTGTTACAGCTGTCTGCTGTGATGAAGGTCTGCGGCCTGGCCGTCTTGTGGCAGACTCTCTCCGGATATAACATTTCAGCAAACAAAAACAGAGAATTTCCTGTAATCATGGCCAACATTAGCCGTACTGGTCCACCGCCCAGGCTGATCAATAGCTTTTTTTTTTTTTTTTTTAATATATCAGGGTCAGAATTTGATATTCTGCACATGGCAGTGCATAAACAGATCAATGGCTCTCCCCATTGATCTCCATTGGCATTCCACTTTCAAAAACAATTAAACAGTCTTTTTGTGCCATCAGAAACTCTGAGGAAGCAGAAAAACGATTGACCGCTGTTTACCATCCTAACGGTCATGAGAACGGTCGAGAGAGGATCAAAGAGGGCTACCCCAAGACTCATCGGGGGAGCCGCGCTCCAGTCTGGGGAGCCGGGATGTGAGTTCATGTTCTGACCTCATGGTGGGTGGACACCCATTGGTGCGAGCTGCTGTTTGGGAGCCAAGGCTTCCCAGTTCCGACTGAAGTTTTGTGTCCACACAGTGGTCCTGAAGCTGTAAACTGAAACACAAAAAAGGAATGAAAATGCTGACAATTTGACAGATTTAAAGACCTTTATGGACTAGAAATTGAGGGCAAAATATTTGATCTCACACACTCTACTTTAAAAATAAGTCACCAGTACATTTGAATAAAGCATCACAGGGGTTACCTGTGAAAATATGTCTACTACGGTGTGAAATAACTCACTCATTCACTCTCCTCTGCTCCTCTATCCCTCCTCTTTTGTTAGTTATCTGTATTCCATTTTCCTTTTTTCTTTTTCTTATTCTTTTTTTTTTGCCTCTGGATATTGATTTTCACTTATAGGTTTTCATCCCTTTCACTCCAATTTCTCAGTAGGATTCGCACCAGAAAACCCTGCACTGCTTCCCCCCTCTGTCTCTTGGTCTCTTTCTTTTTTGGCCCCAGCACCGCTACAGAGCGTTACCCCAGGGGTCTCCTGCGCTGGTCTTCATTTCTACAGATCCTTTCTACTGCTGATGTGTAATTTCTCCTCTGAAAGGAAACACCTTGTGAGGAAAGTCCTATTGTGTTAACGCTCATGTCTTTTGGCTCATGGACAGAAGAGATTTCTATCATAAACACACCTTTAGATTCAAACCCGCACAAACACACACGAAAAATACCAAAGAGCAAAAGACACATGCTGATCTGTGAAAGGCATGTTTTCTCTTATGGTTTTCATGCAATGTTCTCAAAATCTGGCCTTTATATACATAATGACTCAACTTTGTCAACAGTCGACGAGGTGGCAGATTGATTGAGATTGATAGCATGATGGTGGCATCAAGATATGTCTGACCTGGCACAATTAGTTTTGTACTGAAACAAATTGATAAGTCATTGCCGGTTATTAATTTACTTTGTGGGATTATTTGGACAAAATATCTTGTGTTACTCAATAAATCGTTCTGGCTTTGTCATAAGGGGGAAAGATTACCTCCTGTTTCTAAAGCTTTGTCTGTCCAGAGAATTTCTAGTATAGCGATTAAAGATGTCCAGCTGTGCCAGTCGGAAATGACTAAAGACAATTTTATGAAGATCAGTTTTAGATGCCTGAATTGGCTAAAACAATGTTGAATAAATAAATCTGCTCTGTCCCACTACTGCAGTTTTGGTGTTGTCAGGATTGCCTGCAGCTGGGCTCCACACCCGGAAGTTTCCGCCCCTTCTGGGTCTCTGGCATTTTCGTGGACTCTCTGCACGAACTTGACCTGGTTTAGTTTCATGTGTTTTGAGTTCTGGCAATCGCCACACGCCTACGGGTTAGTTTCAGTTCTTTATTTAAGTTAAATCGTTTTCGGCCACCGCGCCATTGTTTATTTGTATTTCTTTGAGTTTATTGTTTGTTTAAAAATAAAAACCCCTTCCCAGTATGTCAGACCTCTGCGCTTCCTTCCCCCGTAAGTCCGTAGTCGTGACAGGTGTAGCGACAAGACCTGTAGCTGGCTCCTCGCTGGCTGTCGGAGTGGTATCCTAAAAATAAAGTGGGTTTTACTAATAACTGCCCAACATTTTGAGGGAAGCCTGGTCCACCAAACTGAGTGGCCTCCACTCAGTTATCTAAAAATTTGGCTCAGAGTCTTAGAATCAAAAAACAAGTCTGCAAAACAAGAGCAAGCGGCAGACAGACTGGCTAAACTAAGCATCTTCCATTTGCATAATGCTGCCACCCAGCATGTACACTATTTATTGTGTCTTTATCTTGCTTGTTTAAAACAAAAGCACATAAAACACATAAATATGCTGATGCTGTGTCTGGTCCCCGGGTTGGACGAGGTGTCTGTTTCAGCAACTTATTACCCATTACTAGTGATCCTACTACCAGCACGTCCGACATAAAAATAGGATTATTTACATTTACAGCATTTATAAGATGCCCTTATCCAGAGCAACTTACAATCAGTAGTTACAGGGACAGTCCCCCCTGGAGCAACTTAGGGTTAATGTCTTGCTCAGGGACACAATGGTAGTAAATGGGATTTGAACCTGGGTCTTCTGGTTCATAGGCGAGTGTGTTACCCACTAGGCTAATACCACCCCACTACCACCCTGTATACATTATTAAATGTTAGATCTCTCACACCTAAAGTACTCATTGTTAATGAAGTTATTACTGATCAGATGTTTGATGTACTGTTCCTGACCATAATTGGTTTAAAACAAAATGAATTTGGAGCATTAAACGAGCCTAGCCCTCCTGGATTATGTACACCAACCTCTCTTAAATGGAAGAGAAGGTGGCATAATTTATAATGAGAACCTCGGAATTGCACATAAACCGGGACATGGATTTGGGTTTTCCACATGGTTCCATTTTAGGTCCATTGTAACTTTTCTTATACATGTTATGTTTAGGTCACATCAATCATTAGCAGTATACATTTTTACTGCTATGTCGATGACATACAGCTATATTTTTCAGCAATGCCAGACAAGAAGCTCATCTGGACAGAATAGAGAATTGTAAGAAGGACATTAAAACCCTGATAAGACAGGAGCTCTTGTGCTTGGGTCTCATGCAGCCAGATGTAACCTGTCTGACTACATCATAAGTCTGGATTGCTTTTCTATACTGCACGTTGGACTTTTCCACAGCTGTTGGACACCAACCTAGTACTGACACCAATTTCACTCCTTCCCAAGATTGTTTCCCTTCTTTTTTCTATCTCCTTGAGTTTTTTAGTGCAGTTTTTCCTTGTGTGCAGAAGGGTCAAGTGTGGGGGGTGTCAACTGTAGGGCCTGTCAAAGCCCATTGTGACATACTGTATGTGATTATGGGGCTATACAAGAAATAAATGTTGCTGTTGTGTTGGTTGAGCTGAAAAGCCATTAACACCGGAGGCGAGGTCAGATGTGATGCTTCCTATTGTTTGCAGAGTCCAAATTAAGATGCACTGTTCCTTCGATGTAACACAGAGACATTCAGTCTCTGCTGGACGCAATTGGCTGACTGCCTGCTTTGGCAGTCATTAGCAGTCTGACTGAAAGGTATCCAGTCCAGCTTAAACAAAAGAGCTTTCTTCCACATAGAGGTGAGGATTTTGCATCCAGAAATCAGCAACTGCCGGCTGAGATGAGCGCCCCTGACATCCTTGCATTTCTAGTCCACTGGGCAGCATGGCAGACGTGTTATTTTGTCCCCAGCCCTCCCCACCCAGCAGCCCTGGTATTATGCGCCATTTTGCACTGACTTTACCATTATCCCATGTGATGGCTGTGACATGTTGATCATATATGTGTGAGAGAGAAATTGATTTCCCTCAACAGAAACACTGTCCAATTTTCTCAGGGCCGCACTTTTATGGCCACAACAAAATAAAGGGGTAATTTTGTTCAAGAGAGAGGAGGAGAGTCACAGTGTGTGACAAGATGGGGGAAAAAATAACAAAAAGTTTTTTTTCAAACGTGATGATGATGATGATAGCTTCTTACACTCACACACACACAAAAATGGTTTTTGACGGACAGGCAGATTGGAGTAATGTTTTGGTGATTCTGACAGGCAAGACAGCTCCAGCTTTAGAGTGCAGAAAGAGTGCAATTTAGATAGTTTACTGAGCATTGTCAAAACACAGCAGCAATCTGTAAAGGTTTTAAGGGGTTTAATGTCACTCAATAGCCGCTCTCTCCTTTCTCTTTTCTGAACCTAAGGGCAGCTGTTTGATTCCAAGATGGGTAAAATGGGAGGTTTCAAGTGTTCCTTTTCTTGCACTGAGACATCCGTACTGTACAGGAAAAGGGCAGAATGTATATTGAAACATCAAACTGGATTATTAGTGCTTAATGTGCATTGATGTTCAACATGTTTTTGATGTTTTTGTAATATTCATAATTACTGCTTGCAATAAGCACAGACCAGAAATTGCTGGTTTGAAAGGTCACTGGAAACCAAGCAAGCGGATCAGCATCTATTCTATGATTGGCTTTGCTAAGGGTGCTGTTACAACCATTCTGATTCCATTTTTGATGCATTGAGTTGGAGGACACAAATGTAGGCAAAATCAATCCGGTTTATTAAAAAGATGTAGGAGGAGCCACACTGTACTGCCCTCTGTACATTGGTGACATAAATAAAGAGATGCATTAAAGTACTTAGTTTCATGCATTTAATTTCCTGAATCCAAAAACATATCGTTTGTAATAAAGTGAAACAATTATTACAATTTCAGAAGATATTTATTAGAATTAAATAAAAAGAAAATCTGGTTTTAAATGGCGCCTGCAATCTAGTTTTTAGTAATGATATTAAGGCATAATTATATTCCATTTTATACATGTAAAAATTCTATACAATTGTTAGTAATTCATGTATTAATGCATGTATTCAATTTGTTGGTGTTTTTTTACACAGTATGTCCTTACAAAAAAGCCTCTTGTGAGTACTTCAAAAAAACATGACATGCTGTTTTCTTTGAATATCTCTAATGGTAAGATAAAAAAGCTTCTCTGTCAGACCTGCCCATGTGCATGAGTTACAAAAAAAGGAACATACTCCTCTTCAGTTAACCCTTCATGCAACCCTCTTTGCTGGTTTTTCAGTTCCTTCTTTGTCCGATCATCTTTGGTATGAATGAGAGAGAGGCTGAGGTCTTTTAGGTGGGGGGAGGCTGCAGAAGAGCACAGAATGGAAGCCTAGGCCCTGGTACAGAGGTGGGGTGTGAGGAGGTCATGACCTTGACTATTGATCCAGCCTCTGTAATTTCCATGGCTTACCAGGAACCCGCTCCCAACCTGCTGGAGTACATTAGGCTAGAAATCCATAACACAGCCATGTTCATCCAAGCACAGGAAGAAACTGAATTAAATGCTAAAAAACAATCTGGGCTTGCAGTTGGAGACGATTCATCATGATTCCTGGATGTCAGGCAGGTGGGATGGCTGGGGAGGTCTCAGCCAATGGTCCAGGAGCATGAGATACAGACAGACCCATTCGGCCTCATCTGTCAGGTACTGGCCAGCCCTGGATTCCTAAGCACTGACACAAAATTCAGCCAAGGTCAGATAGTTCCAAAATTACTTTGGAGTCATTGTCTCGAGATCAGGAGGGAACCGATCGAAAAAGTATGACTTCTAATGCAACACTATTCTACATGTCAGCAAACTGTGTGTGTCTTCATAACCTTAGCATCAGGTGGGTGGAATTTAGGAAGAAAATATAACAGCACAAACAACCTTTCATGTTATAAAAAACTATATATATCGTTCTCAAGAATTAAATAAATTTGAACCAATTTTTTAGAAATGAAATAAAAATCTTAGAATGTTCTTTAGTACACTACTACACGTTGTGTCTGTTACATTTTAAAATGTATAATAATAAGAGAAATCCATCATATCTTCGAGGCCATTACTTATAAATAATATTAGTTTGATATTTGTAAAATATTGGAATTTCTCAATAAAAATAATTCCTACTCATTGTGTATAATTTTGTGTCGACCTTTAGTCCTTGTTTAATAGCCAGGCTGTATAATTACATCATGCATGAGGGCATTTCACAGTGGGATTTATTATCATAGTAATCACTCGTAACGGCCATGAATTGGTGTGAACTTTGCCTGCAGGAGCCTGCTAGTAAATAATCTGATTTCCACAAGGGTGATAGCTGTGTCACCAGGAGCCTCGTCACGTTTAAAATGTACAGTGTGACATTAAAGCGCCTTATGACTGATGATCTGAAATCAATGCGAGGATGATGCTGTCGTCTGCCCTTGGCCGGCGGAGCGCTCATCTGTATTCTCCACAGGTCCTCTGCAGCACTAACCGGCAGCCCTAAGCAGATGCCACCCAGCAGAGATGAAACAGTGGCAAACTAATCTCATCTACAAAGAATCTCTGTGATTCTCAGTTTGAAGCGGCCTCGCGTACAAACAGCGCTATTGGTCCGCCGAGACCAGCTGAGGAGCTTTCACACGGCTTTTGCGGTGTAAAAAGCAGGCAGGGCTGTCTAACTCTCTTCAGCGGCCGTTTAAGATGTAATCCATACCGCTATTATGGCATTCAGAGCTGTGCGCAGCGGGGAGAAAAGCACTCTGAGGACCCTCACACCTGTCCTGGCCGGGCCCACTTTCAGCTTTAGCTGCTGCGAGATACCACACTTCCGCGAGAAGTTGAAAGTTTGGTGTGCAAAAACGGTGTGTGTGCGTTCTCATCTTCAGCTCCCTTCTAAAATTGGGCTCATTTTCCAACCATTCTAAAGGAGACTGCAATTGAGCAATTTGTGATGGGGAGCAAGGGTCTTTGTGTGTGTGTGGGGGGGGTATTTTTCTCTTCCATGTGAAGAGGACACTAGAAATCATCTCCAGCAATTTAGTTAATGGCTTTGTGACAGCTGCTCGTATTGTTATGTAATGATGACAAATGATGCCTGGAAAACACATTGAGGCCGAATAGTGAAAACGACTTGCATAAATTGCTTGTGGAGTATTTTAGAATTTTGAATAGAAAGCATTTTATTTTAACTCTCAGTTAATGGCAGTGGATGGCCTAGTGGGTAAGGAAACGGACCCATAATCTGAAGGTTGCCAATGACAATCACTTCACTTTCACATTCACTTTTCATTTTCCATGTTGATTGCGGGTAATTTGCTTTTATTGGACTTGTTAGCTTGGCCTAACTTTTTAGTCATTATGTCATTCTCAGCAAAGAGCTTTTGAACCCCTTTGATCAATTCTCACATACAATGCAGTGATTTCCTCAGGTGAAGCTAGCGTGGGATTGGCCAAGGACAGGACAGGAAGCGTTTTTACATAACAGGTCTTTACTCCCGAGTAAATGAATGTAATTGGCATACACTGTGTGTCATTACATTACTGAAATGCTAAATTGTATTGCCATTATCAAGGGTTCTAGAACAGTCCACAAGTTATTCTAAGTGACTGATTTTACTGGCAAAACGGACATTGCAGGAGGTTGACATTTCCATTACCACACGCAGCTTGGCAGCATTTAGACAAACCTCTTCTCAATAAGGTTAATTGGAGTAACCTTGTCTCTGGCTTTAAGAGAAAGAGATTAAGAAATGACATAGCATTATATAAAACTCACCAACTATAGAATATTTGTGGCCCCGTAATCACAATGTTGCTGATTCCAATCCCCATCTACCAATCCCTGTCACCACACACTGCTCCCCGGACACCTGTCATGACTGCCCACTGCTCACCAAGGGTGATGGTTAAAAGCAGAGGACACATTTGGTTGTCTGCATGTATGCTGTATTGCAGTGTATCATAATGACAATCACTTCACTTTCACTTTTTAAATAGAAATATATGGCTATTATAATATAATATAATATAGAGCCTACATTCAGACTAAAAGGTTTCAGGATAATAGAAATTAAATGTGAGACTCCTTTCTGTAAATTCAGTATACATTATAATTATAAAGAAAGATAATGATTTATGCCATTTATATTATTTATTCCTTTTTCAGACTGTATTTTTATTCGATTTTTTTATGAACATAGATTTTTGGAAGAATATAAATTGACCTTCAGCTCAGTTTTTTGCCAGCCTTGCCAGTCTCTGTGAGACTGTGAAAAAGCAACATTCTACTTTGGACGTTAAAAGCAAGTTGGAGATGCAGGGCACTTGTCCCAGCTTGGCTCTGTATCCGTCTGACAACATGTTTACCGTATCTGTGAATAATTCTCATGTTGGATGATGGATGGAAAATCCTAATTTAAGGGCTGGGATAGGATACGAAATCAATGAAGCTCCAACTTTTTTCGCGCAGTGAGGGCAAGACATATGTCATCAGCAAAATCAATGTAGCTAAATGGACAAAACTTGTCTCTGTTGTTCCATGGAAGAGTTTGAATGGTGTTAGACGTGCAACAGCAGTCCCACTGGCTCAAGGTGTTACTTTCGCATATTCTCCCATACCGCCGTGTCTTCCCGTAGTTAAACATTCATATCGCACAGAGGTCCATCCTGAAACTGTTGACAGTAACTCTGCTTTCTCGGTTTTCCCCATTAGATGGGTTTGTTCTAACAAGGTCACTGCGTATCTGCTGTCAATCAACTTGTGGCACTTAAAATTCAGCCTTGTCTCTTCTGGGGGGCATCCTGACATAGAAGGTGCTGTATTTGCTGTATGAGAGGATGAAGAGTGTCTTCCACATCAACAGGAAATCCATATGTTACTGGTGAGATTTAATGCTTGATGCATTATTAACGTTGCCCTACTTGGAAGGCAGAACCTTTGTGGTGAGCAGAATGCCATATTTTGATAAGTGGTGAAAATTTCCTGTAAATCTGTCTATGTTTCCTTGTGTTTAAATCCCCCTGGATGTGTTTCAATTAGCCCGTTAATGGCCAGGAGCAGAGAGGAGGGGAGTGCACGGCCAGAGCAAGAAGACCCAGGGGTCTTTTTACTTACAGAGGAAACCGAGAGGAGGATCAGACCATTTTCCCCTAATTTAAATGTTGCAAGTCCAGACACTGGAAGTGTGACCTTGCAACTGGTGTTAATGGATTTCTCTAATGCCTCCCCCACCCCTACCTCATATCATGCCTCGGTTACTGTTGAGAGTTTACGGGAAATTCCGCAGTCATGAGATTTCTGACCACATGGAATGTGCACGCCACCAAGCACTGAAAAATAAAATTCTATCAATAAGATTTCAAATCAAAGTATTTTACATTCTATATTGACGTTCTTCAATTGGGAATTTTAATGTGTATTTATTAATGGGGCATTTTGTGTATTATACATTATATATTAATGTGCTGTTAGGTTTTACTTACTCCAAGCCTGACAAAATTCCCAAAGACATTCTACATCGGTCTTCCAGTTGACTCTTCCAGGCTTCACCAGTGTTTGAATGTTTATTTCATCTTTTTGCAGTTCCTATCTGTTGACCATCCATACTTAATAACTCTAATAAAATGTAAACATGAAGTCATGCAAATGTCTCCCCTGTACATGCAACAATGCCTTCCTTGTGTCCTCTGTGTTTGTGATTGAACTTTTTATTGTCCTTCAAAAAGGGGACGATCTACCTCAAAATCAGAATCATCTCCAGAGAGCACTTAGTTTGGAAAAAATAAAGATTGATAGAGATGATGTCATGGGGTTGTATGTGAAGTGCAAAGTGAAACATAATGGCCGGGAATGAGAGATCATGTTTATCTCCTTGAGTAATGGCAAACTTGATCATCAGTGAGTGGTGGGGCCTGAAATGGGATTCATTTGCTGGCTCTGTGATACCTGGGACTTTTTTTTTTTTTTTACCAGACATTGCCCAGCTTTGTGTGAGATTGATCAGAGCTCTAAAAAAAACCCTCAAGGTTCCGTTTTAATTTTTGTTTGATGTAAACCACGCTTCTTTCATTCCAGCAATATTTTCGGAATGACAATGGGATCTCCTGACAGCAATGACAAAGGTGGGGGTGTGTACTGGTTCCTTGGGGTCAGCTGATAATTATATTTTCATGCAGTTTCGTTGGTGATTAATTCCTGTTTTAAATGCAATCCGATACGACACAGTACAGAAAAATGATATGGAATGGAGAAACATTTCAGGCCTGGGGCATCATCCTTTTCCACAGGCTTCATATCCCCATCTGTCAGAGAGAGGAGTCAATGTGAAAAAAGACCAATGGGCCAGAAAAGAGAAAGGGCAGTGACCAGCTGGGCAAGGAGTCTCTGGCTGACAGATTACACCCCTGCAAAATGGACTGCTTTTCATCCTTGTAAATATGTGACAAATGATGGTGCAAAAAGTATTGATTCTCATCTCATTGAGAGCGTGATTCCACACGCCGAAGACTGCCATTGAGTTTTCGGAGACAGGCAGCGAAACAAAAGGCCCTGGACAAATGCGGCTCTGCCGCACGCGCTGCCACGGACCTAACAGCCGGTGCACACTTATTCGTTACAGCTCGTGGCTCATTGGTGAAGGTCTCATCCAAGTGCATTTAAGAACAGATCCTCCTTTCCATGCCGACTGGAGTGGATTTTGGTCTCGGCTAAGTAAATTCTCTTTGGCCTTTCACCGTCGCCTTTGACCGTAATGGCAACGGACAGCCCTGCGCAACTCTTTCTGCTGGTGTTATCTGCTGCAGTATTGTTCTCTTATTGAAGAGCACTAGGGCCCCATAATGGGAGTGACAGGCACGGCGAAGACGCCACTGGCGTTACGTACGTAACGAGAGTTTAAAAGCGTCCTTCTTAAAAATGGCCGCCCGCCAAGATGGCCACTGCGGTTCTGCTTTTTAGGCCAACAATGGCTGCTTCTCAGTCAGCCATGACCTCCGCATAGAGTTCACGTGATGATGTATTGACCCCTCTCTGGGGCTTAAAGATGCCGACCATCTGTGAGCCCGATGTGGCCGGTAGCTGAGTTAAGGGCCCAGGACATCTCCGGGTCATGGACCAGATTAAGAACGGGGTGGTGCTGCAGGAGCGGGCGACTGCGGGCCCGGATCCGTGGGGTTTATTTTCAGCCGCCCTGGATAGAGCCACCTGAGGCCTGGACCCCCCTCTGCTGTTCGACTCACCCACGCAGCCTATTATTTACCTCCATCTGAGTGTGAGGCACCAGCTGGCCTCGGGGAGGTCAGACCCGCAGCGCAGCCTCCACCGACCTCCACCCCTCATTAACACGCCGGCCAGCGTCAGGCTTGTTTGTACGTGGGCGTGGCCTGGTTAAGGTGACCAGTCACCTGTGGTCACTGGAAGGAACAGGAATTTCCGCAGTTTACGCAGACAATCCTACAGCTTTGGAATCTATAGCTACAGGGTGCTAGCCCACAGCAGGACATGTCTAGTACCATTTAATTACATTATTTTAATCCAATTCATGTAATGTGTAGAATAATAGATTTCAATTTATTTATTGTTTCTGCTCGATTCACATTGAGAACAATCCATGTTAGTTCATGGGAGCTGTAAGTCACTGAATAAATGTGTTGACCCTCAGGTTTGCTGCCTGCCCCCCGTGGATTTCTGCAGGTTGTAATGCAATAGAGAGACGATTGCTGTGACTTGCACATAGTAATGTGGTGTCTATTAGATTAAGGCCTTTCTGAGGTGCTCTACCAGTATGAGTGTGCATGAATTTCCTCACTAACAACATGAAAGCTGATTACCACATTGATGCCAGAATAAAATGTAGAAATATCTATCCGTAGACATGCAGAGCACGATCTAAAATGTACAGATATCTGATTGTTTTTGTCCTTGTGAAACTAAGTGTAATATTCCAACTCACTTGTCAGTTGATACCATCCAACTAGTAGCACAAAATGCTCAAGTATATTTCATATCAAACCATTGAATTTTTTTAATTATCTAAAATTTTCACATATTAAGTAGAGTGTTAGGGACCAGGAAGTAATCCCATGTGGACTGTGTTGGCTTAGTAATGAGAAGTGGTTTAATTACCAACACTCACCGACTCGCTCACCCACCATACACTACTGTTAAATCCGCATCTCGGTCGAGTCTTCTAGAGGCCATTACAGGACTTTTGGTCACTGGGAAGGGACTCATTGAGGACGTGGTGTTAGCCCACTGCTGGGTGCACAATACACTATTCATTGACTGTATGCCTTTGGGTGTCAGGGGGAACCCAGAGAACCCAGTGGAAGAGCATGTAAACTCCACACACATAAAGCCAAGGTTCTGTTCGAACTTGTGACCTTGGAAAAAAAAAATAAAAAAATAAAAATATATATATATATATATATATATATAGACACACACACACACACACACACACACACACACACACACACACATATACACTCCACAACAAACAAAAAACCAAACCAAGCAGGTTCTTTCAGTCAGCTTGGATTTCATTTATATTTACAGGATTTCAGATGCTCATATCCAGATTGATTTACAGTGAGTAGTTACATGGACAGTCCCCCTGGAGACACTCAGTGCAAGTGAGGTTTGAACCTGAGACTTTGTGGTCTTCTGGTTCGTAGGCAGAGAAACAGAATTAACACAAATTGTCTCAGGAACGCCTATAAGAGAAAGGGAGGTCAGATCCTGATGATACCCCCAATCTCTATCGACGCCACAGGCATGAACTCTTTCCTCCATCTACCCCTTCTCTTTCTCGTCCTGGGACACCAAATAAATGAGCTGGTCCTATTTACCTCACACACCACCCCAGAGAGGGGACCTTGATGCAGGCATCCATGACTACACGGTGAACAGTCATGCATGCCGCGACTCCGCAGGACATGAACCTGAACCCAACCTTGGCCAGTGTCGTCTGGCAAGATGCGGAGCGCCGATGGTCCTGGGGATCTAGTCAGCTGCATCCACGTGGTTGGGGCATTCTGCCACAGAAGAATGGACGCATTCGCACGACTAAAACAGAAACGGGGGTTTAATGTGGCCAACACGTTCACATGCCAGTACATAACTGGACTCCATGACCCGGCGAGGACACAATATACGAATGACACAAACAAATGAAACCAAATAATGGTGGTGATTATTGACTGGGAAAATAAATACAGGGTGAACTGTAGATATTTTGACCTTTTGTTGACCATGCCATTGCTGGAGGTTCTGGACAGTGACAGGTTTTTTTCTCACAAGTAGTGTTGTGTTCACCAAAATTTCACAAAATTTTTATCAATGAACCTTTATGACATGACAGAATTGTTGCATAAATGCTGTTCATATGACAATAACTGTAACAAAATATACAATCAAATTTATTGTTGACAAAATGTGGTTTACAAAATAAAAACTATACTAAAATGTTTCTCTTGTTAAATATTGCTGTTATTATTATGTGGTATTTCTGTTTCCGGTGTTTCCGGTGTTTGATTGCACAGATGATCTCAATCCCATTTGCCCCATTGCCCTATTTGTGGAATTATTTAGATTTCAGAATATTTGGGGTGGGTGAGCAGATTGCTGGGAGAAAAAGACAAAGCAATCTTTGGCCACACTTTCTTTACAAGGATGTGAAAAAAGAAAACAGAATTATTGGTCACAAAAGAAAGGGAGAAATGCGGCCACTGCAATGGATGTAGAGTATCTTTGAGATAACCTTTTTAAAATTTTAAACCTTTTTGAAATAAAAGTGATGTCTGTTCTGGTTTTGTCTGTTCTACTTTATTGTTAAATATAATTGCATTATTAAAATTGCATTTTTCATTGACAAAAATCTGACTAAAATAGTCATGGATAAAGCTTACTAAAATGTTCAAACTTTTTGTTGACTGAAACCTGACAACTAAAATGAGTATGGTGGATATGACTTAGACTAATAAAAACTAAAATGACAGCTTGAAGCAAAGACATTTACTTTTACATTTATGGCATTTATCAGATGCCCTTATCCAGAGCGACTTACAATCAGTAGTTACAGGGACAGTCCCCCTCTGGAGCAACTTAGCAAATGTCTTGCTCAGGGACACAATGGTAGTAAGTGGGATTTGAACCTGGGTCTCCTGGTTCAGAGGCCACTAGGCCACTACCACCAAAGACTTGACTATTGAAAAAGACAGGCTGCCGAAAACAACTATACACTCAAGCACAAGGAATGCATATGAAGTTTTAACCCACTTATCAGTATCTTCATGAATATGCTTTTGTTTCTGGATTCTTCATCAAACATATCTCGGTTTCTGCCAAAAACATTACAGTGAGAGTGGATCAAGACTGAAAAATCCTCTGAAGGTTAAATGCTATTGACATGGTAGCTGTGATACGAAGCTCCTCAGAGCACGATGCAGTTTCCCTCGCTTGTAGCGGCGGAGAGGAGGAACATCAGCTTTATGAATACAGATCAGGTTTTTGACCTTTACAAACAGAAAAAGCAGCCCTGTATGGAATCAAAGCCGAGCCTTTTAACCCCAGGGGCAGCACTACAAGAAGCAGTGTATTTTGGAAGGGTGTGGGGGAAAAAACGTAGTTTTTAATTGGAGAATGGTGTTCAAAGAAAGCCTCTTCAAATAATGCATTATCCCCATGACCCTGCACTGTACATCAGACTCCTTCACTTGGACAGAATTTAAAACATTCCCCCAATCGAGAGGGAACGGTTCACAGTTATGTTGGACCTCTGCTCTTCCGAAATCACATGTGTGTCTGTGCCTGGCATGAATGCGGTGACGTACGTTCAACAAACTGAGTTTATATATGCAAAAATGTTAAGCAAAAAAAGTATTATATAACAAAATAATAACATATAAACTTATGAAGGTTCAACAGTCAAAACAGGATGAAATATTAAAGCTTTATTCTTTTATTTATTTTTTGTTCTCTTAGACAGCTATCTGAAATTCAAATACATTTGTTATATAGTAACGTATGTATTTAAATCAATTTTAGACATTTGTTTGTGAGCCAGTGCAGTATGGGCATGCAATTGAATCTGACTAGAAATATCTTCAGAGGGAATGTGATTTCTGAAGGTAAACTAAACCATGTAAATATAAATCTTTTTTTGCCCTCTAAGAAGACCAACAAAATCTTTCTGGATACCTGCCTAATTTCCTAGTCTGTTTATTAGGGTCAGAGAATGCCAGAGCAATGCCAGCTACCAATCCCAAGGGTGCAGCATTGTCTCAGTGGACCCTTTCCTCTTGATCCAGGCCTCATTCCAGGCCGCTAGTGCTCCTGACGCAGTGGGCTCTGGGTAATCATTACCCCTTTTACCTCTTATCCCTATGATGCTTGTGACCAAGACCTATATATTATTCATTCTAAGTTGTTTCCCACGGGCATAAATGAAACAGCAGCTTCCATGATTTTATAGAACTGTTGCCTTTGATAACGATTCCTCATCACACATAACCACTTGTTTCTCACAGTAACATCTCATAGTTATTCCTTAGAAGGTCAGAGTTCACATTTTCACACTTTTGATGTTCATCTTTAGATAAATAATATCCAACCATTGTTTTCAGACAAATACCACGACATAAAATCAAAGGTTCTGTTCTTTGTCTGCAAGCAAACCCTCTGCCATGAAGGTTGAGGAGCTCTCCTGTGCTGCCAGAGAAAATCCCCGTTAAGTCACCTGTAGTCCCGTCCTAAAGCACCATGTCAGTTCCCACTGCATGATGATGTGGTGTATAAAATTTGCTCTTTGTGGACCCATCTAACCTGCTAAGGCCAGATGTGATCAGTTCTCACAAGGTGAAAGGACAGAGAAAGCAAATACAGCGGGAAAAGAAAGAGCAGCAGTGAGCTCCTCATCTGTAGTCTGTAATCTCTGCTTGCGTTGTAAACTTTCACTTATGATTCATTTGGCTAAAGTTAAATTGACAAGCTTGACGTGGTGAAATTTGTGCTTTAGTGCCATTGCCTGACATTACCTGGTGGGAGTTAAAGAAAGGGACGCAAAAGCTTCGAGATCCTTCTCAAATGTCAGGGTTTTAAGAGCACTTAACAGTTGTTGGGTGATAATCCAGCACCTTCGCTTAGAATACCGATGTGACTGTGCTGGAATGAACTGTGGATTGTCGGCATGTGCTCATGCCCACATTCCAGACGGGTGACCTTTAAAAGCAACGGCGCCCTTGAACGGCCTATAGACTTAAAATTTGTTTGGGGGCAAGTACGCTGCCTGAACTGAAAGGACTTTTCATGGGTACCACTCACCTCTGAAGAAGCCGAGCTGAACTGTAGATGTGGAAGTAAGTGTTTGCTCAACAAGCACACACACACACACACACACAGATACACACACGTGAAACGTGTATCTGTAGACGCGTATTCCTTTGTACAGCACAGCACATTGTGGCATCGGAAAATGGAGTATAGCGACCGCTGAGACCTTGCTGAGTACCTGGAGTGACCTCGGCACCAGACGAGAGAGCAGTCGAGTGATCTCATGTGTTTACTGAGGCCCAAGATGTCTACAGTTATACCTGCTGCACCAGGGGAATCAAACAACACCAGCTCTGGCAACAAGCGTCAAACTCTGTCGCTCTCTCTCTTTTCTCTCTCTCTCTCTCCCTTGATCACAGTAGACATTCTGTCACTTTTGCCAATCGATTGTCCTCCATGTTTCCAGGACTCTTTTGATGCTTTAGGTCATATTAACACATAGGTGTCAGGGGAAAACTATCTGGCCTATATTTTTTTCTGATTTATGTATTCAAAAAGCTTTATATACTGTAACTCAGTTACATTATCTTTCGTGGGAAATTTTTGCCAATGCATCCACAATGCTGTATCATGCATGGCATATGTGTCGTAATGAATGGGTTAATTATCTTATGCCAGAGTGTCCAAATAGGAGCCACTGAGGTTTTTGCATTTAAAATTCAATCTGGAGTTTGTTAGAGTGCCGCTAATATGGCGAGCGTGGCTTCACGTTGACTACTCAGGGACTGGAGTAGTGGGGAGGAAGAGCCCTGACAGGCCCACTTTTCCTTTGTGCCCAATAACATGCGCCATTGCCCCTGTGTCAGTGCAAAATGGCCCTCAGAAGATTTCATGAAATTGTCGCGCCACGTCACTGACAGACATGGTCATCCGTCACAGGGGCAGTCAAGGGCACGGGAAGAGCCCACAGTCCATTTGCCCCGTGACTCCAGTGGTACCGGGGACAGGAATGTTAGTTTGCTCCTCACAAATACATAAGACATGCTTTTAGACCTTGAAGATCAGCTATTGTTTTGTTCTTTAATAGAGTCTTTATGGCACTGGCACTTTGTGTGATCTTAATGATGTGTTTAGTAGAGGTGGCATAAGTTCAGTATCCGCATGTCAGTGCACTGAAAAAATTATCTGATTTCCCATCAGCCTGAAAAAAAAAATGTCCTCTTCCTTAAACCATAATCAAAGACATAACTAACTTTATTCTTGTACAATAATAAGATGGAGACAAGTGGCCTCATTAAATGTTTGTAATGAAAATGTCAAACTGGTATCTCTGTTAACAGATTTATTGGTATTGGAATTGGATGAAAAATAAAATGTCAGTGGTGTTATTCTTTGTTGACTCCCCTCTCCCATAATAATGTTATGTTGTTGTTTTTTTGTTTGTTTGAGGCATTAAATATTAAATAAAAAATTGGTATAGAGTTAATTATTAGAGCACTGGTTTGGAGTTTTGGTAGTCCAATTTAAACTGAAAACTTTAAAGTTGGATATCATTTCGGGAAAAACACCATTAATCCCATGCTGTGCTCTTGACTGATCTTACTGCAACCTCTTCACAGCACAACACATAATGATAGCTTGTGGAACAAGAGGATAACAATCCCCTAAGCCCCTTGTAGTAAATTACTAAGGATCACTCACAGAACTCAGCTCTGGGCTCACAGGAATATTTGCAAAATGTTTTTGCCATTTAGAAGAGAATTTGCAGCCCACTGAATGTTTTATCACCCTCATCCATAAAGCCTTGTTCGTATTAGGGTGGAGGGTGCTGGGCGAGACTGCCATTACCTTTGTATTCTTTGCTGGACTAATGTTTGTTCCTGTTTGAAACAAAAGATCTCTGCAACAGAGGTCCTAGAAAGATATAATTCACTGAGGATCAGGTCTAATGTGGATCTTTATTTATACATTTAGCCACTAGGTGTCACGACTACGGACTTACGGGGGAAGGAAGCGCAGAGGTCTGACATACTGGGAAGGGGTTTTTATTAACAAACAAAGAAATACAAATAAAGACTGGCGCGGTGGCCGAAAACGATTTAAACTTAAATAAAGAACATAAACAAACCCGTAGGCGTGTGGCGATTGCCAGAACTCAAAACACATAACACTAAACAAGGTCAAGTTCGTGCATAGAGTTCACGAAAATGCCAGCGACCCCGAACGGGCGGAAACTTCCAGCATTTATGGGGCGTCAGGATTAAAGTCAGGTGTGGAGGCCAGCTGCAGGCAATCCTGACAGAGCCCCCCCCTCCAAGGGCTACGTCCTCGGAGCCCCAACAGTACCATCAGTGGAGGCGGCGGGGTGGACGGCGGCAACCACAGGGCTCCTGCCCTGCTGTATCCTCCCCTTGGAGGACCCGGTCCCTCGGGCTGGCTCCCCGGCGTGGTCAGGCGTGGCGGCCCCGGTCCCTCGGGCTGGCTCCCCGGCGTGGTCAGGCGTGGCGGCCCCGGTCAGGCGTGGCGGCCCCGGTCCCTCGGGCTGGCTCCCCGGCGTGGTCAGGCGTGGCGGCCCCGGTCCCTCGGGCTGGCTCCCCGGCGTGGTCAGGCGTGGCGGCCCCGGTCCCTCGGGCTGGCTCCCCGGCGTGGTCAGGCGTGGCGGCCCCGGTGCCTCGGGCTGGCTCCCCGGCGTGGTCAGGCGTGGCGGCCCCGGTTGCCTCGGCTGGCTCCCCGGCGGGGTCAGGCTTGGCGGCCCGGACCCTCGGCCTGGCTCCCCGGCGTGGTCCCGCTTGGCGGCCCCGGACCCTCGGCCTGGCTCCCCGGCGTGGTCCCGCTTGGCGGCCCCGGACCCTCGGCCTGGCTCCCCGGCGTGGTCCTGCATGGCGGCCCCGGACCCTCGGCCTGGCTCCCCGGCGTGGTCCCGCATGGCGGCCCCAGACTCCCGTACCTGCACACAATAATCAGGGCCGATCCATCTGGGTACGTGTGGGCCCTGTCTCCACATGTCCCCTCTGACACGTCTAGTGTCACCCCCTGCACCGCGCAGGGAGATTGTCCCAGAGCCTCCGGCGACTGTTCCAGGCACCCCAGGCTGGTGCCTTCTGGGACTATGCAGCCCCTCTCGCTGCACGGCCCTGGTGCCAAGGGGGGGGCATTGCCAGACCATCCGGCTAGCCCCTTCTGCGTCCGTTGGGACAAGCAGGCCCTCTTCCTGCCTGTCCCAGCTGGGTCCTCATGCCTACCCGGGGGCTCTATGGCGCTCCACCCCTCTGGAGGCAGACGCAGGCCCATGCCTGGCCCGCCCTCCTCACTGGCTAGCGGAGGACCCAGCTCCATCGCTTCCCCACCTCCCCTCCCCTCAGGAGGAGTCCCCAACCCGAACTGCACCCCCCCAAAGAATTCTTTGGGGGAGCACCCCCCCCGGCTGGACTTAGGGGGTACCTTGGGGCTTGTCCACCTCGCCTTGGACCAGCACATTCGGGTCAGGAACCTCCTCCCTGGGGTTCGGCTCCGCGGCTGGGTCGCCATCTGGTGGACACAAAGAGGGGAAGTGGGGGCGACATACGGACACATATGCCACACAGACACACACAGACAGAGACAGACAGAAGAGAGGGTCGTCTGGCTCCCTCTCTGGGCTCTCCGGGACCTCCTCAGGGGGCACAGCCAGGATCTCGGGAGGAGCGACCTTCTCGTCGCCCACCAGTGCTGGGTCTTCTTGCCCCGGATCCTGACTGGCACTGGATGTGGTGGAGGGGCAGAGTTCGATCCCTGGCTCAGGCCGATCAAACTCCGCCCTCAGTCTCTGTTGGAAGTCCCGAAAACTCCTGTCTGTCTCTCCCTGCTGCCAGAGGGTTGTGCTCCAGCCCCATGCTGATCCAGTCAGACACGTGAGGATGGTAGTGATCTCGTCTGTGTCTGCTGCCCCACTGAAGGGTCCCGGGACAATTGGGCGGTCCCACACTGGGCTGGGCACGTCGCTGGAGATGGTGGTAGGTGTGTGGTGTGGAGGGGGGTGGACGTCTTCTCCAGCAGGTGTGGACGCTGGTGCTGCGCTGCCATTTCGCTGGGGAACGTCCGGGCAGAGGGAAGGCGGGTCGGCGACTGGAGCAGGAATGGAGGATTCCCTGCGAGGCAGTCCCGGCAGCGCAGTTGCTGGCTGGCGACCTCCCGTCGCCCTCTTCCACCAGCTTTCCTCACACTGCTGGGAGGGACGTGGGTCTCCACGGACCTCGTGACGATCCTGGATGGGCGCGATGGGCGGAGCCATCCCGGCACCGACTGCCCAAACGGCGTCATCCTGGTCGTCGTCCGTGTCCACCTCGTACCTCCAGAAGTCACATGGGTCATCACGGACGCCGCGATGATCTCGGACGCGCACGCTGGGCGGAGCCATCCCGGCACCGACCGCCCACCGAAAATCCACGTCATCATCGCTTTCGTCATCCGTGTCCTCCCACCGGTGACTCCAAGGGTCGTCCACCCTGCGGACATCCTGGACCCATGGCGCGATAAGCTCCCATGGGCAGTACTCTGGCCATTCGGGCTGGAGGCTGCCCACCTCCTCGCTGGAGGAACGCCGCCGTTGTTGTTGTTGCCGCTTCTCACCCCCCTGGAAGTGACGTGGGTCCCCACGGACCTTGCGACGATCGCAGACTGGCGCGATGGGCGGAGCCCAACTCTCGTCTCCCGTGCTCTCGTCGTCGTCCGTGTCGTCCACGGGGAGCCTTGCCAGCAGAGCGCAGAGTTCTTGGCTCGACATGGCGAAGATCGTGGGGGTCGCATCTTCTGCGCTCGCTGCCCACGTCACTTCCTCGCTGCTGCCGACGCCAACGTCCTCGCTCCGCCCACTCACCCGCCGACGTTGTCGCTTCCGGGTTTCGCGGAGTTTCCCGGGGGTGACGTCATCACGCGGCGCCGCGTACCACGGCTTCTCGGGGAGAAAACGCTCCACCAGAACGGGCGCCGCGTCTCTCCCCTGGCGTCCGCGTTCGCCGCGCCGGGCTGCGTCCTTCGCGGCGTTTCTTCTCCTCTGCTTTCTACCTCTGCGCTTTTGGGTGGGTCGCTGGCATTCTGTCACGACTACGGACTTACGGGGGAAGGAAGCGCAGAGGTCTGACATACTGGGAAGGGGTTTTTATTAACAAACAAAGAAATACAAATAAAGACTGGCGCGGTGGCCGAAAACGATTTAAACTTAAATAAAGAACATAAACAAACCCGTAGGCGTGTGGCGATTGCCAGAACTCAAAACACATAACACAAAACAAGGTCAAGTTCGTGCATAGAGTTCACGAAAATGCCAGCGACCCCGAACGGGCGGAAACTTCCGGCATTTATGGGGCGTCAGGATTAAAGTCAGGTGTGGAGGCCAGCTGCAGGCAATCCTGACACTAGGCATTTCTTCCTTCCAATGATCTGATAGTCGTCTCAAAACGACTTCTGTAAGTCCCTCTGGATAAAATGTCTTCCAAATACAGTAAATCTAAATGTAAAATGTAAAATCTAAAGTTGTGTGGTTAGCTATTTTGTATTATGGTAACATTATTTCCTATTCCGTAGCTACATCTTGGCCTCACACCTTCAAGGGCGTGGATTTAAATGTGTGGAGAGGGCCTGCTTTACCTGTGATGGTTGTTTTGTTTTGTTTTTTTGCTGATTTTATAGAATGTGTTATTGAATTGTGACATGTGAAAGGCTCTGGCATATGCAATATGATATGGTTAAGCTCTTATGGGTAGTGAGTGAGAGTGTTTTGTATTTCTGTTTTTGAACAATTTAAACTTATTATATTTTGATGACCAATGGAACTTTTTTATGGGATCAGTAGTTTATTGAAGGATATAAAGAACTGTAACAACACTGTGAAGCCAAGACAGGCCTGGGCTAGCCAGGTGCTGCAGTCACATGCACACAAGGGTTCTAATCACCCCAGCGGATGCATCATTTGGCATGGTTTATTAGAACCATTTCTACGTTTGTTTCTCCCTCACTCCCTTGTCCCTCGACCAACCAGAAATGCAGCCAACATGCGAGGAATGTGAGACACAGTGCACCTCATGGGGGCATTCTCCCCCTTGGGTGCTGGGCTGCATAGGTGCTGGAAGCACCAGCCAGTGACGAGGAGGAGGGGGGACATACGGACAGAGAAGACAGCGAGGATGAGTGGTGGTGTTCGGATGCCGAACCTCACATCCAACCCAGCCACATCGGTTGTCCCTGTCTCGGTCACAGGTGTCCCTGTCAGCACTCACAGCAGCCCTCTAGCCACGACCCCCGACACATTCAGCCAGCTGCAACAGGACGTGACCAAGTTAACTGCGGTGGCCCAGCAGCTGGCAGAACAGGTGCCAGTGGAGTACGGCTGTGTCAATGAAGCAAGCCAGGGTCTGCACAGCCTGGCCCCACCTTCCAGGGTTCTGCCCCTCGTTTTTCCCATGGGTGGCCAAGAGGCAGAACACAACAACTTGTTTCGCTTGTGCCTGACTTTTTGGGTGTGTGTGTCTGTGGTGTCTTTTCTTTTCATGTTCTACCCCCACAGCCCCTTTTGTCATCCCGCAGGTGATGCTCTGAGGGCTGTGGGCCTTCCTGCAATGCCACAGTCTCTTAATGCCACAGTCTCTTAATTTTTTTCCAGGTCTATAGTTCTGCGGATCGTTCAAGGGTCAACTCTTTTGGTTTGGTTCACACATGTCTAAGGGTTTTTCTAAGGAGCTGCGGGGTTTTTAACCAGGACAGGGAGGGTGCAATCATCCACAGTTCTCATACAATCATCTGCTCCTCTAACAGCTCTTAAGTATACCCTGTCTTCACAGCTGGAGTCTCAATTCACAAAGAGCAGACAGAGAGAAAGGTAAAAAAAAAATTTCCACAGATTTCCACAAAAGTCAAGGAGAAAATTAGTGCTGGTCCAAGCTTCAGAAATGGATCAAGCAATCAAGCACAGTGTTGTTCTGTTCTTATGCAAGGTCCGGTTTCATCCAGTTTCTGTGTAGACAGCCCACGTTGAATCTGATGGTGTTTGAGCACTAGTTGCTTTCACTATGAACCACTGCAGTGGTATTTGGGTTGAGCACTCACATTTCCTCTCAGAAATTAAGTTTTAAGATTGTCTGTGTGAGCTGCAAAGACCCCTGGGAAATCAAGGTGGCTAAACTAGGCTACAGACATATGAATTATATGTGTGTGGCAAATATTTGTTCTTATGGCTAAATAATACGAATACTTCCTGAATACTTCCTTTGTTTGTTTTATCATAGCAGGTTCCTGAAACTGTCTACCTCTTTAGCACATGGTCACCTCTGCTAGGTGTGGAATGGTGTCATCTCAGTTTTACACTTGTGTGTGCTACATTAAGATAAGAAAAAAAGAAAAATCTTTGTTTATCCCGAGAGATATTCTTTTGTCCTAAAAATAAGCGTAATGCAATAAGATGAAGCAACAATATACAGTACAGTTAAAAAAAAAGAACTGAACAGTGTAGTTTGGGTATTTATATAATTCAGCAACATACAGATGAGTTCAATTGAACAGTCCTGAGAAGATTACAGAATGAAGAAGAGTTATACATTCTTATTGCCATGGGTAAGATGGACTTCCTGTGGTGCTCAGTTCTGCATTTAGACACGATGAGTCTTTTGCTTTGCTCTGATGACCAATGCGGTGAGAGGAGTTGTCCATGATACTGAGAAGCTTTTTTAGCATTCTCCTCTCAGATACGTCCGCCAGGCTCTCCTGCCTGACACCCAGGACAGAAGCAGCCTTTTTAATCAACCTGTTCAGCCTTCACCGCACTGCCCCAGCACACAGCTGCAAAGAACACCACATTCCCAACTACCGAGTGATAGAACAAGGTCAGCATTTTCCTACACACAATGAAAGACCTGAGACACTTCAGTAGGAAAAGCCGGATCTGCTCTTTCCTGAAGACAGTGTTAGTATTCTTGGACAAGTCCAGTTTACTGTCGGTGTATACCCCCGGGTGCCCATAGTCCTCAACAACCTCCACATCAGTTAGGAGCTTCAGTCACTGGGCAGAGGTCAGGGGGAAAAATCAGTTCATTGCAAGTTGAACACAAAAACTCACATGCATCCAAGATCCTGAAATTGACCCAACCTGCATGTCTCTGGGTCGAACCTGCAAACCAGAAAAAAACAGGTATGCTGTTAAAACATATGGCAAAAACATTGGGGGAAAATTCTGTGTCTGATTAAAATTAGACTTTGTGTTAAACATTAAAAGTATACATTCATATTAATCAAGTATAATTATGCTAATGTTAGTGTCTAAAATGTCAATTTAGGGTCCTAAATATCCTGGATTTTATATACACCATCAGTCAAAAATGTGGATGCAACTACACTACACTACAACTATTTATGGGTCATGCATTTTTTACATGATAGAAAAAAGCTGAAGACACACGAGGTTATATAATTAAACAAAAAAAATTACTAACAGCTGCAATTTGTCCTCAGAGACTTGAGTTTGACAAGTACCTTTTCATCGTAACCCACAACTCAAACACATACCAGTTAGATCAGATGCTCATACTAAACAGGCTCATGTTGCAAACCACCTATCTTACATATACATTTTTAACATTTATCAGACATCCAGAGCGACTTACAATCAGTAGTTACAGGGACAGTCCCCCTGGAGACACTCAGGTTTAAGTGTCTTGTTCAGGGACACAATGGTATTAAGTGGGTTTTGATCTTTGTGTTCTTCTGAGTCATAGGCGAATGTGTTAGCCACTAGGCTACTGCCACCCATGAATAGCTGTGCAGACTTTGAGATCGGTACCACAGACAGCTCCTCACTGTAATCAAGCCCTCCAGGGTTTGGGGCTGGTCTAAAGTGTCTGATTCTGCTGCACCCCTAAAATTGCATGTGCAACTTTTGTGTAGTAGTCACATTTTCAATAGAAAGTGTTTTGCTAGGGACCCAAAGACAGAAATAAGAATGTGAGATTGAATGAAATAAGAATTTGAAATTTGAGTTAATTGCTGTGATCTAAACATCGTGAATTCGTTGAGCCTCAAAGGGAACTACACAGAGTAAAGACAAGGGAAAATCTGAGCCAAGTGGCCCTTGGAACATTAAAGGGTTTTAAGCACTGCCGGTTGTCAGCTGCCAAAATGCACACAGCAGCAAGGTGCAGGAATGTCAGTTGTGTGGGCCAGGGGTTATGGTTCATTTATGTGCACTGTCATAAAGGTGACAGAAACATGGCTTTTGTGATGTGCTGTCAGACTGATGTCCAGTTCTTCTGGGTAGGAGCCAAATCATCTTCCTCTTCATTCACTTCCTCCATCACCTTCTTATGTGGAGGGTGTTCGCTGACCTCCCATGAGCTTCAGCTGAAGGTCACTGCTGAGGTCAATGGCATTCAAAGCCAAGAAGCAGCGTCCTCCCCCCCAGGCCCCACTTTAGTCAAAGGATGGGGCCATGCTTCTGGCCTCAGTGTGAATCAGAGGACACTGCATCCATGAGATAACAGCCCTGCGCACCCCCCGAGCAGCCTCCCACACTGGCCCTCCCTCCTCCCGGCGTGGGCCGGAGATGGTCAGATGGTCAGCAGAGGAGCGGCCGTGTCCAGTCAGCCCCGCACCAAACAGCAGAGCCGAGACCTCCCCTGAACCCATTTCGCAGATAACCTTTTCCAGCTGCCAAATCAGGATGATTTTCAATCGGGCCCATAGTCAAGGCCAAATCCCACATCCCTGAATCATTGCCCTCGATGGACCAATGGTGTTTGCACAGTTCCTCCTTCAATAATTTCTCATTTTTAACCAAAAATACCCCCCACCCCCACCCCCACAGCCCCGATTGCATCTAACATTTGCTCGTTCCAGGCAAGCTGGACGTCTCCTTGATATTTTCTCCAATGGCTGTCCACCAGTGTTGGCTGATGGTTTTCGGTATCATCGCATGCTTGTCCGAATCCCCATTGTGTTTACCCTTCAAAGCCAGGACACAGCATCGACAGGAGCAGCGCCGCAGTGCTGCTAATCTACTGTAGTCTATTTGGGTGCTTAGTGAGAAGAATTACCTGTTTGAATGTTTCTGGTGTGTGTGTGTGTGTGTGTGTGTGTGTGTGTGTGTGTGTGTGTGTGTGTGTGTGTGTGTGTGTGTGTGTGTGTGTGTGTGTAAGTGGGTGTGTGTGCATGTGTGTGTGTGTGTGTCCTCGCACCCATGTTGACAGTTCACCCATCAGCCATCCATCACATTATTGACTTGGAGGGGAAGACATCCTGCTGCTCCACACATACATGCACACACCATTCTGACTTACTTTTATACACTTTTTTATGGTGGTACTACACTTGTATGTAATGTTATTTTATTTCTTTATCCTGTACCTTCTTGATCATTGTGTTATTATGAAAATGTTTTCACCAAAGGTCAAATGACCTGGAAGATCAGTGACCTTTGACATGGGGGTCAGTCACACAAAGCAATTTAGAACTGGTTTCTGGCTTAGCATTCATGAAGAATGATGATCAAATCTGGCCACTATATACTTAATTAATGCAATGAGGTCTTATGATATACTTTATATTAATACAACACAATTCTGAAACAGCAGAACCATCCTATATTTAAGCTTTCTCAGAAATGCCTGATTTATGGTTGCTCTGGAGTGGCTGTACCAAGAGCTTCTGAATGAGAATTACTCAATAGAGTGTCAAGTGCACACTCAAATTTTTTACTCTAGTATGGAAATATGGGCTGGGTGATCATTTTTTTTCTTAAGGGGTAGTCTAATATTATCAATGTTTCTAGTTAAAATATTAATTGTATACAGTTAAAATTGAGTATCATTGTGTTTTTTGCTTTTTTTTTTCAATCATCTGACAGATGAAAAGAGGCCCCCAAATTACTGTTGCCCTAAATGGAATAAAGAGGAAAATCAGTACCACTTATGTACAGTGTGTTCCTGAAACTGGGGATACATATTCCTCTTCATACTTGTTTGGGAAACAGGAATAAAATTACTTAAAGAGGACTCTTTTTCCATTTTGATCATATTCAAGTACTACTATTACTAATTTTAAATACACATTACAAGGCTCAACATAAATGGATGGGATTAGATTAGGATTGGTATTTTATCTGGGTTTTATGGATCTTCAGACCTTTTGCCTTCCTGCTCGTGTGCTTGTAGTGTTTAATGAAGGAGCTGCAGCAGGAGTGATAGAGACTACAACCTTAGACGTCTCAAGGCTTCCCTGTCCCGCACAAGGTCAAGGACGCAGTCTGAATCTTTACCTCGCGGTCAAGGCAGGACAGGCTGGCTGTGAGGCGGCACAATCAGCCATTGCACGTCTCATCCTCCGTCCACAAAGCCTTTGGCCAGGATGTCTGCAAATCACAGGAACTAATTAGCGAGGCCAGGCAGCTGTTTGGTGGCTCTCCATTCAAGAGGAAGAGGAGTTGTGAATGTGAACGCTCGTTTCCACTTAAACCTTCCTCTCAGTCAATGGAGGAAATTGCTATCGGCCCCTCAACCCTGGGGGTGGGGGCTGCAGCGCAGTGTAGGGCTCAAGGCCAGTGTGAAAGCCATCCCACACTTCACCTTGCAAAATCAATTACAAATGAGAGCTAAACTAAAATGGTGGCATAGAAATGGGAACGGAAATATTGGGACATCAAGTGTTTTAGTGTTATTTGCATCATAGACCTATGTTGGGGCTGCACATCACATTGGTTGGCATGGTTCAGTTCAGGATGATGCATTAAAAGGAAACCTTAATCACATTAATGTATCAGTCCCACAACTGCTGACTGGAGTGTCCTCAAGAGTATACAAGTATTTCCAAGATGCACCACACGATCCTATGACAAAGATGTACAGCGCAAAGGGAAGAGTCTCCAAAAGTCCACATCAGTGCCAGATGGATGTCAGCTTAAACCGTGTTCTTCGGGGACCCTGAACCATTACCTTACATATAGCACATTATCTTAGATGTGGCAATCGAGTTTGCTGGAACTCAATCATCGTTCCTCCCAGTCATGGCCATGCCGTAATCTAATGAAGGGCTCTCACCACAAAGGCAGCTTGTGCTTTTGGGGGGCTTGGTGTCTCTAAGGGTCTCTGATGGAAGATCAAGGCTGGTTGTTGGACTGAGTATGTCTTGCCTGGGTTGCAAGGCTTTGTATTGGATTCAGCTTGGGTGCTAAAGTTGTAAATAGAATGTGACTTTGGAAAATTGCCTAACCATCGATATATACATATTATAGTCATATTTATATATATTAAACAAAAAAAAATATTGCAATATACAATTACAAGCTGTTGAAGTTAAGATGCACGGCATTTCAATTATACAAACTGGTACTGCTCTCATAAACTTTTTATAAACAAGATCGATGAGAACATGAAATGTCCAGCCACATGAGCAGAGGACTTTCTGACCTTTCTGGCTCTAAAATTCTATAATTTATTGCCGGGGACAGTATGAGGAGACTGTCAGGAAAATATATTTGCACGTTCCATTGTGTTAATGCAGGACAAAAACCGTGATGGGCTGACAGTGGGTAATTCCATTAGAGAGATTGTGAGAGTGGAGATGAACTGTGCATTGACAGCGCAGGCCGGCTTAATGAATTACTTTGCCCAGGCGTCAGGCTTCCCATGCCTGCTGATATTTTTCACTTAAGTTTGATTTTTGCTGAGCCTCACTGAATGCCTCCTGGTTTTATTATCCTGCATTTGCAAATCAGTTGACATGTAATCGGACAAATCAGTTTCTGCTTCTCCCGCGTTTTGGGTATCGTCTTTTTGATAATTTAGATTATTTGAAAAGTTATATTGTGGTTACCTTTGTCACATTTCTTCCGTATGGAACACAACATGCTTGACACAATAAATGACCTTTGGAGCTGTGAGTGTCACTGGGCCAGTTGTGTGGGAAACCTCCTGCAGCTTCAGTCTGTGCAGTTTGTCCTCTGTGGGGAGGGGACATGGCACTGCAGGGTGCCGCTAAAAAGGGCACACAGCATTGACAGAAAAAGGGGAGGAGCCTTTGCAATCACTCTGCACCGTGTGTACAAATGTAACATTCAATAACGCTGTTTGCGAATGGCGAAAGAGAAATCAAAGACATGCCATGGTTGGGAACCTCCAGACATACGAGAAGCTGTAGGTGCAGCACAATCCTAAGGGAGGAGGAGGATGGGAAATTGGGCTTTACGTTGGGTCAAAAATCACGCTGTGATGGCCCCACTGGCTGTCCTCAGAGGGATGAGCACCGGAACTGTCCATTGAGCACCGTCTTTTTGATCTTGCCATTTGCTCTTGTTTAAAAGTACATTGATTCGGCGGAGGTGGACCTTTTTGAAATGGTGGTGGTATTGACCCATAGTGTTCGCATGGCCACGCTAGCCCATTGGCTGGGTCCTTTTCCTGCTGGGCCACCACAAGAGCTCTTTTATGTTCCTCAGCAGTGGATTGACCTTTGCCACAACTTCAGCCGTGGCCTTAGGATTCCACACCAATAATCCATGCATATGCGTAAAAAAAAGAACTGTCCTTTTGTATAGCGGTGCGTCATTCACACCGCTTTATCACCCAGTCCCATGTTATTTAATTCACACATACAAAGGCACACATATACTTGACTCTTAGGTTGGTCATATGGAAAAATGTATTGATGTGATCAATACAGTGAAGTGTTTCCTTCTTTGGCCACGGTTGCTGGTATCAGCTGTCAAGTGGAGAAGATACTCATTAGCTATACACCATCACACACCGCGGATACAGGAGTGAAGTGGAGCAGGGACCCTCATCAGTGATCAGAACAGAGTCTTCCTGTGGCCTGGCATCACTTCTATCAATCCCCATACACGCTCATAATCTCTGTGACCCTGTGTGGTCGGAGCGGGGGAAGGCGCTCCATGCGTTTTTAATTGCTGGCTCTAAAACACTCCAGATTGTATCACCAGGACCCTCCAGAAAAGGAGTGGATTAATGGACAGGGATAAAGGCCTAGGTTCTTGTCGAGGGAAACAAAGATGGGGAACCACATCCCATGCCGAGATTATGTATTTGATCTGCCTGGACAAAATTTCATTGCAGTCCTTGAACCGAATTGATCTTTGTTAATTACTTTTGAGGGAAAAAGCGGCAGAATTATGAGAAGGATGACAGGAGAGGTGCATTGTATATCACATGCCATGACCTTAGCTGCACATGGTTGGGGTGTGAAAGGATGGAGTGTGTTCAGCATGTCACACAAGAGCCGTTGCACGTTTTCGGTCCCACTGAGGTGTGTGTGTGTGTGTGTCCGTGTGTGTGTGAGTGTGTGTGCGTGCGTGTGTGTGTGTGTGTGTGTGTGTGTGTATATATATATATATATATATATAAAATTCAATTGAAATAGTTATAAAACAGCTTGTGCAACATCTGAAAAAATGTGTGTATGCATGTATATACATTTTGCTTTAATCAAAAGGTCAAGATGATCTTTTATATTTGCATTACAAATCGATTAGCATGTACATATTCCTGTAAACCGACTGATGACTGGGAAGAGAGTAAGAGGAGGGTGAGGAATAGGGTGTAGATTTGTGACGTGCCTCTTGTTCAGTAAATGATGTTATGGATAATGTCTTAAAGCAGATATTGGTTTCAATAGTGTGAGGCCATTCTTTAACCTTTTGTTTCTATCTTGGGCAAGCAGACCAGTCGTTGCTTATGAACAATGCTGATCCATTCAGGAAAAATACTATTCAGGTTAGGAATACTGCATCCTTAGCAACATGGGCATGTCAGTAATTCCTCATCAGTATACTAAGGTGTTAATTTGTTGGGCCTTTAGAACTGGATATTTACCATCCTGAATATGATGGTGAAGTAATCCAGATGCTTAGCAAGTATACCTGCTTCAGTCATTTTAATAATTATTATTGATTTTCTCATGTTCTGTCAATCAAGTGTGGGCTGCAAGGAGCTGTCTGATGGACAGAGGGGGGATTGGACAACCACCATCCAATGTGGAAGCTTCAGCTGGAGAATGAACTTAGATGAGATAGTGCAAGTGGATAAGGGTAATTGATGATTGTTTCAACAAAGAGATAGAGAGGGAAAAAACAGTGGAGGAGGGGAGCGGAGATGGAAGAGGACAAGGGAGGTTGGGGGGTCACCGGTAAAATGAGAGGGAAAGAAAAATCCCCTTGTGTCTCTCGTCATTCGACTCCTGCTATGACTCCTGCTTGATATTAGGGACCATCTCAAAAGTCCTGAAGAACAAATATTCAAGACCTTTGCATTAAAATGTCACAATGCCACTGCTATTGATTTTTTGGTGGCCATCAAAGCTACCTCTGGCCCCGAACCTTGTCTATGTAACCTGCTTATTGTACGACTGCTTAGCTTTGAAACAAACAATGTGTTGCTCTTTATGTGTAATAAATGTAAGTCTTTCGTATAACTTATATTCCACTGATATAAATTGAATTAACGGGTAATGTTACACATGGTGTGCAGGGGAGGTTTAAGGATTAGTTGAGATAGTGACATATTTTCCCCAGCCCCACAATCAACCCGGAAATGAAACAGTGAAGCGTAAAGACGAGTCGCTTGAGTGTAAATGAACGAAACACTGTGCCTAAGTCACACTGTCAAAAGTATCTCAAAACAAAGATTGCTTTGCACAAGTCCATTTCCAGCTAATGGAGCTTCATTCTTTCTGGTCACAATGCAATTAAAGTTGGAGATGTTGCCGTGATAAACACTATCAATCCGAACAGGCTGGACAGTCCGTTCATTTCTTCTTCTCTTCTTTCGGTCTCCTCCTCCATATATATTACTTCCTTCAGAAGCGTTCGAGCCTTTTCCTCTGACTGGCCTGTACCTTAAAGGTCAGCAGAGCCTTTCCTTTTTTAAAGAGCAGAAAAGAGCAATTAATAAAAATTATTAGAAAATTTTAATGTCAGCATAATTAGTGCTGTAAAAATTATTTTTTTGAATGTTCTGTCCACATATGCCATGAGCTAGATACCATTTTCCTGTTTTATTTTTTATAGTTATTTTGCTATATACAGTGAATTAATTAAAGCTTAATTAAACGCATTAAACGATTATCAAATATTAGTTTTGTGAATCCACAGAATTAAAATTCGTAACCTTGATAATATGGAAATTTAAGGACCTTAAGCTTGTAGAGGATTGTGATTTCTGAAAATCATAAAATATGATCCTGTTATTTGCAATGAATATTCTGAACTGGACATGCTTGTTAATTTCCAAAGCATTTCCGACATCGTGGATCTTTTTTAAACGCCCTTTTTCTCTGACCTTTTGGTAATGTAATGTCGGCCCATAGTTGCTTCATAATTGGTTTGAACCCAGCTGTAACGCAATGCTTGACATAGTGGAATTCACTTAACCGATCCAAAGCCTTGTGTCCTGGCGGCAGGCCGGAAGGCACTTTAATTAAAGTGTGAGTTTGCTGATGAATGACAGTGCAGACGCAGGCAGAAACGCGGTTGCATTATTAAATATCGCACTCTGGTAACACAGATGATATATATTTTATGGTTTATTTGGGTGACAATAAAATTTAATTCCCACACAGAGACGCTTGGCGTTGCCTTTTGCGTGAATTGGGGGAGTAAAAGGTGTCCCCATAAATGACAGGGGTGATTTCTGCTTCCCAGTTGTCTGTTTATGCACCAGCTTTCAAGCAGAAGAAAGAAAATAAATGTGGCCTGCGTTCCTTCCTTGCCACAGGACAGGAAGTGAAGTATGTGGTTTCATAAAGCACTTACCGTGTACCTTTGCATTCGCCCCATGACTATACGTCGTCTTACAAGGAGGGAACTGCACCCATCTTCCTCAAAAGAAAATGCATCACTCGGCTTTGGCATTTATTAATAACTGGAGCCAAGACGTCAAAGGAGTCAAGCCGGCTCCGACAGTGTCCGGTAGGGAAATGGATGTCGCTTGCCAAGGGTAGTGTGGAGATAGAGGATGATTTCTGATCATCCCTGCCTGTCGGAGCAGCGGAGGGGAGAGAAGTGTCCGCATAATACAGTGTGTGTTTGGCCAGGCTTTGACTTCCCCCGTCTTTCACACATTATTTATGGCCTCCTTCTGGCCGTCAGCCACGTCAGATGCCTCAAGGTGTCCACACACACCCCCCCACCCACCTCCCCTCTTGTTGCGTACGGCTCCGGCCAAGACACAGCCTTGCCATCCTGCCGAGAAAAAATATGGACGTTTATATTTGGCCTCTGTGTCCCGGGCCCGTCTCCCACTTTAATAGAAATCCTTGAGTGGCGATAAAAAAAATTGTTCATGGTGGTAGAAGGAGTGATAAGCGAGGGAGAGACAGAAACCCAGTGTCCCCGACCCTGAGACAGGCCACCGTGTGAACCTGTGGCACCAAAACAGCAGCTATCGCGTCAGCCTCTTCCCTCCCGAGGGCTTAGAGAGAGACAGAGAGAGAGAGAGAGAGAGAGAGAGAGAGAGATCCTGCTATGCTGGCTGAAATCTGACAAAGAAAAACAGACCCGGCCGCATAAATAACACCTACAAATTCTTGCTCCTGGCTATTCCTGGAGAGCGCGGGCCTTCGGGTGAACTGAAAAAGAGAGGGCAAGGAGGGCAGAAGAGAGAGGAGGAGATAAAAATACCAGCGTGAGACCGAGCCTCTCTGTCTATGAGACGTCAATAATCAATTCGTCATTAACACCTCTGAGTCCTTTTCACTAGCCTCGCTCTTCTTCACTGAAGATTCTGACTGCGCGCGTCCTATCCTCCCCTAAATCTTTCCTCTTGTTGCCCATTATTAACCAAATACCTCTCCTAATACTCCATTACGGTGTTCCTCCCAGATTCAGATCAGTTGAGGGCTCTCCAGGAACTGCTTCGGTTTCAGTAATATAGAACGCTTAATGGGAAGGGGGATTATTTTGAAAATGGAGCCACTTCTGGAAATCCCATCTTCCCGTGTCAGCCACTTTATGCTTTAAGTAGGTGGGAATCCATGTGACCAAATTAAATCAATTATCCATTTGCAATTAAACTCCTCGCTCTCAGGTGAAGCACCTCTCGTGTTATCACTCCTGTTTCTGTCACTCTTGTCACCTATAAGCAGGCTTATGATGGAATATTTCTATGTAATAATACCTAGAGATGTATGATTTTACCATGGTGGTCCTTATGTTCTGGCACATATGAAGGCATATGAAGTTTATTGGTAATGTATTGTGGGTTTTTTTTTTTCTGAAGTAGACCAGTTCTTGCAGCCAGCAATTGCTTTATCATAATATCTTGCTGATTATTGATTTTTGATTATGGCCTAGATTAGTTTTTGAGCTTCTGCAGCCTTTAATTTGATCCAAGGCCAGTGACTTGTGCCGCATATTGACGAGTGTCACTATTCTTGTGCTTTCTTTTTTCTCTCACAAATTAATGTACACACAGACACACACACACACACACACACTGGTTGGGTCACAACCTCTCCTTTATCAGACATAGACCACAGTTCATGAAGGCAGGGAGGAAAAGAGGGAGAACAAAGGACAGGCTCATGGTGATTCCCACCCTAAAATGTATTGTCTTCGTTCACCAACATTCAGTCTTTGATTCTTCAAAAAAAAAAAAAAAAAAGAACAAGGTGTTCCTCTTCAATCCTGAGCCTTAAGGTGGTGCCATACTAGCAGACTGATATCTTGCATCTGGTGATAAGTAATATTATATTTTTTGAAAGGCTGGGATCTCACAGAAATATTTTACTTTATTTTCAGTATCATGGGAACAATAAACCATCTCTAGGACACTTGCTGGATCCATACATGTATTCCATGTTTTGTAGTTATGCAGTCATCAGTTAAAGTCACAGAGTCATAAAGTGGAGCTGTCTGTGGTGCTGATTCCTCAGTCACACTGATGGAGAGCTGAGGATCACCACAAAACTCACTTCTGAAGTGACCATTTTACTCCAGATCATTTTCACCAGGTACTGCCGGGAGCGTTACTCTCTACAGCATCTCCACAGCCTCCTTTCCTGCCATCAGCCAGCTCAGTTATACTAGTCAGTAAAGAATAACGCTAACTTGCAAATATGGTAGAAAATAATGGCAATAAGAGAGTAACACTTCAGTGCACAGAATGCTACTACTATTCCGCTCTCTTTATGGAGTGATGTGCAACTTTAAATTCGCAAGCATCAGACATGCAGTTTAAATGTTTCCCTTTATACCAGACTGTCACTTTAAGAACTGAGTCTGAGGTCAGGGTTATGAAACGGCCTCTACAAAATGTATCTAATAACAGGGCTATTATGTTATCTGGCTCTGAAGAAATGCTGATGCACTGCTGTAGGTGGGCTGCAGCTATCGGAAGGAGCTGGGCCGGGCCTCAGTGATACCAGGACATCTGGAAGGAGATTTGGATCTTCTTCTGGATTTACTTTTTGGAGGTGGCCTCAGCTGGAAAGCCGACCAGGGGGTTAAAAGAGAGAGTTATCCCAATAAGCCGGACGTGTCTCGGGAGGATTAACTTTAACTAGCTACATAAGTATTTTACTGTCCACACCGCGGCCTCCTGGGGAAGGGCCACATCTGAGGACAAGGTGGCCTTGTCCCGGCACACCTGAACAGAACTGAGGGATGAAGAGAACGAGAACATACCAAAACAGCCATCAGCCTGGTTTCACGTGAAGAACAAAACCAGCAAATCTGTTTTTTTTTTCCCGTCACGGGTTCCATACAAGTTACACCTCCAGTGCATTGCTGGCATGACATCCAGATGGTGGATTCCTCCTAGCTGTGGAAGAGCACATTTAGAATGACAAGTGGAAGCTAACGCTATGTACTTAGCTCAATTCTCTTGACGAAGTTGTTTAAACTTTGAAGTGTGGATCTCGTGTGAAGATTTAAGTTAGAAGATAATGAAAAACAATTCTTTTTTTCTTTGCCCCCCTGACTTTATAGACAGCACATTCTGACCATCTTGGAGGCCTCCAGTGCTGATAGTAATGAATTTGCCCGAGGCTGTTCATATCAAAAGGAATCATTTTGACACCTGAAGCCTTCGTGCATTATTTGTGTGCAGCTAAAGGATTACACCTCTCTACAATTCATGGCACGGAGTCTGAGAATACATCTCTATGTTAGCGTCTTCTCCTGCGGCGCCTCCCCTGCCAATGCCCTAATGAATTTGCTCCACAGGCTTAGGGCTTTACATTTCAAATGGCTCTCCGGCCCGTCTCCGCTCGAAGTGCTGACTTTGCGTGGCCTTTGGAGTCGTCCGAGGGCCGCGGATGTAACAGGACCCAGCTAAGTGCCTCGGGCTACAGCCCTGCGTGACTGACAGTCGGCACGCTGGGGAGCTTTTCAAAACATGGCCCCTGCCACCTGGCCAAAACCGAGATCTTTACCGCAGTGACGTAGTCGATAGCTGCCGCGTCGCAGAGCCGTCCGCAAAGATCTCAGTAATGAAAAAGCCCCACAGGCCAGTTGTCCATGGAAACCACCCCTTCAATCTATATTTGACCTCAGAGGCTGTCGCTGCCTCTGTCATTTGGCCACAAAAAAAAAAAAAAAAAAAAGAAGTTAAAAAGAAGTAAACAAGAAAAATCCGCAGGCTGGAACGCAAGGCGCTCGGAGAACAATCTGTTGAAGCGTTGTCTGTTACTCGTGCGCCTTCCTGCCGCCGTCTGTGTAAAAGAGCGAGAGTGAGAAAAGGCTGTTGGCGTGGTCTTAAGGTATTGATCCGCCTCCTTAATGTGCAGCTCCTGCTGTGAGGGCCGGAGGAGGCTAGAGGGAGCTGTGCTCCAGCTCCTGCACGGGCGGCCGGCCCCCGCTAATCACGCCGCGTTCGCACTTCAGCATGCGTTCCGTACCCGTGCGCCGCTCTCCTCGCCCTGTGCCCACTTAGCGGCCCACCTCGCTTCTCCCCCCGGCTTCCCCATCTCAGGTGCTTTTTTTCACCGACGGGCTGTAAAACATAAATAAGAATGAGATTTGCATTCTGAGTGTGGAAGTTAAACCCCGATCGGCATCGACTGCATGCTTTCCGAGCGCGGTTTCTAGAACGAGGACGGGCCCTGACGTGAGAACGTTGCCTTTGTTTTGTTTTTGCACACAATGGGAAGTGTGTAGCTGGAGTAGAGAGGGTCGAAGGGGCCACGGGGCAAGGCCAGTTCCAGCCTGTGCCGGTTGCCATGGAGATGATGCTGCGTCCCAAGGGGAGGGGTGGGGCGGTGGTCAGCAGAGGCCAGGAGGGGAACAATGGGCCGCACACTGCCGCAGTTGCCAACTGGCCCCTCGCTGCCCAGGTCCCACTGACCGGCCGGTGTGGAGAGCTGCGGCCCAGAGAGGGGCATCCGAGGTGGCTCCAGCCCCGAGAAAATTGTTCCGGGCAAACAAAAGCAACAGAACATGGTGTCTGTGCAGAATATCCAGATAAAAAAATGAAAGGGGATTTTGAAGCGTAGAACACCTTTAGGGTTAAGGTGTGTATTTATGTATAGATGTGTTTTTTATCTTTACTTGAAAGATGTGAAATGGCTCTGGAGGCTTTCGCTTCTCCCGCAGACAAGAGTCCAGAATGCGGGTACTTTTGACGATGTGTTTGCTTTTAGCATTTGTTTTGCTGTTTCTGTCCGACCTCTTTGTGCGCCGGTGTATAGCCTGCATGGGTTGTGCTGGCATTGTGCTGATCTAAACGACAACCACGGGAAAAAAAAAAAAAAAAGAAAGGAGAGGGGGGAGAGAGAGAAACGGAAAGAAAAGAAAGTAGAAAACCCTGAGCGCTTGATGGAGGATGTGTGCTGAAAGGTACATTTCTGAATTATGTTCTTTAAATGGTAGTGGGCTGGGGGAGAGCAGTATTGATCTCCAAACTGCCTCAGCTGGGTCTTACACCACTGTGTGTCTGGCGCAGCTGCGAGGCAGCCAGCACAATGTGAGGGTTTGTGTGTGTAAGCGTGTGAGTACATGTGTGTACTTTTGTGCGCATGAGTGTGTGAATTAAAGGAAAAACACATATTATATATTTTTATCAAAGGATGTGGTAATCAGTTTTGGTGCTGCTGTGTATGAATTTATTTTCTGTATTTATGTATTTATTTTCAACAACATGACCTCCCGCCTCCACAGACACACATACACACACCCCTCTGTGGGTGTATCGTGTATGCTTCTGTGTGTCTGCATGTATTATATATATGTAATATCATATATAAAATATAGAGTTTGTTACATCATATCTACCATTTTAGATGCAAAGTTCTTTTACAAATGTTGTTCTTTGGTACATGCCGCATTATTTTAAATGTCAATAGTGTTTAAAAACGATTCCAAAATGATCACAACGTTATTGATCTGGTTGATGCTAATGTGATGATCGTGGATTAGACATCCCCTGCAAAATCCATACAGCCTCAGCAATTGCATACACCACATCCGTTCAAGTATCCCTCCGTCCTTCGGACCAATCTGGTCACTTCCCCCTACTCTGGAAATTCCTCTTGATTGGAACAGGGTTTCGAATACGCGCCACCAAATGAATACATGCACAGACACATCCGTCACCATGCAGATTCAATTTATGCTCTTCCTCTACCCAGCACCTCCACAGCTCTGTTTCACCCGATCCCAATGATATGTGAGCTTGAGGATCCAAGACACTTTTTATTGCCGTTTAACTGATATAGATACCCATCATTACAAAAGTGACAAGCATTTTTCCACTCGTTTAGGAAAATGGTATCATTACTGGAATACTCCGTGCTTGATCTTCATTTTTTAGCCCCTCCAATGATGATGAATGGGGGAACCTGATTTCTTTAAGGCTATAATATGGCGGGAAGCTTGCTGCTTTGCTCCGAGGCTGCAAGGAAAATCAATATGCTGAGGGTCAATTACAATATTTAGGGCACGTGATTTCCAGGCCAAAATAAATCTTTTTGTTTCAAAAAATGCCCTCTGTGAAATCACAACATGCATTAAGAGTTAACGTGACAAAGGGGAATAACAAAGGAAAAAAGCAGATATTTTATACTGTAGCGTAGTATACTTATGATAGATTTACTGCAATGCTGATGTTCTTATAATTTACATCATATCATTTGACTATCTGTTTAGAAATGTAGTTTACATTTTTTCTATAATTATTTTTTTAAATCTTTATATTGACCTATATATCCGCATAACCGCATAACCTATGTGTTCAATAAGCATTTCGTGTAATCTACTTTTTATGTCATCCAGTATTGAATAACAAACATTTATTTTTAATTATGAAGTCATCCCATTTCAAATGGAAGAAATTAATTGTCAGATAAACAGACAAATTAGGAATAATGAATGAAAGTGAATGATGGTGTTTACCCCAAAAATAAAGATTTTTTTTATTATTAAAGACTAAATTTTTTTTCACAGCAGTTTAAATTCAACATATAGTTTAATGGCTGTGCAGGGTTGAGTAAAGAAACCAGAGCTGTAAGTGTCTCACAGTGTGATATAGTGCAGTTCAGTTTAAGGGCTTGAAGGAACCAGACATGAAAAACAAACAAGCGTCTAGTGTGCAACGCTGGCATGTTGTATAGTTTCATTTTGTGCAGAAATGTTAATATTTATCTTCTTTTTTAATTAAAATGCCTCTTTCACACACGTTCCTGTGGCTTTTCACAGTGATTTGACTGAATGCAGTACTGTTTATGTCCAGGTAGAAGAGGAGCTGCTGGTGATTATGATTCAGGGTTGGGCAGGAGTGACTAAAGAGAGGAATTAATGGCCTGATTCTTGTTTTTTTCTTCTTCTGCCGAGATCCGTAAAGGAGTCAGGCCCCTGATGGCTTCCCTCTGGAGGAAAGGCTAGGTGGGTGATTGCTGCTTAGCATGCTGAGTGATGTGTTGAAGTGGTTGCTTCAGGTATCAGAAGTAATGCAACGGTTTGTGTGAGAAGAATGTTTCCTAGCTTGTCTGTGCTTTTTGAATAAGCACTTTTCTGTTGCGTATATCCTCCATATTTCTCATTGCTTTCAAGTGATGGAGGGCAAGCATATGATAAAAGCAGAACTAAATTTAAATGTCAAATGTATTCATATATTTTTAATGTGAACATCAGGATGCTGTCCTGTGAGAAATATGCTGATCAAATAAGCACACATATAAATCCCTTTTATTATAAGTGACTACACATTATAAACATGGAATGGAGCGTTAATACGGTACGTAGCCTGCAACATTTCCATACTGCGTGAGCATGTGGGTGTTTGCATGTGGCCGTATTTGCTAGTCCTGTCTGTCACTTTGCCCTTTTTGTTCATCTCATGCCCGCTTATCCGCCGCCCCGCCGACCACCAACCCCCCTCTTCAGCTCAAGCGGCATTCAGATCCATATTTAGCTGGCCTGATTGTTTCAAGTAAAAGGTTTAATGTGGTGCCATGAAAGTTTGATCAAAGCCCAGCGCAGCAGAGCACAGGCCACATCTCAGACTGGCCCAGCCGACTCCCCCGCCCAGAACTTTCATGCTAATCAGTCGTCCCTCTGCAATATTTGCCTGCGGATTTAAATGTGGGCGAGAAGGTTGTGTCTACAGAAGAGTGAGGCTCCAGTGGATTACCAGGCAGGGAAGCGTCCAAAAGTAAATATGACAGCTCTCCTAATAAGAGCCGGTGAACAGAAGACAGGATATTGTTATTAAATGGCATCACTTCATGTAGTGTATTATTAGTTATTTTTAGGTCCTCAAACTAAGAGAAATTTCGCAAATGCCTCTAAATTCTGTCCAATCAGTAGTGTCCAATTTTGTCCACTTTGACCAGTAATTGTTGTCTCTTGTTTCACTTGTGTCTGCTGCCATTGTCACCGGTCTTTCACTACTCAGCATTATCACACATGCATACAAACGTGAGACCACGTTCCTTAAGGTACAGCAACCATGAATGGGCAATCTATGGAATCAAATGTTTGGTATTGGTGAAGAGGAATGAATTCTGATAATATTCATTGGTTTACACGTGGAGAGGAATTTGGAACAAACTGGACTTGGCAGTTGCCCTTGGATATCTGGTTTAATTAAATTTGGTCATGGCTGATGCTTTCCTTAGACAAATCGGGATGATTGTTCAGAATCTAAACCTACACTGTTAGGCACATGGTTTTAATATTGTGGCAGGTCAGTGCACATATAGTGCATATAGTGCATACACACACACACACGTGTGTGTGTGTGTATGTATGTGTGTGTGTGTATATATAATAAAAAATTGTGTGTGTGTGTGTGTGTGTGTGTGTATATATATATATAATATTTTTATTTTTTATTATAATATTAAAATGCATGTCATGATGGCATTTACCCCACAGCATAATCTGATAAAAAAATAATGATGTCATTCATCTTGCTTAAATGCGACAAAGGCCCATTTTAATTAAGCAGATCAGCAATTAGCCACTTTTTACTGCCCGCATTAAATGCCTTTTAACGAACGTTTGCAAATTAAGAGGGCCTGATTTGGATCAGGTGGCACATTGAGTTACAGCTCTGCTCCGCACACAGCGATCAGGAGAAAGAATCTGTTTGTTAACTGAGTGCATTTGCTGTATGTGTGTGTGTGTGTGTGTGTGTGTGTTGTTTTCTCTTTATTGCTTAAAGACAACCAAATGTCCACAAAAAGAGATTTCAGCAGAAGCAGGGACATTTTTTACTTTTCCTCACTATTAATAATTGCTCGGTCTCTATTTCACTTGTAATACATATATTACATTGTTATTACCCTGAGTCCTGTGTGTGTGTGTGTGTGTGTGTGTGTGTGTGTGTGTGTGTGTGATGGAGAAAGAGAGAGAATTTTTATACCTTTAGCATCCCCTCTGTGTATTTTCCTGTTGCCTAATCCATGCGCTCATATTTCTGCTCACGTCTGCTGGCGTGCTTTTTAGTGTTATGTTTTTTTTCTAGGGGGGTTGGACTGTCATTAGGCCTGAGTTCTTCTCTGCTTGTTAACTTGTTAAGAATCGGCGGTGGTGCCTCCCCTTCAAAAAAGTAAACACATGCTGGGTATTGTGTTGGGCAGGGCCTTGGTCACTGGGGCTAATGGCTGAACCCAGAAGATGTTCCCATTCTGTTTGATCTGCCCTTCCCCTCAGGGGACCGGCTTCACCAAGCCGGCCTGGTGTAGCGGCCGCTCTGCTGTTCCTGGGCGTGTGCCGCTTTGTTTTGGTAATTAATTGCAGATTTTGGGGCCCCATTCCACTGGTTGTGACCTCTGACCTGAGAAACAAGGCACACAGCTTCCCCACCATGGTGAAAGAGCTGCAGGCGGGGCTGCTAAATCTCACACCTTATTAGTGTGAATTAGTCACACACGTGTGCACAGACACACGCACGTGTGTGCAAACTCACCCTCAAAAATCTATATTTCCCTGTTCATACATCTAAAGGACTTGGAGTCCACGTCAAAACAGTGTTATGGTGGCCTTAAAGAGGCTCTGATCTGAAATAAAATTTAAACCTTTTTTACTTTTAAAAAAAGCAGACCAGTTTTTACAGAGGACATAGCAAAATGAACTGAAACACTCATTACTCTTTTTCTTATAATGACAGAGATGTCAATTTCAGAAAACAATATTTTTAAATTATATGGTCAATTAAAATTAATGTTAATTGATCATATAATTTTCCTACAAACTTTCCTCAAATCACTACATTTAAAAATTTGTTAATATAAATATTAAAGTTGTTTTTAAGGTGTTACACTTGTTAAATGGCTGTAATCTGACCTTTAGTAACAATTCAGTCCATTCAGTCAAACAGCCATTTTTAAAATGGTCACTTAGGGACTTAATGAGTTAAAGTTTGATACAAGGCTGCATGAAGAACCTTTCGGGCTTCACCATGTGTTCTGATATGTCAAGATGTTTCCAATCTGAACATTGCGATAATGAAAGGCCAGAGCAACCAGACGACTGACTGAAATGATACCACAGCAATGATATCAGACTATGGGCTCTGTGTTTATACACAAACGTAAATCACAAAAAATGTATGGAAAAAAACACTCACAAAATTTGATTATGAATTGGTTCATGCAAATGAAGAATCAATTTTTCCCATTTAATATGTGGTACATATATGTTTATAAATGAAAGTGTACATGAATGATACATGATTTGATCCACAAGTGTAAACGGATCATGTATTTTTCATAGCTGTCGTACAGAAGTCCTGCATGATTTCTATCAAAAATTTCCATATGTGTTACTGATTTCGATGTTCAGATCCAAACAATACATGATATTACAGTTTTATAATACTTGCAGTGGGATTATTATGATTATATTGATTATATCATTTCTCACAATTCTCTTTCTTTACTGCATTAACCTTACCGGTTCAGTGAAAAATGGGTGTGTTGCGTCTGTTAGTAAAATAATTGCCACAGTAATTTTTTGCGGTCAGAGTATTTAACCTCACTGATATTTGCCATATAGAGACAAATCAGATTATGCTGTTATTTTAGACATAGAACAGAGCGCGGCCTTTTGGAGGCTTTTCCATTACGCTCTTTGTTTTCTGGCCATTGGCTTGAGTGAGATTTTGCCTATTTATCAAGCGCTGCGCCGTGCAGCCGAGGCTTTTCCGTTTCCTTGACCTTAGAGAATATGATTTCTATTGGCAGCCTCCTGGGTTCAACCTTTGCATATAATGGGATTTTGTGTGTCCGAGTCTGATTAAGTTATCCTCAGAATCCACTTTTTTCCTTGTGAACTGCCACTGAACCCACTGGTTTAACAAGCTGCAAGGGCTCGTGCAGTATGGAAATTTCAATTAAACCAGGTTGTTTCATTCAATGAGCAGCGAAGGAGCATTGTTCTCACTACTTTTCTCTTCTCCAGGGTCCTAAGAGATTTTCTCTTTCTGCTGTCCAGATCATTGCTTTTCAGCATGCAGGTAACTGGAGAGTAATGCTGGAGAATATACAGTAGGATGCTTTACGAAATGAAATACTCTGTTTGAACAGAATTCCTAAAATGACATCATGACCACAGATCTCTTTGGAGAGGATGCTCTTTCGAGGGAAAATTGAATTACGGGAGCTTTTCAATCCAAAATCTTGCTCTCTGTGTCTCTCTCCACGATGGTGTCCTTTGTGTCCCTGTCGCAGCAACTTAGAGAAATCTTTGGATGACCCTGTGGTAAGCTAATTCTGACAAAACTGATTTTGAGCGATCGGAATGATAAATGTACAGAATTCCTAATGTAGCTCTTGTTACTGTCTTCACCCATTGTGCTGCCTCGGCGCTTACCCATCCTATGCACGCACATGCACTGCGTGACTATTAGGCGATGAAATCCAAGGGCTTCAGTCACTCAACAGTTAGGGAAAGGCAAGAGAACAGATGTGGTCATACATCTGCGCGAGGCAAGAAGTGGCCCCATTATTGATCATCGGACTCGAGATAATATACATAAATATGATGAGCTAATGACGATATAAATTATTTAGGAGAATATTACCGTGCACTCTTTCCTGAAAGGTTAAAGAGCTTCATTTTGAGGCCATCTGAAATGTGTCGGTTCGATTATTAAGTTACACCTCCTGTGTCTCCGCAGAGACACCCCTGTCAAACGCACATCTAAATTTGCCCCCGCAATGGAAATTGTGACGTCTTTAAAGAAGCGTGTGCGCAAACACTCAGGCACAGACGGACAAACACACGCTCAAGACCGGGCCTATTGATCGCACCACTTTTAAAAGGGGCTGACCTTTTACTGTGGGCCCTGCTTTTCGTGATAAATCTGAAATATGGGGCCATCTGTAATGGGGGAGATTGGCAGGCAGTGGGGCTACCATATCTGGCGACAAGCGGGTACCGGAGGGACCGGGCCGCCTCTGACCTTATGGCAGGAGAAGGGCCACTCAGGGGTGTAACGTGAGAGAGCACAGGGGGCAGGGAAGGTTGGGTGTGAGCCGCGCTGGCGACTACGGGCCCGTCTGAGACGCTGCCTGCTACCGCACCGGTCGATGGACACACACCGGTCTGGAACGGTGCCGCCCAAGAGCTGAAACTGGATGCTGGGGATTCATCAGAAGAGTCTTGGCTTTTTCTCACACTCGCTGGTCCTCGCCATGTGCACCTCCTGCTCTCTCTACCGCTCACTCAGGTTTTTGTACCTTTTATCTGATAACATGTCAAACGATACAAACGGGCATCTGAGAAATATGAGCACAGAGACATAATTAAGGTATGTGATAAAAAATGCATCCATATAGTTGATATATAAAATAACAGTCACATATTATTATCATATTATTATATTATATGCTATCACAAATGCAAAGCACTCTAGTCTGTGTGTTTATTAGGTGTGAAGCAAGTTCTAAAATTGTGGATTTCTGTTAATAAATATTTTGTGCAAGTGGAATTCGGGAAAAAATACTGCAGTTGTGTAGTTTTAGTTTTGTTTCTGCGACGACGTGCAAGAATACATTCGCATGACTTAGAACAAGCATACATACCTTTGAACAAACATTTAACACGTGCACACACCAAGACAGGACAACATTCCAGTACCTGACGAAGACATGGACACAACAATGACAACACAAAACTTCAAAACTGAATTAACCTTGGAGTCAGATCACCCCCTGACACGCCTCCACAACAGGCACCGGGCTGTCTGTCAGCGAGTGGCTCTCGGACGATCCCCATCGGCAGCACAATTAACATAAGCACACACCAGGACAGGACAGCATGCCACAACTCGAGGAGGACATGAGATGATAGGCATTCAATTGTACAGTACAACACAATCAGGGTAATCAGGAAGAAAAGAATGACAATACAAAACTGACTGATTTATTTACAATTTTTCAAGCGACTATTGAGAGAACATTCACTGCTCAGTCATCCTATGTGTTGAAAGCAAACAGTGCTATCTTTGCACTTTACACCATAAAGACAATTGCTGGATACCTCAGCATGACCCCCCTAAAAACTAAATGCACACAAAACTGCCAAAAGGTATTTAAACGCAAGGCTACTTTAGCACAATTGGTCCCTGGACAAAAATATAATTCAAAATCTCCCAAACTGGCAGCACTGCGACTGGGGCAGTCTGTTAACATTTTTATCCTAACACAAAAGCAAATGATTAGTTTTCCTCAAAAAATGCTGTTGCAACCATAAAAAGTATTATCTTTGTACGTCCCGGGCTGTTGTATTTCGCATGTTTTAGCTGCTGGCAGGACTCACTGTGTTGCAGCTGAGAGATGTGCTCTGCCACTCAGGATTACACCACTGAAGTTTATAAGCATCCTTAGGAGGGTAATTTAATAGGGCATCAATACAAGCACTTAATTGCCCAATGACTATTGACAATGGCTTTAAACTGCTCCATGTTTGCCAGAATTACCCAATGGAAATTGGATTGGCCAACTTGCCACCTTTCAGGGTATGAATTGCACCCGCTGTTGGGGCTGATCAGTCAGAGAGCTCTACAATGTGCGGAACAGGTTTATGGGAATCTTAACTCTTTGCTTTAATCCATACCTCAGTCTACTGTACCTTGATCTTAGAGATTCCATGTACTGCTTTCAAACTGACGTAATACTAGCAATGTCTAAGGCAACCTCAGGGTTTACATAAACAGATAAAACATAGATTAAAGATCTTGTGTTGTGTGTCATCAAACAAAAGGGTACAAAGATTCTCTTCTTCGAGATACAGGTAAGTACCAACTGGTTCATTCCTGTTTTAACTATTTATTTATGTAAATCCTTAAGACACATTTGACCTATATTTTGCCTTTATATATATACACTACTCCCAATAAGTTAAGGATATTGTGAGAGATTTTCTGTTTTCCATGTAATGGTCTCATTGTGTATAGGTGTGCCTTATATTGGGACCAATATCATGATATCATGATACCTTTCTCAATGTTGCATCAGTTTCAACATTCTGTGGGTATAAAAAGCCGGAATTGTCAGTAAATCATTCCAAGTTCATCACTTAAACAGCCAATGACACACAACGTCACTTAACGGATGAACGGCGTCACCTGGCCATGTTGTGCCTTCGGGTCGGTGGCAGGCAGGCAGATGTTGCTCGTGAACTTGCTGTGTCTCAAAGTGTCATCTGCGTCAAGGCACAAAACTACTGGCAGTTCATGACAGACCCAGGAGTGGAGCCCCACGAGTGACAGGCCATAATGATGACCAGTAGCTAAGGACTTATGCACTTAGACATCATTATGCAACTGCCACACAGCTGCAGGCCCGTTTACGAGATGCGAGGGTACTAGGGTTTCCAGACAAACCATTTGCAACCGACTCCACCGGTTTGGCTTGGATGCCAGACAATGCAGGTGACTCCACTGACACCAGACACTGGCGTGAACGTTTGCAGTAGGCACAAGACCATGTGACCTGGACAATGCAGCAGTGGTCTACCATCCTATTTACTGATGAGTGTCGGGTCAGGGTTGCTGGAGAAGGCGAGGTGAGCGATACGCTGAGGTCAACATGGTCCCCAGGGATTGCTTTGGTGGAGAAGGTGCAACAGTCTGGGCAGGCATCACCAATCAGCACAAAACTGATTTGGTTATTGTACATGGCTCAGTCACAGCACGTTCTTACCTCAGAGACATCATAGAACCCCCAATTCCACCAGCACACCGCCAACTTTCTGTTCATGGACCATAATGCTCACCCAAAATTGTGGCAGAATTGTCACAGCTTGACTCCAGGAAGTTGGAGTGCCTCACATGGTATGGCCATCAATGTCCCCTGACCTGAACCCCATAGAGCACGTCTGGGACCAGTTGAAACAGAGACTGAATGATCGTACCCCACCCTGAAAATGAAAATGTTGTTTCTTCTCATATCAACCATATCTCTAAATTATTGTGAGTAGTGTATATTATTTCTTTCCCTAAGATACAGTCTGTATAGAGCAGTCAGGACACATTTCACTGCATGTTGCACGTGTACATCATGTATGTGACAAATAAAACCTAACATGACCTAAACGTACTCTAGTGAACAAAGCATATGCTTACCACATAGCCGCAGTTTGAAAATAATGCTTTTGTAGATTTGTTAAAATATTGACATGGTTATCTATAGTTATATGTGTAACTCTATTTGGTGCCTTGTAATTAATTTCTTTTTTATGAGAGCACTGATAAAATTTCTGCGCTGTTAGGGTTTCTGCAGGCAACTTGTTTATGCAGTCATCCACTGATTCAGAGGGCTTTCCCCCCTCTGTATTCTCAATGCGAAACTGCTCCATCATGCAGAAGACCAGACATATGCTCTTCATACCGACATCATACAGAGTGACAAGAGTCCACTTCCTAAATCGCAGGAGTCAGCTATTGACTGCCAGCAATCCATATCTGCCTTGAAACACTGATCTCGGCGTTTGAGTCGAGCTGAAAAGCCATTGGAGGCTCTTTGCCGTTGCCAGCCCATCTTTGTAATTACAGCATGGATTTCAGCAACCACAAAGGACAAAATGCAGGGGATCACACGAAACCAGTCAATAGGCCATCGATTAGTCTCCACATCATGCCACCTGAGCGAGACACTGTAAGATAATGTGCATGTACAGTGTAAACACGCTGATGACCCATCAAATCTGAATGAATCTTTTCTGGGCCGGGTCAGAGCAGTGGCCTGGCAGGGATTAATGCAACAGATCCAGACCCCTCTAGAGTGATACAGACAGATACAGAGAGAGAAAGAGAGACAGAGCAGGGGCGAGTCTCGTATTACGGTGCTGTCATACTGGCTGTGTGGATTGGTAAAACCCAACAACAGCATGTTGGGCCAACCAGACACATGTTTGGTCTCAGTGCGGTGCAGGCAAGAGTGCTTAAATCCAACCGCTAACACGGACATTCGGAGAGTGTGTTTAGGATTAACTGGGTTTATTCAACTAGGCCTTTAATATCATCAAAGTCATGCACAGTTTATTACCCCACTAATAAATAGTAAAAAAGGTGAAGGCATATAACATAAAATATATTAATACTTGTATTCATAGAGTCAGAAAGTTAGAATGTTGGGCCAACCAAACCACTGTGTTCGCTCTCAGTGTGGCATATATACAATACATTTACAGCATTATTGCAATACAATTGTAATATATTATTATATGGTATCTAATATTATATAAAATTATAAGAATAATTCATTAGAATTCTGTAAATTGCCTGCCTTTTTTTTTTTTAAGCTTAGCATATCAAGTATTGTATAACATTGTGTCGTATTATGTTCTTATGTATAATATTTCTTTATCCTTCTAATTTTAGCTCTGTACATGATCGATAGGAAGTATTTGTCTCATCCTGGGTGGTAGTAACCTAGTGGGTAACACACTCGCCTATGAACCAGAAGACCCAGGTTCAAACCCCACTTGCTTCCATTGTGTCCCTGAGCAAGACACTTAACCCTCCAGGGGGGGACTGTCCCTGCAACTACTGATTGTAAATCGCTCTGGATAAGGGCATCTGATAAATTCTGTAAATGTTAATGTAATTCTACTGTAACTATGGCTATGCATTTTGGGTAACCCATGGTGAGACATCTTTAAGTTAGATTTATTTCTATAGTTAAATATTTATGTTTATGAGTTGTCTGGCCCAATGATTTGTCAGATTCAGGTTCGTTACACACCATAATGGGATTTCTCTGCATGCATTAAATGTCCTGTTTTTTGGGTTGTGCCTCTGTTTGTAACGTGTCTCTCAGAAAGATGACACTGCTCTTGGTCAGGTGAAAAAGTTGTTGCGGTCACCAACCGAGCCCCTCTGGCCCACTGCTCTGCAATAATGGTATAGAATCACAGCGTTCGCTGGATGATTCTGCAACATGATCCTGCGCCCCCTCTGGGGACGAGTCTAAAACCATTAAACTTGGTCCCACATGCGACCCGCACAGCTGTCACATGTCCCTGATTAATGGTCATTTCCAGCCCTTCCCAGAATGCCTACCTTAGGGGCGGGTGACCATCCAATGCATTAAAACCTGCCACCCTGCCTCCTGAGCTCCACTCCTGCACCACCTGCCTGTTATTTCACCTGCTGGAGGAATTTCATTTGTCTGCATGTTTGCAGTCGGGTGGGGGCTGTTATCTGGACTGTGTTGACGTGGCACGTTTTATCCCTGGGGGTATTCGTCAATAATTTTCTGTTTATCTGCAGGCCAAGCTTGTTTATTCGTCAGATAGTTGCTAAGCACTCGAAGGCTTCGTGGTCATTCTTAATCGACCCTCGCCGAGACGCTGAAATCCAGTCACAAGACAAGATGGCCGATGCAGCTCTTGGGTCCTTCTCAAACACATGATTACACCATGTCCCCTGGCTGAACTTTTGCAAAGTTTACCCAACACTGATAAGGGCATGAGAAGAAGAGGAGCCAACAGAGTATGCGGTCCAGGGCGTAATTCTTCATCCGCGCCGACTATTAATCCACTCTGCGCATCGACTTTACAGAGCCGATGCCCACGGGCTTCTTTAACATTCAGTCTGCGACCTTGACTGACATTGGCCTGATTAACTTTGAGTAGTGAGCATCGCCTCTTTACAGCACATTGTCCCTGAAACAATCGCCTCTTCGGACACTTTGGCAATTTTCACAGTCTACAGGGCGCTCAGCGAGAGCCGTGAACGGAGGCCTGGCCTGAGGCCGTCCTGCCCCCACCTGCCCCGATGCCAGGCCCACATATTCCACAGACCAGAGATCAGTACCACATAGAGTTTAGACATCTTATGGTTGCATTACAGGCCAGATGATGTACGCCCACCCTCAGATTAAGGGGAAAAAAGAGACATTGTATGCTCTTCTTACAAGAAAACAGTGGGCCTGACTGGTCACATATCAGCTGTGTCTTTAGTACATTCACATTCACTCTACATGCATTAAACTTCAACAACTAGGCACTTACTTTTGCATAAAGTGTTGGTCAGGTTTTCTTCCAATAAATCTATTTATTATTAATTTATTGATATTGTTGTTATTAATAATGGTATGCTGCTCCTTTTACATTGATCCTGTATAAGTCCAGAAGTATATAGCAGATCCACTGTGTAAACTTTCACCTTTAATTAATGGTTTAATTAATGCTGCCTAATCAGTTCATATCCTGCTACAGGTTTTGTTTTAGTGAACAGACATCCTGAAACATGTGCTTCAGCTCCTGTGTTCACGTCGTAAAAGCACCAACATGGTATAAAGACATAAACATGTCATTTATAAAAGACTGACATACCCGCATATAATTCACCCATGTTGACAATGATCCAACTTTTATCCTGTTGGTGGCCGACATGCACTACATCAACGTGAACAAATGGGTGCGATACAGTAATCACGGGTAAACAAATTACTGTACGCTCACAAAGGTCACCAAACTGCAGTCTGGCCATGCTAATAGAGACGGATGCGATCTTTAATCTTTTCCAAATTTAAGATGTACTTCAAACTGCATTTGACAATGAAGAATACAAGCGATGCCCCCGTAAGAGAGTCCTCAGTGGCACAGGCTGCCTGCTTAGCAGCGCGACTGAAGCAAACAAATGCACACTTTAAATTCGATTGAAAAGTGCATCTATTTCCTGCGCTAATGTCATGCATCTTAATTAAGGGGAGCCCAGAGGTCGGGAGCTGTGATGCTATCACACCCAGGCCGGCCTAATGAAAGCCCTCCTGGGGCTCCTTCCATCCGCAGCGCTCAGATATGCATCTGAAGGGAGGCATGGAGGGCGCTACTCAAAATATTGAATTTCAGTTTCCTCAGGATTTATTCCGAAAGCTACATTAATTCGGGCCCCCCGAAAATGAAATAAGCCGTAATCCAATTCCGGGGGCCATGCATTCCCATGCTTTTACTCCCAGACGCGAGCTGAAAGGTCGAGTGTGTTTTATTGCCTTAATTAATGAAGGGGAACAGGAAGAGGAATTTTGCTTTCTGAAGTAAAAGCGGCAGATTCCGAAAGGGGAGAGAAAAAGACGCGGTCTCAGTGGGCCGCACGAAAAAGCTTTCTGGGTATAAGCATTACGTTTGGCTATTCTTTGAGAGGAAATGATTCTTTGCATTTATTTTGTCGGATTCGCGGGAAATCTAAGTACTGACATCCCTGACGAGGGGTAGCTGTGCGCAGGAGGCGCGGCATTCGTTTTCAGAGGCGCCGCGTCTACGTTACATTGTCGGGAGCACTTTGAAAATATCTGACACATGCCCGGGACTAATTTAGAAGCCCTTTTCTGTGAGCACGGGTCCAGCTGCTGCACAGAAATGGGCCCGGGCCGCTCGGATCGATTCTCTGGCAGTGCGAGGCATTTAGACAGTTTTTGATTCAAGCTTCAACAGTCTCGCAAAAGCCCCCCCTGCTTCAGTGGGCCGGGCACAGCAGGCACAGCCTGATCAGAGGGGGCACCGGAGCTGTAGAGCCCCGGTGAGGAGGGGAGGGAGGAAAAAGGGGAGGGGCCTCTCTCTCTCTCTCTCTCTCTCTCTCTCTGTCTGTCCGTGCACCCCGCGAGCCATGCTTCACCGTGAACTGGGGTTCGAAGCTTCGCCTGGCCACTGGCCTCTGAACTCATCTCAAGGTGATGGTCACCCCTGGCCTCTCCTCCAGCCACTGGCCCCCCCGTCCATCCATCTTGGAGCCGCCTGACACCGGCTTCTCTCCCCATTTTACAGCCAACCAACATTTCCTATTGATTTATTGATTGCTGTCTGCCCGTGGAAGGGGCTGGGTGCAGAGCCTGTGTGCTCTCCCTGCCTCCCTGCATAGATGTTTTTTTTTTTCCCTTTCCCCTTCTCCCCCCCTTCATTCCCAGCCGCGTTAGCAGAATTAGACCATGCGGGAGCCCAATTTGCCAGGAGAGATCAGCTTCTCTCTTTTTCTCCCCGTCTCTCCCTGTGCTGTCTTCCCTTTTCTCTTTTTCCGCAATCTCTTGTTGTTTTTTTTATTTTATTTTGTAAGGTTTTCTCCGATTCTTTTGCTGGTTTTTATTGCCAAGTCAAAATTTTAAATAGCACTTTGTGTGTGTGCGTGTTTTTTTTTTTTTTGTCTATTGATCTTCATGTAGCCTTGGATATATTCTGTGTCCCGTATTATTGCGCTTGTGGTTCAGGTGCTGCTCTGAGACCCCCTGGTTTTAGAGGCTGCGAGGGAGGTGGGAGTCTGGAGAAAGCTCAGAGGAGGATGAAGTCAGACTGGAGAGACTCTGGCTCTATGTAAATCAGGCGGAGGATTATTCGATTGACCTCCGAGGTTGACTGTGATTTTGCTGGGCTTTAGAGATGAGCCTAATGGAGGAGCCCTGTGAAAAATAGAGAAACAGGAGAGTCAGGAGAAAAACACACACACACACACACACATACACATATCTCCAGACAACCTGCGGTACACACACCACAGATGCAAAAAAAACTCCAGTGGCACTTTCCATGGAGGAAATCTAGTATGGGGCTGCTTTTAAGGTAATATTCCTTTACCTAACGTGGAACCTAATACTGCGTTTGGTAGCATCTGTGCCGCTTCTTTAGACACCGAATCCAGAAATGTGGCGCAGAGGGGACTGCTTGCTCGCGGCTAATAACATTTAGCGCTCACGCAGGCTCTGGGCTGCGCAAAACCGTTCCATCCCCCCATCCAGGCCGTTTTCGCTCTGACGCCACCAGACTCTCGGGGAAGGTGTCTGCAGGGTCTGAAAATTGGATCACAAGGACAGCGTCGCACCCACCGGCCATGACTGACAGCAGAGACTGATGGATCAATTTTTGGCATGACATGCTGGAATCATTGGAAATTATGCCCTTTTTCAAACGACACCCTCATATTACGAAGCCACCCTGACACACCTTGCCTGTCCCATAAACCCTATGCATCATGCATTATGATAGAGCAGAAGGCCTCTGATTGGAGATCAGCAATTATGTAATGTCGGTGTAATCTTTTTTATTTCATACAAAAAAGTAAGAATCACTTTTTCAATGCATTTACTTATTATGCGTAGTACAGACCAATTATTTAGGTTTGCATTTGAGATAATGATTCTGCTGTTTATGATGAAGTCTAGGCTATTCTCTACATAAGTGCATTACAGTACAATATTTCATTTTACTTTTATGAATTGCACCGAATAAAATGAACATAGTGGTTCAATGTGGTGTTCAGTACAAGCGTGCGATCACAATCTGAGGAGTGTCTCTTGATTTTTCACTGGACTTCGAAGAGTTTTTCTCCTGCATTACCCTCTCAGAGCCAATTCAAGTGATAAGTGTTCCATGCTTTTCATGAAACACCCTTGGGATGGCACACCTTGGCCCTAATTTTTTTACCACTCTACGCCCTTGGGACTGCACACCTTGGGCAAAAGGAATCTGCCACATTTCCTACGCACTGATGCATCCCATTCGGCAGCCGACCACATGCCTCCCCCCCGTGCGTCACATCTCCGTAAAGTAAAGCCACGGCTCTGGCCCTGTCTGAGGGTCTGAGGGGACAAACTAAATGCTTTGACTTCCTGCTCAAGGTGTTAGACACTCTGTGTCAAATTTCCTCTTTTACCCCCAAATGTTTCGGCTTTGGTGAGGTTTTCACAGATGACCTCATGTGCACTAATGTGCTCAACATGACCCTAATTCCTTTTAGATGCAGCGTTTATTCTCCTCCCACCAGGCCCTCACCTAATGGTCCCAACCCAATAAATCTAATATTCCGGCCCACACTTAAACTTTTTACAAAGTTGAATCACAATTTTAACAAAAAGTACCTTTTTTATGTTCTTTTTGAACTCAGTTAGATGAAAGCAAAAAGTAATGATTCCAGAGGAAAATGTATATATTGCCTTTGATTTTGTCTGCTTTCACACTATACGGGATGGGTTTAGTGGAATAAAAATTGATTTTTAAGCTTTTTGTACATTAGCTTTTAAATGTGAGATTTTATTTGCCAGGGCCATTTTTGATCAATGAGAGAAACCTAGATTTATACCTCTGATGTAATAATGTCAGCCTGTTTCTGAGTGATTCTGAGCCCCTGTAAACTGCAGGCTGCGTCCTCGCTCATATTTTCATCTTTCACTGGGCTTCAGCTGCACAGTTGCATCGCTCTGCTTCACATTACAGGCCACACTTTTTATATTTTACTGTAATAAAAAATTATGTTCACTGTAGACATTTGTGTGCTATTATTCAGGTTATAATTTTTCCAATATAATCCACCATCCAAGTATTTTTTTATTTGTGATATCTGTGATATCTGTCTTGTTGAAACATTAATTAAATTACATCCAATCTTTCATTATTTCAAATGAATTGTTAATGCTTTAGCACTAGAGCGTTTGAGTATTGATATTTAGTTGTGCAAGGCTACTTCATCTTCACACCTAAACAGTGTTAACAAAACTGCCATTTAGACTCTACTTTTGAGCTATTATAGTTGACTACATTATTAATAGAACACTATTGTCTCGAGCTTTTAAGATGTAGAGAATTTAACTGTTTAGAATTTTTTTTCACAGATTGTGATAAATTATTGAAGACGTTTGACTTTTTTCTACCTTTATACTTCTTCTCGTACTGCATACCAAACATACGCTCACATTTTATTTTACTGAAGGTATGCGGAAATGAAAATAATTGTTTTTGGAGTTTTTTTTTATCCTTTTAGAGTGATGGATGGATTGTGGTGGGAGTCATATTTAATAAAGTTGCACACGATGATTCATATTCAAAGAATAACATGACTTTAATGTGAAATAGAGTATTACCTACAACCAAATATACCAGGCACAAGACATGAAAAACGTCTGTGTTCCTAATGATGTTTGCTGCTTTTATGGTCGGGCCATCAAAGTCACAGGCCTGTCATAAGAACCTGAATGAAGAAAATGTTTTTTTGAAATGTTTGTATCTTTGCTTTAATCCAAACACTGGGAAGAATGCAGGAGGTGACGAATGAAATAGACTTGAAGAAGAACAACAATGTCTAAGTCTCTTACCGGTCTTAGTGCACTTTAGTGCCAACTTTACCTCCATTTGGAATAAAAATTGTGTCTAGCCAGATGAAAGGCCAAAAGATCCATTTTCCACTCATCTTCAGTCCTCATGTTGTGGCTCTTTGTAAAAGGAGGATGCTTAATGCTGGAGATGCACATTATGTCCATCTCTTCATGACAAGAGGTCTTTTGAAGACCTGAGAAGAGGTGCCGAGGTAAAAGGGCTGCAAAGTGAATGAAGACCCTCCACCCTTTCCTCTCCACCATTACCCTCCACACACAAACACACACGCACACACACTCCTTTTCCTTGCCACATTCTTATCGGTGGAGTCAGGGGCCTTTGAGGAGACAGCGGCAGTGTCTTAAAAGCCTGGAGGAGGGCTTCCGAGCAAGTTCGCAGAGATGCAAGGTGAGCTAATGGCCCTTAGGCGGCTGCTGGTGATCATTTAGCCCACCTCCTCCACAAGGTCTTGGAAGTGCCTCATCAAGCCCCACGCTGTCCATGCACTGCTTTTCTTGGTCATTACCACTGCCAAGATCCAATTAATGGATCAAGACTTTCCGGAACAACATAACTGAGAAGGTGGAGAGGCTCTTCTTGACCTGCATGTGCATGTCGCCCATGCACTGGCCGTGACGGTCAGTCACAGCCACAGCTAAACCTGCAGGACATTTCGCCTCTCTCCTTCCACCGATTTTGGGTTTTAACGAGCCCTGGGCCTATTCCCAGAACGTCTGTCTGCTGTGAGACCCGGAACATCCATGGAAATTTCGCACAAAGCAGGGGCGAAACAAGGGCAAGGGGGAGCAATCACAAACGCCTAATAAAGGGCTGAGCGTAGAAATGGCAAGAATGTATTGATCCCGCTCCATTTACAGGAAAGGTGTTTTCACAGCTGAACCTGAGGTGAAGTTGAAAATCTCATCCATGCATGAACAGGTTACAGGAATAGAATTCAAATATAAAGATTTAAAAGAAAAGGGTCTAACGAATAGACGTCTCTGACTTTCGTGGCTTTTAGCATGTCTCAGGAGCTTGTGCCTTTTCTTTAAAGCTGTGAAACCAGTGAAAATAAAACCACTGTTAATCTGAGCTGCAAAAAATCTGGTTAACATGACAAAAAAAAACTTCATATATTGATTTACCTAAACTATTTATTGCAGAATTTGCTTAGTTTCAGTTAACAGTGGCATTGTGTGTATAAAAACGTGACAACAGTCTCCAGCTCAGTTACCCTATTGTTCTCTGAGCAGCAATACAAAATTGTTCTCTATTTGTAGATTTTTGCTGCCTAAACATCTTGCTGCCTGCACAGCACTGCACATTAATTAGAATATTCTAGTTTTCCCATTTGTGTGAACAGAATGTTATTTGGCTTTTTTCAATCCAATTGGCTAGAATCCTATCAGCTGACCCTGACCCAGGGTTCAGGCCCCAGCAAACTTTGACCTTTCATTCCTCCTAAACCCAACAATATGCAAGAAAACATTGACACAAAATGTGTCAAAGGCTATTCTACACATTAGACCCTGCGTGTCTGATTATGGTAATTATCAGATGTGAAATGATTAATTATGAGATTGATATTGGCAGATTTCTTAATTATTTTTGTTTGTTTATAATTGTTAGTAGAGAGCAAGTGACACATGAAAAACACACACACACACACCTAGTGAGTCTGGGTGAAGTGATGGGGTGTAGGGGGCAGCTGGTCAGTCCAGGGTCCCACTGATCCAGGCTGATTGGATGACCTGTCCGGAGTGACCCCATGGGAGGGCCCCAGTATTGCAAATGAGAACCTTCTGGCCTGGAGGTCATCCAGCCACCCTCCCCCTCTCTGCCTCTCTCTGTCACCTCCCCTTCTTCTTTTTGTTTTTCTGTATGATGTGATGTTCATGCCTGCTGTTAAAAAAAAAAATCTAAATTTAGAATCTTTTTTTTTTTTTGCACCTGCGGCAATAAAATATTATTTCAAATTAAAGAAAACGCATGAGAAGTGAGTTCAGTCCTCCCTGGGCATCCTGATGCCTCGCAGGCAGCCCTCTGCAGCCCATTCTCATCCGCATCCACCAAGCTGCCTCCAGGGGTGCAGAAACACAGTTGGCCGCTGCAGCCAATTCTGTGTGGGTGGAAAAGGAGAGGGTGGATGGAAGAAAGAAAGAAAGAAAGAAAGAAAGAAAGAAAGAAAGAAAGAAAGAAAGAAAGAAAGGGGAAAAAACACCCACTTTGCTCTACTGCAGTGGAGTGGAGCGGAGGCCGGCGTATCCACACTTGATTACTATAATGAAATGTCCATTGATTGGGCCGGATTCGTGTGAGAGGAGCGGCAGCTGTTGAGTGGCTGACACCTCGGGGCTGCACTGCTTGTGCCGAGTGGAACCTGGGCCGCCCCGCTGCAGCCACCATGGCACAGGAGGAGGGGCTGCTCCACATACCCTGCACTGGCCAGGCAGGACCCTGTGTGTGTGAAAGACTGTGCATGTGTGTGTTTGTATCTCTGTATTGGTAAGATAGAAAGAGAGAGACATTGTAGTGCGTGTGAGGCAGTGTAATACTGTGTGTTAATGTTAGTGTGTGTGTCTCTCTCCCTCGTTCCCATGGCATCTCTCTGAGAGACAGCTCATTGTGTACAGGTCATTTGATTTAGAGGGATTAATTGAATTGAGCGTTTAGTGTGAAGGAGCTGAGGGCAGGGCAGGCGAGGGCCGCCCCCTCTGGACAGGTGACTTTTGTTTAGTCAGGCGACTATAGCTGCACCCGTGCACCCCGACAGACAAAAAAAAAAGATGGCTGACTATGTTCTGGTGCAGGTATGTGTGTGTGAGAGGGTGTGTTTGTGTACTGACCTCACAAATTAATAATCAATACAATAAATAAATTAATAAATAAATACAATTCAGCAGTAACAAATAATAATAATGATGCATAACTGAATGAGTCATTAACAATCAGTATATAAATACTATCTAATTTCTTGCTATTGTGTATACTAGTTCTGTAGTGATACTAGTATATATTGTGTGTACTAGTTCTATATATACAATAAAATCCTTAACCACAAGGTGACTGAAATGAATAGTAACAATGTTTAGTCTTTAAAAAATACATTAAAAGATGACAGTCAAACAATAAATTACATTCATATTTTAAATAAAATTGCCTCCTTGTTAAAATAGTAAAATAGACCAGTATTTTAATGATGGTCAGAGTGACGGGACATTACATTTGACAACTGCTGCTTTAAGAATTTAAGAATTTTCATTTGGATAGTTGCCACTGCTTTAAATAATTGCACATTAGTTTTTTCTAATGATAAATGAAAGAGAACAAGAAAATAAAAAAAATCCTGTGAAACTAAAATAAATGTCATAAATGTATTAGTATGTTGGCACATAAAACTAATTTAGTTCCAACCGCTAGTGTTCCTAAAGTAGTGCACAAAAAATAAGACACAATGTATTTTTAATTTACTGATTTGCAGAATGTATAGATTATAAGCAAGACAACACAATATACATAAAGTGTGTAATGTATGGAATTCATGAGATTAGATCATGTCAAAGAAACACATTGGATCGCATGTGATCATTTTATTGATGATTGGAACCCCAACACACTGACAGACGAACTCGCTGTTGAGTTTTTCGTCTTGATCCAGGCCTTCACAAGCCGGCGGTGACAATGGATCGTCCCGCTGTATCAAGCCGAAACATGGCTGCCATGGCACCGCAGCTATTTACCTTCTGTCAGACAGTCGGGTTCCTCCCCTTCACTGTTCTCCGCTCTCCTCTCCTCTCCTCCATTGTGTTTTCCTCACTTCCTCACTCCTGTCCTCACACATGGCTGTGGACAGGCTGGCCAGGGGCGCTCGGTGCTGTGTGGTGCCATTGATTTTTTTTTTTCCTCTTTCTCCCCCTCTCCGCACAATCCTGACAGAATCATAGCTCCATGGAAACAAAGAAAACTGCTCAGTGACAATAGGGGAGAAAAGGGCTCGCATTTAGGCTGTGGCCAATGACGCTTAATCACAATCTAATATTTCAACGTCCAGTCTCACAAATTGAAGGGAAAATAAAGCACCCAGCATATGTTAAGAGCGCACACTTTTATCGGCACACGTAAAACTTGTGCAGTCCACACAAGCATTATTTTTTATTGTTCATAAACTAAAACGGGTTTGTATTTTACCAGGCTGTGCGATATCTAAATGTCGGCTTTTGACTGCATCCATGAGAGCAGTAAATGTTAAATCAATGTGAAGTGCTGGTGCACCGAGTGCAAATACTGTATCCTTCCCCCAACAGAAATGCGTGATGTGATATTTTTTATGCTTTCTGTAGAAATCAACAGTGAACGTCATGTGATGGAGATCTTTCTGAATGGCATCCGTCTGCGTTTCAGTGAAGATTCCTGTTTTTTGGATTTTCGGATGCATGACTGAGTAAAGAAAATTAAAACAGCCCTATACAAAGAGAGTGGCGGTGATTTTGCTGCATTTAGCTGGAGTTTGATGCTCTGGGCTCGGAGTAATGATTGCGCCTCTCGGTAAAGGAGAGTCTTTAACGTTTACTAACTTGACGGACCCCTTGGGTCTCTTTGTTTTGGATGGGCTGGGAAGGAAATTTCACGGCAAAATAATCAGGCAATCCCAATCAATAGTGCCAGAGGACTGCATTGATTACAGCAAGTCCATTCTTAAGACATTAACCCCGGGTGTTTGAAAAGAGCAGTCACACTTCAAAGCTGCCGCATTCATGCGCCGGAGACCTCGTCTAAATACGGGGCGGAGGGGTGGGCTGTGGTGCTTTCTGTCCTATGGGCATATGTCTATGCACAGGATGCGCCGGCTGTAAATGCTGTCACACATCCTCGAAGAACGAAACCGTACTATTGTACGGCCAGCCTTCCATGCTGTTAGTCTGGACGAAGGGTGGAGACGGGAAATATTTTTTCTCAAAAGAAAAAAGAATAGAAACTTGATGATGGCAACATCACTGGTTCCTATTCACTGCAGCACCTCGGCATGAAGATACACTATCCCCGTAATGCAATTGAGTCAACCGTCTTTTTATCAATATTTAAATGACGCAGGTATCAAAATCGATTCAGTCTCTCGTACGCGAGGAGTCCTTCAGATTGGCAGGGCTCTCGGTGTAATTCATATCCACAGCAGTACGCTGAGTTAATTCTTATTGAATTGTTGCTGTAATCTGAATACGTTGAGTCGGGGGATTTTGGCATAGACCAACTCAATAAAGCAGCACCTCAAACTAGAGATCCGATGGTCAGCTGATGCGTGAAATAATTGGGGCATCAAAATTAAAAAAACATGTATTTTCTGTGCTGCACAATCAAATGACATTTAGGAACATTTGTAACATTGACCAATTAACAGTTAATCTGTTCATACAAATTGTCAAATTCCTATCTATATATGTTCATGTCAGTTTTTTTATGGTAATATCTACCTCCTGTTCCCTAACTGTTTTACTTGTTTGTTGATGATCTTCTGTCAAATTTGCACTTTACGTTTTGCCTTGCATTGTAATTGTTGCACCATTGGTTCTAGAAAACACTGTCTGTGTGCTTGTGCATGGCTGGCCTGACAAAACGACTCCTCACTGCCGTTAAAGAAAGAAGCTTATCTTAAAGTGCATTTTCTGGATTAATATCCAAATACAGGACAGGAATTCTAAAGAAACAGGACAATAAAAATTATTCTTTGCACTTGCAAATTAATGCTACATCACCCCTCAGCCTGTATGTGTTTTGGAATATTACAGTTTTAAAAATTCAAGAACACCACCACATCCCACTTCTGCAGAAATTGGTGCTTCCTGTTATTTGCACATAATGAGACAAACCTGCATTTGTACCCGGACACACTCACAGCCAAATGTCCCATCTGGTAACATTTCCACGACTCAGGGAGAGAAATCAATAGCAATAATTTTCTTAGGTCTCTTTGAAACACACACACGCAGGCTCACACACTCCAGTGTCTGTTTTGTTTAAGTTGCAATTAAATGTTTTTTTTTTATAACCTTTCTTGACTATGTGAGCATGCTACATGCAGAAGCATTTCTGGTCAATTTTTTTGAAAAATGTTTGCCAATTCTCGCTGTGCTGGTAGGTAAGGCTTTTGCTGTAATCGTGACTGGCATTTTGAATGCAGAATGGCAGGATAGGGAGTAGCAGTGTGCTTCAGGTTCTGCCTTCCATTTTGTGCCTTATAGGGATCCCTATAGAACCAAATATTCAGGCCAGACAGCAACATTTTTTTGATTGCATGGCATTATTTAAATTAATTTAAGTCATCATTTGTGTAAACAAACAAAAAAAGTTTTTATTGATTTGCTTCTCGCAAGTGCATCAGTGCATTATCCAATTATTCAAAACACGTGGTGGCTAATCTCATCAAAACGAGACCTTTTATTTTGTTCAGAGGATATACAGCTGTGTGTGTGATTATGCATGTGTGTCTGTGTACCATTTAACATAAGGTGCTATGATGGAATTGTGGAGCACTGAGGGTGCAGTAACGGCATGAGGGGAGCGGCTGTGCATTAGGGCTCGTCTGAAACCTTATCTGTGGGTCAAGTGCTGCAAGCTGTTGTCCGGCATGAGTTTGTTGTCTAAATGCCCATCAGGCAATAGTACAGGCCATATGTGTAGGCAGACACACAAAGACACACACACACACACACACACACATTATTATCCAATCATCTAGGTAATGATGTCCTCTATCACAAATTTCACCAAAACCCTGTTGGGAGGAATTAACACTTCCCGTTAATAGAACAATAATGCAATATACAGTATTTATAATGCCATATTTATAGCCAATATATCTGTAGACCAATATAGCCTGTTTTTTTAATCATTTTCTGCTTCCCCGCAATTATGTTATGTTAAATTTTCATTATCGTTAATCTAACTGTCATCAAATTATTGTAGACAAAAAGGTACAGTATACTATGTGGACAAATCTGTGTTGCCATACTAAATTAATGTTTCATATGCAGTGTCAATGGCAAATGTGTATATAATATTTATAAATCTAATATATAATGTATTATGTGCAAATGTGTTTCAACCACAGTTGATGATGTGTGTGTGTGTGTGTGTGTGTGTGTGTGTGTGTGTGTGTGTGTGTGTGTGTGTTCTGCAGATCTACTGCCCCCCTTCACAGCGACTTGGCACTTAGCCATAAGTTCCAGTCCTCGTCAGTTCACCCGTCTATTCAGAGCCGTTTTCGGCGGCCAGAAGCCCCCTGTACTCTCAATTAAACACCCGTCTGCTGCCACTTACACTAATTAAACAAGCTGCCCCCTTTACACTATCATAAGTGTGCAGTAAGGACTTTAAATAACCAAACTGGCAGGGCATTTAACAACTCCGTCTCCATAACAACTGTTTGCCGCTGTAGAGTGGCCTGTCAGCTAATGCGTTCAGACTCTGGGTAATTAACAGCGAGGTCCGGCTCGCTGGAACCCCACTGGCCTAGAGCTGCCGACAGACCCCGCATGTGCTACCCATCATGCACGGCTACATTACTCAGCATCCTTAAATTAAAGAGCCAACCATCCTAGCCTGAGCAACATCTGTACATACATGTGTGAGTGTGAGATTTGCTTTAGAATAATCCTTTCAGTGTGACTATATCTAAAACAGTTATTATTTTGCACTATGTGCACTACTGTTCATCACCCCTTATTCTATTACCATTATATTAGACTGCTCCAATTATCAATCCCTTTATGGTATTGCATGTTTTTTTATACACAACCTGCTTACCACATTTTTACCAATATTCTATGCCATGTTTCTATCATGTTCTGTTTCTACTCTATAAGTCTAAAATAGTATTGATTAAGTTGTATTGCAGAATATGTCAAAATAGTTTTGGTGTGGTCATCGCATGTGTGTGTGTCCTGGCCCTGGCTTGTGTTGAGATACTGGCCAGTGACATTGTGCAGAGAGGTCACACAACAGAAGGGTGACCAGCTGTTCATTTCCATTTCAAAGATGCAATCAAAGGCCACGAGCCAGTTGATCTTATGGCCTCCTGGTTCCAAATACAACATTTTATACATGTCCTTTTTTTTGCTTTTTACCAAGACCGTTTTTCTGTGTACAATAACTGGCCTAATGGAAGAGTCTTGGGGTGTGTGTGGAAATGTGAGATGTTATGGAGTAATGAGCAGCCATTTGGCATCGGACTTCCAGCGGCCAGACACCTCGTGGATAAATCATCTCCATGATACTTTTCTGTGTGATCGTACAATAGTTGGGGGTAATAGGCAGTTCTCGCATTGCAAATCATTTCTTATCGTATCTGGGGTGGCAGTCCTCAACTCCAATAAATACTTCAGATTGCTCTGCGTTCGGTGTGATGTGGCCACACCGCGATGAGCCGAGCTAAGATTGCCAACTCGATTTATTTGGTTTGCCGTTTCTCTCTTTCTCTCTCTGGGCAGATTTGATTACTTATGTCTGGCGTGGTGTGTGACTGGAGTCTTGCCCGTTGCATTAGTGCGTGTTTGATGGCAAGTCGACCCGTCTTATTCTCTAACGAAGGCCGCCATGTTCCTCTTCCTGCCTCTGAAACATCCCATTTGAACTGAAACAGTGGGTCTTTCATACCTAATAATAGTAATGTTTTAAGTATACATCTGTACATTACGCAGTTCAGCAAATATGAACACCTGCAGCACGATACACAATACGACAATACAAAGTGAAAAAGCAACTGAAAATGTGAAAATATTAATATTTCACTGCTTTGTTTTTTTTTTCATCGCTTTCATGTCTTGTTTCAGATAACACACTGACACACAACGCTCCATGCTGACACAACATGGGCAGCCATGACCGGCGCCCGGGGAGCAGTGTGTGGGGACGGTGCTTTGCTCAGTGGCACCTCAGTGGTACCTTGGCGGATCGGGATTCGAACCGGCAACCTTCTGATTACAGGGCCGCTTCCTTAACCGCTAGGCCACCACTGCCCCAGACGACAGGGACGAGCCGGGGCTAAAAGCTGCGAGCAGTCAGTTGTCCCTCTGCAGCAGTGTGCTGAGGTTGTGACCTCCATCGGATGGCCCCGGGGTTCTGTAACTGAGAGAGAGAGAGAGAGAGAGAGAATGCCGGAGGAGGAAGAGAGCAACATAAGGAGAGAGAGAGACAGGAGCCGCCCCACAAGCATAATAGGGCCAGGACGGCAAGAGATGCAAAGGAGGAGAGAAACATGGTGAGGACCAGTTACCTTGATGGCCGCAAATTTCTGATTGTAAAACCTTCAAGTAGAGGACAGTTGCAGGTCGGGTCAAACCCAATCGCAGCTGGCCTGGAACTCCTCAAAGCCGTTAAGTTTGAACTTTGGATTAATTCTTTCTATTCTATCTGCTATTGGTGTGTAGTACAGGACACCCCAGGAAAGGAAGACCAAGAGTTACCACTGCTGCAGACTCAAGCTCCTCAACATCAGAAAGCTTCTCAGATTAAAGCCCACAAAAATACATGACAGAGTTCAAGTAGCAGACACATCTCAACATCAACTGTACAGAGGAGATTGTGTGAATCAGGCCTTCATGGTCGAATTTCTGCAAAGAAGCCACTTCTGAGGAAGAGAAATGAGTAGACCTCAAGGAATGGACGTTAGACCAAAGGAAATATACATTTGCTTTATTGATGAAGAAAGCGAATGATGGAGTGCTGCATCAGATAACCTGGCTTCCTAAAGCCAACTGAGATGATTTGGGATGAGCTGGACTGCAGACTGAACAAGTGCTCAGAACCTCTGGGAACACATTCCGGTGACGACCTCATGCCAAAGCATATTCTAATTTGTCTAATAGTCCATATTAGATAATAGAAATGAGAAGGTGTGTGAAAGTGAAAGTGAAGTGATTGTCATTGTGAAACACTGCAGCACAGCACACGGTGACTCAACGAAATGTGTCCTCTGGTTTTAACATCACCTTTGGTGAGCAGTGGGCAACCATGACAGGCACCCGGGGAGCAGTGTGTGGAGGATTGGGATTCGAAAGACACTAAAGACATTTAACCCTGAGTGTCTCCAGGGTGACTGTCCCTGTAAATAACATAAATGTATATGATCATTTTAATAGTCATCTGTTAGCACCACTAAATCTAAAATGGACAAAAAATGTATTTATTTAAATTAAATTAATTAAATTACAGGTAAACATTAGAGTCACAATAACTAACTGTACTTTTACTTTTTATACTCAAGTAGATTTGAAGGCAATTACTTTTGTACTTCTACTCAAGTAGAAATTTTAATTTAGCACTTTTACTTGTACTCATCCACCACTGGTAGCTAGATTCATCCTGCTACATAGCTCAATCTGTTTCTTCATTATTTATCATAGAAAGTTCAGTGTATTTTCAGATGCAGATTCCACAGATATCCATCAGCCAGAACATTATTACTGTCTAACATTTTCTACACCTATGTTCTACTGTGAAGGCATGGACTCCGCCATACCTTTGAAGGTCTACTGTGATATCTGGAATCAGGCTGTCAGAAGTCCTGTAAGGTGGTGAGGTGGTGCTTGGTCAGCAACAATGTTTAGGTAGGTGGTCAAAGTCAAAGAAACATTCACATGAATGCAGGACTCTTCCCAGAAGAGCATTGTCCAAAGCATTGCATTGCCTATGCCAGCTTGCCTACTTCTCATAGTGCATCCTGGTACCATGTCTTCCACTGGCAGGGGATGCACACGCACCCGGCCAGCCATGTGGTGTAAAATAAAACGTGCTTCATCAGACCAAGACACCTTCTTCCATTGGTAATTGGTCTAGTTTCAGCATTTGCTGTAAAATTCAGAAATATGAGCTGCAAGATGTCTTCTACTGGACTAAACAACACATTCCATCCTTTTACCCTTCTATCATGATCCTTTTTCTACTTCAGCTATAAACATCACTTTCTGCCCAATTTATCTCACCCACTTTTAGGTGCAATACAGGAATATATGTGTTGACCAGGCTGGTATCGGCCCTGCAGCTAGGTTTTCTAAAGAAGATGATTGGCTGTACCATTAATGCCCCCAAACGGCCACAGCACCCAAAGCCAATGGATCTGAATGGAGAGTCCCTGGGAGGAGGAGCCAATGTGTTCTTTCCAAAAGACAAACACTCATCCACTTTGCCAGAGCCTCACTTTATAATGTGATTAGAGCCGCTCCAATCATTCATATAAACCAATACTAAGTGGCTAGCAGATCTTTCCTTTCCATCTGGCCTTAAACAGAGCCATGAAGAAAATTGTTGCACATTTCTCTCAAAATTAGATTTCCCCAGCCATTGAACGTGATTGAACCCCTGCAGCTTAAAGCCTGGCACGGCTGACATTTTCAGCAGTGCATTTCCACTGGGCTGAATGGAGTGAAGCCAGTCATTGCTTTATAATTTGTCTGTTTTTTTTTTTTTAGAAAGAACTTTGGCCAGTTGGATGATTCTAAATGCCAGTCCTGGCTCGCTGATGGCGGCTACACTCGAAACATCCAGCTGTTCCCCCAGAAGCAGCTCTTCGCATTGCTGGAGAGTCTAAGAGTTCACCGGTGCTCCGAGTCCCCCCTCCTCCCTTCCCGATTCCCTAATCACAAGTCCTTGGCTCCACCTCAGACACTGCGCCGGTGGATCACAACCAGGCCTGAGGTCTCCTGGAAACCGACGCCAGCCTTCTGGATTCCTGCAGCGGTTTGTGTATTGATTATCCTCGAGATTCGCGCCGAGTAAAACACTCGCTGCCTTTTATCTGGTGCCGGGCATGAAGAAACACAAACCTTCAGCGCCGCTCCAGGATCCGTCGACGGCGCCAAATAACTGCACAGACGCGGAAAAAGGAACATTTCTATGCAGAGACAATGGAAGATCCCATGCTCACTTTATACAGTTTGATGAAAGCCATTCTTTTATGTGTTGATCTATTTGGCGTCCTACATCAGGACATGGATTTATGTATTTGAGATTCTTCAACAGATATTGTATCCAACTCCATTTTTGTATTATTTATTAACGTCTTCTGTCCATGGAATTTCCCAACCTTGCGGGGACGATGCACCTCAAGGTCGACATTAAATGAAAATCAAAAGAATCAGCCTTTCAGTCAAAATGTTTCTCTGGGGATGTCATTTTGGAACCCTCCCATGTCATCTGCTGAATGAATCAGGCCCTGGTTAACCTGGCCGAGTGACTGTAAGGATTAATCTGTTGTCCTTTTGTCAAGGAATCCCGTGCTAGCAATTACTTGCCACTTGGAGCCAGTGGTTTAGTAATGCTTTAACCAGCCAAGATTAGCGAAAGAGAGGAGCACAATGGAGCGACTGATAGCGGCGTAGCGCTTTCTATTTACCAGGAGCAACCTGTGAACGGGCCAGGCTCGCACATAAATTAGAGAATGCGCGCCCGCGAAACACTGACACATTAGGCTCGCGCTGTTTTGGGAGCAATAAAGTTAATGCACACAAGCACACACACACACACACACACACACACACACACTCCGGAAGATAATTTATTGGGAGGGTTTCGTGGTTAATTGTTGGGGGCCGTTTTCCCACAGAGTCTGCGCTTTGTAAACACGCGGGGAAAATTCAGAACGGGGGACAATCACTCTTGTCCGAGATATGCAGCCCATCACTCGGTGATTTATTACAGTCATATCCTCCCATAAGCAAGAATTTTACAGCGTTTTATACTAGACCTCAATAGAGGTTTACGTCATATTATAATTCTAGATCTCCAAGCTTTGCATGATGCAATTATTTTTTCCTTTTTTTTTGTATAGCCCAAGATCACAAACAGTATGTTTTTTCAGGTATCTATTTTATTTTAGTTCTAAAGGTGAATGCATGGCCATGTTGCACATTTCATTTTCTTGCATTATCGTATTCATCGGCGTATCCTATAAATATCATTGAAGTATATCCTGTTTCCACATTCTCCACTCCACACGCATGTTGCCCAGAATGGTTCAGTGTGACGCGTTCCTGAAGCCAAATGCGATCCGAATCCGCAGTCGAAACATCTGTGTAGCAGTATAGTGGTTCAAATAGTAAATCCGGAAAGGATGCGCGACAGAGGTGGGCACGCATGGCGACCTGAGCCGGGCCTTTTGCAAATCTAACAGCAGCAGTCCAAGATACTGAGCTGTCCGGGGCGTAATTAAATATTGATGCTGCGAGATTAGCATGGTAAAAGCTCTATTCATCAACGAGCCCGGGTCTGCGAGAAAAACCGCGGTGTACTTCTCAGCAGCGGTACTAATTTGGGCCCCACTGAAACAATGTTAAATTATTCACATGGGTTCCAGTATCATGCTGCAAAAAAAAAAAAGGCTCTGCGGTTTGGAACATCCTGCGTCATACATGCCTGACAACTATTCCTAACCAGATGAGGAGATTTCGGAGGCACGCCGGTGTTCATTTTCTACTGGAGGGGGGGGGGGGGGGGGGCAGAACGGCTCCCGTATCTGAATTAGCTAAAATGCTCCCCGGTCATCAAAAGAGCCCAAATGAATGTCCAGCGTTTATCATCCAAACCTCTTTCCTCCGCCATTGTCCAGAGGTCACTGACCTTTTGCTCTCCATCACATAAACCTTAACTGAATGGCAGATGGGCTGCTTTTTCTTAGAGGTTCATTTCGTGTCGCTGTCTTTCTCTCGGTTAATCCTGGACGAAGAATCTGACGGTGGTCGGTCACCACAATCGCCGCTCAGCCCATAAACAACTGGATCCTGCAAAACGTGGCCACGTCACATCTCAGCACATTCTGACTGGAGCTCTTGGCTGTTAATTAGTTGTTTCTTATCGCCTGCATAACTACATCAGACGTATTTTTTTAATTGCTAAATATTTCACATTTCACACATATTGTACCAAATATGTTAATTATAAGCAAGTTATTAATGTGTTATGTGATTAGCTATGCCTGCAGCTGTTTGTTAGTTGTTATATTAAATTGCATTATAAGACATATTTGACTGTTAAGTTATTTTATGTGTATTGTTTGTAAATCGAAAAAAAAAAAACCTCACTCTCTGCACCGCAGTGGTTTAGAATCAAAATATGAAATGTGCTTTCTGCTAAATCTATATTTGTAATGATTTTTTTATTATTATTATTTGCGTTGTCAGGCCCACGGCGGAGCGGAGGGGTGTGTGCGCGCTGGCAGCTGACATCAGCGATCTCGGATCGAACCTTTCGATTGGAACCGGGACTATTTGCATACTGATCTCCATCCCGGCGCGGCGGCGGCGGCGGCGGCGGCAGCAGGCGGAGAGCAGCGCGGAGGAGAGACGCGACTCGTTTTCTGTCCTTTTCCAACATCATCTCCGCCGACTTTTCCCGACAAGTTTCACGGGACGGACGACGGCGGCGCTGCGGACCGGGAACCGGAGGGAGGCGGCCAAACCACCGATCACGCAGCCACCCATCCTGTCGAATGCTGCTGGACGGCAGCCGAGATGCGGTTTTTACGCTTCGATCTGCTCGGTGGATTGTAACGAGTCGGTGTTCGCGCCGTGATGGAGACGTGACCGTGTCCACCCGAGACCAGCGGCGACCCGGTGGCTTCAGATCAGCAGCGACATAATCTAACAGCCCTGCTCCTTCACCCACACACACACACACACACACACACACACACGCAGAGAAAACAGTACACATTTCTACAGATGAAGAGAAAAGATGGATGTTTCTGCAGAGGACTGTATTTTGTCAGAATAATTAGCCTCGATGATTTCATGTCATATATGAAAATGCGGCAGATTTGCGTGAATTTGTCTGCTCGCCTGCTGTTGGTCGGCTGCGAACTCTCGCGTTAATCGGCGTGATCTTCTCCGTGCTTGTTGAATGTGGCGCCGTGTTTGAGGTTTGATTCACCTGTTACCATTTTTTTTTGTAATCGGATTAACATTAGGAGCGAGATTAAGTAGGAACTGGGCGGGAACAGACTCTCTGTACCTGTTGCAGGGACGCTTTCTCTATCTCCCTGCGCGGGATATTAGTCCTGGAGTCCATCTGCTTTCCGAATTCCACGAAGATCACGGGCCACTCTCCACCTAAACAGCAGACAAGGAATCAAATTAAAAATGCAATCTTTTACTTTACCTCATTTTATTATCGGTTTATGGATTACAACAATCATACACACAAACATATATATGTATACACACACACACACAATTACTTAGGCTTATGTATCAAAATGAATTATGTACAAATTAAAAATCGAAAATATTTAACTTATTCAACTCTTTATGTGTGTGTGTGTGTGTGTGTGTGTGTGTGTGTGTGTGTACTGGCATGAGTGCGTGCGCGAACTCAAAAGTTTGCAAAAAAAATCTTCATCCTCTGTCATATAAATATTATTATTGAAATTTTAATTTTCGTTCAAAAAAGTTTTAATTCAATATTTTGATCCTAATGTGAAAGAATATAATAAAGATATGATAAATAAATGATAACAATTCGATGAGGTCGGCAGTAAGATCATATATTTCCCAATTGAATGTAAGTTTTATTTCATTTCATGGAGGGAAAAAATTATCCAGAGTATGAAGAGACATTAATTATTTTTCACAGTGAAATTTCTGACGAGGCTCTAATTTAAAATGTTAAAAAGGAGGTGATCGAAGCCGTGATGGAAAGAAATGCTCATTCCTCTCTTCTCCACTCGATTGAACTCCCGCGCTTTTTTCCCGTTTAATTCATATTTGCTGGGGGTCACGACAGCTCCTCAAACATTCATAAAAAACCCTTTTGTCCCCTAGAGTGTTATTGATTTTTGCTGGCCGTTTATAAATGCAACGTGTACGGTGTGGCGTAATCTGCAGCAGCTAAAACGAGCATAAAATTCATATTTTAAAACCGCACAAAACTCCAAATTAATCTACTTTTCTTTTCTTTTTTTGGAGGGGGGGATTTTTATAATATTTCTGTAATATTTCTATAATATTTCTATAATGTGTGAACGCGCTTTGTCCCATTCCGGAGCTGGGAAATAAATTGGTTTGAATAAAAGAAGTGTTAATGGTTCGCGGTTCTTTATTAGTAGTGTGGAAGCGCGTCTCGGGGTGCAGGCCGCGCCCCCCCCTTCGCCACGCAGAATATCGACCTGCATGAGAATCCGCGCAGATGCCGCTTCTTATTCCGCCGAAAAGCAGGCCGGGAGTCACCATCACGTTCACTGGTCCAAATGTGGAAATAAATGTGGAAATGTGTCAAATAAATACTCGCGTTGAGAATATTGGAATAAAATGTAAGTAAATGGTAAGTTTGGTGTTATTAGTTAAAGTCGCTCCGGCGTCGTTGGCCGATATAAATGATTGCCTGTAATTGCGTCATTATTCTCGACCCCGCAACCCCCTCCAACCCGCCCGTTATTAATTAAGGCAGCACGACACTGGCTTTACCTCTCGCTCCTCGCCGAGGCGCACGTCGCTGTCGCCGTCGCCGTCCTTGACCCTGACAGATGCGCGTGTGTCGTGTCACCGGCCGCGGCGCGGCGCGCCACAAGAAGCAGGAAAAGTCCGGAAAAGTTCATCTGCTCCCCCGCAGCTGTCGGCTTTTGGAGTCTTGAAGCGTCACCTTTGACACGCCCGCCTTCGGGCCACCGCAATCTGTCGCTGGTTTAACGCGATAAATAACGACACGAGAATAAACTGAACTTACTTCTAATATTAAATATGAATTTAGATTATTCATTATTGGTACTACTAGATGGATGGATGGATGGGCGGGCAGACGGACGGATGGGATTAATGGATGGATGGAAGGATGGATGCACGGTTGGACGGATAGATAGATAGATGGATGGATGGATGGATGGATGGATGGATGGATGCACGGTTGGACGGATGGATGGATGGATGGATGGATGGATGGATGGATGGATGGATGGATGGATAGATAGATAGATAGATAGATAGATAGATAGATAGATAGATAGATAGATAGATAGATAGATAGATAGATAGATAGATAGATAGATAGATAGATAGATAAGAGATGGACGGTTGGACGGATAAATAGATAGACTGATGGATGGATGGATGGATAGATAGATAGGATGTGCTGCATCCTCTGTGTGTGGAGGAGAGCAGGCTGTTTGGCCAAACAATGGTCACATCTGCTAATGTTTTCAGCGCCCCACTGCAACCCCCGGTCTTCTGCTTTCTGATGCATTATTGTTGTAATTAGGAATATTCACAAATAATTTCCAATGGGGAAATAAATGGGAGCGCTGAGTTTAGGCTACTAGATTGCTGCTTTTTGCCATCTGACTCCGGTTGTTCGGCCCTGACCCTGCCGTAATTAATTCCTTGGCGCGACGATAAGTAGCCCTAAGAATGAACCCGGAAGCCAAGACGTTGTATAGGCTATTATATTTTAAGGAAGACCAACCACATCGGCGGTCTAATTAGAGGTTTTGCGTCATGACGTTTATGGCCCAGCAGTTTATCAAACTCGCAGTTTTTCTATTGCCGCGTGGACGAAATGTGCGTTAGTGGCGCCGCTCTGGTGAGAAACGTCTTTAGCGTCATTTAGCTTGTGGCTCGACATGAACCGTTTTGGGGACGTTAAGCACTAAACCTGCACTTGAACTTCCTTAATAAGTGACGTCAGAGACCAGGAGCGGCGCGTGCCTCGTGCTTAATAAGGAAAATGTTGCCAGGTGTGCGCTTAAAATTCAATTTAAGATGGCTGATATCAAATGTGTTCTCGAATGCAGTGTAAAACAATGATGGAACTTTAATTTTATTAGTTAAAAACATAAATTTATATGTACCATTAGTCCCCTTGTTTACGCAGAAAATATGTACAATTCTTGGCAACAGTAACCCCAAAATGAGTTCAGTCTCGCTTTAAAAAAGCACACCTGGCAACCTGATATGTGTATTCGCGTGTGTGTGCGCGGAGTGGGAGGGAGGACGGCAGGGCAGTGAGCGGACTGCGCATGCGTGCGCGGCCGAAGCCGCAGCGGCGGAGCGGCGCGTCTAAAGAAACCCAGACGGCGCCAGACATGGCTAGAGATGGCGAGGGAGACGATCAGACTGCGACCACAGCTGCTGCGGATGCTCTGGCTGTAGATGAACGGGGACATTAAAAAAACAAAAAAAAAAAAAAACAAGCGGAAATATATATTTTAAAAAATACAAACGGAACTTTTGTATATATTTAAATATATATTTCAAATATATATTTTAAATATATATTTCACTTCTTTGGACACCTACAGCGGTGAACGTCAGATAGATGGTTTGTCCACAAGCCTGCGCGGATCATGAACGCCCAGCTGTCGATGGAGAACATGGGCGACCTGCACGGCGTGAGCCATGAAGCCGACCTGCTGAGCGGCGACAGGAGCGCGGTCACCCACCGCGGCGGCGGCGGCGGAGGCGCGCGTCCGATGGGCATGGCGTCCATCCTGGACGCCGGCGACTACCACCACCGGCCCCCGGAGCACGGGCTCGCCGGACACCTGCACCCCGCCATGGGCATGGCGTGCGAGGCGCCGCCCGGCATGAGCATGAGCAGCACCTACACCACCCTGACCCCCCTGCAGCCGCTGCCCCCCATCTCCACCGTCTCGGACAAGTTCCCGCACCACCATCACCACCACCACCATCACCACCATCCCCATCACCCCCACCAGCGGATCCCGGCCAACGTCAGCGGCAGCTTCACCTTGATGCGGGACGACAGGGGCCTGGCCTCCATGAACAACCTGTACGCTCCGTACCACAAGGATGTAACCAGCATGGGCCAGAGCCTCTCCCCGCTGTCCGGCATCCACAACTCCCAGCAGGGCCTGCCCCCGTACGCGCACCCGGGCGCCGCCATGCCCGCGGAGAAGATGCTCACCCCCAGCGGGTTCGAGGCGCATCACCCGGCCATGCTGGCCCGGCACGGGGAGCAGCACATGTCCGCGTCCTCGGCGGGCATGGTGCAGATCAACGGGATCCACCACCACCACCACCACCACCCCCACGCCCACCTCGGCGCCCAGAACCACGCGCAGCAGAATCACGCCTCCGTGCCCGGGTCGCAGGTCGCCGGCGGGGGCGGGGGCGGCTCGGGACAGATGGAGGAGGTCAACACCAAGGAGGTGGCGCAGCGGATCACCACCGAGCTCAAGCGCTACAGCATCCCCCAGGCCATCTTCGCCCAGAGGGTGCTGTGCCGCTCGCAGGGGACCCTGTCCGACCTGTTGCGGAACCCCAAACCCTGGAGCAAGCTCAAGTCCGGCCGGGAGACGTTCCGGAGGATGTGGAAGTGGCTGCAGGAGCCTGAGTTCCAGAGGATGTCGGCACTCAGGCTCGCAGGTGAGCGAAACCTCGGTAATTCACGCCCTTTTCTTACCTTTTACCTTTTAACATTCACGTGCCATAAATCCATCTATTTATATCGTTATATCCACGTGTTTCTAAAAAAAGAATAAAATAAATACCGTTCTGTGTAATGTAGGGCTGGGTGATCAAATACTCACCTTTTTATTTACATTTTCCAATAATCTCTTTCCTGCCTTCGTGGGGCTTTAATCCGTGTAAATTGGTTTGGCCTGTAATGTTGGTTTTAAAATAATGATGATGATTATTATTATTATTATTATTATTATTTTTGTCCCCGCATAAGATATCCTGCCGGGGGTTGTCTTTATTTATAATCATGGACGTGAACGTAGTAGAATTCGTGGTGATGTTTGCGGTAAAATCTCTGATTGATACGGCGATGAATCGATATCGGCCCTGTTGTAATCCCCGTGTTTGGTGAGCGGATCGCTCCGTCCTTGTTGACGCCGTGACCGTCGTGGGCTGTGCGTGGGACGCTCTGGCGGGCCGGAGAATGGCGATTTCGGTACAATCGAGAGATGGCCCTTGAGCCGGATGGATTCAAGGTTCTTTTTTTCTGCTTAATTAACTTAATTTGCTTAATTAAGTTCCTTTAACCGCTCCAGGAGGAGGTGGATAGTGGAAGTGAACGTGGCAGCGGGGCGTGTGAGTGGCAGGCCCTGTTTACCTCCGACATGCAGATTTAAATTTAAATGCAGTTTCCAGCGGTCCTACAAATAATCGCCATGATCGATTATTCGAAGTGGCGTGGAGTCTGCTCCTGCTTCCAATGCTAGAAATCAGTGTGTGTGTGTGTATGTGTGTGATGAAAGTAAAAATTACAGTCGTATATTTTTACACAGAAGAAGCGCATGTTTATGAATTGGATGGACAGTAATTTGCATAAATCAATAAGCGTGGATTACGGTGCAGAAGCGGCAATGAAGCCATCCGGACGTGTTTCCTTAAGACGCAGGGAACTGCGAGCTCAACGAACACGAAGTCTCATTATTCTAAGCATTTAACAACCCGGATTTATTATTTTTTTTAATTAATGGACATTTAATGTTTTCATTTCATAGATTCTGATTGGTCTGGGCTATGTCCTGATTTCTGATAATAACGATAAATAATCATAACAGTCAGAAAAAAGGCCACAACATTCACACCTTGCCATGAAAAATGTCTTGTTATAAAATCTGTTCTGCATTTATCCTATTTTCTGATATTATAATGCCAACTTCTGCCGTTCCTGATTAGTAATGCGTTATACTTATTTATAGGAATTATAACGAGCGATTGCTATGATACTGGATGCGTGCGTGCGTGCGTGCGTGCGTGCGCGTATGAACGTTCCCGGATGTGAGCTCCCTTCTCCCCAGCCTGCGTGTGAAGGCTGACTGTGAAATTATCTCCTGTCTGTATAATCATTTGCAGGCAAACAGAAACCGTCCGGTCGCTGGTTTTGGCGGCCGAGGAGGAGGAATCTGGGAAAAATGTCCGACCTGCTCCCACTGTCAGCGCGGCCTTGTGCGCCGTTCTGATTTATGGCCCCCGATACTGAACCGCGTTGTTAATATTTATCCAAAGCTCGTTCCTTCCCGACTGCCTCAACATAACGAACCAGCCCAAAATAGAAGGGCCTTAATGTACTTCCTGTGGCTAAAACTGCGAACAAGACCATTAAAACGGCCCGGCTGATCGTGGTGTACTTGTCTCGGTTTAGAGGTGATCGAGGTTGGGCAGGAGGCTCTGAATTCGCGGTGCGCTGTCGCCCCCTGGCGGCCGCCAAACTCCTCATGACCAAACTTTCAGCACATTCGACCATGTCAGCTTTCGGCTGGACGTTCAGCACCGTGTATTCATGTAAACATCATAGATAATATGTGGCTTTTGTGGTTGTAAACATGCATAATGGGGGTGGGGCTAGTCGCCCCAGGTTTCGCCGCTATGCCTTGTAGTCCATTGACATTTGTCCATTGATGACTGTTAATGTATTATTCATATTTGATAATAATATAGATAATATGGATAATGGCATAGATTGTACAGTGGGTTAATGCAGTGCATCACAAGCCGTGTCATGACAGATTGTCATAATGTATGCAAGTAAACGTATTATGAAATTGTTTTAAAATAGTATAAATAACACCATCACATGCATGCAGAATTATTTTCTTCATGTATTTTATCTTCAGTTTATGTTAAGTTCAGTATATGTAATTTTAATACTATATATACTATGTTATCCTGCTTTAAGGTTTCTTATTACTCTACTGCAGAATAAAAGTATAAGGAATGTATAATATGTAATATATAATTATAATAAATGAATATTATGTGCTGTAGTAGCGTTTATGACTGCGTTGTTTAAGTGTTACTTGTCTTTGGCCTGTTTCAGCATGCAAAAGGAAGGAACAGGACCACGGCAAGGGCGACCGGGGCAGTGTGAGCAAGAAGCCTCGGCTGGTCTTCACCGATGTCCAGCGTCGGACTTTACATGCAATATTTAAAGAGAACAAGCGGCCGTCCAAAGAATTACAAATCACCATCTCGCAGCAGCTGGGGCTGGAGCTGGCCACCGTCAGCAACTTCTTCATGAACGCGCGCCGGCGCAGCCTGGACAAGTGGATCGACGACGGCTCCAACTCGGCCAGCTCCAACTCCTCATCCAGCACTTGTACCAAAGCGTGAAGGAGTAGTGGCCACAGACTGAATCTTCGGTGGAAAAGCTTTAACTAGAATAAACAAAGAAAAAGACAAAGTTGACAAAAGAACCCTCTACAACAGTGTTTTTTTGCCCTTAAAACTTGTACAATACTGATATTTATAATATCCAAAGAGAAAAAAAAAAACCAAAGACTTATTTGACCTGCGTTAAAGACTCTGGTCTGCGACACCTTCATTTACATACTGCAAAAAAAAAAAAAAAAAAGAACACAGAATCACCAGTCGTACACCTTCTGAAGCCCACACCTCCACCCCTGGCTCCCACTGGCACCATCTCTCCCTGTGATTGGCTGGTTAAATTGACTTTTTTTTTTTTTTTTTCGTTTGTTTCTGGTCAACTCTTGGATGCTAGCTGAGCCTCCTAGCTACTGTGGTTTTTTTTTTTCCTGTTCTATTGTTCTGTTTGTGTCAGATGGGAGGTGTGTGACGTCACAGGGAGAGGAACACTGTGTACAGATCAGCTGGCAGCAGAGCTCCTGTCGAGAACTCCGCACACGACCCTGGTGGGAAAGGGTGTGTTCTCGCTCAGAGCGGTGCTTTCTTCCTGGCCGTAGTGAAAGTCCAGTCCACTTCATCCACACTAACTGCTCCAATCATACGGCAGAATATGACCAAAGAGAAAGCGTGTATTTGTCAAGACACCAACAATCAATCAAATATTCTGCGGTTTATCTTCCTGACTTGTCCCCATCTCTAACTGGAAGGAGAGAAACACAACGCCACGCTTGCAGTGAGCTCACAAGAATGTAAAAGTGATGCTGGCTTTAAGATAATCACCCAACCAACAATACCATGATCAGTTCAACCTTCCATACAATGTGAATGTCAGATAAATGTCACCAATCTCCAAAACCAAAAATCTTTTTCAGTGGCATATACAGACTGTACCTGTAGGCAGGGAGGAGGCGGGAAAATCTTCTATTTTGTAAATTACACATGCCAGTGGCTAACACCAAAGATAGTAAACACCACTTAATCATAAATATGAAGAATACTTCAGGCAGGGAGGAGGTATGTTTTTATTCATTATCATTACATATCTATATACGTATGTTTATTGACATTGATGAAAGTAGAAGTGACACACCATTAATATATATCGATAATTTATACGTTTTACAGTGTAAAAGACTTTCAGATAATCGATCAAGCAGCGATAATTCCACTTTGTTTAAAAAAATAGATTCCAAAAAAATCTCCAATCACAATTGTTGAGACTGCAGAGGTGCCTTTCGTAATTCCAGAACTCAGAACCTGCTGACATCAGCGGTCCTGGCTACAGACGGCGTGCCCACCCGTCTCCATCAGGGACCAAACTGCCCCCCCCCACCCCACCTCCCACTTCAGCTGCTGTGCCCCGTGGATGGAGACCTGGATGGATTCGGATTCTATGCATTCTACAGCTAGGAAGAAAGCACTGCGCGGGCGTGTCCCCGGGGAGACCCTCTGACAAACACAAAATCCACTTTTTCCCGCCTTGATGTCTTATGTTGTGTGATTAGCTTTACTACCAAAAAAAAAAAGAAAATGATTTTATGAGTGATATACCAAATGAAATCAAGGAAACTGCTTCCTCCTGACACAAAACCAAAAAAAAAAAAAAACAAGAAAAATTGTGACTTGTGTTAAGATCTACTGGAACTTCTAGTGTGAACCAAAGATGCTACCTCACTCAGTCTCCATGTTGTGATTTCTATCACTTTATCGATACCAAAGATTACCAAAGATTTTTCTTCTCTCTCTTTGCACGGCCCAAATGAATGATGCGGTGGATAGTCGGTGTGATCCATCTCCCCTTCCCTCAACCCGTCCTCCTCTCTCTCCGCTCTGCCCTTTTCACAGCGTGCTCTCTGCTCGAATAATAATTAAAAGAACAAAAAAAAAAAAGCTTTAGACAGACATGATTCCAAACTTTTTAAAAAGACAAAACACACACATACACACACACAAATACTCACAGGACGAGTGCCTTGCTTCAACCAAAGTGTTAAACCGCCGTTGACCTCTTCGATATCACCTTTTACTCGACGAATACCTCAGCCTCTTCAAGGGCCACTAACAAAAAAAGGAGAAAGGACGAATTCTGTCACCGTGGTGCTTTCCGCCGGCGCAACCATGCAACGAGAAACATACCAAAGGGATTTCCTTTCTTCTACACTTTACCTTTACTTTCCTTTTCTTGTGTTTTTTATTATTTTTATTTCCACTTCTTTGCTGACAAGCCAAAGCTCCTCTCTCCTTCATATGGTCCCCGTGCCCTGGCCATCACACACACACAGAGAGAGAGAAAGACCCCTCCCTCGCTCTCCACGTCACCTGTAGGAATGTCCACCGTCCTGGCCGTGCATGTCTTTTACCAATGTCTCTGAATACCTCATAGTAATAAATCCTGTTGTATAGAGAGTCTATGTCACTTAAGGCAGAGCTGAACTAGTTTGATAAATGTTCACAAAAAGCTTTACGGTTATTTATTTTCGTTTTTTTTTTTTTTTTTGTAATTCGTTGCTCCGTTTGGGTTGTGGAGGGCACGTTTCGACTGGATATGGGGTTGGAGAAAAGGAGGAAAGACTGTCTTCTTTATTTTTTACCAAGGCGTTGTGTTTTTCTGATGTAATGACGATAGAATGATTCTCTTTTACAGGGTACAACCAACTGCTGTGATAATGTGTTTTTGCTCCTTTCCTCGACTTCTGTGTTTGTGACTTAATTGTAATTTAATTTAATTGCATTTTGTATTGCCTACCTACTGCTTTAATTTATGCATTTGTAGAAAATATAGATTTGTACATAGTAAGTTTTTTTTGGGAAAAGAAACTAAAAAAAGAGACAAAAAAAAAAATCCAGACATTCAGTTGTTATGTTACAGCCTTACATCTGAAGCGCCGGCGTGCCGGAGGGGGATCCGGCACGTCAGAATGTGTTCGAAACACTGCCAGACACACCGGAACAGTTCATTTGCTAACAGAGACGTGTCACTTTGTCACTCAGCAGGCAGGAAGCAGTGTCCATCTTTTATGTTGTACTTCCTTTTGATTTTTTTATGGGTATTACTGCACATCCAAAGATTTATTAACAAAACAACCAAAAAAAGCAAACAACAACCAAAAAAAAGAGACTTATTGTATGTTGAAAAGCCCTGGCATTTTGTGAGGTAGATGTTCTTTTCTTTTATTTTTTTTTTTGTGATATTGCCACGCGCACGGGTAATAGAAAGTAGGCGTAGGACTATGTACACAAGCTTATTCCACCATTGGGGACACCATTCCTGTTCGAAAAATCTAAAATGTACAATCTTTTTCCTTCACTGAAACGAGGGCTGCAAGTCCTGCTCACTTTGCTGTCTGGTGCACTGAGTGGGGTGGAGCCTAGACTGGGCAGCCGGTCTGCTGGGGGCGGGGCCACGTTGCTGGGTATGTTTTTATTCACGTGGCACTCTGCCGTCTAGGCCCCACCTTGTATCTGTTATTTTGGTGCAAACTCGTGTATTGACAATGAGCAAAGTCTAATAAATCTTCACAGAAACTTACCAAGGAATCGGTGTGTGTGTGTGTGTGTGTGTGTAGGGCTGCACAGCTCACCTGATCTCCTGCTGTGTCTGTGGATGTTCGTGCTGTCCTTTTCTAGATAGATTCATTACAAAGTGTCTTATCTTTTTAAGTTAAAAGAACCAAAAAAGAAAAGGCCGAAATCGGTACTGAATGAACCCACAAATAACCGTGCCACGTGTGCCGCTGGTGGTGGTTTTATACCATGCAGAGGAAAACAGCGACAACACATGCGACTGTGTCTAATCACGAAACCCGCGATTGTACCAAAGTAAGAGACTTTGGTTTTTTGTGGGTTTGGATGGCACGGAGGCCTTTTCTCTCTAGTTTTCTATCAAAGACCACAAGAACAGAGCACAAGGAACATTCCTTCCTCTGAAGAGTCACACCTCTGTGTGATGTGCTTTAAGTTGTTGTGTGTGTGTGTGTGTGTGTGTGTGTGTGTGTGTGCACGTCCATGTGTCTTCTGATGACTGCTCGATAGTGAATATTTGGAGGAATAAATCGAAGTTCCCTCGTGATTGATGGCTTGGCTACAAAACACCATAATAACAAAGAGCGCCTGAGACAATCATCTGGAAAACATCAAAAACTTTACATTCTCATCACTGGGGAAGGGGCGGGGGTGATAAACAAGGTAGAAGGTTTTCATAAAAAATATATATATATATATACAACGCTGACCATACCAAATAGTTTTTTGGAACAAAACAGTAGCATTCCTTTTCGCATTACAGTAAGTCCCCCACGATGCTCTGATGATGGTTATTATTTCACCAAATCTCTCTTCTTTCTGCTGATATGTACTGCCTCCCGAAGCATCTTATGTGTTCTGTGGTGACCTGGGCTGACACAGTAGGTGTGGCCTCCAGGTTGTGTCTCTGTAACGTCACATGGACATGGTTTTTGTAAAAATTCTGGATTTATTGCCCCCCCCTCGATTCCTTTCTTTCCTTCTGCTTTGCTACTGTTCTCTCTATGCCGTGCAATATCATCTGCTATCTTTGCCTAGTTAAAAAAAAAGGGAAGGGGGGGAAGAAGTGGTGATGTCATCATGCTTTTTCAATGTTAAAATGTTTCAGCATTTCTGTAGCCACACAAGTGTAGAAAATAAAAAGGTTGGTTTTCCAGCACCTCAAATTCAGACTTGTCTACATTCATTGACCTTCTAGAATTTTATTTTAACACATTGAATATGTTATAAAATGCCTAAAATAGTGACACAATGCAATTAATGATATACTGCATAATAAAATGGTAATCATCTATATACACTTTTATTGTAACAGGTTTTACCAGGCCATTAAATATAGTTTTTACATTGTACTATGAAATAACTAATTTGTGGCTATCCCATATACCAAAAAGTTGCAAACAATTATGTCAAATTCTAGGCTCTTCAAAGTGGTAAACTTTTGCAGTGATGACAGCATGTTAAAACATTTGGAGCATTAATTCTTCCTTCCCTTGAGAGCGTATTCCGAAGCTCTGTATCAAGACATAATGATTCAGAAGCATCCTTGTCACTGCTGGTGGGGGAGATAAACATGTTGAAACTGGCATCATTTTTATTGGCAAGTGTTCCCTGGCTTTAAAAGGTCCATACACTATCTCATTTTTTTTCCTGTGTTCTTTTTTCTTGCCCGTGATCATGGTTGGCTGAGGGAATCTGGTTCGGTGTCAGGAGGTCATTGTCATTTCCGCTGGAAGTTTCCTGTACACTCCAATCAATATAAAACTATTTAAATTGGGAACATGCTTCTGTCACATTGTTTCACATTCATTTACAAGGATGTCAACAATTGTGGCAAGTGTTCTTGTTAAAAATATGCATTTTTGATGATGGATTTCTTTTTGTTTTCATATATTTCATACTTTTCTTTCTTTCCATTTTCAGTGTAAGATGAAGGTGCTTTTTATTCATTTTTTACAAGGGATGCCAATTATAGTGGAGGGCATAGCTAGCCTTTTTTTGGCAGTGGTTGCCTAGCAGACAGACTCATATTCGGAAGGATTCCGGTTCAAAACCCGAACCACCAAGGTGCCACTAAATAAAGCACCATCCCCACCCACTGCTCCCCGGGCGCCTGTCATGGCTGCCCACTGCTCACCAAGGGTGATGGTTAAAAGCAGAGGACACATTTCATTGTGTCACCATGTGCTGTGTTTCACAATGACAGTCACTTCACTTTAACTTTTCACTTCACTTCCATGTCACCCATGTCTCAACTAATGTAATAATCTAGATCCAATTGTACACTCAAGTCATGTTAGACACTCATGTGGAACCTGGTCCAAAAAAATGAAGATAAAAAATAAAGATAAAAAAGATTTTAAAAAGATGAAGATATTAACACACAATAAAATATGACAAAATCCACACATCCCCATGGAGTCACAATGTGACTGATATTAATCTTAGCATTTGCTGCCATCTAGTGTTTAACTGGTTTAATGTCGCCTCCTGAAAGTTTTCTTTAACTCACTCACTTCCCAATTTTCCCGTTATTCAGGGTCATAGTCCCATCCCGGCACAATGGACGCAGGGCAGGTACTCACCCAGGGTGGGAAAGTATAGTTTTGCAGGCAATGACTTTAAATGGCTCTAACTTTGACACATTGCTTTTTCATGTTAGTGCCATAGTGTTGTAGATATTTGTAATTATGTAATCATTCCAATTTAATTTCCTCCATTATTAACATAACTGTTTCTGTTTTTTAAACAGAACATTCTTTTTGATTTGATATGGTGAAAGTGCATTCATTGACTTACGCATGCAGTGTATTCTGTGTGGAGGATGAGTGGGTGTGACATAGGGGATGAGACAACGGTACCAAATGTGCTGGGACAGCACTGCCATCAGTGTTTCTTTTAGTCCACTTCCTGGAAAACGGCACTGCAGCTAATCCTTGTTGGTCCGAGGTACGATACAGCAGGTTGAAAACCGAGACAGGCAGGTGAAATTTCAGCACTAGACGCCTGTGAAAAGTCTCCAAAGCAGAAATGTCACTCTCAGATGTGAATGATGAAGTCGCTGCTCTATGGCAAATATTTTCTCATGTGAAAATGTGACCGTCACCTGTAGAACAGGTCACCATGGTTTGAGAGTGGCAGGGTAGAAATCCTACACCAATGATCCAGTGTTCACTTTTTCAGTGTGGATTTCTTATGTGTTTATGTTATCACTGAAGAAGCACTATCTGTGTGTGAATTAATCTGAGCATTTATTTTTGGCCTCATGTGGAGAAATAGATTTGACACATTGTCTGGATTTCATCCTGGATCATCTAAGGACTAAATCTACAGCAAAGACCCAAATGTATCAGGAGTATTTGACACCATGCCGCCTAACCGTGGCAGACCCCTGACACTCTGCTGCCCCCTGTTGGTGACACAGTCTCAGTGTCAGTCGTCCATGCATCTTGTGTCATCTTTAGGGCCTGGTATAACAATGGGGATCATGCGCAGCGTGAGTCAGTTGGTTTGTATGGTATTACAACCTTAACTGGATGCAGACGGTAATGACCATGGCAATAGACATTATTATACTGCAGATATTTGAAAATAACACACATGGAGGGCAGACAGAGAATGAGAGAGCAAGTTGAGGGTATAAGGGTTTATCTTATGAATGACAAAACAGCAATGAAATGATAACCACAATCAGAACAGCCTCTCTGTTCCCGCCGTTTCACTCCACGAACAATCTGTAGAAATAACTTCTTAACATCATCTGATAGTGGCAGTGGCAGAAGCACTGCAGTTTCATATCATCTCATATTACATGTGTATTGTCTTTCTCTTCCTCTCCTTCCTCACAGCATAGTAGTGGCTAATTTTTTTTGAGGTCTAGACACAAAAACATGCAGCAGAACAAGGGGATGTTAATTGCTTGTCAGTGACCTTGTTGCTTCAGGGAAGTTGCGGAAATATTCTGCTATGTGTTTCTTTTAACAAGTTACACTGTGCAAGTATTTGTTCTTTGCACAAGATAGGCGTGTTGTGTGCATTAAACTGTGGGATTTGTTTTCTTGCATTGTCCTGTGACATGCCTCTGGGCCAGTTTCTCAAACACGCAGCTGAGAACAGGGCAATGAGTAGCTTTTATATGGGCAGAGCGGGTACGTGCAGGTGGCATCTTTTCCTTTCTGCAGTGAATCACACACGGCTCACGTTGTTGTGTATACACACACCACTGTTGACTGCAGGCTGATCGTAGAATTTCATTTTTTTTCTAAAGAATGCAGTAATCAGCTTTAATCACAGTTTCATGACAAGCAAGAAAGCAGCTCTGTACTCTACGTTGTACTATACGGCCCACGATACCCTGGCAGTCAGTCAGCTGACTGCACATGAACATGGGTTCGGAGTGTCAGTAACAGATCACATCCTACTTTTTCTGCAGGTGCCCACATGCAAAACATGTTGGCATTTTCTCAGCAATTACCTGTGTGTGTGTGTGTGTGTGTGTGTGTGTGTGTGTGTGTGTGTGGGTGTGTTTATGTTTTCAGATAGCATCGCTTGCTTTTTCTAGGGATAGCAGGTGCAAAGAGTTGGTGTGAGGACAAAAAGGCCGCGTTTCACAATGACAATCACTTCACTTTCACCGTTTACTCACACACTCCCACCTAGAAAAACAGAGGAAACCCACATCAACATGATGAGATCCTATAAACTGTAATGTTAAATAGCAACATTATCATTATCATTGCAACAATACTCACAAAAATCTGCTGCAGTAGAATAGTTACCTCCTATAGAGACAACCTGTACAGTATTATACAGCTTTAGTTTTAGTTAGTATAATTTAGTTTAGCATGTACATACTTATAGCTTTTTCTTTTATGATTGCAGTGTGGAGGGGGGTCTGTGTGAAAAAAATGTTCAATACACGGTATACTGTGTATACTGTTGTACTGGCAATAAACCAATCTTGAATCTTGAATCGTGAATCTTGAAATGCCTTATATAATAACAGATCTAATCATAATATCCTGTCTCTGCCCTAATCAGGATTTCCACACGTCTAGTCACCCCATTACCCCAAGGTTCCAAGTCTCACTTCACCATCTCAGGCTGCTTTGCTGGCCGGACTCTGTTTAGGAAAGTGAAAATTGAAAGTGAAGTGATTGTCATACACTGCAGCACAGCAGTGTAACTCTGCTTTTAACCATCACCCTTAGTGAGCAGTGGGAACAGGCGCCCGGGGAGCAGTGTGTGGGGACGGGGCTTTGCTCAGTGGCACCTTGGCGGACCGGGATTCAAACCGGCAACCTTCTGATTACGGGGCAGCTTCCTGCTAGACCACCACTGCTGAATACTGGGAGGCTGAATACTGGGAGTACTGGTAAGATTCTTGGAAGGAGGATGATTGGACACTAGCTTAGGTGATGTGGACTGTACCAAGAGTGAGGGTGACCACCAACATTTGGTGAGCCTGGACAATTTGGAGTGAGTATAGATGAAGTTTATGTGTCAGTCAGCTTTCCTTTTGCTGCATCCATTTCTGAACAGTGTCCACACGTTCCTAAACATTGGAACCGGTCTGTCCCCATCTGCAACTACCTCCTCCTGATTCGGCTTTCCCTAGCCTCCATGCACCAGTTCTGGATCCGCATCATCTTGTCCCGCCTTCCTTTGTTCATCATCACCTGGCTCTGCTATCATCTGTTCCTTCTGTTCCTTCTCCACATGACCTGCCTCCAGTGGCTGTGACTATCCTCCTGGTGGGGTTGCCAGCACCAGACCCTGTTCTTTTACTAGTTTTGGTAACTTTCTGTCTCTGTCCTAATGAGGATTTCCACATGTGCCTCATTGCTCTGTCTGTATTGCTCTGTCTGTATATTCTACCTCTAGTCCAGGTCGAGGTTTAATTTCTGACTGGTCTGTTTTTTACTTTCTGTTTTGGTCCCTCTAGCCAATTTAAGTTTCATTTCATGTTAATAAACTCATGCATCTATGCCTAATAAATAAACCAAATAAAAACAAAATAACAAAAATGACATATTCTCATTCATTACCTGCTCTGTTGCACCAGTCTATAGAAGCATAGAGGTTTGGGCTCATGTTGTGTGTTATTGTGTTGTATTGTATTGTAATGTATGTTATTGTACTGGATTGTATCGGTCCTGACAATGACCGACTTCTCTTGTGTCACAAGCTTCTCTTATAACCTCAGTATTCAATGTCCAGGTGTTCTCGGTTATTGAGATTTGTGTTTAGGTATGAACAGAGTAAGGCTCTGTCTTACAGTATTTCCTTGTGGCACCAATAGTGCAAACTCACACTAGTCCAGCTCAGCGCACCATCGCCTTTGACTACATGGTCTAACTGTAAAGTTAATGGGACCAATGAAAGACAAAAATTGAGGTCTGCTCATTCGATTGCTAGGAAGGAAAAAACACCTTCATGAAGATCTAGCAGACTCTGTAGATGAATTCTTGTATGGTTCAGTGAAACCCAAACAAATATGACCTTCATTGTAGTCCTATTCAAAACCATCAGTATCAGAGGTTTTTGTGAACATCTAAAGTGAAGTGATGTGATTGTCATTGTGATACACAGCAAGCACAGGACAAGGTGCACACAACGAAATGTGTCTTCTGCATTTAACCATCACCCTTAGTGAGCAGTAGGCAGCCCGAGGAGCCGTGTGTGATGATGGTACCTTGCTCAAGAGTACCTCCGTGGCACCTTGGCGGTTCAGGATTTGAACCTGCAACCCTTCGATTATGTGTCTAAATGCCAGCAAATTCTGGAGGCAAACATCGAAATATCTGTTAGACAGTTGAAGGTAAAACGAGGATGCATCTTGCATCAAGATAATGATCTCACATCCATCATTAAATATACAATGGAATGAATCAAGAGGCAAATTCTGAATGTTTTAACTCTGGATAGAGTCTGGATAGGTCCTTTCCAGTTATTTTTGGTATAACTACTGTAACAGGGTGTCCAAACTTTTGCATGACTCAATTTAATTGAATGCAATTATTTTTAACATTGAGGGGTAAGAATAGAATAGATGTTTTACACTTGCCATTTGCCACAGACAATAGTTTTAATAAGTCAGGTTTATATGTTATTTATGCATTAAATACCCTGTACACACTAAATAATCCATGTGTGGGATTTGTATTGACACAGTTACAACTGAGTCTTACTTCATAATTTACTAAAGTATGTAGTCTTCTGACCAACCCTGTCTCACTTGAAAAACCAGCAGTGGAAAACACTCAAGCAACTTCAGCAAAGCAGCAAAGCACATACCCTCCTCAACACCAACCGCTCTCAGCTGGCCAGCCAGGAAGGAAGGGGTCAGGGTCGTACAAGTCACCCGGATTGTGTCAGGAACACGGAAATATGGAAGCTTTAGACAGTTTAATGATTATAAAGGGGTTTTGGTCTGTGTCTGACGTCTGTTAAATATTAACTATCGTGGTGTGTGTTCATGTAAATAGCGAAGCGTTCTTAAAAGAGATGCTGTACACTCGTTTGTTCATATTGACATTCTCGGCGTGAGTGATCATTTACACGTTGTCAGTTAGCAACTGATCAGTATAAAACATAACTTCAGACCCTTGGGGTATGTGCTGTTGTCTTGTTTTACAATAGTATGCATGTTGACTCTGATGTGGGCGTGACAGAAAGGAAGTCTTAACTCCATCTTATTGTCGTATGTCTTACAAAACGAAAAACGAAACGTAAAAAATTGGATTACAGGACTTACACCTGTCTTCACCTCAATGGGGTGGAGTCGATTCCACAGCCCCACCAACGCTGCAACCGATCACCACAAACAGAAATGTCCTGCCTTCTGAACATTAACTCACACCATATAAGCAACCCGAAGAAAGAGTAAGATCAATTATTTATTCATTCTCTGGTATAGCACATACAGCATATAATTAGCATTTTTATTAAAATAATTGTTACCGCTGCATCATGTCCCATGGCCTTAACACTCAGTAAACTCATGCAGTGTGTACTATAGTCCTCCACACAGCTTCAGTGAGCTCCACCCAAGGTGAGGCAGGGTGGTGCCCAGGTGGAGCTCGGCTCAGGCTCAGATGAATGTGGCTGGACAGGTCTGATCAGAGGCCAGGGCTGCAGAAGTGATAGCAGCTGCTGAGCGACTGGTAGAGCGACTCTCTCTCTCTCTCTCTCTCTCTCTCTCTCTCTCTCTCAGATGTGGGCAGGAGGAGCCTGTGTGAGAAAGACTCTGAACTTTGAGGGACTGGATTGAGTTTTTCCCTCCTGACTGAGAATATTTTTTTTTTGTTCCTCTCCTCTCTCTCTGTCCCTCCCTCTCCCGGTCTCTCTCTGCCTTATCTAGCAGGACAGGAATTCTGCACTGGGCTGAGGTCAGCAGAAGGGAACTTTCTTTGCCTTTTTTTCCCCACACGCAGCATTACAGGCGTGCGGTCGGATTTGTGGCTGACTGCGGCCGTGAGCGAGTGTTTGTCTTTTTTACCCACTGGACAGCGGGAGGTGGGCAGGAAATAACGGAGACATGCTACGTGGGGGGACCGCCGGCAGTGTCACCACTCTTTCAGACACCGGGGACCAAAGTGAGGTAAGGGCTGCTGGAGAGCAACACACACACCCCCCCACCCTGCTTTACTCTTCGTCGTATGTCCTTCTTCCCATTCGTCATGACAGCTTACACAGGGGGGTTAACTGCTGTCTTCATTTTCTTCTGTACCTTTCATTCCGCTCATGGGAGGATTTCAATAGCTCATCCACACCACAGTTAATCATCCATGTGTGTCTGTCTGGTGTTGTGTTAGCATTGTGTATGTTTGTTGTGTGGTGTCTGTGAATCTATGTTTGCATGAGGATGTCTGGATCAGTGGATTATTACTCTGCAGTGTTGACTGTGTTTATCGTCATTGCCAAGTCAACAAATCTTGATATTTTAATATTCCTCACTGTTCTGGGGTACGATTAGGCTTATGCATGGAACATTTATATTTAGAGGTAGTTACATATTTATAAATAAAATCTCCATATTTATTACACTAGATCTTTACAGCGATTTCAAATGGTTGTGTGCGAGTCTGCATGTGTGCTATCAGTCTGCATGTTTGCTGTGTGCATGTGAGAGTCTGTAATGCGATACGTATAGCCAGGGGGCAGGACTGTCATGTTTATTTTATCAGACCTGATGAATACAAAAAAAAAATTCAAATGAACTTACGCCAAGTGTGCATCTTCTGCAGTCTATCTACTGCAGGGTTAAACGTGGTTAACCTGCAGTCATTTATCACTTAGCCCTTTTGTTTCATGCAGTCAAAGACTGTCTGCACTTACAATGTCTAACTTTGCTCTGTCTTGCACTAACAATCTACCTTCTTTACGAAATGGGTTGTTGAAAAATTATATTTAAATTTGCTGCATTGTTATGTGTATTTTAGCATAATACAGTGGCATTTAAAAATGTTTGATCCTCATATTAGTTCTGCATATGTTTCTGCACAAATATGACAAATAAAACATTGTCAGAAAGTCCAAAGATTAGACAAAAAGAAGCTTATGCAACAAATGAGCTAAAAATATTGTACTGTATTCATTTACTGAGAAAAATTCTAGTAAAAATATGTAAATTTAGTAAAAAAAAAAAAAAATGACAAAGCACATGTACATAAGTCTTCACAGCCTTTGCTAAGCTGCAGAAACATTTCAAGGATGATCAGGGGAAACAGAAGGCACCTGAGCGTAATTCTGAGCTTCATGGCCAAGGCAGTGAAAACTTATGTAAATGTGATTTCTCTTTTTTTTTAGTTTTAAGAAATTTGCCAAAACTTTTTTCACATTGTCATTATGGGCTGTGGCGTATAGGACTCTGAGGGGAAAAAATAATTTAATCCATTGTGGAACAAGTCTTGTATAAAATTTGAATCCCTTTTCTGGATGCACTCTATATCTAAGGGGTTGACAGACGTGCAAGCACCGCTGCATATGAGAAGGTGCAGCATTCCAGAGCCTGGTTTCAGTGTTGCTATCATTGAAGATTGTGGTAATCTGAAAATTATGTTTGTGCTTTTGTCTCTACACATGTGTGCGGGTTGTCTAGAGGGCAATAAGGCGTCTCAGACTAACTCTGCATGATGAAACAGTCACCAATGGACAGAAGGACTCCAGACAAACAGCTACAAATGCGGTGAGCCTCACCTCCTGCAGTCCTAACAACAAACACATCTTTAGACTTCCATCCTGTCTGCCCCAGTTCACCCTTGTGATGCTGCCTCCCACTCGTCTGCTATTGTCTAACAGAGCTCAGAAATCCCTTATCTCCCCAACAAAACCCTCTGAGTTTAACACAAGATCTAAGAAAATGGCCCATAAACAACCACGCCGCACTGGCATCGGATATGAAAGTTGTATTCTAAGAGATTTACTGTTCTTATCTTGGCAATTGCTCTTAAGCTAACATTATGGGTGTAGCAGGTTGCATGACGTATGCTTATGCTGAGTTAAGGCTATGCTGTGCTTGAACCGGCTCGGCGGAGAGTGTAACAAAAAAAAGTCTTTCATAACAATCCCAAGGCTGTACACAAGGTTTGAAGAATCTTTTTCAGAATACTTTAGACACAATAACATATCAAGGGGTGAGAATCAGAAGGGAGTAAATGACATTTTGGTCAAAAGACTGACTGTTTGGTTGTAAAAAATATTAAACAGTGAAATTGTTCTCTGATCTCCAAATCGATGAATTATTAATGTGTGCCATTTTGGTAGTAAGAAAGGAGTCATCCAAAACTTTCATTTGGACCTCTAAATGCCACTTACTACCCTCTGGCTCCTAACCCCAAATATTCTATCTCTGCATTGCTATTTATTACATGTTTAAACAATTACAGTCGAATGGGTTTTTATTGTGTTATTGTGTAATCGGATGCACCTTGCCCTGAAATCAATGTGAACCTGCGCATATTTATCCCAACAAAGTCCAACTGATACCAGATACATCCTGACTGCTCCACGGGCTGGGCACATTCAGCGTAGGAGATACCGATTAATCCGAGAAATTCAGGATAGTGGTGTGAGTGGCACATTGTTGTATTAATCGCCAGCTGTGCATCATCCTGGTTAATAACCCCGCCCAGGTTAATAAGTCGCTCGAAGCTGGCTAGGACCCTAAATTGACATATTGCAGATGACATTAATGAGTTTAGCCTGATGTGACTCAGGACGACGGTAGTAATTAGGCACGGAATCAGCTTTGAAAGCATCCAGGCTGAGGAATATTGTGTCCATCTGGCTGTTAGCATTGCTCTAGGTGTCTTCATGATGGGCTGTAGATCTTGAACAGTTATATTCAGATGGCTTGTACAGAGAGCGTGGTAACCTTTATCTGCAGATCATCCACAAGGTTCATAGAAAAAAATTGTATTGTATTTCCACCACTGGGGCAGTGGTGGCCTAGCGGTTAAGGAAGCGGCCCCGTAATCAGAAGGTTGCTGGTTCGAATCCCGATCTGCCAAGGTGCCACTGAGGTGCCACTGAGCAAAGCCCCGTCCCCACACACTGCTCCCTGGGCGCCTGTCATGGCTGCACACTGCTCACTCAGGGTGATGGGTTAAATGCAGAGGACAAATTTCACTGTGTGCTGTGCTGCTGTGTATCACATGTGACAATCACTTCAATTTTAAGGCATGTTAGCTTTAACTGAAGGTGAAGGGCATCACATCCTTATTTGTTTGCATTCATTTAAAAATGACATGTGTATATGATGTTCATTTTGTTTAACCAGCTAAACAGAATGGACTGGTCAGGTGATGTTCTGCTACTCTAGATGTCGAAACGTAAAACCTGCATTGACAGTTGTCACCTGTGCCCTACTTCCTTTACCTTTTGACAGCAGGATGAGATCATTTTCAAGAAGATATAACTACAGATGTAGGACAGGTTTACAGATCCAGATCAGTTTGGTCTACATTGCACAATCTCAGGCTGCATTTCAAACTGGATTTTTTTTAGGTCAGATGCTAGAATAGATGCTCCTATTGAATTTAAACCAGCTTCTTTGAGGTGAATCACTAGTCGTGTGACCATTTTGTGTCACTTTTTTGACTCTGCCAGTGTTTAGAATAAATTTTATTTCCAGAGTGCCTTTCTCAGGGAGCTGCACCTGTTGCATCAAGTTCACAATGCTGAATATTTTATGCCACACTGGAGGACGTGTGCATATAATGAATTATGTATTAATTAATTGTCCTGTATCAATCATCTGTTAGAAGTTAAAGAACATTATAAGCCTATGCTCAGAATTAGAGTAAATGTAAGAATTATATAAATGCATAAAAACAAAATTCCATAGCCTCTCATTTGAAATACATAGATATCAAAATGACAAGGAACTGAGCTGAAAAGATAAGGGAGGGGATGTAGGTTTTAAACAGAGGGATGCTGTTATGGCCACAGCCATGAGAAATGCTGAAGAGCCACATGAAATTAAAAGGGGCGGGGCTGGTAACAATATCCTGTGTGGCTGGATGGCTACAGCCTTGTTGGGATGTAATGAATATGGCAATGTGAGGGGTCCTTCAGAGCAGCCAGAGGGCTTAAGTTAAATGTGTGGTACCTTCATTAATATCAAATGCAAGAGTCCATAAAGTCCACTCCAGTGCAGTGGACCGAAAGTCCTGCACCGTTTAGTGTCCTTACTGTCACTGTGGTGACTTTGCATGTGGGTTTCCTCCTCATAATTCAGTGTATTAGGAAACAATACTCATGAAATATAAAAGTTTGAAGGAACTTTTTGAAGGAAGCCTTATGCAGGAAGCATTTTCAATGTACTTCTTCATGAGTCTTATTGCATTACTCACATACTGAGGCTCAGCTGCAGGCCCAAAAAAACAGTGGCGTCATTGTTCCTCTTCTCTTATCTTCTTTTCTGTCTGGCAGAGCAATGTGGAGGTTGTCCAGCTGAAAAGACATTTAGCAAATATTTGACTCCAGCTAAAAAAAAAAAAAAGTGCAGAATAAAATACTGAATTCCTAACATTTTTATTTGCTGTGTTCAGAGTCCTTCACTGCTTTCTGTCCTGCTTAAGAAGATGAACGATTTAGGACCTAAAAAGGGTGTGGTTTGGTATGTGGCAGATCCAAAAACAAAATCCACTCAAAAACTGCGGGGGGACAAACGCACATCCTGAATCTGTCTTCACAGCTGGTTTAAATTCATTTCACCGGAAAACCAAAAAAAGGTTTAATGGGTGTGTTTGTCTGCATAGGAAAGTTCACTGATTGGACTGTGTGTGTGTGTGTGTGTGTGTGTGTGTGTGTTCGTGTTCGTGTGTGTGTAGGAGCGGAAAGCTGCCTCTGACACCTGGCCTAGGAGGAACGGCCTGATCCATCGTGAGAGACCTGCAGGGAGAGAGTCACCTGTGGAGGTGGAGGAGGTCTGACAAACAAACAAACAAACAAAAGAGTGCAAATATACTCTATTATAATATAGTATGTTATAAAAGTCTTGCTATTTCTACCATAATGCCAAAAATTAATAACATTAATATGGATAATAGACTAATTCACATTCAAGAAGAGAAGCGAATATAAACTGCTCAAAAAGTCAAGGTAGCACTTAAACAACACAATGTTACTCCAAGTCAATCAGACGTCTGTGAAATCAAACTGCCCACTTAGGAAGCAACACTGATGGACAATCAATTTCACATGCTGTTGTGCAAATGGAATAGTCATCAGGTGGAAATTACAGGCAACTAGCAAGACCTCCCCAATAAAGGCATGGTCCTGCAGGTGGAGACCACAGACCACTTCTCACTTCCTATGCTTTCTGGCTGATGTTTTGTCACTTTTGAATGCTGGTGGTGCTTTCACTCTGGTGGTAGCATGAGACAGAATTTACAATTTACCTCCGCCTTTGTCCAGCACGTTTTGCATTTGATTGGCACCAAGATTGGCAAATTTGCCATTGTCGCCCTATGCTCTTCACAGATGAATGTTCACACTGAGCACATGCGACAGACGTGCCAGAGTCTGGGAACACCATGGAGAACGTTCTGCTGCCTGCAACCGCCTCCAGCATGACCAGTTTAGCAGTGGGTCAGTAATAGTGTCGGGTGGCTCCATGTGCTCGCCAGAGGTAGCCTGACTGCCATTAGGTACCGAGATGAGATCCTCAGACCCCTTGTGAGACCATTTGCTGGTGTGGTTGGCACTGGATTTCTCTTAATGAATTGATGCTATGGACTGGCCTGCTCATTCCCCAGACCTGAATCCAATTCAGCACATCTGGGACATCAAGTCTCGTTTCATCCACCAACGCTACGTTGCACCACAGATTGTCCAGGAGTTCATCAGGAGTTTTAAGGAAACAAAAGTGGGATCAGCATGTAGAGTGTTTTTCCACCACAATTTTGAATGTGACTCCAAATCCAGACCTCCATGGGTTGATACATTTTGATTTCCAATTATAATTTTTGTGTGATTTTGTTGTCAGCACATTCAACTGTGTGAAGAACATTCATTCCTCTCATTAATGTAGATCTAGGATGTGTTATTTTTGTTTTTTCCTTTTTTCCTATTTTTTGAGCAGTGTATATAAAATGATGATACAGCACATCTGTTTTATACGTACATTGCGTATGTGTTCTAATTTATTCTGAATATATTACTTTTTATATAATGGAATATATTACTTAATGCACTTATCGTACTTCTTTTGCCCAGCCCTAAGTGTGTACATATTTACAGATAGCAGATGTAAGTACAGTAGGCTTTTACGCAAAAAAAAAAAAAAACATGAGGGCAGTCTGATTGACATTACAGCAGGAATGTGACTGTTTCACACCTGCTGCCCCAAAACGCAAACCGTGAGAATGATACGGTTTCAGTATCATTCAGTATCAGTGATAAGAGGTGTCACTGTGACACATTGACTGAGAAAGGCTGCCTAAATATTAAACCACAGCACAGCAGAGAGCTCTTTTCAACAGTGTCAAACAGACATCTCAGAAAGTTCCTCTGAAATATTTACCGTTCATATTCCTGGTGGAAGCCCGGTTGGCCGGTTCTGGTTTCTGCTTGGGAAACAGGGCTGCACAGACGTCATGTAGCAAGTGACAGGCTGGGAAAGTACAGTGGGCAGCAGAAATACGACTCCATCCAAGAACTAGCCCCTGTTGTTTTGGTGGCAGTTTTTTGAGGCACTCAGCACTAGAGCTGAAATAACCTGAAAAGACATGCGTGGGCTGTCTCACCCCCACACACATTCATATGACTTAAACATACACAGCTACACTCTAGGGCATGAAGATAGCTACAAAGATGATTAAGGACAGGGAAAAATTCAACCATAAATCCATCTAGATGCTGCACGTTCCCAAAGAGCACACACACACACACACCTTCAGAAAAGAGTGTGTATGAAATCTGACCGGGCTGGTTTGTCTCCCTCAGCATCGCGTCACGTTGGCCAATGGGGTGAGAGAGCATCCGACGCAGAACGGGCCCAAGTATTATGGCGTGGTGCAGAGGACCGGATCCAACCAGCATCATGAAGTGATGGCTCGAGAGTGGTCTGCCAATCACCTTGAAGAGGAGATGAAGTACATCAGGGAGGTAAGAGTCCATTGTGGACATTTCGGTGAGGTTCTGGATTCTTGAGAGAAAAAAGCAACAGAGATGCTCTATATGGCAATAATAATAAATGTTCACCGTTATCCCTACGTATGACAGGTGCGAGACTCTCTGGAGAAGGTCAGAGAGAGGATGTATGGCCAGTTTGGAGGAATGCAGCAGACAGTGGAAAAGTTGTCCCGAGAAATCAAGGTATCATGGCACCACAAACTTTTTTTGCAAAAGGAGGCCTCCGTGCACATTTATCTGATCCGCCATATGGGCACTTGCATATGGGCATTTTCTCCTTCAGGCTGCAAATTCTCACCGGCGCAGTCTGGAAGCGGAGGTGAGGGTACGGACAGCAGCCCTCGACAGCTTCGACCAGATGAACAGCTCCCTCATCACGGCCAACATTGATCTGCAGGTAGCGGCTCACTTACTGCTGGTCGCTGCGGGCCCTCTCCACATCTGTCACTCAGCCACAGTCACTGACAGAGACGCCGATTCAGTCGAGCGTACCAAGAGTCTACGTGATAATGAGCATGTAGCTGAAGAACAATTTAATATCCAGTTTAATATTCATGGATCAGGGAACACACTGGAATACAGGCCCAACGGCCCAGCAAATGAATCTGTGTCGTCTGTAGACCCCTGTGTTCCGTGTGGAAGCGAAGCGAAGTGATTGTCATACACAGCAAGCACTCTGTGCACACAACGAAACATGCCCTCTGCATTTAACCAATCATCTTGGTGAGCAGTGGGCAGCCATGACAGGCGCCCAGGGGACAGTGTGTGGGGACGGTGCTTTGCTCAGTGGCACCTCAGTGGCACCTTCGTGGTCCGGGTTCCGAACCGGCAACCTTCAGGTTATGGGTCCGCTTCCTTAACCGCTAGGCCAGTGCCATGATTTCTTCTGTCTGCTCTTTAAAAAAAAAAAAAAAAAAACAAGTCCGTCACACTTCCAGTCCGTCATACCCCCCCTTGTAAATTTGTTCCGGTGATTGGTAAAAGTACTTCGCATGTTGTAAATTACTGTTTAAAATGTTCATTTGTTTTATGAAATATTGTTTATTTAGTTATTTTTCATGAAATATTTGTGATTTGCAGCCACTGTAGTTTTTGCACCCACAGATGTTTTAAAGGGATATGCGAGCATTGCCATGTTTGTTAGACCACCGCTACGCTGTTTCCATCTAAACAGTGTTCAAATATACCGGTTTATATACTAGAGTATAATTAAAGTATAATTTGCCCAGTGTCAACCTGTGTGCTTACTGTTTGCAAGCAGAAGTCCCTGTTGGAGAGATGTCAGGAGCGGGTGGGCTCACGGGATGAGATGAAGACCCTGAGGAAATCCTACAGAGATGCGGAACGGAAGCTGAAGGAGACGGAGAGAGAGCTGGCAACTGCACAGGCTGAGAACCGTGCCCTGTCACTCAAGGTATCCAGTCTTGTCATTCATATTAATACACATATTATTTGCATAAGTCCATATTTACTGATGTTGCAGTGAGAGTTTCACGCCCAAAACCTGTCAAACTTTATCTCCCTTAATCTAGACAGTTGAAAAAAAATCTAATTATATCTTCGCGACGTTTGTAGTGAATCAGTTGGATTTTAACACGACATATTCTCTGAATGGTCATCATCAGCTCATTATTGTCCTCCAGGAACAGACGTAAAATGCATTGTTATAAACTGATACAGGAATGCACTGAATGTAACTGGGTCGGTTTTGCTGCCTTCGGCATGTTCTTGTGTGCTGTGTAGGTGGAGTCGTCACACGAGGCCAGTGCACAGGCCCTGAAGGAGCTCAGCACAAAGCTGCAGAAAGAATACGAGGTGCGGCTGCAGGAGGAACAGCGCAAACACAGGGAGGAGATCGAGGCCCTGCAGGTACAACTCAATATTTACACGTCTTATCGTAAACTGGGCCCGGTACGAAAAACTTTCACATTCAAATCATGTCCAGAACGTTGACCCTAAAACTTTATCCAGTAGTTACAGGGACATTCCCCCCTGGGAGACACTCAGGTATAAGTGTCTTGCTCAGGGACACATTAGTAGTAAGTGGGGTTTAAACCAGGGTCTTCTGGTTTTAGGTGACTGTCTTATCCACTAGTGTTACGTCCCAGGGTCTAAGGACAGGGATGCAACAAAGTGATGAAAAGCGTTTTATAGATTTTATTATATTTTAAAAACAAAAACACAACTGAGGCGAAACCCAAACAAAAACTACACAGCGGTGTAGGTCCAAATATTCTGCTGGCTGTAGCTGCGGACATGACAGTGCTGTCCTCTCCTGTTCGCCTTCCTTCGCCCCTTGTCATTGCACACCACGGCCATATTAAACCTTCCGCCTTGTTTCAGGCCGCCAGTCACAAGCCGGAATGGGAGTAGTCAATCAGGGATCTGTATCAGGGTCAGTCAGTATCAGGGAAGCAGACACAACACCACAACGAGACATCACACTAGGCCTCTACCACCGTAATTAGTATGAGGATTAATGTGAGACATTAAAAAAATGTCATACTGTTCATATTTTTATAAAGAAACACACAAAGAACATTTCCTCCGTTTGCCAATTCATCACACAGATTTGACATTAGCACAACAGCTTACTCTATAAGACATCACTCATCCTCTCAGTGGCATAGATAGGCTCCACCCATAAAAGATCACAACTAACAAAGATCATTTTTTTGTTCTTGCTTTGTTCTGTAATGCTGACATTGGCTCTATTTTGACTCTTTCTGGCAATTTCCCTACAAAATGTGGTTGTACCAGAGACTGTGTTAGTGTGAATTTTATTATTGCTTCTTTAATCGGCGCAACTGTTTTCAGCTCTTCTGGGATCATTCAAATATTGAGATAAATGGGGTGTGGACTGGTGGCAGTCCATGACAAGAGTTTTTGCCAGTGCAGAGCCTTGCCATTTAAATTCAGCAGCTTTATACACTCATAATTATACACAGGTGAACACGACCAGAACGTTGCACAAGACTAACATGAAACTCCAGTCCGAACTCAGAGTCACCCCTTCCGGACCGGATCATAACACCATCAAATGATGCTGATTTACTGGCATTATTTTTTGCAATAGCTCCCTTGAAATTAATTCATGTCATCTTCCAAGCTATGCTAATTAACAAGGCCGTGCGGATCTGGTAGTAGCCTAGTGGTCAAGGGTGGTAGTAGCCTAGTAGGTAACACACTCGCCTGTGAACTAGAAGGCCCAGGTTCAACTCCCGCTTACTACCATTGTGTCCCTGAGCAAGACACTTAACCCTAAGTTGCTCCAGGGGGGACTGTCCCTGTAACTACTGATTGTAAGTCTCTCTGGATAAGGGCGTCTGATAAATAAATAAATGGAAATAAAGTATCTGGGGGAGGTGCCCACAGTGATATCACGCAACACTGCATCGTTTTAATTTTCCTTCCCTATAAAATCCCATATCCTGGAAAGGCAATGAGTACGAGACCCGTTCGCCAGTCCAGAGATGAGTGATCTGCTACCTGTGGTCCAGGATAAACTTTTGGAGCCCTCGTGCAATGCTGGGTTACAGTTGAGATTTGGTTGGCTGTTTCTTTCTGAGTTCTGGCTGTCATGCTGTGAGAAATATCCCCAGCTGAGTGAGATGGCAGTTGGCACATATCTGCGTAACACTGTCTTTATCACTTGACAGCAATGAAAACAAACTAGAGAAAGTAGAGAAAGTGAAAAGTATTTCTCAATTGCTTGGTTCTTATATACAGGCATAGGTACGTAATATTAATAGTAATTATAATTATAGTAATAATATCTATCTGGGGGGATGTTTATGCATCCCCAAAGACTGACATAATAAGTAAAATAAGTTTAAGGAATACTGGGTTAACAAACACAGCTTTCCATGAGACCTGATAATTGGTTTCTCTACATTTATGTAGATAATCCATTCATTTACAACATGAACAATGTTAATCTCTAAAATCGCCCACTAAATCACTCCCATACCATAAATATTCAATTAATTCTCATAACCTTCAAAGTGTCAGGACCATGCGGGCATGACGAGGCGGGTGTACGGAGAGGAGGACGGAGTGACGAGAAGACGAGGAATGAAGGACGCAATCACCTGACATCACGAAACCGGGGTTTAATGGTGAATCACAGGACAGCGGAGACAGCCGAGATGTTGACACTTGTGAACATGGAGCATAACTTTAAAGACCTGACCGCGAATAGAAACGAACAGGACAGCTTTATATAATTAACACAGGTGAAAACGATTAGGGAACATTACACATGACAACAGTGGGATCCGGACCGGAGTAACCCCATTTCGGACCGGATCATGACACAAAGCAATTCTTTCAAGATTATTGTTGAATTCCTTCATTGCTGTCAAGTTTGTGTGTTCAGTTGAGAAGCTGTTGTGGTCCTCTAGTGATAGCTTTGAATACTGCAACCATACGGAACCATCCCCCATGTAGAAGCCTGCAGACAACTACTTTTCAAACCCTTGATGTCCAGATGTCAAACACAAATAATTTCTCTATCATTCAGGCACAAATAGACAATTACATCAAACGCATAGAGCAGCTTGAGAAGAATGCGAAGATTGCTGAGGCAAAGATCGCTGAGAAGGACCAGAGGATAAGTGAGGTAGAGCGGCTGCTGGACTGCATGGGACGGGTGAGAAAAACACATCAAACTAATAAAAAATGTAAAATATAATATACAAGTATACATTTGTATGTATACATTTATACAAGTAGGTACAGCACAGGCCAAAAGTTTGGACACACCTTCTCATTCAATGTGTTTTCTTTATTTTCATGACCCTTTACATTGGTAGATTCTGACTGAAGGCATCAAAACTATGAATGAACACATGTAGAGTTATGTTCTTAACAAAAAAAAGGTGAAATAACTGAAAACATGTTTTATATTCTAGTTTCTTTGCTCTGATTACTGCTTTGCACACTCTTGGCATTCTCTCGATGAGCTTCAAGAGGTCGTCACCTGAAATGGTTTTCCAACAGTCTTGAAGGAGTTCCCAGAGGTGTTTAGCACTTGTTGGCCCCTTTGCCTTCACTCTGCGGTCCAGCTCACCCCAAACCATCTCGATTGGGTTCAGGTCCGGGTTCAGGTGACTGTGGAGACCAGGTCTCCATTTTTGTTAAGTACATAACTCCACATGTGTTCATTCATAGTTTTGATGCCTTCAGTAAGAATATTATTTTTCATCTATCATGAAAATAAAGAAAACACTTTGAATGAGAAGATGTGTCCAAACTTTTGGCCTGTATTGTATACAAGTATAGCGTGTTTTCTGTTGTAATTGCTTATGTGAGTCCCTAATTGTGCCTTTAACAGGAGAAGAATCACCTGATGCTGAAGCTGCAGGACTGTGAACAGAAACTGCAACAACTTGACGTGACAGACCATTGCAGCCCAGCAGCAGCTAGAAGGTAAAACTGTGGTTTCTCAATAAGCTACCTTGTGCTTTTCGTGTATGATGTTAGCAGTTACAGAGATTGTAAAGCATGCAGGGGCAAAAGTGATAACGTTCTGCTCTGCTTTGTCCTCTGCAAGGTCAGAGGAAGTGAAGGAGGAGGCTTCGGAGCTGAGGGAGAGGATTAAGCACCTGAACGACATGGTCTTTTGCCAGCAGAGGAAAGTTAAAGGCATGATAGAGGAGGTAGAACAAAATACAACTGCACCAAAATACAAAAACATTTATTTTTTCATCATTTAAATCACTTCCAGTCTTTAATATCTACACTCCATATAACAGACATAGTGTGAATCAGAAAACCCAAAGTCACAGGTTTAATTCCCATTTACTACCATTGTGTCCCTGAGCAAGACACTTAACCCTGAGTGTCTCCAAGGGGACTGTAACTGTAACTACTGATTGTCTGGAAAGTATTCACATTAAATTGATAAATTGCATTTTGTCCTCAGAATTCTACACACAACACCCCATAACGACAACATGAAAAAAAGTTTACTTTATGTTTTGGAAAATGTATTAAAAATAAAAAAAAAATTAGAAAACGCATGTGCATAAGTATTCACAGCCTTTGCTCAATAGTTTGGTAACATTGAACACCTTTGGCAGCAATTACAGCCTCAAGTCTGAGGAAAGATATGATTTTGATCCATTTTGGAATAATGATATAACAAAGAAATGCACAGTGAATACTTTCCAGGTGTATGTCGCTCTGGATGAAGGCATCTGATAAATGCCATAAATGTAAATGTCAATGTAAAAATGAACGTGCACTATGCCTAGTATATGGAATGCATGACTTTGGTTACTACTCTTCTCCTGTCTTCCAGGTTGAAACACTGCGATCTAAAGTCGCCCAGAAAGACATGTTCATTTCTGAGCTGCTGGACAGGATCGCCATTGTTGAGTGCGAGGTAATGCAGGAGTGCACCTGAACTATGACTGCAGCACAATGCTTTTCTTCACAGGTCCCTTAAGAGGCACAGAAAAGCACGAGGCAGGGCTTTGCATGGGGACATGCAGGTTTTTTTAGTGTGTATCTGTGTGTGTGTGTGTGTGAGTGTGTGTGTGTTATGGGAGAATATGTCTGTCATTCATCTTCTCCCACTCCTATACAGCACCTGTTCTTGGAGCATCAGTGTGGCTCACTTCAGCCTTGGACTGCTGACTGCATGACTTTGCCTTTTCTAGAATCTGAGCTGATGCTGGTTTCTTGCTGTGCTTCCTTTCTTTTAGAATAATGAGTTAGAAGACAAGCTGAAGTATTTTATGTCTGTACAGAAAGAGGCTGAGAAGCGGGTGAACACCCGAGAAATTGGAGTAGGCTGTGATTTGCTTGTCCATCGGTAAGAACTCACATATTCAGAAACAGCGAACAGAGTAAGGATGGAAACCACCTGTCAGGTAAACTTGGTACTTCTGTCTCTACAGACCAGAGCCTGAACGGCCACAGCAGCAGCCGCAGCCACAGCCGCCCGTCTTAACGCAACCCCGAATAGCTTCCATGCCGCCCAGCAGATTGGACTACAGTCTGCTGAAGTTTACTCCTGTGCAGTACAGCCAGATGCTGCAGAGTCACCCTCTAATCTCCGGTCGAGCCGAACCCACAGAATCCCCAACCGAGAGGTCCACTGAGGTGCAGACCTCTCCCGTCTCCCCAACGTTGGCACAGTCCCCCCCCAACCCATATGGCCCCCGAACCAGGACTGGAGTCTACACTCCTTTCATGAAACTTATGGAAATATCAGCCAATATCAATATCGAGTAATCTTGTCTGTTTGAGACGTGAAAACGTGACAAAATTTTGTAGCTTACCATGTACCTTGTTGTAAATATTATCCATCTCTCTTTGCATAACTTATTTTATAATCACACAAAATTTTTCGTTATCTGTTAACAAATGTTTCGGTTTGAAAGAAAATTTGATAATGTATATATATTCAATACATCCCTGGCACTGAGCTCTTTAATATTTGGTACTGTGATGAGTATTTTTTTACAGAGCAATAAAGATCTATGTAGCTGAACCATTTCTAAGCCAATTTGTTATAGTTTTAATGGTTAAGCACAGTAATGCTTCATTAGAAGTAGATATTTACTTCTAGTGTGTACACATTGTATGTGCTGCTCCTTACATTTTCAAAACAGGCTTGTCATAATAGATTCATTTATTTTTTATTAAGCCATTGTCAACCCAATCAGATGGGGCTTAGAAACACATAACACATACAGAATCCCAATGGTGGATCCATGTATTATGCGATTTTCTTAGGCCTAGAAAAATCATCATATATAATGGATGTATCTTCGTATTGCTTTAAACTGTTACCAGCTACTAAAAGAGGTTTATGTAGCTTTGGTTGTTTCGTCCTTCGTGTTGTTTTATTTTAATCTTCACTGTGTTTCCCTTTAACATTAGAAAACAGATACTGGTGCTGTATTCCTAAGAAGAATTGAGCTGCAATGTTTCATCTTCTCCAGTAGATGGCAGCAACGCTGCGCCGAGTGTTCGAGAGGCTTGTTTTAAATGTTTGGATATATTCCAGATCAAAACTTTATTGTCGTGTTTTTAACTGTTTTGAGAAAAAAACTAAACAAAAATAAATTCTTAATTATTATTATCTACATATATATGTATGTATAGCATTTTAAATAATGTGATATCTTTAAATGTTTAAAGCGCAATGTTCAAACAGAACACAAATGTCAATGTCGGTACCTTAACATTCCATCCATGAAAAACACGCTTAAATTTAAATATTGTTTGAAAAATCCAAAGTTTACAGACGTTTATAAATGTCCTTGTTTTTAATAAGAAACATTTGTTTTGTGCAGTCAAAAGACCTCAAATGGGTGGAAACTCCAGTCCAGACAAAGTTCATGTTGTAAATTACTGTAATAATGTAATATCTGCATAAATGTAGAAAGTTCCAATGGAATGCCAAGTCTTCCTCTATTAAAGCTTCATTAATTTTTAGACTTGTATGCAGTGGTGGCCTATCGGTTAAGGAAGCGGCCCCGTAATCAGGTTGCCGGTTAGGATCCTGAGCCAGAGGTGCCACTGAGCAAAGCACCGTCCCCACACACTGCACCCCGGGGCCAGACATGGCTGCCCACTGCTCACCAAGGGTGATGGTTAAAAGCAGAGGACACATTTCGTTGTGTCACCATGTGCTGTGCTGCAGTGTTGCACAATGACAATCACTTCACTTTCGATTTTCTTACAGTTGCACAAATGAAAGAAACAATACATCTTGCCAAATTTTTCACGTTGTAATTTTTCAATTCAACTCTTACTGTGTGTTTTCCATAGGAACAAAAAAAAACTGACAGTGTCTAAATTACCCCAAACTTTTGAACCACGGTCTAGATTTGGCGCGTTTTCCGCTCGCGCTCACTTTATACTTCCGGAACGGTGACGCGCCCAGAAGGCGAGTCGCTGATTGGCTGCTGGGAGGAGCGCGGCTGTAGTCCTCCAGATGTAGTCCGCGTCGACAACGCGTGTCTGGTTTTATCATGTAGATATACAGTAGCATAACGCTTTATGGCTTTACTTCCGCTGTAAAGCTCAAACCTCTTACCGGCGAGCAATGAGCTCAGCGCGGACTAACCGGCAGGGATACACCGGCGACCTACGGAGCAGGAGCCCGGCGGAGCTGCGGGAACTATTACAGCGCCAGGAGAAACTGCTGAGTAATAAGTGCGTTCCCGCGTCTTTCTTGACGTGATGTGCCACTTGAAGACGTTTCAGTGGCATAAATTACAAATAAACCCCGCGATTGGTGTCCCTCTCTCGGCCGCGTACGGGTGTTCTTCGTTATGCTAAGCTAATTTACCTTGGCCGCCTAAAACTACAGGTGGTGGCGATAACATTAACATTAAACTGTTACATGGAAAAAAATCGAATTAATCATAACTCTGTGTCAAATAAACTAACCGAGGTGAAGTGTTTGTCGCTGAAGTGCTGCATAATAAACAAAGCACTACACCGTCCCCACACACTGCTCCCCGGGCGCCTGTCATGGCTGCCCACTGCTCACCGAGGGTGATGGTTAAAAGCAGAGGACACATTTCACCGTGACATCATGTTCTGTGCTGCAGTGTTTCACAATGACAATCACTTTCACTTCACTTCTTAATGGCTGTCAAATTAGAATTTAAAATGAAAATTAAAGTCAAGTGTACAGGACTCTGTAATACTCGACCCTGATATTATGTGAAGTGTATTTTTTTTTCAAGGCTCTGACGTGTCACTTTACTTTTGGTGAGGAAAGTGGAAGTGAAGTGATTGTCATTGTGAAACTGCAGCCCAGCACACAGTGAAACGTGTCCTCTGCACTTAACCATCACCCTTAGTGAGCAGATGGGCAGCCGTGACAGGCGCCCGGGGAGCAGTGTGTGGGGACGGTGCTTTTGCTCAGTGGCATCCCTCATCGGCATTCGAACCAGCAACCTTCTGATTACGGGGACGCTTCCTTAAACGCTAGGCTATGATTATGTTTTATAGTTACACATTATTAGTCATAAATCATGTAGGGTTAGAATTTGTAGAATTTGTGTTTATTTAGTTGTCCTGTTTAGCTGCTTGAAATCCACTAAACTGGATTTTTATTGTTGTTCTTGCACAGGAAATTCGTCCAGACCCTGCCTGACAAAGGGAAAAAGATCTCTGACTTTCTTCAGAGGGTGCAGCTTGCGCTTGACCATGTTCTGGAACAGGAGAAGAAACACAACGACTTGTTGTCTGTCCGGAGTGAATTTGAATCCCGGTATCAGAAGGCCCTGAGCCAGCGGCAGCCTGACAGATACGCCCATCAGGAAGAATGGGGAAGCCAGCAAAACGCCGAACCAGCGCCTGGAGATGCTTCGAAGACAGGGGACGCCCTTGCACCACGTACTGCCTTGGAAAACCCTGATGTCCACCAGCAGCAGGCACATGTTCCTTCTTTAGCATGTGAGACTGAAGCTATGGAGTCCAGTGGTCAACAAATCCCTCTGGAAACTAAAAAGTGTGGCCTTTTGGAAGCTCTGGAGAGGATGGAACTGTCCGAATCAAGTGCTGGTTCTGGAAGTTCCAGCAACCCTTTCTTTGGAAAACAGCCACAGATGAAGCTTCACTATGTAAAGGTTTTAGAAGATGCAGAGAAAAGTCCAACAACCAGGAAGGCAAAATTCAAGCTTAATCAGTGTGTATTATTCAGCGTTATTCCTTTTTCCGTGATATCGTAGGCTGAGTTGACTTGTCTACATAGAGTTGTTTGTGGCCTTTCTTTGACAGGACACTCCCCAAATCAGGCAGCCCATCTCCCAGCCAGTCTCCTGTGGGTCCTACACTACTGTCAGCAGAAACCCGAAAGCAGCGAGACCGGAAGCACCTTGATGACATCACAGCAGCCAAGCTACCTCCTCTCCGTCACACACCAGCCCAGCTTCTCACACTGCAGGATTCAGTCAGCTTGCTTAGAGAGCAAACTCTGAAACAGGAGGTGAGCACCCTGAGCACAACTTTTACATCAGCTTTCACACATTAAGGCTGTAGGGTCCCGTTTCACTCATTTTTCTTTTGGGACCAAAAAAAAGTAATAATACCCATTGACAGAGATGTAAGATGTGTTTATTAGCATTTCTTTGAGTTGCAACATTGGTTATGTATAGCTGAGATATTGCTTAACATGCTTAAACTTTTCTTAAATGTTATTTAAACGTTATTAAAGTAGGTCCTTATGAAAAGGACACTATAGAGAGTCTGATTATGGGTCTGTTTCCTTACCACATATGATGACAAAAGAATGTGTTACCCTTTATACCATTTAAGGGAAATCTGGGAGGTTAATTAAAGGAAAAATCCAAGTAGGATGAGAAATAAATCCAGAATTTTTTTTATATAATATTTTCCTTTTTTTCTACTGAAAAAAGAAAGAAGGCTCCTTAATTTATTGACCGAGTGCTTAGCTTAATTTAGCTGTGAGCCTGTGGCAGTTGGCAGTAAACCCCCCCTGCTTAATTTAAGACAAAGTTTTCCTCTAAGGTCCCATTCACATTGCTCTATTTAGCCTAACAGGCTGCTCCACAGACCTGCTCTGTTTTCAGGGTGATGCTGTGTGATGTTTGCTTGCTTGTTAAAGCTCTTGACAGCAGCTAAAGCGTCTCCGGGGTGTTCATCTGTGTTTCAGGAACTCCAGGCCAAGCTGGCTGCTCAGAAGCTGGCAGAGGGGCTGGGCTTCAGCATGGGGGACTGCCACCCTGAGGGGGGCCTGCGGGGTGCCTACAGGGAGGTGTATGACAACGGGGCCCAGCTCTCCTCGGAGGAGGACTAACCTCAAGGGGACCTGTTGGGGGTGGGTGGAGAGGGATCCCTGTCACCCCTGGCCTCCGTATGGGCCACGGACCCCGCACCCACAGCTCTCCAAAAAAAGGGGGGATTTTCACTTCAAAGACGCCAAGGGCTGTCAGCGGAGAATCTGGACGTGGCGCATTGTGAGGAGCACAATAGCTGCCTCGGCCAGACACATGGGACTTAGCTAAGTGGCATTGAGTTGTCACTTTGTTAGTGGCATGCTTAATGTAAAGGGAAGGCTGGGTCTATCCGGGAGGGCCTGGGCTGTAATGAACAGGCCGTGAACTGTGTCAGGCCGGGGTTTTTATGTGGCCCAGCCGCTGTTTGCTGGGAGCTGGTTTGTGTGAGTATGGAGTGAATGTGTCCCATCATTGTGCTCTGTGTTTCTCCCAAACATTTCAATTAGAGTACAGCTCTCACGCGCCTCATCATTGAGTGGATCTGGGTCACTTCCACCGCGGAGCCAACAGAACATAATTTAAAATAAATTCTATCTTTTCATAATTTTTTTTTTTCTTTGGTGCGGGGATGTTTCTGGTATCACACAACACTACTCTTTAAGTAATTTGAGATCAACACACCTAAAAGACTTTTTTTTCTCATCAATTCCCCAAGTGTTTTGTTAACCTTCTGGTTTGATGAGCATGGCGAGACTGCAGGCGGTGTTATCAGCGAAAGAAATCTGTGACACGCCGTTGATGATTTATACCTAACCAAGTGAATTATTGATGCCTGAAGGAGCTGGACCAGTGTTGAGGGCTGGGCTACATCTGGAACACATTTAGGTCGTGTTACTCCACTGACTGGCAGCACACGCGTAGATGCAGCCCAGGCATGCAGACAGACACACAGACGTGACATATGGAGAGCACAATTTCCAGCCCCTCAAACGCAGATAAGGGCTGCCAATGACGCGCCGGTGCTGCCACAGCCATTCACTAAATCTCTCCGCACTCCGGTTCCCTCAAGATTGAGGGAGGGAGAGTAATTCTCTTGAAATGGAATTCAGGAAGTTAAATTTGGGATAAACAAAAAGAAAAGCATCTCGTGAGTCAGGCCGCTGATTTCTTTTGATAACCTTTGGTAATTGCTGCTGCATTGTCAGCACGGGCTGTTTATAAAGAAAAACACATCTGGCACAGCGGTGCATTTAGATGTTGCATCTAGTCGATTCCAGAAACTGAGACCTCAGAATAATAAATGCCAGGCTTTTGCAGAGTCTTCCTGCCGTTCGGTGAATTGAGTGCTTTCTGTGCCCAGGGCTCTTCAGGAAGCTGTTTATACTTCGGTTTGTCCCAAACTCCTCACCGCCTCAATCATAAACTCCAGGTCTGTAAGTGATTTCTCCCAAATGCAAGTCCAGAATCATTTGTTCCCAGTGACCCGGAGTAATCTGCAGGAGAAATGGTGTATCGTTTAAGGAAAAGGCCCTTTGTTACGCTTGCCAGAACATTGTGAGAGCCGACGTGATCAGTAGACTGATATTAAGCTCAATTTGAATTCCCTGTGGACTGGCCACATTGTGTTTGCCAGGTTTAGGCTTGGCTAATTCACATATTCTTCTATATTCTTCACTGTGTACCGTAAAACTACAAAAAAAATCCGAGGTCGCACTGGTGCAACCACTCGTTGGGGGAAACGTCTCCTCAACTCTGAAAGCCCATATCATATTCTAAGCCAATCAAAAAATGGCTCTGATTGACCATGGTCCAAATATTCCTGTATGTTCGAAAGTGTGTGTGCTGCAGTCAGAGAGTTGCCAGAGGAGCCGTGGATAAGAGCTTTAATCGGACCTTAAAAGGTTGCCCCGAGCCTGACAAGTGTAGCTTGAACCCAACATTATTTTAGTGGCGGCCATCCTGACTGTACCAACATGCATTGTGCCCTTTACAAGTCTTTTATATAAAAAAAAAAAGCATCCAGTTTCTCACTAACTGAAATGCATCACCTGAACGTCCATTTACCGTGCAAACCAAAGTCAGAGTAAAATGATAGAAATTAAATGCTGAGTTAAAAAATGCATTACAAAACAAATTACATTAACTGTCCCCACTGCCTTTTACCAACAGGCAGAAGCAAACACATCATCAAGCCGAGATGATAATCAAGTTCAAGCTTAAAAGGTCCACTATCATGAAAATGTAAAAGGGGACAGGCTACCTCCTGTTTCTGCCCAGAGAATTTCCCACCCCTCCCCTAAAAGAGTAGCTTTACTACTTGTACTACTTGTTGTGGCATGAAAAAATTGAGAAGCGTTGCAGTTGCTCAGTGATTGGATGTAAAAATGACCAGAAATTTTTTTTGTTGTTTTTTGGTTCCACATGAGACTGAAGAAACAAAGGGTTAAATGTATTTTTTTCCTGGAACAACGTCACTCTCCTCCTCGGTAGTGTTTAAAGCAACTGAAACCGAAATGGCGCGTCCTGGGAAATCTCACTGCTGGGCTGGATCAAAGTGGCTGGAATTCTGCACCGCGGATGGATTTTGGGAAGAGACTTCAGATACAGAATTAACTACGTCACAGTATAGCACAAGTTCGCTTTCTGAAAACAGCCATCTACTGGACTGAGGGGTTAGCACTGGAGCAAAGCGGGTGGCCAGAGTTTCAGGAAAATTGCAGGACCTTGAGAACATGAGACCAAATGTCAACTGATTAGCTCAAACTGCCTCCACTGGATTGTCATGTTACCGTAATGCAGCGCTTTAATACTCAAATACCCCACACACTGCTCCCCGGGCGCCTGTCATGGCTGCCCACTGCTCACTCAGGGTGATGGGTTAAATGCAGAGGACAAATTTCACTGTGTGCTGTGCTGCTGTATATCACATGTGACAATCACTTCACTTTTATTAATGAATTTAAGAAAGAAAATAAGTGTTTCTTAAAACTAGTTTGCATTAATGTGTAATTTGAAATATTTACTTGTTCCTGTGGCATAATATTACTCATATCTTCCCCAAGTAAACCATGCGTTCACACCAGGCTCTATATGACTTGTGATAAGATGTCAACCGTCATACCACAGCTTACCAACAGCTTAAATTGACCCTTGGACCAGTTCATTGTGTCATAGTCATAGTATCTCCAGTCCAGCAGCTCATGTGGGATGCTACTACACCGCAGAGGTCTGGACCTTCCAATATTGGTGCAAGGAAGGAAAACCGATGAAGATCATATGGTGCTATGGCTTACAAAAACTGGACCACGTGGCAAGGGAGTATGGTGGCCTGGTCTGATGAATCACATGGATGAGCCGGTGCTTGGGACCATATTCTGCTGAGGAACCTTGGCTCGTAAACATTGTTTTTGACCAAGTACAGCCCATCATGAAAACTTTCAGTCTCTTTCAGTCACACTGCCAAAATGGATGAAGAATGTTTTGAACACAATAATGAGTCTGAGGTGTTGATTTAGCCACCAAATTCTCCCGATGTCAAGCCATCGATCATCTGTGGGATGTGCTGTCCAATTCAATTCATGGGGGCACCACCTCACAACTACTGATGGCTTTGTACAGATAACACAGCATACCTTCAGAGTTCTTGTGGAGTCCATGCCTTGATAGGTCAGGCCTAATTTTTCAGCAAAAGGGGGGATTAATAGGTCATAATGATGTCTGACCAGTCTATATCGCACCCTGTGACCGGTGGAATTGTAAGCACTGTAATTCAAAAGCCCTCCAGGGCTTTTATTGCTGCTGCTGATCAGTATCACAAAGCACAGAGCATCAGCAACTTAAAATGTGTGTTCTTTGAGACCAGGGTTATTACGGCCATTAAAATTTTGGAAAAGTCATGGACTTTTGAAAAGAGAATTTTCCAGACCTTGAAAAGGTTTTAAATACAAAATAAGCATATAAAGTTCTGGAAAAGTCATTGAAATCTGATTGACACATGAATGTATAACAAAGTACATAGCTCCTGTCAGACTGCACATTTACAACTACAACGTTTAAAACCAGCACTGGTCTGTAGTTTCTTTGCGGGATTTACGTTGTGCACCACGTCACATGGTGCTGTGTGCGTCGCTTCCATATTCCAGCACCTCCGCCGCCTCCTTTTAAAAGTCGTGTAAAATACAGCTGATCTATTCTGGAACATGGCTGGGGCCATTTTACTCAGGCTCAGGCTGTGTGAGCTTGGAGGAACTAACACTGTCTTCCAAGTTTGCACAGAACTTTCAGAGAACATATGGTCATGGGCAAAATTTGCCTTGGAGTAATTGAAAAGTCATGGAATTTCTTTTCTAAAAATGTGTAAGAACCCTGTGAGATGACTCTAACATGTAAAATTAGAAGTGAATCAGCGCAATCTTTAAAAAAAAATAATAAATTTGCAAAACGAAACACTGTTTAAAGCGAATTATAGGCCTGCGTTTGTACTGACATATTATTTGCATGGTAGTGGAGTTAAACAGACCTTTAAACAACTCATACCTCATGCTGTGGATATATGAAGAACAGATAGTCGTGGTTTCTGCATCCAAGCAGATCATGTTTCTCCTTATCGACTGAAACGCCGCCATCTCCCCACTGTTTGTGGCTTCCTTGTAATGATTTTTGTTATTTATTTATGCTGTTCCTTCATTCATTTTAAAGTCTTTTTCTCGTTATTCAGGCGGTGTCCAGTTCCACCCTGAATTGTGACAGTAAATTGGAACCTCAATCTTTTTATTAATTCCTGTCAGGAAAATAAGCTGTAACCTATTGCAGGTTTTAATGAGCGTGCACTGAGCAGGCCGCGTTTCAGCGTGCCGCTGCTGGCATGTGATGGGGATCGTTTGTACTGATGTATGCCGGAGTGTTTCTGAAGCTGTTTATGCCTCGCGTCGTCCAGCATTACTGTCACATGATGGGGACGGACATGAAAGCTTGTGCACATCTGGATCATCGACTACTCCACATGAAACGAAAGTGCCGTAAGATCTCGAGGATGTTTTCCTTTCCTCTACGCCAATCGACGGTTGGACGTGTGGAAACAATTCTCTGCCATAATGATCCTTTATCTCTGCAGAGGAGCCTGTGTCACTGATGGATGATTATCGCGTCACAATAAACAAGTTGAATTTATTTATGGCTTCTTCTTTTTTTCCTGTCACAGAATCAGTCAAAGAAATGCGGCAGTGGGTGGGTTTCCCACTCATGTGACGAGACATTTTATATTGAGGCACTGTCAGCTCGAGTCCTTGATTAGATTTGAATGGGGGGGGGGGGGGGGGGGGGGGGGTGTGGGCATGGATCCTGGTTTATTATCTGCAATGTGACGCTAGATCTGGTTTATTATCCGCAAGTGTGGTGCTCTGTGTGTGTAGAGGCCGGTATAAACAGGGCATGGTGGTTTTGATGCCTTGACACCAGATGGCAGCAGTGGCACTTGTTCTGCCATTGTTCTAAAAAACTGAGCAAACTAATGCATGGGCTGTTAAAGTATCTCAGTAATGCTATATTGAGCTTAATTTGATGTATATTATTATTTTGGTTCTTTTTATTCTTATTTTGATCACCTATGCTTTTGATTTTGGGTCCATGAAACCGTCAAGCTGACGTCGTGTGTGCCGTCAGACGCTCTTAAGTTAGGGAGTTGTAAAGTGAGTGAGCCGCGGTTCTCCAAAACCCTCTGCACCTGCAGAGTCTCGATACGATCCCAGCAGAAATCTCCATCGTTACCACGCTCCCAAGAGAGCGAAAGGAGAGGTCTTGAAAGCGGGACACCCCGCACATGACAGTTATCAAGCAGCTGCAATGTCGTTGTGGAGAGAGAAGACAAGATGAACACACATTAAGAGCAAACTATGAAGGAAAAAGAAAAGAAAGACGAGCAGAAAATGGGAGGGGGTGCAAAAGAGGGAGGTTAGTGTGCAAAAGTGGCCAAATATCTGCCAGAAGCCTCACTGCCCCACGCCTGGCCTGGCAGGCCTGTAAGTGGGCATCGAGGAGGCCTGTCAAAAGCTCATCACGGCGAGGAAGCCGTCTCAGCAGGGAGGCAGCAGGGGTGCCAGGGCACGGCAGGGGAGGGAACGGGGAAGGCTCCTGCCCGGCAGTCCGGGAATAATGAGGAGGCGCATTCCCATTCCCCCATCCACACTAATGTAACCAAAACAATGCACTGTTGTCCAAATTTCCTGCTTTCGCTCACTGTCGTTTTAATGCCTTCTCAGACACATGTTAACGTCATTACCCTTCATCAACATATAAGTCACCTTCACCGTTATTGTTAATCTTATCATTAATAGAAAAATATTCTTGTTATTATTATTGCCAGGAAATGTGCTTTTCTCTTTCACTGTAGTGACTAGCCAGTAGTGTCTCTGGTGGTGGGTATGAGGTCAGCCTGGTCCTGTCACAGAAAAGAATCCAACGGTTTCTTTATTTTGACCATCTTGTCGGGGTGAAATCATGCCACCTTCTTTGCGAACGCCCCACCAGGGTCGTGAATGAGCAGAGAGAAAGATCTGCTACACGAGGAGGAGTGCCAGGCATCACTCAACAAGTACGCTAACTTTGTCTAAGGGGCCGTGAAATACAACCCGCAAATTGTCAAATATCATTAATGCCGCCATTCCTGAAGCTGCAGGTGTCAACGTGGCTGTGTGAAGGAATCAAAAGCTCAAGGAGGGTTTGGTTGTGTGATCATTGGCTGTTTGGAAAGATGTAATTGGTTCATTGTTTTTTTTTTTTTTTTTCTAGATTTTATCAGCCGTAGTATCTTGTAATCTATAAAGCCTGTCCTGGGTAGTAAAGCTGCACTCTCTGGGCCTTGTGTCTTGCAACAGTAGTAAAATTGCGCTGTAAAAAACTGGCGATCCTCCTCAGTGCGGTTCATGGTGATTACGGGGGCCTATGCATGGAGCTGCGCGCTTGTTTATATGCTGTCATGCACTCCCTGTGCCAAATCTACACCGAGCTCCCAAGCAGGGCCCTCTCCGCTGCACAGCTGGGGCATGGGTGTGTGTGTGTGTGTGTGTGTGTGTATGTGTGTGTTGTACAAACTTTAATCATGTTAAGATGTTTAAAACAATCAGAGAGAAATACTTGCAAAAATTAGGCATAGTGTTTGTTTTTCTTGGTCACTGAACTTTTACGTGCTTGTGTATTTTGGCAAGGATTTACAATAAGGTCTGCAATAGTTGGTACATACTAAACCAGCCAGTGTGTGTGTGTGTGTGTGTGTGTGTGTGTGTGTGTGTGTGAGGGAGTGTGTGTGTCATGGTTGTGTGGAGCTGGAGTCCTGGATTGACCAGCAGTGGGCTAAGATTGCAGATCTCTGTGTCTCTGTACCGTTATTCATCCAATGGTCTTTTTTTGTAGAGGTGTGTGACGTTTCTCAGATTTGTTGATTAAACTATTATTTTAATTTTTTGAATGAAATTTAGCACGGGCCCAAAAAAAAGCTTGAAGACATTTCTTATGCCAAGTTTGGTTGTACAGGTCACACCTAGAAATATAAGTAAATAAGTAAAAGTAATATCGTTTCAGAAGCAAAAAGAAAAGTTCTGATTCAGTCATTATTAATATTTTGGAGGTTATGCATACTGAGTTTTGTGACACGTGGGTCCGAGTTTCTCATAAGGTTTCTGACTTCGTGTGTGCAGAGGTTCCATTATCCCCTCGTGTTGTCTACACAACCCTGAGTAGGACTAACCGGTTATGAAAAGTAAGTCAATGAGTGACGGTTCCTGAGATTTAAACGGGCTTTATATAGCGCCACCTGTTGGTGTCTGTGGTGTGAGAAGCCACAATCAGGCCTACAGCACAACTTTTAGATACAGAGGAAAAAACTGTTTGGTTTGCATAGCTTGCATCCAATAATCATGTTGATACATAAACAGGAAATGCAGACTTTTTTACCTTGGGACTTCTTACCTGAGAATTAACAAAAAAATGTTCTAATCAGGTTACTGATTGGTTCATTCATATCAGTGGATCGCGGGACATGCATAATTATAAACTACATGCCCGCACAGACACTGTCTGTGAAAAGTGTCTTTCCTGCAGGTGGACGGGCTGGGAGAGACTCCAACTTTACACTGACCCTGACAAGGAGAATCAGTTTTAGGAAATGGACGCCTGGCAAATGTGTGTTTCATTTGAGTGAAAATTTAATCAAGTGTTTTCTTTACTCTCCTAGAAAACTTTGTTTCCCTTTCTTTCCCAGCGTTTGCAGGCGGACTCGAGTGGTGCCTTCGGTGAGATTGTGGTGGTTATGCACTGAGAGACCATCCACACAAGATACTGGTACAGATACAGGTTCCACCCTTCAACAGATGGTCGAGATTCAATATCCTCTCTGTTTTATCTTCAGCCTGTTTGACTCATTCCCAGTTTGGGGGGGTAAGAAAGAGGAAGGAGATTGTTGGTGGTTCAGTTATGACAGGGTGGAGTGTCTCATGAACCAAATCCATGTGGGATCTCGGCCTTCCTGTGTGTCTTTGTTCTCTGCCAGTACAAAAACAAAACAAAAAAATTAGGCCAAGGACCATGACAAATGGTGAATGTATCACATTTTGGCAAAGGCCTTCCAGGCTCCGCTAGTTATCTACTCGTCTTACCTCTACGCATCTCAACTCCAGTAAAGTGTACATAGATAGATAGATAGATAGATAGACAGACAGACAGACAGACAGACAGACAGACAGACAGATAGATAGATAGATTTTATTGATGCCAAGCGATATTTAGACATCAAGTAGCTTGTTTTAAACACGGCAGAATCGGTGGACACGAATTCACTGAAAATATACGCAACGCACAGCAGTATGGAGCCTGCAGACGTGCCGCAAAAGTTCTTCAGGTCTCATTAAGACTGTTTTAAAAAGACACATTTATAAAAATTAGTTTGAGTTTAGTGAAAAATTGAAAAAAAACATCTTTACTTGGTGTTGTCTCTACCCGTCTTGTCTATACGTTTATTACTTGGCAGCTTTCTGTCTCTCGGCTCTTGTACCGTGTTGTGCCAGAGTGTGTCCCTTCGATAGGCTGTCACCCAGAACGACCATCTCCAGACCCCCACGGATCTCACGTCTCCTTGGGTTCTCACAAACAGTATGCATTTCAAGGGCCGGTAGGAGGGCCAGTGCTCAAAGATGGAGCCAAAGGGTGTTTTCTCTCTGTCCCCGTTCCTGCACACTCCCTTTTTCTCAGAGATCCTTTTCATCTCTACATACTTTCACCAAGAGAAATATGTCACCCTTGACAGTTATTGAAATTCCTTTAACGACACAACATAATCTTCTAGCTCTTCCAGATTAATACTTCTTCAGGGGACGATCCATCCACAGAGTACGTCTGCTGGCCATATAAATCTGCCAAATGAGAGACCCCCCTCTCTTTCTGTGCCTCGTCTCTCAGTGCCTCGGACCCCGCTCTCGTTTGCTCACGACACTCGTTTGCCCACTCTGACAATCTGGAGGGTTCTTATGTTCCTCTGACAGCGGCCATCAATCCACTCGCAACAGTATGGCCATTATCAGCCCAGCCGCAGGAGAGTTTTCTTCACCCCGACTCCCTCTCTCGCCCAACTCTTTAGCGCAGGAAGGGGGTACAAGTTCTATGGAGGGGCTGTTCTCTGAAATATCATCGACCATGCAAAGCCTGCTCCGCGGGGGTCCTTCAGTGATGTTACTGGTGAACTGTCCGCCAAGCCCCGTTCCTCACCCCCACCCTCTCCCGATCAAGCCCACCGGCCATGGTTCTGCACGGGAGGGGTTTCTCTGAGCAGCCCTGTCTCGGCTGATGTCTTTACTCGTTCCCCCCGGAGACGCTTGCATCAGCAGGCGACTGCTGTTTGACAGAATCTGACAGCCTTAAACGATATCAAAGCTGCCATGACAGCAAGTGTCATTTCACACAGGGGAGGATATAACAAGCGAGGAGACAGGTTCCTTTGTTCTGTGTGTGTGTGAGTGTGTGTGGTTTTTCTCCCCTTTTTTTCTGACACGCATCTGCTCCCTAAAAAGATTAGCATTTTTATTAATTGTCATGTCCAGATAAAGCTGCAGAATGTGTGAACTGCTGGAGATCTTCAGACAGCCATTCTGTGAAGGCTTCTCCCCCTGTTTGAACTGTCTACGGTTAATCCTACAGTTTTGCTGTGGAAAATCAGTCAAATCTTCCCCACACAACAATAATACAATTTACTCAGTCAAAAGAATTTCATTTTTTATTAAATCCCTTACCAGGTCACCTGTGAGAGCTTATTATTTTACTTTCAGTTTAGGGTTGTGACGTTTACAACCAAAATTAATCCATTCTGATGATGATGGTTTAGTAAATTTTAAAACAGAGTCAGTTCTGTCTAACTATATTTTGTGTCATTATTATAAAATATGGATAATGTTGGGAAAAACACTATCATTACAGTGCATACATGAAAATAAATGTATTCAGAAAAGTAAAATGTATTCTTAAAATCAATGTACAAAACATTTGCTGTATTCATGTGCAGTTCTTCTGAGAGGTGAATTGTAAGTGTCAAAACAACTAAAATATTAACATGAATATTATTTATTGTTAATCAGAATCATGTTTATTGGCCAAGCAAGCGATTTGGTTCCAGCCATTGCTGCCTCTTAAGCAATACAGTACAATAATTATATGGTATACAGCAGAGGGCAATAAATAGAATATAATACTAAGACTTTTTTTTCTCTCGTAGCAGAGCACAAGGTGCAGACAAGGAAATGTGTCCTCTGCATTTAACCCATCACAGTACCTTGCTCAAGGGAACCTCAAAAATTACATCCTTTACTAGACCTTATTGAGAACAAAGGAGATGTTGCTTTTCCACATCAGTGCCAAACAGACTTATGGAAAAAATGAAACTGTGAAAAATCTGTTATTTGGACATGTTCTGATTCTGTTCATCCCCTCAATCAACCTCATAGGTTGTGTGAATGCTCTCACAATGATGACAGCGATGATGGATTAAAACTCACATGTAGCCATATCTTTCTCTCTCTCTTCCCTCCCCGTTTGCCTTGTGAAATGACCCGGCCAATTTCACATTTTCTGTACCCCCTTTCAATTCTTTGGCAATCAATTCAAATAAAAGAGCACTGGGCTATAAAGCAATTGTTTGGGCACCACTGTTTAAAACAGAGCCCCCTTCAAGACCAACCCAGGGCTCTTAAAAAGCATCTCAGTGTTCAAATTGCTCTCATTATTGTGGTTTTGCTCTGTTAATACTGTGATTTCTGTTGAAATGTCACTTTGGCACTGGTCATTTGGACTCACCCTGTGTTCTGTGAGCATGGTACAGGATGCCTTTGGTGTAATTGCCCAGGCGTGGTACTCTAAATTCCACATTCCACTCAGCAAGGCCCAGAAAATGTGTTTGCGATGGGGCCAAAACAAATGCAGCATTGAGAACTGGACTTAACACCTTTGTCTGCAGGGAACAGTAAAGTTGCATTGGGGGAGTGGGGCTGCATTCAGTTCATTATGAAATAACAAGCCCAAAGCATTAACGAGACTCCTCACAGTCTATCCAGAAAAACACCCCACTGCTTGGAGCACCTCACATCAGCCCACGTCCATGCCAAATAGGGCTGTGATGTCATCAGCGTTGGACAGAACTGTCAGAAGCCTCCCACCCTGCATACAGCAGAACCAAGCACAATAGTGGGGCAGTGGTGGCCTAGCGGGTAAGGAAGCGGACCCGTATTCAGAAGGTTGTCGAGTTCAAATCCCAATCCACCAAGGTGCCACTGAGCAAAGTACTGTCCCCACACACTTCTCCCCTGTCACTCTGTAACAAATCTTTGAAAATGACCTGTCTTGGTCCCCCAAAACGCAGTCTCCATGTGGACTCGACGCCAGATTGAATAGAAATTTTCACAGTTTTGTAGATTTAATTATAAATGCCAAAGCAACAGTCACAGTATGCGATTACTATATCATAGAAATATATATACATAAGCAGTTGTGTTTTTCTAACATTATAATACAAAATGCATTTCATGGACAAAGTGACATTCTGTCGATGACAATGCATTTAGTAGATGATGTCACATTCTGTCATTGACAAAATGAATTTTTGTCTTATAATACAACCTTGTCCTCAAAACGGAAGGTGCTGTTTTCAGCTCACAGCATAAAATAAATTTTTGATCAAAAACTGAATCCTGTTAACAAAGTATATTTCTTGCTTTTGTGGACATATGCAACAAGACGTAAGCTATAAAATTCATTTTGTGGCACAGGAATAAACTCTCACATTCACTTATTGAAATGGATGACATGAGAAAAAATCTTAATAATTGAGACTCAAACCCAAAACAATCATTTCTTGCACTGACATCATGCAATTTCATGGACACGTTTAAATGGAACTGAAATCTGGTCCCACCCAGAGCATTACAGATTCTTCTCTACACTTATGGCATCTTTGATGAAATAATTGTTTGACAATCAGCATCGTTGCACTCATTGTCCAGACAGTGAAAAAATGCTGGTTCCAGACAGACCCTCGGGATTGGCTGAAATTTGCATCCCTCAGCTGAGTTGCTGGTGTTCATTTTCCACCCTCTGACTGGTCTGGTTTGCTGGCTCTGAGCTGCCTCTGCATTTTGCTCTGCAGTCGGCTCGACTGAGTGTGGCAGGGGAGCATCTGCAGCACACATCCTCTCTGGCAGCCTGCTGACACGCGGCGCTACGCTCCACGGCCCGTGGCAACTCGTAACCCCACAGCGTTTTCGTTGCTTTCCTCACACGCCCCTCCAATTTCACCCTCATTATCTAATGATGGCTCGTAGAAGAAACTGCTGAAGATAATGTGCCATTAATCATCCTCACTTGGCTGCATCCTGCTGGATGTATGACGGTAAAGGGAACACGCATGCCAGGGGTATGCTCAAGATTTTATTTTTTTTTGTCTGTCCATTCGCTTAACCGTGATTACTGTAAATATCGGCAATTAAAGCACGCTTGGCTACAGAGCGATGCACGTGTCCTTGAGAAAGAAAGAGCAAAGTAGGGAAGATTGTAATCAGTGGAAAGGAAAACGCAACACCTGGTCATGTATTCATGGACAAAATACCCCCAATCAAACGAAAATTAATACAGCTCAGAGATCATAATTAAGATTTGTCCACTTGACAAATTTATGTCATCAAATATGGGAGAGGTTATACTCAAATTCATAGGAAACAACTAATCCTTTTTCTTTTTTTGCATATTTGGTAAATCGGGGATATGTTGCTTATTTATCCACTCAGATTCCATTTTCCAGTGGACATCAACAGAACATCTGTCCGGATTATGGAATCTTCAACTACAAAATTGCTTCATTTGGAACACCCGGAAAACAGATGGCATCAGCCTGGGGAGGGTAAACACCTCAGAATCCTACCGTTGCTACTGTGGACAAACAAAATGATGAATACAGCTAACTTTGGACAATGGACATAACAGCTTAAAATAATTACAAACATATGTCAAATCATTTGCCAACTTTTTTTTTTTGTGCTCCATCAGGGCAATTTTGTTCGCCAGCTCCGAGCAGAAATCCACCCTCTGTCAATCCCTTGTTTTTTAGTTTTTACAAAAATTTTGGCCCCTAAGGTTTGGAATCTCACTTATAATGTCTGAGTGACCTGTGGAGTCCACTAAGCAGAAACTAGTGGATGAGCAGAATGCACACATGGACTGAACACAGACTTGACTCCTCCATAACTCATTATTGCCCCTTATCAAGCGCGACTTATAATCAGTACTTACAGTGTTACACAATGGTAGTAAGTGGGATTTGAACCTGTGTGAAGTAACCATCTGGTTACTAACTAGACTGCAAACACTAACTGGCTAGCAGGCCAACTTCAGTAATATCATTAAAATGTTCAATTCTTTTTTTTCTTTGTGAGTAACCCTGTCCCCTGTGCCCATATAAGGAAGGTTCTGCTTTTAGCAGGAACAGGTTTCGAGATCATTTTAACTTTACTCTTTCTTTACTTTTTTACAACTTTTACAGTGCTTTTTTAATGGCTTCTTTTCTGGTTTCAGAAGTGAATGATCAGAGATGCAAAGCATTTGTTTCACTTGTCTACTTTTCCAATAATACTGCCAGGGCCAGTGTCGCAATGGATAACTTGTCTGACCACGGATCAGAAGGTTCTAGGTTCGACGCCTGGCTGGCTCGTGCTTTGGGTCAGTGGTGACCTAGGGGTTAAGGAAGCGGCCCCTTAATCAGAAGGTTGATCGTTATACCGATCCTCCAAGGTGCCACTGAGGTGCCACTGAGCAAAGCACCGTCCCCACACACTGCTCCCCGGGCGCCTGTCATGACTGCCCACTGCTCACCAAGGGTGATGGGTTAAAAGCAGAGGACACATTTCATTGTGTCACCGTGTGCTGTGCTGCAGTGTATCACAATGACAATCACTTTCACATCTAATCTATCCTCGGAGATGTCTGGTTTTAATTCATTTTGGTCAACTTGTATTTGTTTTGAGTATACCACTTCTTATTTGCAGTTGTGACCGCCCTCCAGCCATCTTTAGTTTAAATCCGCAGGTTTTGCTCAGGTTGACCCAGCTACTTCCTCTTCTTTGTCTGTCGAAGACAAGCTGTTTTAATTCCAGGCGCAAATCCCCTATTAATGCCTTCCTCCTGGCAGCACACATCCCCTCCTCATCAAGAGTGACAGAGAGACCCATACAGATGGCTAATAGGAACCAGTTGTTAGACAAGTACAGCAGCCAAAACGTTTCAGCGCTGGCACTTGGTCAAGAGTATTTTTGCAACAGATCGTTGAACAATTTATAACAGCAATTACAGCTGGTCTCTGTTTTTCTAACTGCAGACCTCAGTCTTGCGTACATGAACACACTGATGTGTACGGTTCATATACTTGCTATCAAGCTCTGGATTCAGCCTTGGCTGCTGAGGTACAACAGATGCAGGGATCCTTGGTTGCATTTTATTTCTACGTGGTTTTGGGTTTGACAATAGCGATGACTACAGTTTTGATTGGTTTCTGATCAATGGTTTCAGTCACACATTTTGTCACAGCAGCCCGCTCACACTCCGGGCCACCAGAGGGCACCATAGTGACCTTGACCTCACCGACCGGGAAGAACCATACGTCCAGGACAACGCACAGTATAAAAAGGTGGCGAAGACGAAGGACAACCACTAACTCATTCATCGAATGTATTCGCGATTGCTGTACGCCGTTTCTTGGATTGACTTCACCTCAGGCGACTTACTTCGACCCGACCACGCTTTTGGATTAGTCTTCTGACTCTTGTTTGCCCCAATGTTACCGACCACCATTTTCGAAAACCTGGGGCTTCATTGCTAGTGTAAAGTCATCTGCTTCCGGAAGGAATTATGTATAAAATTATATAAAAAACATGAAAGTGCTGTTGATCATAAGCCTCCTCCCAATTTAAACTCAGCATTAAAAACAGCATTAAAGATTGTAAATTTCTCAAGATACAAATAACTACTAACAGATTTTTCTCTCTTTTTAATTCTGAGACCTCACACTATCCAACAGGCCCCATTCTTATAACGTAGTGTGGCGCATATGGACAGTTTCAAAACAGAGCCCAGTGTATTTTCAGCTCTGTTTGACTTATGAGAGGAACTAATAGGCACCTCGTGCAAAATATGATATGATGTGATGTGAACACATGACATTTTCACAAGATGGTTTGTGGTGCTTGCATTATGGGTGTGCAATGACTTATTTCTAGATTCAACTCAAATTAGTTAGAATAAGTTGATGGGCTTTCCCATGACAGTTAACAGCTTATGATTTACTGATCTTGCAGGGTATAAAACATTTGAGTTTGGTTTATAATGTAAATCAGGTTTAGGGAGACTGCTTGTGACTTTGCTGGATGATCAGATCAGGTCGGTTATGATTCTTCACGACTGGAGATTATTAACATTTTACAGTGGATGACAGTGAAGATTTACTGACTGTTGTGTTTATAAATGTGGACTATGCACATAAAGTCTTTCTGTTTCCTGCACTCCATATTTCTTAACCCTTAGCCACCGTCCTTCCCAAGAGAAAGCTGTCGGGCCAAGAAGTGCAACTTTTCTCTTCCTCTCCTATTCCACAATCTCCGGTTTCCTATTCGACCACAGTCACAACATTCCCCGAGTCTGTTACTGCAAGCCTGCACAGTCTGTTTGTGTATTATCAGTGTATTATCTTCCACATCTGTAAAAGCAAATATACCCGCTCATTATTTTCCACCATTTTTTTTTGTTTTTCGTAGTGGTTGTATTTTTGATCAGACATTTCTATTGTACGGCTGCCCCGTTGGCCAGAAGCGGAGCTTTGTTTGTCGAAAGAAACATCCATGCCACATCTCCATAGCCTCAACAATTTGTGGTCCAAAAAAAAAAGTCCATCACGCCACAAACACAAACATTTTTAACAAAAGGGGATAAACCTCAGAATTCTGCAGCGCTGCTCATGTGTCTTTATTACCCTTCTTTTTTTTTTTTTTTTTTTGCCTTAATGGGGAAATCTGATCCCATCTGTTGGATAAGAGAGATACTATAAAGAATGAAAAGCTTTTAATGATAAGTAGCTACAGGAGTGTGTGTGTGTGTGTGTGTGTGTGTGTGTGTGCTCGCACGCTGGTGCATGTAATCCTGGTTTTGTTATCCTGTCCTTTCATCCTCTTACACACCTACCTGTTTCCAGTCAGGGGATTTATAAGAGTCTTTGCTTTCTTTCTCTTTCTCTCCCCCTCTTTTTATCCTCTCTTTTTCCATCGCTCTCTCTCTTTCGCTCAGATTGCGGTTCCAGCTCTGCTCTCATTGTATGGCATCCGTCCCACATCCACACTACCTCCATCACACTGCTTGTTTTATTTCTCTCCCTTGCTCGCTGTCTATTTCCCTCTCTTTCCCTCTCTTCCCTCGATTCCTGCCCTCCCTCCCTCTTCCCTTCCTCTCAAGCCACGCTTTCCCAGAAATGACAGTGTCGGATTGAAACATCTCTTTCCCCGTTGGCACTTTGTTGTGTTTTCCTCCTCCGTGTGTCTGTCTGTCTCAGTGGAGGGAGGACCACACAGCGGCCCTTCCATTCTGGGTGGCCCTGGCGAAGAAGGAACGCGGGGTGACAGCAGCGGTCCTCAGCCATCTTGAGGAGTAATGCATGGAGACAGTGTAAAAAAGGCAGCTTCTTTGGAGAGGGAGAGAAAGGTTGGGGTTAAAGAGGAAGGGGAAGGAGGGGTCCAGTAGAAGAAGTGCCGGGAGCGTGTTGGCAGTGTCACAAGCCAAGTCCCCTGCTCCACATCTCGCCTGAAGCTTTCCTTCACATGTTAGAGTGGAGCTGAGATCAGCGAGTTAAATGGACTTCCTTCCCCGGCACCCCTCACCTCCCCAGCCTTGTCTTGGGCATCTCATGAGCTACTCCAGTTGAAGTGACTTGATCTTGGGGACCTAAATAAAGGGCCATTCTCATGAAAATGAGGCAGTTGGCGTTGTAGTGAAAAGAAATACCCGCTTTGCTCTGAGACCAAACTGGTAGCTGGTGCATTTCCACTGCACAGAATAGTGGAAATGTTCTACAAACCGAATTTCCCATCCAGAAGAAAATGTCTCACAGTAAAATTATCACACAGTAATGATGTGGATTGCAATGTTTTTAGAGGAATTATTTCAAGCTTCTTTTCCAGTTTGGATGCGTAAACGATCAGAAACGGATCAATTTGAGAAATTTGTTGCAGTATGTTTAGTAATGTCAAGTTGTTCACCAACTGGTGGTATAAAACTTCTAACAGCATTCTGAATAGAATTTCCCAGTGGCTGTTCACTGTCACACGGCCATTGCTCACAAGAGAAGGTCGTCTGTAGTAGACTTGGCTTTGGTCCTCTTCCGTTTCACATCATCTGTCAGAGATGGGAAATCAGGGGATAATATTGTTTTTGAGATGAAAGAATGAAAAACGCAAGTCAAATCCAATTTTCTTTCAGCTTTTCAAACTTTGTGCTCCGCAGCTGTAAAAAAAAAAAAAGCTTTGTGCTTCACAGCTGTATACTGAAGAAGAATGATGCAGGGAGTGCAGCTGTAAATCAAAACTATGCATTGTTTAGCAATAAAACTGCTCCACATAGCCAAAATCTCCTAAAATTCCTGTAAAATCTGCATGATTGCAATCCCCTGGATAATCCATGGACGTGCATATTTTTCCTGTGCGTGTTGTTTTGCAGTGTAACGGATATTTGTGTTGCTGCTTAGACACAGAACAGAAGGTTCACTGAGTGCAGAAGATTCAGGTTCAGATTTTTGACAGTCCAGAGGATACACACCATCACCAGATTTGTATTTTTGAATGGAAGAAGCTTTGGTGTAGGAGTTTGAATGGCGCAGTACCAGATCCTGGGACGTCCTCGCCCTAGTCACTGTGCAGCTTGGTGTGTGGCCTGAAATCGATCGCTGTCTTCCTGGAAGGCCAGTTGCTGCATCGAAAGGAGCAGCCAAATTTCTTATCAGAGGCAGGATCTGAAACTGCACTGCTTGATGTAACTTGTGTTCACTAGCAGGGCAGTCGAGGCAAAGCCACGCTCTAAGAAATGCATGCTACTCTAACTCTAACTCTTATATTGGAGGAGGTGAATCCACCCGATTATTTAATTCTTACTTCAAAATAGCAGCATTATTGTGTTTTTGTGTGTGGTCACTATTTTCAAACTGTCTCGAAGAGCTGACTATGCACTACGTGAGGCTTGTTCGCTAAGGTCCATGGATGAGACTTGTTTTCCAGCATATCCCACACATCGTGTAAAGCATCCTCAGGATTTACATAAATTGAAAGAACAAGAACAGCTTTGTAGTTATATGTATTGTGAACTAACTACCCTTACTCTGCTACTCAACACAATCTTTAATTATGCTAATATGAACAGTTAAAATGGGTGTCTGACGACCGACAGCTCTCCTATGCCTGTCAATACATTACGTGCACAAAAATATGACTTTTTTATCTTTTTATTTTTGTAAATCCTGAGGGTCTCCTTAATCTTAAACTAGGACACCAGTCCCATGCTTAGTGCATAGTGCTACGCTTATCACCAGTTTGAAAATAGAGCCCCGTCTATGTGCCTGTTCATCATTGTTAGCTGGGAACAGTATACTCACACAGATCCCCAGCTGTTGTGTGCAAAAACAGACTTGTTTAGAACGCATTTCCATATGTGGGTTTTTCAATGGCACTATGGGAAAATTAGGCGGTCAGCTGCACGTTCAGTCCACAGACACACAAGTCCTCTGTGACTCTCATTTCAGCCTCTACTTCCTTCCTCCTTCCTCCAGTCCTTGGCTCTGCCGAGCAGGAAATGATTCGATCCTCTTGTGTGTTTGGCTGCTCAGGCGGCTCTGAGGCTTTAATTGAGAAGCCAGCGGTTTGCAGCCCGGTTAAATGCTTAAATTACTGGCTGCACACCAGCTCCTCCAGTACGGTACTCTGATACTGGACAGGTGACATCTGCTGCCTTAGATGTGGCAAGAGGCGCAATGCAAATCATCCCAAAAGTGGGCGGTGACTCAGGACTGTGTGTGTGTGTGTGTGTGGGCCGTAACAGGTGGCCCTGGCTGGTGCACCCCTGAGCGCCGCTTTTAAGCTCAATTATCACAACTGAGTTTAATTGGGCCAATAAACCAATCCAGCTGCACAAACATGTTACAGAACGTGTGAGATCAAGAGCAGGGGAGGGACACTCAGTCGCCCACAGAATAAGGCCGGGCGGGGCGGGGCTCGGGTTTGCCCCCAAAGCAAATGAATCACTTCACACTCTATGCGCAATGATTTACACGCAGCGGCCTTGTCGCGTAGCCCCGGGGCTCCATGCTGGGGCGACGCATTCATTTCTTATGCATCCATCTCGCCCTGAACGACCCTCTACCCAAATGGTGCTCCACACACTGTTTGAAGAGGATCCCATTTGGACTGGGTTTTTTTGGTGAGACTTCAACCGACTCTGCAGCATGCCGCTGAGACGACGGCCGGGGGGCTTTGCACCTGGGTTCTTGGGGAGAAGGGTCTGCACCACTCAGAGCAACCAGTGGGAATTTCTAACCTTGGCAGAACCTCCAATGATTCCAGTTTCCATAACAGCTAACCAACCTTTTTTTAAAACCACACTCTCACAAATGGACAGCACACAATGTGTGTGGAGCAGTGTGTGGGGACCTCAGTGGAACCTTGGGAGTTCGGGATTATGAACCCGCAACCTTCTAATTACAGGCCCACTTCCTTACCCTCTAGGCCACCACTGTACAAAAGACATTCCTCTCATCACAACCTCTGTTTCTGTAGTGGAGAAAAATGTGTGTTTTTTAACGTGCCTATTTTTAGTTAATTTTCACCACCAAAATAAACATACAGGCAGATTATTAGTTAGTTTCCAAAAATCTGCCTGTATCATGGCATTGTTTTTCATTTCACCGCACGAAACACACAGATTACGGGGTTTTATCGAAGCGCATATTTTACATGTGCACAGATGTTAATGTTACAATTCAAGCTGATACGATAGAATAATCACCTAAAACAATATATTGTCAATACAGTAGTAGATGGAGAAACAAAATGTCCATTAAAATGTACATTTTAACTGTTTATTGTACCTGTACTCTGCATCAGTTCTCAATATTGGCGCACGCTCAGTAACTCGCACTCAGTACTAGCATTCAGTTCTACAATTTTCACAGGTTCAGCTTCCAAAGACAAAAATATAAAGGTGGTCTGAAACCACAGTCCCTGAGCAAGACACTTAAGCCTGAGTGTCTCCAGGGTGACTGTCTCTGTAACTACTGATTGTAAGTTGTTGTGATAAGGGTGTCTGATCAATTTAAAGGTAAATATCTGATCATTTTTAATAGTTCTCAGTAGCAGGGTAATTAATGGCATTCCATTAACAATCACTACAACTAAATTAAAATTAGACATTAGAGCCAAAATAAATCACTGTACCTTTACTTTTTAATACTTACGTATATTTGAAGGCAAATACTTTTGCTCAAGTTGAAATATAAATTGAGCACTTATTACCTTGAGAAATATTACCTTGGGTAACTCTACTTTAACTCAAGCACATGGTTTGTGTTCTCCGTCCACATCTGCTTATATTAAGTATGTGAAGTCTGGCATAGTCCTCATTCTTTTAAATGGGACAAAACCTGTCCCAAAATTGAACCAAACTGGTACAAACCAGTCTCTATAATCTATTATAATCTATTATATAAATCTCTATAATCTATTAAATGTACAATTGATAAATCCTTATGCATACAGTTTATTTCATTTGTGAAAGTCATTTTCTATTAATACACTTGTGGATCAGCTATTTTGGACTTCACGTTATTTTAAGGACATGTTCTGTGTTTGTTTTTCACTGTCATTATGTTTTAATTGCAGTTCAGGGTTTGGCCTTTTGTTTCCTGTGTTGCGGCTGCTGATGGAGTGCGTCTGTGTGTCTGTTCTGTGTCCGTCTTCACGCCACCATGAGTGCTGTGCTCTGACGCACACGTGCACTCGCTCCCACGCTGCTCCCATGCTTCGTCAATCCTGACCAGTCCTGACACACAGCAGCCGTCATCCTACCTGAAAGGAAGCAGAGAGTGTGTGTGTGTGCATGTGTGTGTTTGTGTGTGTGTGTGTGTGTGTGTGTGTGTGTGTGTGTGTGAGAGAGAGAGAGAGAGAGAGAGAGAGAGAGAAAGAGAGAGAGAGTCAGCAAAGTCCTGGCATTCCTTAAATTCAACTCCCCACCCACAGACATACTTTGATGGTTATAATGAATTATAAGAGAATACATGGGGTGCATGAGCACAAATGTCCCATTGCCACACTGAACCATCATCTCCTCCGACAAACACACACACACATAAACACAAAATTCAGCAATAACATTATGACCACTGACACATGAATTGAATAACACTCATGGCAGTACATGGGATATTGCAGCAAGGGAACGTTTTGGCCTTGTAGTCAATGTGCTGGAAGCAGGTTTGTGCAAAAGGGTCCGTTTTTGACCCTTGGCTGTCACAGTATCTCCAAAACTGCACCTTTTGAATGATGTTCCCGGACTGCAGTGATCAAGACCTACCAAAAGTGGTCCGAGAAGGTAAAAACAGCAACAGGGACATGGACTGTAAAAAGCTACTGTAGCTCAAATATCTGAGAACACACGTGTGTTGTTCAGGGTTCAAATGCTGACCCATGTCCACAACCAAAAACTCATGAGCATCAAAACTGCATCAAGCATTATCCTTTTTCCCTGGGGAAGACAGAGTGCCATAATGTGCTATAGGAAGAGGCCAAGCCAGTAGAGGAAGTGTACATTCCTGCCTTCATGTACCACCTACCTAAACATTGTTGCTGACCAGGTACACCTCTTCATGAAAACGTTGATCCATGGTGCCAGTGCCCTCTTTCATCAGGACAATCTGCCCTGCCACAAAAAGGTTTTGGTGAACACAATAACGAATTGGAGAGGTTGACATTGCCTCCGAATTCTCCGGCTCTCAATCCAGTCGAGCATCTGTGGGAGGTGCTGGAAGAACAAGTCCGATCCATGGAGGTACCACCTCACAAATTGCATGACCTAAGTATCTGCTTCTGACGGCCTGGTGCCAGATGCCACATACCTTCACAGTCCATGCCTCAACAGATAAGGGCAGAATGGGGACCTACTCAGCATTACAGATAAATGGTTTATTCTCACACGCATACACACACAAGAGAGTAGAGCTGTTAGTACTTATTATGTCATGTCTGCATTTCCAATATCACAACACAAACTCCCCCAACCACACAGGATCATGCTGCCTTCAGCAGGGACATGCATTACATGAATGGAAAGAGTTGTTTAACTTGGGGCAAGATCTGAGTGAGTTTACTCAACACAAAACACTTCAACATCACTTTTTCAGGCCAGAAAAGCGGGGAGCCGAGCTATATAATTATGGGTCCAGTGGTGAGACAGGAATAGGGTTTGATCCCTTTTCCATCCGTGTGCCGTCCCAGTGTAATGTTCTCATCACCTGTTTCCCTGCTCCTCTTTCACAGCTGGGCCGCATTACCAAAAAACAACTCACACAAGGTGCAGGGTTTTCCTGCTCCGCTTGAGCATGTGGCTCATGTTTCCGAAAGGGCCCACAACAACGAATTAACATACAAGGCCCGGGGAAAGTGATTTCAAATTGCAGTTTACTTTCACATTTTCAAGAGACCCAGACTCCCCAGGGAGTCTTCCTCAGCTGAGGCTTTGGACCTGGCTAAAGTTTACAGCTCAGTACAGTAAGGCATGCGTACTAAGATTATAGGAGTCTACTTTACAAAGTCAGCAGTGGACATCTCAGGTTTTTGCCATAATTCATTTCATACAGTTGTGAATCTGGAAAAGATTCTTTGGGTCGTTCCTGGTATGGTTAGTAGTTACCAAAAGTGGACAGACCATGGGTACCCAAGCTGATGGTGAAAGCTGGTCAGTCCGGCCTGATAATTGCAGTTTGCTGTGTATGGGACTGTCAATGGGACAAATATTGTGCATTACACATGAATTTACGGAAGAAAATTGCACAGATTTTTATTTAAAACTAAAACTTATATACCTGTACAGACTAAAAAAAATACTGTAAAACTTTTTGTACAGTGAACAAGGAAAAACAGGACAACGTCATGTAAGATGCCTGTAAGTGGCTGTGCATTTGTGTAGTGGTCTGGTTCAAGTAAAGACAAGAAAAGATCTGTCTGAGGGATCACAGTTTCTTTTGGACTGTTAGATGCGTTGTTTACCTGTGGAAAAGTACAGCAGGATGAAGATGCTGGAGTCAGTGTGATCATTGTGATCAAAATGTTGTTGTGGCCTCCAAATTCTCTCAGTCTCTGTCTGATCGGTCTTCTGTGGGTTGTTCTGGAAAAAAGAAGTCCAATCTATTGAGTGTTGAGTATCTTGGTACCAAATACCAAAGGACACCTTCAGAGGACTTGAGGAGTTTTTTCTGAAGGTCTACTGAATATTTGCACATTGGAATACTAGTGGCTCTGACGTGGCACAAAACGAGGAGAGGTTGTATAGAGGAGTAAAATGTAATGATGTTCTGTGGATTCGTAAATGGAAAACTTAATAACGGAGGGAACTGCGTCCCTTTCACTCGTTCTGTGTCTCATGGTGAGCAGCTGTGCAGATTGTCCTTTATGGAATTTTTAGTCTGCCTGCCGTCGTCAGGGATTCTTTTCTTTTCCTCTCGTGCATTTTGGAAGGCTGTAATGTCATGCAATCGGGGCCTTATTATTGTTGTATGAATCCCGTCCAGTGATGTCAGGGGAAAGAGGAAACAAGCTAACTCCCAGGCAGAGATGCAAAGGTCAGCGTTAAATTGGCCGCGGCCCAAAATGCAGGAGGTATTTCCTTTACGTCGTCCCTACGTTTTCCTTTCAAAATTAGTCACACCCCTGCAGAAAAAGAGCCGCGGCTTCCTGTGATAAACGGCAGATAGTTATTAGAAATAATTTACGATCTGTGGGCATTCGTGGTCACCGGAGAGCTTAAGACAACAGACGGAGAGAAAATATTCTGTGAAAGTGCTCTTTGCACACAGGCATTCTTACAGCATGAAATACAATGACACGTCCATAAACAAATCCAATTCGCACTTGTCACTTTCCCTCAAACTTTCACTACATAAACATGAACTAATGTACCGGATTATCCACAGGCTGCACAAACCGCAAGACAAAATGTTAAGTGTGTGGTAAACACTCAAGATATGAATTAAAAATGGACTGACCGCATTGTGAAAACAGTCTTTCTTTCGCAGTGTCTCTCACGCAACGGTACAACGGTAGCTGGTGGGTTGGACAGGTTGACATTGCAGAGGATTTATCGCAATCCACCCATTCGTGATGGCACAAACTTTTTTAACATTCTTATTGGTAAAGTCCATTTTCACAAAGTTTCATCTTGCCTTCAGAATAAATGAGCTGAGAAGTGTAGACTAAACTTTTTTTACCTAAGATTCATTGGGTAAATAATACTTTTGGATGCATTTATGTATCTTATTCATCTTACCAAAATAATGAAATGGAATTGAATTAAATCCAAATCCCACCTCTTGTATGGATGCTGTGCACAAAATATAATCAGAACTGGATATTCTTTTTTTTATTGTTATTTCAAGACTTTTTAATTTGTTTTTGTTTTTTTTACCCAATACTTCAAGACAGAGACTACTGTAATTGCTTTGTAAAAGACAAATTGTTCATATTGGTGCAAGATGCTCTGAAATATCTGGGCTTTAGATAAAGTCTGGTGCCAATCTCTGATCTGTAACTTGTTTCATTCTTTTTTCTTCTTTTTTTTTTTTGTGGACGCTGACTCTGCAAAGTCAACAGATTTTATGTTCTGACCAGTCAGCCCAGTGATGAATTTTGCAGTAGGATGCTTATTTCCTATCCTCAAACATTTTCCTGCTGGAGTGTTTTTGTGTGGTCCTGTGCGTGATTTACATGTTAAAATGAAAAGCAGGCTACATCGTGGTACTGGCCATCCTTAATTCATACAGGTTTTTGGAGGAGACGTGAGGCGGGCTGCTCCTCGTAACAAATGGACGAATGAAATGCCAAATGAATGTGCTAATGATTCCCTCCCCTCTGGCACAGCTTCACATTAAAAACAAGAGCCAGTCACTGAGAGAGTGAGAGCTCATCTGTGCTCCGGCTCGCCCGTTTACAACCGGCAGTTGCACAACACGCCGAATGCTCGCACTCATGCGCCGGTGAGAGTAAACTTAATCTGGTGCACAGCTGCATATGTGGGCCGTGGCATGAAAAGGCTCTGGAGGGCTGGCCGGGCTGGAAGGCTAGTTGGTGTCTCCCTCTGGAGGCAAGAGGAACAGCAGCTCAGATGTTTCTGGCCTCACAGGTGCTGATGGCCTTTCTGCAGGCCGAGCCGACGTCAGAAACAGACGTCTTCCTCTGTCCATGATGAAGACAAATGACCATTTTCAATGTCGTAATATTAGATGAAAAAAATCATGCGGTTAAAATGAAACATGCATTAGTTCAAAAATTATTTGGCAGAACCCTGGAACGCCCATTTGTCACTAAATCCATTTAATTCTCTGGAAATGTTTCTCGCGCAGGCAGTTTAAAATGTTTCTTTGGAATATTGAGTTATTCTGATGTTCTGTAGATGGAAAGGTTATGTGTAAATCTTTTTAATAAATCCTTCCAGAGATCACAGGCTAATGGTTAAAAACGATACCCATCAGATTCCATAAGTGCTCGATTCAATAAATATGTGAAACCCAGCAGAAATATTGGAATTTAAATTGTGATGGATGTGGTATCACCACTTAACCTTGGACAGACTCCAACCACTGCTACAATCAGCTGGTACATCAAGTGTCTCATAATAATAACTCATTTTTTAGACAAATATTGAGTCACAATTTATGGGACTTTGCTCACTGTGCTGGGAATATTTCAGTTGCATCACAAATGATCTTGCAACAGGAATCCTGTATCCTGCTGCTTTTATTGTAACAGGACCCGACACTTATGTAAAAGCCTTTTACTTTAAACTTTATTCCAAAATCTGTTAAGCTTTCCAGCTACATAATCACGAAAATATTCATTGTTGGCTTATCAGCAATATACATAGAAATTTCTCTGGCATGATTTCTCTTACTTGTTACATCTCCTGTTACATCTTCTTCTTTTTTGTATTTTGGACCGGAAACTGAAAATTGATTGAGCCTTGATTATAATCTTGTCTTATTCTCATCTCCATGAAACAGAGCTACATAAGGAACTCCTCACAAATGGATTATACCCTGAAAGTGCAATTATTGAACGGTCCACGATGAAGTGAAGTTACAGGGCACATTTCACAACATGCATGAGGAACTGAATGACAAATGAATGACATTTGTTTGTTGCCCAATATAGCAAAAAAAGGAACACTACTGTATTAGACCACAAACGATGATCTAAAATAGAATTTGAAAAAGACATATTGCAAAAAATATCTGGCAACATTTGCATTCCTTTAAATATCAGGTCACAAGTGCAAAGTGTTACTCAGCATGAAAAGTAGCCAGTAGAGTAAGCATTAGAGAATGCAGATTTCATGGAGCTCAGAGTGTAAAAAGGATGCGTGGTGGAAGGAAGGCATGCTGTTTTGCATTCACACTAGAAGACCTGCACTGTCAATAATGTCAGCTGTAGCATGGCTCTCCAGTTTCAGCATTTGTCATGAAAGCTCACTTCGGTATTGTGTGTCTCTCACCCTGTAGCTGTGGTCCAAAGCTAACACTATTTTTTGTCTAAGAACGGTCAGCTGCACATTTTGACTGGCATGAAGGCTGTGGGAAAACATTTTTGTGACCTTCTGCAGGGCGATTGCCAATGGAAGGGTCCACTGGTGGGTTTTCACTGAAGAGCTCATCTTCTGCACTTCCAACATATGCCCTCGATTCAGATTTCTCCCATCTGGGAGATGTATACGCTCGGCCTGTGATATGTAAACATTTATCTTTTTCCTTTTGTTTTTTTTTACCCAGCACGTTCCTTACATTTTTCCATTCCTGTGTGAGCACACATCAGAAAAAAAGAAAATATTGATTTGAAAGCCACAAATTAATATCAACATGAAAAATCGGATCTAAAGATGAATTATTGCAAGACACGTAAAATACAATTGCATGCTGTGTGTTATGCTTCCCGGATCATTAAATATGCTGCATTTTTTCCTCCGTGTGATCAAATAAGAAATGGCATTTTGAGGCCTTGTCTGCCCTCTGTGCTCAGATCTCGGTCCAAACAGGAACAATGGGTTTGTATGGCCTTCAGGAACCGAGCAGAACATCTTGGCTAGTAGACCAAGGACAAAGAGGTGAAAGCCAGACTTTGGCTACAGTTCAAACCAAGGCATGGGACAAAGTCAACTGATCCTGTGGGACGCTAGGACAAAGCTGGATCATGTGACATGAACAACATATGATGTTACTGTGAAAATTGGAGGAGGGATTTGTTAGATAGTTTTGAAATTGTATACATCAGTGGGGGTGCAAGAAAAATATGGTAATCAGTGGCAGCCATGTTTTCTCTAAGAAACCAATGTCCCAACTGGCATTCCAATTTTAGTTTACATCATTACATGATGGATTAATAGATTAGGGGAGTTATTGTTTAGATTATCCAACTATGTTGGACTGTGTGTGTCAGTTTTGGTGTTTCTGTTCCAACCACAAAATATATAAAAATCCAGTCTATTATATACTATGGATGACATTTATATATTTTTGCTATTATTATATTCATTTAGACCTGTTAAACATTACACATTACCTTTGGACTTTTATTTGATTAGCTACTATGTAGACACCAGAAATAAATGCACACAATAAAATGAAAGGGTATTTAATGACAAAAATGCTATAGTCATGTTTTTTATAACAACAGTTTTAAGCATGGAACAGTTGGACATCACTGTTTTAAATGGATGCGCTTGTTTTTAATGCTTCATCTATAGAGGTAATCCATTGTTGTCCTCTTGTACACTGGTAACATTTCAACATACAATGTTACATTTTGAAAAATCAAATTAACAAAAAACACATACAAACAAACAATTACATTTTTTAGAATTAACTCTTTTAAAACATATTTTTTGACTGGGAAAAAAAATAGCTTCAGTGGTCTTAGTACAAACTGATGGGCTGATGAGTGTGTTACCAAGTGAAAGCAAATGGCATGAGGTTGAATGAAAATGATACTGTTCCACCCCACCCCCTCCAAACATACACTCATACATATATTCATGCATACACACAGACACACAGACGGCAAAGGTCCCTCCCCGTGAGGAGACCAGGATGAGGTGGTGGAGAAGAGCAGTCAGCACACTGGAAGTGGGCTAATCGAATGTGTGGTCTCCTCCTTTCGTCCCTCCCAGTGCTTTAGTATGGTTAGTGGAGGCGGCGAATGGAGACAACTATTGGGAGGGAGCAGGTAGGCAGGTCACGTGGGTGCAGATGCTGCTAGTGGGCACTGGAAGTCCACCCTTCCTTAGCACGCCTAAGAGTTCTTCCCAGACACCTTCATTGTGATGGTCTTTACTTCCGAGTATTCCCGTAAGCCATATTCGCCCCTGCAAATACAGCGTGAGTGTAAATACCTTGTTACCAAGGTGTGGATTTATAAAAATGACTCTTAAAAAAAAGAACTTACAGTTCACGCCCAGAGCCGGACATCTTGAATCCTCCAAAAGGGCACTGGCAGCTCAGAGCATTATAACAGTTTATCCTGTAGCAAACACAAAGCGAACGCTTGACTTAAGAAGAATACTTTGTCCGTACATTCTGTTTACACTAATCGTTGCAACAAATCATTTCATTATGTTTCCATGATTGAGTTTAAAAAAGCCCGTCTGACTGAAAAGAACCCGTGTGTTGCGCTGATGTCTTGGATGGAATGGTAGTGGTGAGAGTGCCTCTTACCAGACTGTGCCGGCTTGTATGGCCGTGGAGACCGTCATGGCCTTGTTGAGGTCGGTAGTGAAGACTGCAGCCACCAGGCCGTAATCTGAGCTGTTGGCCCTTTCAATCACCTCTTCGATAGTTTTAAACTTCATGATCTGCTGCACCGGCCCAAATATCTACAGCAGGTTGCAATGATTTATCCCCAACGTTAGTTACTAGTGCATTTTCTATATGCAAAATGTATAAATCCGCAAATATATCTAGCAAGTAATAAATCTAGCAAATATATCTACCTCCTCTTTAGCGATGCGCATGTCGTCGGCCACGTTTGAGAAGACAGTGGGCTCGACGTAGAAGCCCATAAGTCCACAGGCCTTGCCGCCACACTCCAGCTGGGCTCCCTCACTAATGCCACTGTGGATAAGGTCCAGAATGTGACTCCGCTGCTTTTCACTGATCTGAAAACCAAAAGGCATCAATTTAACTGCACTGTCCTTAATCACACATCAATGACAGTGAAGATCGGGACTATTTAGGGGTACATTTGGGTTTCTAATTGTTATAATTACACTTTAATAGGTATGAAAACGTAAATGCTGTGTTTTAGTGGTGTACCTGTGGGCCCTGCTCGGTGGTGGGGTCAAATGGGCTTCCCACCACCCTTCTCTTGGCTCGCTCGACACTCCTACGCACAAACTCCTCATAGATGGGCTCCTGCACGAAGACACGCGAACCAGCCGTGCAGCACTGCCCGCTGTTGAAGAACACGCCCTGATGGGCCTGTTCCACTGCCAGATCCACTGGAAGGACAGGAGAGAGAGTTTTTAAGTTAGCACAATATAACAGACTAATATATCATACCAGACTTCAAATTACATATAGAATGAATTTTAAAATGTTTCGAATTAAATAATAAATGAAGAAATGATAAATTGCAGACATTGCTTCCTTTTACCCGCCGTGACGATATATTAACTCAGGAACCCGCTGCTCGTAAAACTCCGTAATGATGCGCACATAAATAAACTGCATAAAACTTCCCTGACACTTCAGCTCCAGGCAGCCCTGCTCTCTCCCTCTCTCTCTCTCTCTCTGTCCTGCACCATCTGGGCGTGTGATATCCGACACCCAAGTGGGGAGACACGGCCGTGGCATGCGAGGGGTTAATGAAGGCCGCTGATTTACGGCGCTGTGGGGCAACAGCCATTCACCTGATTTACTGCCCCCAGGGAGCGTCATGCGCGCCTGCTGAACGCATCTGAGAGCCCCGCGGCATCTTTTCTCCCAACGTACTGGTCTGAGGTCAGTTGGTCTGATGCACAGAGGACTGGTCCCAGATCCATAAACGTGATGTCTGTGCAACTGTGTTTGAAGATGGCCAGGGCGGCATCCTCATGCTCGTTGTACGTTTAACTTCTTCAAGATGGGTACATTTTAGTCAGTGGGCGTGCTGGGCACTATGCGCATGGTTGGCGGGGGTGTTGTGGGCTTTCATGTAAACAAGCTACAAAATGGCTTCTGGGGGCCCCTGTGTACACAACAGGACCACCTATAGGTGAAACAGGCAAAGGGAAGAACCAATAAAACAGGGCCTGAAAACTTACAGTCAGCGTCTGCAAAAATGATGTTGGGACTCTTTCCTCCCAGCTCCAGCGTAATTCTCTTCAGGTTACTCTTTCCAGCTGCTTCTTGGATCAGCTTGCCGACCTAGGAAGCAAGCGGCGCAGGGGTTTACTCACAGAGACCCGGGCCGCCACCACTACCACCACTTACTGGACCAGTAAATCAGTGGGGCGTGCCATTAAATTATTTATCAGGTTTGGGAAGGGAGTCCCTGACAATGGGCATAAACCAAAGAACAGAGACAAGGAAAACAGGAAAAAGTGCACACACATCTGGTAATTCTAATTCTAATGGGAAATCTAACTTTATACAAATGCAAGATTTGTGTGTTAAGTGAACCCATATAATATTGTTTCATGCACAATGATACTGTGAAGTATTTTGTAAATTTTAGAATGAACTCTTTTAAAACAATAGCTTCAGTGGTGTTAGCCAGCAAACTGATGGGCTGATGAGTTACTCAGTGAAAGCAAATGGCACGAGGTTCACTGATACTGTTCCACACCAAGCTCTGTAATTATATACAATACAGGCCAAAAGTTTGGACACACCTTCTCATTCAATGTGTTTTCTTTATTTTTATGACCATTTACTTTGGTAGATTCTCACTGAAGGCATCAAAACTATGAATGAACACATGTGGAGTTATGTACTTAATAAAAAGTTGAAACCTGACCTCCACAGTCACCGGACCTGAACCCAGTCGAGATGGTTTGGGGTGAGCTGGACCGCAGAGTGAAGGCAAAGGGGCCAACAAGTGCTAAACACCTCTGGGAACTCCTTCAAGACTGTTGGAAAACCATTTCAGGTGACGACGTCTTGAAGCTCATTGAGAGAATGCCAAGAGTGTGTAAAGCAGTAATCAGAGCAAAGGGCGGATATTTTGAAGAAACTAGAATATAAAACATGTTTTCAGTAATTATTTTGTTAAGTATAAAACTCCACATGTGTTCATTCATAGTTTTGATGCCTTCAGTGAGAATCTACCAATGTAAATGGTCATGAAAATAAAGTAAACACGTTGAATGAGAAGGTGTGTCCAAACTTTTGGCCTGTACTGTATGTGTATTGTACCTATTAATTGTGACTTTAGAACTGGTTTGGCAAAATATCTCTGCCCGTTATCTGATGAAGACCATGAAGGTTCACAAAAATTTTTTGCACCACGAGCTGATGACAAGCTTGTCTAATCACGTGATCCAGGACCCACAGAACGCAAAATGTTCTTTTTGCAAATAACGACGATGGTCATTTAAGAAAGTAAAGTACCAGAGCATATAAAAGATCTGCGTGAGACGAGCTCAGAGAACATTATGAGGAAATGCTGGACGACTCTGTGTTTATCAGCAAGCAGCTGGAGACTTTGTTCTAAGACTTCTGTTTCGTAACTCCACATCATCTGAGGGGCCCACATCCCTCCCACTCACCTCAGCACTAGGAACAAAAAAATATGACATTTTGTGTGTTTCCTGATAAGAAACTCGCAATCGGGAGGCTGTGAACAAAGTGATACTGGATTATCCAGAGAGCAAGCAGACAAGCCACTGTCACCAGCGTGTGACCAGTGCCACTTCCATCCATAGACAAACATTTGTACATGTTTTTTCCCCTCCATCCCATCCAACTGGCCAACTGACACTGAATATTTTCTTTTCTGTTTCCCATCAGATAGTGAGAGGAGTGGTGAAAGCGAGAAGATAGAGGGACGGGGGAGGGTGGGTGAGGACGAAAAAAAAAAGGCCCAGTTTCCTCCCTCTCAGACACCCAGTGGAACAATAGACGCCTCACTCTTCACACGCAGGGTGTTAAACGTTCAGACGTCTCTCCCTCTGATGTGTGCTGGGTGTGTACGGTAAAAAAGTGAACTCCCACTCAGTCCGCCCATCAGCATTCAGCAGAGTGCTTCTCAGGAACAGCTTTCAGGAAGTGTGACAAGTGTAGAAGAAAAAGTGTAGCAAAAAAAAAAAAAGAACTTGGGAAGAAACTACTGTGCACTTGTTACTCACCACACAGCAGAAAGGAACACCGTCGCTGGCACATTTACGTGACGTTTCGGGGGCCTGGTGCCTGTCCTGCTGTCCCCCTCTGTCGGCCGCATGGGAGAGGAGGCCAGAGGTGACTCACTGTCTGCACATTTACACGCTCTCCCAGCACGAGCTCCGAGAGCATCCTAATTGAGTCCAGATTACAGGAAAACTGCAGCGTTTTGAGGAAATACTCCGTAATCGCTGGCAGCAGAGGTGGGGAACGGGGAAGGTGGGATCCGAGTTGCGATAAATGGGAACTAGAAAAGGTTTGTGCAACGGCTGTACTGACAGTGACTTTGGTGGCCTTTCTGAACTTTATTGATGAAATACTCTTGTCAACCCAGGTCAACACTGACTATGCAGGTTTTGAAAGCGTATCAGATTTTGGGCACGTGTGTCAATTCTCCTACTAAATAAGATTGCTACCTGCTACCCTTGATGATAGTTCCATTATTTTTGTCATCCAAAAGATTATCTTTGATGATGTTTACATATGCAATAGATCAAGCACATAATGATGATAATAACTTCTTCATTCCCATGATTTAAAGCCCCTGCTGACTTATGCGCAAAGCAGTGTTGCCAAGTACCTAAATTTGTTCAGCCTCAAATCTGCCAAAAATGTGCCCAAACTCCCAGACTGTCTGATAAGTATTTAATTGCTCCAACTACATAAGTATTCTTGGAAATTTTTTTCCCCCAAAATATCAAAATATGAAACTGCCCAATCTGGCAACACTGAGCTCGAGATCCTGTCACCTCACCCTCTCTCAGTTTATCTACAGTTTCTGTTATCCAAATGAAATGCATTCTCAGCACGGTCAGCACACATCGGAAATGCACCCAATACCAAACCAAATATGCAGCTAGATGATCAGTGCTTGTATTAAAGAAATCAGACTCGCAAACTAGTGACTTTGACATTCCCTTTGATAGGCCTTCCAAAAGATCCCCTTACACGTCTGAATAATTCCACTAATAATTCCACTTTCAGAACAGAAAAACGTCAAATCACTGAGTCTATTGCCACTTCCGAAGGGAAATTAATTCACAAGGAAACTTCCTTAGAAACACACCATTCACAATATGCACATCTGAGGCTACGTGGGACATATCACAGGAGTTTGCTGTGGTTACCAAGTGTCCGTCTGTTCTGGTATCAGCAGTCTCCTACATATACATGTCTGCGAGTCTTTCCGAATCCCACACACAAATGGCTGCCTTTGTCCTAGTCTCTATTCAACAATGAGCATAAACACATCATGTAAAGCCGAGGCCGAAACATCATAAAATCCGGCACTACTGTAAACACTGTGAATTTCTGAAATAAATACTTGTGAAATATAGGTGGGATACATCAAAACACGTAAAAACGGCTGGATTTACGAGTGGGAATAATTCCGGCAAGATAGCTTGTGCCGAGTGAGTGCGTAGCAAGAAATAACTTCTGTTTACGAATTTATCAACATAACTGGTCTTTTATGTCATTGGGGGGGTGCGTACAGGCCAGCAGAGCCCAGTTTCAGTCTCGGTGCCTAACATGGTGTATCCTTGAACACAGGCGCACTTCGATTAGCTTTTTCCCATCTTTTCCGTGCTCCCAAGTGCTTGGCATGCTAAATGGAAAGCAGCGGTTTGGACACCTCAAAGCGAAACATGGGTGCTGTATTACAGACTTAAAAAAGGACCTTCCTACCCGGTTCTCAGTAAAACAGCTGTATTAGGAAGCGTTATGCAAATGCAGGTGGGCTTCTGAGCATTCCAGGCATCTTTGATCACCGTGCCCTGCTGAGAGGTGTAACTCCGGGCTATGGCGGTGGAGTAAACCCTCTTGTTTGTTATTTCGAACACACATGGCCACTAATGGGGGACCCCGGCATCTTTAAAACCACCTGTCCTTTTGTCTTGGGCACATGTTGGGCCACTCTTCCTAGAAGCGCTATTCGTCAGGAGAATTTACCTCAGTTGATCCCGTGAACGCCACTTTGTCTATGCCCATGTGCGAAGCTATCGCCGCTCCTGCGGTTGGCCCGTATCCTGGCAAAATATTGACGACTCCTGGTGGAAACCCAGCCTGTGAAAACAATATGAGAGGAAACAAGCGTTAGAGGAGAGAGAGGGACCACAGAGCCAAGCAAAACCAGCAAGGCGTAGGGGAATCCGGGCCCAGTCCGACCTTCCTACTGGATGAGCACAAGGAGGAGGGGGGGAAATGGACAGGACATTAAAAGAGACAGGGCGAACGGGGGCAGGAGAGTTGCATTCCGTACAACGGGGAGGGGCCGAGGAAAAGAAACAACGTCACGGAAGACAAAGGGAGGTGTGGGAAGGGCGAATGGGTCATCCTGCTTTACCTCCTTGATGAGGGTGCCCATGTACAGGCAGGTGAGGGGGGTTTGCTCGGCCGGCTTCAACACCACCGTGTTCCCACAGCTGAGAGCGGGCGCCAGCTTCCAGGCGGTCATCATGAGCGGGAAGTTCCACTGGATAGAAATGGCAAAAATCTGTTGGCACTCGTTCCATCACTCCATTCCATTTCTTTATTATTCAATTTTGCTAAGTCATCATTATGGACAGTGATAAATCACCCGGGTCATCACCCCCGCTTTCATCGGACTCTGTCACTCTGACTCTTCTGAGGAATTGGCTTTAAAAAGATGGGTCGCTCACAGGATGAGGAACAGAAGAGTCGTGTCATGATACGACATAGCGAAATTAATAACAGTCACTTGACTATTAGGCCTCTTGCGACACAAGCTGATCCGGGGAGGGGAGAGTGATGATGTGTAGGGGGGATATGCGGCGTGGTTCTCTCCCTCTTACTCACTGCTGGCACTCGGTGTGTGCAGCCCTGCCAGTGGCTTAAGCAAAATATACACTGACTGATAAGGACGTCAAAGAGTTCCAGGAACCTCTGCAGAGGAGGACGGGGGGGGGGCTGTGATTCTGTCCCTGTCCACACCCCCACCCTGATACGCCCACATATAAAACACATCATCCCCAAATCTCCACTCCTTCTTATAAACACTGTTCTCCCCCCGGTGGGCCTCGCCGGAGCCCACTGTGGATGCCGGAGCGGTGTTCTGGTTTGAATGGAAAATAAAGAGCGGGACACTCACTGGGATGATCTGACCGCAGACTCCGATGGGCTCGTTCCTGGTGAAGGTAAAATAATCCCCATCTGCGGCAAAACAGGGTCCAGTTAGACGGCAGAACAGACACTGAAGGCCCGGATACGGTGAAATCCGCTTAACAAAAACCCGTTCAACATTTATTCCATTTATATTGTGTCTCCATCAAGGGCACTTTTTCGAACCCGTGCTTTATACTACAGCAAACAAGTCACACACTGAGCATGTAGCCGTATGAATAGCATGACTTTCAAAAAACGAGCCAGAACTAGAAAAAGAGCATAATCACAAACGTATTTTCTGGTTCTGGTGTGACGCTGTCGTGTCACCTTGAAACTGAAATTAGAAATTAGGCCCGGAGGAGTGGAGCTGCGGCGCAGGAATGCGCCGGTGCGTGGGAGGACGTCCAGAAGCGAATGTGAGGGATGAGAGACGACCGTAGGAGTGAGTGTGTGTGTGTGTGTGTGTGTGTGTGCGAGTTACCGCTGAAACGCCGGAGATGACTGCAGCGTGAAATATTAAAAGAGAGTCACCGTCCAGCGTTTCATGATTTAAGCGTAATGGCCCGGCCCGGGCCTCGTGCGAGATCCGCTGCTTCATCTCCGCTGGTGGGCCGGTAAGAGCAGGCCAAAGAATGGCCGGCTGTTTGTTTGTGCTGTAATACTATTACAGATTAGATTGGAAAAAGAACTGAAGCAGAACATCCAGGGGAGGGACGGGGGGGGCACGGCTAGGTTTTGTTTAGCAGTGCAACAAAAGAACGGCAAGGGGCAGTTAGGACCGCTCGGGAAGGGGGGGGTGTGTGGAAGAGGTAGGATTTTACTCCGTTCCTCCCACCTTCCCCTGCTCTCTCATCTCAGCGAATGTCATAATATCCAGGACAGAGCTGGCCGGCACCACGCGCCAGTCCAGAGCGCCAGAGAGTGACAGGGGCGCAGGAGGACAGTGCAGGAATGCGCAGTAATTAAGCAGAACCACCCCCCCCCTCCCTTAAACACCAGCCCCTTTCCTCCACTCGCCCATATGGCCCTGTCCGTGCCCCCAGAGTGCGAGTCCCCCACCCCCACCAGGCACACACACACACACACACACACACACATTTCTACTGGCTGCACTGTGACACCAGAGCAGAGAAGCTGCTGTCCAGTCACCTCGGGACTCCCCGTTGCGTCTCTTTCAAACGGCTAAATTAGCCAGAACGGACCCCCAGTGGCCCCCCGCCCCGGTCCTGTCACTGTGCTCCTCCAGTGGCGGTCTCCATGGGGGGGTGGCCATTAGCACTCAGATTTACAACTGCACAGGGACGGCTGGCCTGTTTACCCTGCATGCACCTCTGCGCCCTCACTGCGTCTCCCGTCGGCTCTCACAAAGTACAGGCGCACACACACACACACACACACACACACACACACACAACTAATGCTTCAGTTCTGCATTAAGGTCTGTTGAAAGGCCATTTCTTTCCAGGAAAACATTTTGCTGATTAATTTTAAGATGTGTTTCAGTTTGGATTCTCGAATTCAGTTACATGCAAATGGAATTACAACAGAAACAAATGCCCTCACAGCCTCCATAAATAACCCCCTTCTGCACAAATATTTCCCCGTGTGCGTGTTGAGACGCTGAGGCCAAGCCAAAAGATCACACGCGTAAACTGCACCCATTCTGCTTCGTATTACTTTTATGCGTGTTTACATCTACCTTACATCCCCTGCATATAAACAAGGCAGATTATCGTACCAGTCGGAATGGTGAGACCGTGGATCTTATCTGCCCACCCAGCGTAGTACCGGAGGGTTCTGATGGTCGCCTGCAGATCTACGAAGAGAGCGGAGAGGAATGGCTTCCCACTGTCCAGAGACTCCAGCGTCTGAGGATGGAGAGGATTGTTTATGAGAGGGCACAACAGCAACAGCAGGGACACTTTCATATTTATCTGTAATATTAATCTGTGGAGGTTAAAATGGTTCCTTATCAGTAGGGGACTGAGTCAAAGTAAAGCATGATCATAAACACATGGGTCCAGGGGAACCAACCACTCACTTCTAAAATAACTTTGGCTTTTGTTCAGGGAAGGAAAGCCTTAAACCCATTGTGGCTCGTGTATACCGCTGTCCCTGCATCTTTTGTTTAGAAAATCTGCCTGTTTCTGTTTCCTTTCATCGTGGATTGGAAGCATGTGTAGATGTCTCCTTCCGACCGGGTGAAGGCATGTCACGCAACGTCAGCCATGGCACAATCTCCCTTTTATATTTTCCTCCGAGTGTTCGCTTACGTGGTCGTTAGCACCGAAAGGTCACACATCCAACCCACTGTTTGCCTCAACGATGAATTTCCAGCACTTGCGGAACAAATCCAAAATTGTTACCAAAAAATAACAAGCCCTCTGAAAAGAAAGGGCCCTGCCACCAAGGCTCAATCAAAACCCCTGAGCATCATTAGACACTGGCGTATTGTGTCGGCCCGTCTTTGTCTGATGGGAATCCCTCCTGTCCTGTCGGGGCCGAGGACCCTGGGCCGCTCTCTCGCCCTTAGTGAAAGCCGCGTCTGTTGGGGTCTGGCCCACAGAGAGGCAGGGGTCAGAGGTTACTCACTGCAAGGTAGGCGCTGTCCCTCTCCACCAGGTCAGCCAAACGACCCAGCAGTCTTCCCCGCTCTGATGCATCCATCCGTCGCCATGGGGAACCAAGTACAAACGCGGCTCGGGCGGCCTGCACGGCCTTGTCTACGTCCGCCTAGGACAGAAGTGGACATCGAATGATGTGACAGAGACGTTTCATACATGAACGAAAGTGAGAAGGATGCAGCCTAAAGTTCTAATTCCCAGTGGGGATCTCCTTAATGAACTGAAAGTGAACTGATTGTCAAGTGAAAGTGAAACGCTGCAGCACAGCACACGGTGACACAACAAAATGTGTCCTCTGTATTTAACCGCCACCCTTGGTGAGCAGTGGGCAGCAGTGTGTGGGGACGGTGCTTTGCTCAGTGGCACCTTGGCGGATGGGGATTCGAACCGGCAACCTTCTGATTACGGGGCCGCTTCCTTAACCGCTAGGCCAGAACTGCCCCAAAAAGCCCACCGATTCTGGAAGGGCTTCAGTGGATTGACTATTAGCACGTCCACTGTTTAAAGTACGAGAGACACCTCCTGTTTATCTTAGCTTCTTGGACATGAACTCAAACCCAGGAGCTGAAAAACAGGGAGGGGGGGCAGATGGAAGGGAAGCGGCTGAGAACACATAAGTCATTCTTAGTGTGAGGAAAACCGCCGTCTCTCACATGCTGCCGAACGGCAAAAACCTCCGGGCAAATATTTCACACCTCACCGATGAAGGCCAACCTGTCACCCAGTTCCCCAGTCACCCAGCATGGCGGATACCTCATCTGCCTCCTGGACGTCGCAGATCTTCTCTCCGGTGGCCGGGTTGTACGTGGGAAAGACCTTGCCACTCGCCGAGTCCTGCCATTCGTTGCCGATGAAAATCTGTAGGGGAAGAGATAAGACGGAAAGCGGTTTTTACGGAATGCCGAGCCCCTGTCCCTGTGTCCCTTCACCCTGGCCTGGGCCACAAAAAAAATGGACGTTCATAAATGAGCCGAGATGATTGGAACAGCGTGTCCTTCTGGGATGGCGTCCGGTCTCCCGCGCTCCATCTCTCATCCGCCAGGAAGCGGCGGAGTCGAGTGAGAAGTTGAGGGAGCCTACGGTGAGGATATCTGATACGAGTCCTTCTCGGCGCCGGAGCGTGTATGTTAACTGGCTGCGTAAACGTCCTTACGGCCGAGCACTCCGCAACATCAAAAGTCCCCCAGCGTAGCGAGAAGCAAAAACCAATAACGGTTCGTGAGGGTCCGTGGCAAACATCTCGGAGAAGGTGGGGTCCCCCGGGAACTCTGGGAATTTGGACGGGTGTTCCTGGCTGCCCAGCAGGACCCTCAGAGGAGCGAGGGGACAAATCCACGCAAGACAGCACACATCTCACACCGCACACGCATTTCACCACATCACCGCTCGTTTACGAGCCCATAAAACACATATCAGATTTGGGCCCCGTGATGCATTAAGAGAAGCCGTCCGTTAAATTGCCGCCTTGAATTCCAGCCTCAGAATGTTCAAGCTCAATAAAGAGACAAAGAAAAATACGGTCCGAGCTCGGAACCGTTATTTGGATTTTCTTCATGAATCCCATGTCTCCGCGGGGTACAGACGGGGCTCTCTGCACCGCTATTCATTTATGGGGGTGAAGGACCATGCTTTTGGGGCTCTGCTGACAGCCAGCCAGCCTGACAGATGTGTTTTGGTGAAACATCTGCCGACTCTGAGCCGCACGTACGTACTTTTGCGAGGCGTTGGGGCGAAGGAGTGTCCCCCGCACGTTTACTGACGTAAACTTCCAGGCCCTAAGTACCATTTCATTGGCTGTAAAGCAGGTAGAAGGCGCGAGTCGTCTGGAGGACCGCCGCAGTCTTTTTCTCCCCCACCTCCCTTCTCACATTCGCCCGTTTTCTTCGGTTTGGCCGGTTGGCTCGATTACAGGTGGGAAAAAAAGGAAAATCTCCAGCAGAAATAACTGGCTTACGAACACGGTAGGTGTTTGGTGTCGGGGCGTACCATTCGCCGGGCGGCACAGATTCCTGCGCCGACGCGCCAATTAATCTGCATTACTTTTCCTTAATTCCCACTGACAACACAACTCTCTCTCTCTCTCTCTCTCTCTCTCTCTCTCTCTCTCGGAACGTCCATCCCATGCAGCTCAGAGGCCATCTTTACTCTGCCTCTCATTAAGGGCACTTCATAAAAGTGTCAGCGGCCGTGACGAGCCGAGGGCCTGTTGCTAAAACAGAAAGGCCTGTACAGGCCAGAATTAGTTTTTAAATTTATTGGGGCCACTCCGGTGGAACGCCCCTAAATCAGGGGAGCCCCCCGACAGGCCCGACAGGCCATGCAAGGACCCCGTCAGTAGGTGGCTTTATGCTGGGGTCTCACCCCGCACATGGGAGAGGGTAAAGCAGGGACAAGTGGTGGACGCGGCCGCCATCTAAATCACGCGGAGAAAAGGACAACCATCGGCCTCCATTTGGCCCGGCCTCCCCGGTACTCGGGGGGCTTCGCACTTTTGTCTAGGCCCATTGATAGAGTTGATTGAGGCGACAAGGCCGAGCTGTAAATCAGCCCTCAAGGTTTCGCAAAATTGCTTTTCTTTCTGCGCTCTTCTTCTTTTTTTTTTTTTAAAGGGCCGAAGAAAAGGATAAAGTGCAAAAGTGCAAAATTTCAATATGATCAATCGACGCCGCCCCCCCCGCTTCGCTCCTTCGGCAAAGTTTTGTCCCGCTTGCTTCTCCCACGCAAATCCGTGGCAGCCACGGTTATTACTGTTTAAGTAGTCATTAGGCACCCGTAAATTACCCGCTTTCCCCGCTTTATTTACGACGTATGCTTAACGGCCAGGAGCGCGCGACACCGCATTCTGCGATTTAAACCGATGGCTGAGTTTGAACAGAAAGTGGTTTCTTCCGACCGCTTTACGCGGTAAATACGCCGACATCCGATCTGCGGCCTGACGGGAACTGGACCGTCCAGGTTAAGTCTTTAAGCTCAGGCCGCGGGACAGCTGCAAGCATTTAGCAGCACCCCCGGCCTCCCTCCCCGCGTCTCGCTTAAAGCCGTCACTCGTCCGGCTAATAAAACGCCGGTGGAGCGGCGGTGGAAGGCTCTTCGTGGCGGCGCCGGTCGCCTCCTCGCCTGCAGAGACGTGAGGGGCGGAGGGGGTCCGCGTACGGCAATGAGCCCGCTAAACATCTGGGGGTTTTTCTGCCATTTGTGGTGAAGCGAGCGCGACATGTGCACGGACGCGGGGGAAACGTACGTTTTGCGCGGGTTTACACGTGGAACAGGCCCAACGGGCTCAAAACAGGGCACCTGTGCCCCGAGCCTGCATATCCGGCCATCACCGCTTTCCGTCTGCCACCACGTCACGTCACTGCGTTCCTTTAATTTACATTTACAGCATTAATCAGACGCCCTTATCCAGAGCAACTTACAATCAGTAGTTACAGGGACAGTCCCCCTGGAGACACTCAGGGTTAAGTGTCTTGCTCAGGGACATGATGGTAGTAAGTGGGATTTGAACCTGGGTCTTCTGGTTCACAGGCGAGTGTGTTACCCACTAGGCAACTAACTCCCTTGATCACACATGTTCTGACTGAGGACGAGTTACTCTTGCTATAATGCGTATTCGAAACTCCGTGTGGGAAAGAGCCTCAGATGGGGGGTGTTGATGTGGTCTTTTTTTTTTCCCCAAAAATTCGACCTATTTATTGATTCTGATAATGTCCCTCACAGCATCACACAGCGCCTTTAAATATTCGCATCTGGTTGCTCCACGTAACGCAGCATCATAACAGAACTAATACAGGCCATCGAGGACCACCGGGCTTACCGCTCACCACGAGGAACGAGGGTTCAACTGAAAAAAGAGGGTGTAGCCAAGCGGCGAAAAGAGAGGGAAAACGAGGAAAATCCCAGAGACAAAAAGAAAGAGTGTGCTCACTGTGCCGGTTGCGATAAATCACCGGCCTCACCAGTGCGCCCTAACTCGGGCGCTGTTTGATCTCGAGCGCAGCGAGGTCCCCGCCGCTTTTTTGAAGTGAAAAACAGCAGAGCCGCAGGTCAGGCTCTCACCAGGCAAGGCCAGTGACCCGCGCCGCGGAGCGGGGCCATATATTACAGCCCGCAGGACAGCGGTGACCGCCGGAGGGGCGCGGCACCCATCTGCAGCGCCTCACATGCCGGCGGACTCACGCAAGGCCGACCTGGCGGGACGGCGTCCGCGCTGACCTCAGAACCAGTTTCCCACAGTTCCATCCTGCTTATCAGTACACACGGCGGTGTTGATAGTACGGGAGCGCTGGTGTAATATTAACCTCGGGACCCCCACCGCCGTGGCGCGCTGTGCAGGTATAGAGCCCGTGATTGGAAACCGGAGCTTGATTTAAAGGCAGAAAAAGGCAGATTTACTTCTCTTCGCGTGTCCACTCTAATGATGCATAATAACGCAAACCCACTCAGAACAGAGGAATCGGGGAAGGAGTCGCCATCAATTTCCCTTCCCGCTCCAGACCCCCGACCCCCAACTTTGGGGGGAAAGAGAGAAGAAAAGAGAGAAAACATCAATAAATATCCATCAGCAGCGGCTAATTTATGACTTCCTTAGTGGCACTATCAGCCCAGCGCGCGGCCGCTTCAGCCGTGAAAGGCCCGGGATTTGCCGAGAGCGGGGGGCAGGGCGGACACAAACCCAGTCCGATTCCCACCGGCGCGTTCTGGAGGGATAATGAACGATGCTGCGCTGCCCAGGGAGCTCAGGGTGTTGGTATCTAACAGCAACAGGCAGGCCAGGACAGAGCAAAATCGATATGGCGAGCCGAGGCGAGGGGCCCGGGACGGGGGCTCATCCGCCGCCCAGCGTGACGCAGCCGTCATGGATCCTCATCCCCGGCCACCTCGGCCCTTTCTTTAATGTAGTTTATTACACCGCCGGGCTGTGTTTGCAGAAGAGGGGTGGGGCGGTGGTGGATGAGAACTAGGCTGGGGGGCGGGTTGCGTCAAGGGGGTACCAATAAATCAGAAACCCCCCCGTCTCCCACACCCAGCGCTCCGGCAGGGATGGGATAGCCCAAATTCCTCGGGCCGAGCCCCGCGCGGCCCTCCGCTCTCACGTTGGCACGCATTCTCGAGAGAGAGAGAGGGAGGGAGGGAGAGAGGGAGGGAGGGAGAAGGAGATAATGGTGAGCCAGCGGTGGGACAGTGAGAGGATAACGCGCTCGCTCACTTAACACAGGTACCTCTTCACTCTTTCAAAGCGCTTTCCCCAGCGCCCAGCAGGCCTGCGCACGCCTCCCATGATGCCGCTCTGCCCCCACGGAAAAAATATCAAAACGCGCCGCACATGGGATTCCATTATTTCTTTGGTCTGGTTCACCTGAAGGAATCTCGGTATCTGCCCTGCAACTCAGGCGCATGGTTTTGTTGTATGTGATCCAAAGGTCCTCAAGCAGAGTAAAGCAGATAATAATTACATCACATCACCTACAGCCTCTTATCATCATTTCCAACAGCAGCCAATCAGTGGAAAACGACTACAGTAGGCACGTGTACATAGAAATATAATATCATCTAGAAAAATTTTATAAGAGACTTTTTGTATTCATTTTCTCATTTCTGTAGCTCAGTGTGAACCTGAAAATGTCATTTCGTGTGGCGCGTTTTCGCGCAATTCAGTAAAGAAATCGAAGTGAATCGATATTTAAACAGAAAATCGAACGAATAAAGCGCGCGTAATGCCGACTCGACGTGAATTTGATGTGGGATGTGGAGTTATAATTCCAGCCATAATCATAAAAAAATCTAAACTAAAAAACTCCATCAGCGGTCGCGTAAAACTAACACCATTAATAACGACGATGATGATGATAATAATGGAGAAATGTGCAGTAAAGACGCGCAATGGAACAAAATGTCTCTCGACTCCGCAGAACAGATCGAAGCGGGCGCCGCGTTCGGTCCCCCCGGGATTTGCGCCCGGCTCGGACCCACCTTGGTGTACTTGATCTCCGGGTTGGGCACCGGCGAGGGCATCAGCTGGAGAGATGCCATGAGCGCGGCCACGTCGGTCTTCACCTCTCCCGGGAGTTCAACTTTGCTGGAAGTCATCGCGTCGCGTCGCGTCCGTCCGGCGGGGCTCCGAGTCTCCGTCTTCGGTGCGCTGCTGCTGCTGCTGATGATGAGGAGGAGGAGGAGGATGGTGGTGGTGGTTTTTTTCCCCTCCCGTTTTATCAGGACTTTGGAATCTGTCCCGTGTTTATAACCAGGTGTGAGCGCCGCTCCATTTTTATTGGGCGGGGATCTGGCCCGTCCTCCTAATATAATTAAGCGCCGCGCATTTACATAAAGCGCGCTGCCGTGACTTCTCCCGCGTCCCAGAACAGCTTTATTCATACGTAACAAACACCTCGATCAGACGTATCTATCCACAACACAAAGTTACACTGAACGAACGGGCAACATATACACAAATATGCAGATGAGATGCGCGTTACGTCTAATTAGAAAGAAAGTGCTACGTTTTCATTTATTTGTGACCTAATTGGGCTTGAGCTGCCGTATTAAGCGAGATGCGCGTCTCACTCCAGTGTGAACTTCGCCAACTGTCCCGAGCGGGGACATCAGGGTGTCCCTCACACCTCGCCAATCCACATCGGAGACGCCGCAGGTCCGCGCCGCGCCTGCGCACTCCGGCCCTTCACAGCCCACAAGGAGTGGCGCCTTTCACACCAAAACCTGCACAGGAAGCAACTCAGGTCCCACAAAGCAAGAATATCGAATTCTTTACACACGCTCTGCGAGCGGGGAAAGTCGTTTATAAACGGTGGTAGATGTTAATAAGCTGGTCTAATAAGACTTCGTATATATTGCATAAAATGTTTGATGTAGGCAGTCAAAAGAAGCGAAAAAGAAAAAGAGCGGGGTTTCTTTTTCTTTCTTTTCGTTTCTTGCATCTGTGATGTGTTTCTCGGACACGGGGGTGTTATAATTTGTGCTTTTTATCCGTCAGCACCAGACCCCCCCGAAAGTCCCTGCCTGACAGCCCCTGTTTCACATCAAACACGGCGACAGTGATTAATGCAGAAACAGTCCCTACCTGTCCCCGTCCCCGTCCCCGTTCCAGCCCGGCCCGTCCCGTCCTGCGCTCATTCCTGCGTCGGCAGCGCCCCCTGCTGGAGAAGCGCAGCATTTCACCTCGTTCCAAATATTCCTTCGTGGACCGCGGTCAATTATTTCTTACGTTTTTAACAGACTGAGAACTTTTTTTATGCCCAGAGTGCATATTCATGTAAAGTCTGAAAATCCTGGATACGGTCTGCACGTTTCTTCGATTATTTTATAGCGTACATATTTTGAGCATCTCGGTGTTTGTGTCGACGATTTTGTATGAAATGGTTATTTGTTTGAAATGATCATTTTATAACTAGTTAACGCAGACCGCGCGCAGGAGAAATGTGCGTAAAGTGCGCGGAATTAGAGGAACGCGATTAACGCGGCGAGCCCGTGCGCGCCTGGTCGTAGCGCACGCGGGACGTTTGTGTGTGTGTGTGCGTGTGCGTGTTCTGTGTCTACTTGTCTGTGTGTGTGTG